>NC_142085.1:9676925-10319425 GCF_054644295.1 Miniopterus natalensis | reverse complement strand
TCAGCGCGTACCCGCCTCGGCCCTCTGGGCTCCCCTCTGCTCACGCCGCTCCCCGGCGGATGGTTCGCGTCCCTGGGGCCCTGTGCGCTTTCTGAGTGTGAGTTCCTTTTCTTTTCTTCACACCGCCCTGGCACAGACGAAGGACTCTGAAATTCTGGACATCGAATTATTTTGATTATTAATTATGGAAATTATCCTGATAATAAACTCAGATTTCAATCATCATTTACACTTTTTTCAGTTTTTAAACATTGTGGTAAAATACGTATAACAAATTTATCATTTTAACCATTTTAATTAATTTATTTTTTTAAACATATCTTTATTGATTTCAGAGAGAGGAAAGGAGGGGGAGAGAGAGAGATAGAAACATGATGAGAGAGTCATTGATCGGCTGCCTAACCCACAACCCGGGGCATGTGCCCTGACCGGGAATAGATGCTCAACCGCTGAGCCACACCTGGCCGGGCAATTTTAACCATTTTTAAAGTGTTCAATTCAGTGTTATGCAATCATCACCACTATTCATCTATTCCTGAATATTCTCATCACTTCAAAAGGAAGCCCTGTGCCCACCTAGCAGTCAGTCCCCATTTCTCCCTCCCCCCGGGCAATGGCAACCATTCATGTGCCTCTGTCTCTGGATTTGCCTGTTCTGGGCAAACATTTCATATCAATGGAATCATACAATATGTAGCCCTTTGTGTCTGTCTCCTTTCATAAGTGAAACATCAGCATAGTGTTTTCAAGGTTCACCCATGCTGTGGTATGTGTCAGGACTTCACCACACTCCGTTTATCCATTCATCAGCTGACCTGCTTTGTGCTTTTAAAGTACTTTTATATACATTATGTTACCTGATCCTTTCAAAAACTCTGGGAGGTAGTCAAGGCAGATATTATTCATTATTATTATTATTGTTATAAATGGGTTCTTCCCATTTTACAGATGAGGAGACTGAGGCTCATAAAGTTGAAATTACTCACTCAAGGTCCCATAGCTGGTTAATGACAGACCCAGAATCAGAACCCAGGTCTCTTGAGTTTGGATGACCAAAACCTTTGTTGGACAGTTTGCCTTGTAGTCACTAGTGGTGTCCTTCCACCAAGAAGATTCTGCTTGGACATGTGTTCACTATGGCAAGGCAGGTGAGGACCAGGGAGGGTTCAACCTTTGGACAGGCCTAATTTTGGACAGGCCTAATTCTGTCCCTTGGTGAAGCTGGTCACTGCCTACAAGGCCAGATCTTGCCAGGCCTCCGCGCGGATCTCACTGAGGACTTCCCCCCATCTCTGCATGAAACACCCTCGCCTAAGAATTCCACAGGAGGCTGGAGCCCAGAGAGGGCAGGACTCGGCCTTGCTACCCTTTACTCTCCCAGCTCCAAGCTGGGCTGTTGGGGCTCCATAAATGTTTGCCCACCAGGGTATTTTAAGGGGCCAAGGGCGCCCTGACTGCTGCGCCCCCCCGGCGGCCTGTCAGCGGCCAGAGCAGCCGCTTTCCTTTGTTTCTTTGTTCCCGGGATGAATGGGAGCGGTGTGAGCTCGAGCTCTTGGGCACCGTCAGCAGGGCTCTGGGGGGGAGAAGCTCTGCTCTGCCCTGCGGCAGTGAGGGTTTTATTCCTGCTGAAATAACAGCGAAACCACATAATGAAAAGTTGGCAAAACCAAACCAGTCAGCAAAAATGACCCTAATCTTACTCCCCTGACACAGCTGTTATTCTGTCCCTTCCACTAGAATTCCTTCCTTCCTTCCTTCCCTCCTTCCTTCCTTCATGAAAATAATACAAAACATTTTAATACTTTAAAAACCACCTAGTATCTCACATCTAGAGACAACCACTGTGAACATTTTGCATATTTTCTTCCATTCTGTTTAATTCCTTGTTTTCATAAACGAGATTATACAGAATATACAATTCTCTTAGTACATACGTATTTTCTTGTGTCACTAACTTTTTTCTAGTAATAAAAAAAATATGTATTATTGAAATTTCTGGGAAAATACAAGAAAATAATGAAATAAAAAAATCACCTAGAATATTCCTTCCACAAATAGACATTATAACATGCGTTTATTTTGCAGTTATAATCCTACGAATACAGCTTTTAAATTTTTTCCCACCTATCTCACAAGCAGTTTCCAATGTTGCCTCACAGTCTTTGTAATTAATTTTATTTTTTGTTTTAATTTTTAATAGATAACATATTTACATGGTATAATACTCAGAAGATTCGGATATTCGGTGGAAAGATTTCTTCCCACCTCTTCCCCACTTGCCCATCTCTCCTCCATCACCCCTTTCCTGTGAACCCTCCTGCAGGACCCAGCAGCATACTTCCTCAGGCCCTGCCCCCAGGGTTTTGTTTTTTTTAAATTTGTTTGTTTGTTTGTTTTAATTTTATTTTTGTATAAAATATCACAGACATCCTTTTTTCTCCCCAATGACCCATTCCACCCCGTCCCTTCCCCCTCCCCAGTCCCTCTCCCCTCCATTGTCCCTGTCCTTGGGCTGTGCATATATGCATATAAATTCTTCAGTTACTCTCTCCCCCTCCACCCACCTGCCCTCCTCCATCCCTCTGACATTTGTCAGTCTGATCCATGCTTCCATGTCATTGAATCTATTCTGTTCATCAGTTTATTAAGTTCTTTAGATTCCACGTATAAGTGAGATCATGTGATGTTTGTCTTTCTCTGCCTGGCTTATTTCACTCAGCATAATCTTCTCCAGGTCCATCCATACTGTCCCAAAGGAAACGAGATCCTTCTTCTTTACAGCTGCGTAGTGTTCCATGGTGTAAATGTCCCACAGCTTTTTAATCCGCTCATCTCCTGATGGACACTTGGGCTGTTTCCAGATCTTAGCTGTTGTAAACTATGCTACTATGAACATCGGGGTGCATATATTCTTTCCAATTACTGTTTCAGGATTCTTAGGGTACATTCCTAGAAGTGGGGTCACTGGGTCAAACGGCAGCTCCATTTCTAATTTTTTGAGGAACCTCCATACTGTTTTCCACAGTGGCTGCCCCAGTCTGCATTCCCACCAGCAGTGCACTAGGTTCCCCTTTCTCCACACCCTCGCCAGCACATGTCGTTGGTTGATTTGTTGATGGAGCCATTCTGACAGGTGTAAGGCGATACCTCATTGTGGTTTTAATTTGCATCTCTCTGATGATTAGCGACTTTGAGCATTTTCTCATGTGTCTCTTGGCCATCTGCATGTCCTCTTTGGAGAAGTGTCTATTCGGGTCCTTTGCCCATTTCTTAATTGGGTTGTCTGTCTTCCTCTTGCTGAGTACTATGAGTTCTTTGTACACTTTGGAAATCAGCCCCTTATCAGATGCATCCTTGGCAAATATGTTTTCCCAGACCGTGGTGTTCCTTTGTATTTTGAGGCTGTTTTCCTTTGCTGTGCAGAAGCCTTTTAGTTTGATGCGGTCCCATATGTCTATTTTTTCCTTTGTTTCTCTTGCCCTAGGAGATGTATCAGTGAAAAGTCCACTACGTGGGATGTCTGTGACTTTCCTGCCTGTTTTCCTCCAGGATTTTTATGGTTTCGTGACTTACATTTAAGTCTCTTATCCATTTCGAGTTTATTTTTGTGTATGGTGAAGTTGGTGGTCTAGTTTCATTCTTTTGCATGTATCTGTCCAGTTTTCCCAGCACCACTTATTGAAGAGACTCTTTACTCCATTGGATGCTCTTGCCTCCTGTGTCAAATACTAACTGACCATAATGGCCTGGGGCTATTTCTGGGGTCTCTGTTCTGTTCCATTGATCTGTATGCCTGTTGTCCCAATACCAGGCCGTTCTGATTACAGTGGCTTTGTAATACAGTTTGAAGTCCGGTAACGTGATCCCCCCACTCTGTTCTTCTTTCTCAAGATGGCTGCAGCTATTCGGGGTCCTTTTTGGTTCCATATAAATTTTCAGAATGTTTGTTCTAGGTCTGTGGAATATGCCGTTGGTATTTTCATAGGACCCCAGGGTTTTAAACAAAAAGGAATGAACTACCACACTTTTCTTCACCTTCCTTTTTAATTCAACGATATATCCTAGAGGTCTTCCCATTTCTATTCAAGGAGAGCCCCTCGGAAGCTGAGGGCTCCCCTCTAGGTGGGTGCAGCATATTGTATCAAACTAGACTCCAAAGGTGAACATTTAAGTTGTTTCCAGTCTGTTGCAAACGATGCTACAGTGACCAACATTGTTCATAGGCCATTGTACCCGCTGAGCATCCATCTGTCAGTAAACAGGAGTGAAATTGCCGGGTGGATTTGTGACTTTTACAGTTCTGGCCAAACCGCACCCCGCAGGCTGGCGGCGCACACACTCTAACGCGGGGTCTAGGCTTCCTTCCTTCCCCACCTTTTGTTCCCTCTAAATAGCAGAGTTAGGACCAGCTTCAGGCATAAACCAGTTTCCCTTTCAGCCACCCAAAGGTCATCTGCAATATATTGGAGGCCTATTTGATGACAGGCACTTGCGGGTGCTGAGCGACAGAGATGCGTAGGACACAGCGCTGGCCTTGGGAGCTGGTCTGGAGCTAGTGGGGGCTGGGGGAGAGGGGAGCTATGTAGTCCCCGAAGAGGAGAACCTGGGTCTGGTTTTCTCTCCTTAAGGCAGCATCCAGGAGAGCAGGGTGGGTAGCTGGCACTCAAAATACATGGAGTGGATAAATGACTAATTAACTGAATGTCTGATAGGGAGGATGGGGGGAAGGCATGGGAGTGGGACGTTGGTCAGGGCAGGTGTCACAGAGGAGGGAGAGCGTCTGAGGACCTCTTTTTTGAGGATTAATTTTGCCAACTGAAATTCTGGGCCTGAGGGGCTCTCTGGTGGCCTTCTGATTCGCACAAGACAAGTTGCCAAGGCAGGTGACAGGGATGATCTGGAGCAGGTTCAGTGGGCGGGGTTCAGGAGTCCGTCTGATCAGCCCTGGACAACGGGCATCCTCAACACAAGGCAGAGGGTCTCTGGGCTGAGACAGGGGAGGACAGGGAAATAGCCAGCAAGGACAGCCGTGGACTCTGGTGCAGAACGCAGCTGCTGCCGGGGAACGGCCGCTTTCCACACCCGGCGTGCAGCCTAGGGTGCCCACTCTCTGCCCCACCAACCAGACTGTGAACCCCAGAAACTGGTCCATGGCTCGGAAGCTCCGGGGGCCTCTCCAGGAGCACAGGTGCCAAGGGCAGAAACAAGCATGGTTTCAGTTCCTATAGTTCATTTCCTAGAATTTTATTTTTATTTTATTTTATTTTTCAAGCTTCCCAAGCTTTATGTATTGCCAAAAGTTGGGGCAGCTGAGCCACACCACCCCATCCCTCAAAGCTTCCTGCAGTCTGTGTACCACACACTGATGGAGTTTCTTGTTTTGTTTAATGGTTGATTATAAATATTTACTGCACACTCTTGCTCACTTTGGTTTTTCCCTGGGGAAAATCTCTTGTCTTTTTTTTTTTTAGTTGATTTTTGGAGAGAGGAACGGAGATGGAGAGAGAAACATCGATCTGCTGCTTCCTGCATGCTCCCAAATGGGGATGGAACCTGCACCCCGGGCATGTGCCCTGACTGGGAATCGAGCCAGAGACCTCTTGGTGCAAGGAAATACTCCCAGCCAGCTGAGCCACACCGGTCAGGGCTCCTAGAATTTTAGAAAGAACAATTAAAGATCCGATTCTTACAGAAAATCAAGTACTGACCCATCCCCCACAAGCCCACCCATTTTTCTGATGAGGAAACTGAGGCCCAGAGAGGGGAGGGGATTTTAGACTGCAGGAAGCTTTGAGAGATGGGGTGGGGTGGCTCAGCTGCCCCAACTTTTGGCAATAAACAAAGCTTGGGAAACTTGAAAAATAAAGTAAAATAAAATAAAATAAAATAAAATAAAATAAAATAAAATAAAATAAAATAAAATAAAATAAAATAAAATAAAATTCTGGGAAATGAGCTACAGGAACACACAGTTAGAGGCAGAGCTGCGTCTAGAAGCAGGGCTCCTGACTCTACATCCCTTGCTCTCTGCTCTGAACAAGGGGATGGAGGTCAGGATGGTGACTTGGATGTGACAGAGGGAAAGATGAACATCAGAGCTGGAGGCAGAGGCAGAGATGGGGAGGGGGTGGGGTCAGCTCCCCTCACCTGTTCCAGTTGCTGGATTATAAATCCTCTAGGAATTCCAGATATTCCACTCACGTCCAAGTCCCCTGCATGGAAGCGGGTTTCGCAGAGGCAGAAGAGGCCAGAGAGAAGAGGCAGGGCTGAGGGAGGGGGCGGCCAGGACAGAGGTTCAGGGGACCAGTTCGGGGGGGTCCCTGCCTGCACTCCCCGGGGGCCCAGGATGGCTTCTTGCAATGTCTCGGGCTTGCAGGCAGTGTTCCTGGCCAACCCAGCCAGATGTGGAGGGTGGCAGAGGCCCAGGCCCCTCTGTTTCCTGGACAAAGGATAGGAGGCTACTCCTCTCCTGGGACATTTCTGCCCTTTGGAAGCTGCTCTGAGAGTTTATCAAAACTTGATTTTATGTGCATAAAATCCTTAGGAGAGCCTCACCTTGGAATTTAGCCTCTGAAATACCTTTCTGGGTACTCCTGAGCTCCGAGCTCCTGGCCCATCCCCAGCCAGGGATCCCCAGGAATGAGGGGCACAGGCATGCCTTTCTCCTCAGGTAGGAGAGGGAAAAAATCATTCACCTACTAGAGCAGACAGACCTGAATGAAATAATTAAATAGCACAACTGCCTCTTACTTCAGTGGGTGGGGGAACTTCAGATTCCTTGGCTCCTGATAATCCTCATAGCACCCTCTCTGTGAGCAGGTTTTATAAGCCCCTTTTACAGATAGAGAAACTGAGGCTCGGGGAAGTCATGTCACTTGTTCCAGGACACAGAGAGGAAAGAGCCCAAGGCCAGGGCTCCATGGCTACTTGCCTGGACCAAATGGCTGCACTTATTTTAGGCTCGGCCCCCATCCCCACACCTCCCCAAGCCTCCCCTGGACAGCTGACTGTCTTTTCAACTATAAACTCTCTCTAAGAGAAATTGAAAGCACCTGTAGATCAATGTTCTTCAGCAGTTTTGGGTTATAAATCATAATAAGAAATGCATTGCCCTGGCCAGTGTGGCTCAGTTGGGTGGAGTGTCGTTCTGTACACCAAAAAGTCACCGATTTGATTCTGGGTCAGGGCACATACCTCGGTTTTGGGTTCGACTCCCAGCCCCGGCCAGGGTGCGGGTGCAGGAGGCAACCAATAGATATTTCTCTCCCTCCCCCTTTCTCTAAAAATCAATGAAAATGTCCTCAGTGAGGACTGAAAAGGAAGAACTGCATTAATCACCACAGTGCAGTAAACAGACACACAAACATAATTCATGGCACTTAGAATACTTTGCAGTTGTTTTACAAATATGTAAAACCAAACACAAGTTTTATGAAATAACGTTCCCTCTGACTGCCTGGGACCTGCCCTGGCGTTTTCGATCTGCTATTCTGTGTCATTCTTTTTGAAAAGCGCTCATGTGAGTCGCTAAACTGATTCCACGACCTGAACTTTGAAAAGCACCTTGGTGGATGGCAGCTGGTCCCGCACCCTGTCTGCGGGTGGGCAAAAGCGGACAGTGAGGCCCCAGGTACTTGGTGCAGACCTTGAACTACCCCCTCTGGGGATGCAGGAAAAGATACCCCTGCTTGGATCTCACCCTCCAGGCATTCACAAGACTCCCCACGCGTAAAACCAAGGCTGGTGTGAATTAAAGCAGAATTGTGTTAATCTGGTATCAGAGCTGCCATAACAAAATACCACAGACTGGGCGATTTAAACAAATTTATTTTCTCACAGATCTGGAGGCTGGAAGTCCAAGATCAAGGTGCCAGAAGGCTTGATTTCTCCTGGCGTGTCCCCTGGGCTCGCAAATGCCACCTCTCACTGCCTCTTCACAGGGTCAGTCCTCTGTGCATGCGTCCCTGGGTCCCCACCCCCTCTTCTGACCAGGACATCAGTTAGATGGCATTAGGGCCCATCCTATGGGCCTCATTTTAACCTAATTACCTCTTTAAAGACCCTCTCTAAATACAGCCACATTCTAAGGCACTGGGGAGTGAGGGCTTTAACATATGAATTTGGGGGTGAGCCACAGTTCGGTCCATCACAAGAACCTACTGTGTGCACAGCACGTGAGCTTGTGCATCGCCATGGGTGCCGTGCCTTCTTCCTGACTGAAAGGCGACGGGGCTGGTGGCGGGACAGGCCGGCCATGGCTCGGAGTCCGCCAGCTCACGCGCAGCGGTGCGGCATTTGGGTTCACGCTCTGCCCTCCGCCCCCCGCCTTTCAGGGAGAAGCAGGTGGAGCTCGGCTGAGTGTTACAGGCCACCCTGCAGCCCTGGCCAGTGTGGCTCCGTGGTTAGAGCAATGGCTTGCGGACTGAAGGGTCCCAGGCTTGATTCCAGCCAAGGGCACGTACCTCGGTTGCAGGCTCTCCCCGGTCAGGGTGCACACGGGAGGCAACCAATAAATGTGTCTCTCTCACATCGATGTTTCTCTCTCTCTCTCTTCCACTCTCTCCGAAAAGCAATGGAAAAAAGCATCCCCGGGTAAGGATTAAAAATAAAGAAGTAAATAGAGGCCACCCTGCGGTGGGCGGGAGATGCCTGAAGCCAGAGGAGCGGAAGGAGGGAGTGGCTGGGCAGGACCTTGTCCCTGCGGAATGGAGAGACAGCTCCCGGAGCAGAAAGGGGGAGGCCAGGGCCTCCTGCAGCCGGCCCGCCGGGCCCGCCCTGGCGAGGACATGGCCCAGAGCTGCCGGGTTGCAGGCGTGCGTGTGTGCGCGCGTGTGTGTGTATGTGTGTGCGTGTATGTGAAAGGCCGGCCGCGTGCGGATTTCTCTGTGCCCGCGGGCCGTGCGCACCCTGCAGAAGGGGGATTCGAGTGTTTACAGGAGGCTCCAGACAGGAGTCTCTGGGAGGAAATGGGACGGTGCGGGAGGGGTCTCAACTCTAAGCCCCCTGACCTCCAACGTGCAAGAGTGTGCACTACGCCTGAGGGAAAAGCAAGCAACTGCTAGTGACAGACACTCCTCGAGCATAAGGCTGTGGGTTACACACGCGCACGCACACACACACACACACACGCACGCACGCTTTTGAACTTCCACACAGACGCCCCCCGCCCGCAGGAGTCAGTGTCAGAGGCCTCGCCTTCCCCGGGCTCCTCTCCGCCCTTCGTTGCATCCTCGGGCCCTCTCCAGGCCCTCTTGTGTTTCCTCCTTAGGTTTTTATGGACAAACCAATCTTTCTTCCAACTAAAACAAATCACCTTTCAAAGTATTATTTTTGTCTGTCTGGTTTTTGCTAATCCTCACTGAGGATATTTTTTCCATTGCTTTTCAGGGAGAGTGGAAGGGAGGGAGAGAGAGGGAGACACGTGGACTGGTGGCCCCCCACACAGCCCCTACTGGGGGTGGAGACCGAACCCCAAACCCAGGTAGTGCCCTTGACTGGGAATGGAACTGGAGACTCTGGTGAGCAGGCCGACGCTCTAACCACTGAGGCCACTTGCCAGGGCCAAAGTGCCTGTTATTTTGCCAAAAGACCTGCCCAGTGGTGTGCTAGTGAATGTTGAACGACCAGCCTTCCAGGGGGAAAAGGTAGATTTACCAATCACTTCCAAAGAACTGATAATAGTAAAATTGCAATACAATAACTAGGAAATGCCTTGGCCGGTGTGGCCCAGTTGGTAGGAGCGTCGCCCACACGCTCAAAGGCCGCAGGTTCGATTCCTGGTCAGGCACAGGCCTCAGCTGTGGATCCCTCCAGTCCCGGGTCAGGGCGCGTATGGGAGGCAACCAATCAATGTTTCTTTCTTTCTCTCTCTCCCCTCCTCTCTAAAATCAATAAACATATCCCTGGGTGAGGATTTAAAAAATAAATAAAAATAAAATAAAATAACTAGGAAGTGATGAATCTTGAATATATGTTACTTTGTTTTTAATTTATTTAACTGTGAGTTTATATCATGCATTCTCAACAGGGGTGACAATTGATTCCTGGTGGGGGGAATCTTACTCTTTTTATATATAAAGCACAGATATACATATACATCCGGTATATAAATAGACTATAATATATCTGTGATATTAAATTTTCATGGGGAGGATGGTAGGAGATTAAGAAAAAATGTCTGAAAAGACTGCTTAGGAGGCAATAATGAACGAAAGGTTGAGAAGCCCTGGTTCACATCATTTAATTTTCGGTGGAGGCCGGGATTAACCAGCTCCTGAAATTCCTGGATGTCCAACAGTTGGCTCTGGCAAGCCTGGAGGAGCTGGCTGCAGAGTGCCCCAGGCCTGCCCACCTGGGGCGAGGCGGGAAGATTCAACACAGAGAAGGGGGAGAGGCCCCCAGGAGAGACGTGCCACGGGGATTGACAGGACAGAGAGTCTCCCGGCCCCCAACAAATCAAGGCGGCTGCCCCTCTGTCAGGCACCGAGTCCTCACCCAAGGCCCTGGGCCCTGGCCCACGTCATCTCATCAGGTGGCACCCGTGCCCTCCAACAGCCCCGGAGCGGAGTCAGGGTGGCAGTCAGGTGGTAACATCCTGCAGGGCCTCCAACCCGAGGGCACAGCAGAGACTTCTGTGCACCCTCACCCTTGCCCGGAGGGAGGCTCAGGGATTCAAATCATCTTTGTTCAGTGCCTCTGGTCCGGTGGTTCTGCTGAAAGGCCCACCTCGGAGGGGACAGGAGGGGGGGCTTGGCTTCCCACTGGGAGCCAGAGGGGCCCATTCAACCATGTTCCTCCTCATCAGATGGTCTCGGGGAGAGCAGTGAGAATGACACAGCTCTCAGTGCTTGATTAGCTTGGGCCCCTGGAAACTGGGATGGCTTTGGGCACCCTTTCAGTGGGAGGGGGGCTGGGGACCCCAGGCATGCAGTTCCCAACAGACACCAGCACCAGAGCCCAGTGGGGCCCCAGGCACTGCAAGGTGGCAGGGTGGGGGGGAGGGTGTCCTCCCTGGGAGGGTCAATGTGATGACTATGTGATGACGGATGATGGTGGCCGCTCTGGTTGCTTCGGGGGAACCTGTCCAGAGTCAGCCAAAAGCTCTTTGTTTTCTGCAAACAGAGCAGAAAGAGGAACCTGGGAAGAGGCAGCTCCCTCCCTCCTGTAGTCTGTCTCCCCCCCTTTCCTGGCCCGTGAGGAGGCTAGGGTCTTGCCCACTGGTTCCAGAGGCTCCCTGGGTCCTGCACAAAACCTGCGCATGCTCCTCAGAGCCTCACTCTGTAGAGGCCCATCGCAGTTCCTCTCCAGCCTCACCCTTTCGTTTCCCTGCCCTGTAAAATGGGCCTAACCACTGCCTTCCCACCCAGTCAAGGCGTGGGAGTTACTGGGTGTGCACTGACTGCTCCAAGCCCCAGTTAAGGCTCTGGTGGTTGTGGGGAGGGGTCCATCATGGCCCATTTGTGTCCCTAGCTGCCCTGAGGCTTCTTTTTACAAAGGTCATTTATATGGTCCCCTGATTCATTCACTTTCCAAAAACTCCCTGGGCACTTGCCCACTTGCTCCCCACAGGGCTGCCTAGACCAGCTTCCAGCCTTGGAGCTTTTTCAGGCCTCCCTCAGGAGTCCCCTGAGGCCTGCCTGCCAGGAGCTGAGGGAGGCTGGGACCCACACTAGCAGGTGATGGGCAGCCTCCTGATCTAGGAAGGGGTGGCCCTAGGGCTCCCGACAGGAGTGGTGAGGGTCCTAACAGGTGGGCCCAAGCCTGGGAGGGCTGGCCAAGGTCAGCAGGTCAGAGTTCAGGAACAGGACTCGTAAGCCTCACTCTCACCATCCCCTCCCCACATCAAAGCCTTTGCACACGCTGTTCCCTCCGCCTGCTCTCTTTTTCTTTCGATTAACCCCCACTCATCTTCTCTGCCCTAGCCCAGCCATCACTCCTCCAGGGAGCAGCCTTCTCTCATTTCCACGTGTATGACACATCTCTGTGACTACAATGTTCATAGCAAAGGGAATCTGTGTGGGGCTAACTTTTTTGAGTGTGAAAATTTAATTAATGTCCATGTCTCCACTAGAAGCCTCCCAAGAACAGGCAGAATGTCTGTCTTTGCTCATACTATGCCCCAGGCTAAAGATTTATTGAATGAATGAATAAGTGATGAATAAATGCAATGAGCCAGCACCCTCCCCACATGGCATTCTCCGCTTTGAGCTACAATCGATGGTTTGCACGTCTGTCTCTCCAGGGCTTGAGGCAATGAGATGACTCAGGGAAGAGTATTGGGTAGTTGAGCCACATTGCTTGGGTTTACACTTCGGCTCTGCCATTTACTAACCAAATAATAACCTTAGGCAAGTTGCTAAATGTCTGTGCCTTGGTTTCCCCATCTATACATTGAGGGAGATAGTAAGTGAGTTAATGCATATGAGATGCTTAGAGCAGGGCCAGGCGGGTAAACACTCCAATAAATGTGGGTGCTATCACTGTATCTATCTCTGCACCCAGACGCCAGGGCCTGGGGCAGAACAGGTGTCCAATAAAGGCTTATTGATGGAATCAGTAACATTTGGTCCTGAAAAGAAGAAAACTGAGAGACAGAGTGTGTGAGACTGAGGTGAGGGTGGAGGGTCTCCAAGGGTAGAAAAGTTAGACCACCAGACAGTCAGCTGCCCCAACACCGCCCACCCCAGCAAAGCCTTTTCCACCTGACGGCTGCAGCTCATTCCAGGAGCAGCAGCTGATCCCAGTCCAGTTGTTTCCCAATACTCATGGTCCCCCAGGGACACCAGCACCAGCAGCTGGCACCCCCTTCCCCAAGGTCTGGGTTTCAGTTCCACAGCCGGCCTCCCAGCCTCTCAGTTTTAACAGGGCAGCCTTTCCCCTTTGTTCCTCCAGCCCTAGGGGCACCCTGGCTGCTTCTGCTGTTGTGGGCTGTGGTTCTTCAGCTTTCTCTCTTTGCCTTTTCAATTCCTCAGTTCCTAATTAACAGCTCTTCATATTGGATTCTCTCTGTTAAAATAACCATGTAGTTTCTGTCTCCTGACTGGACCCTCACCAATACACCCATCAGATCCCTGCACCTGAGGGGGCTGAGGTTGGGATACAGCTAGAAGCAGGTACAGCCCCCATGCCCGAAGCTGCTCTGGCCCCTGGCAGGAACCCTCTGGACTAGACAGATGTGCTGCTCACAGGGATATCTGACCAGCCTGGGAAAACCGGGCCAGCAGTTAAACCACGCAAACAACAGAGCTGTGCCTCTGCACAGAACTGCCTGCCTGGGCAAATGCCAAGACAAACCATCCCGTGGTCTGGGCTCCCCCCAGGGCTGCAGGCTTCCTGGGCCTCCATAGGGGTGGCTCAAAGAGGGGCTGAGCCCCCGGGGTCTCTCCTTCCTGGACTCCAAGTCTTTCCCATTCCCTCCAGGATCCTCTGGAACAAGCTGCCCTGTTCTACTCTCGAACCTTGGAAAATGTGGAGCTTGCCTTCCTGGTACATGTCAGAGAAGGTGCCATGAACATGGGGAGCTTCTAAAAAACCCCAGAGATTCAGGTCTGGCCCAGCTTTGGTGTTTGTTAAAGTCCCAAGTGATTCCACTGAGCAGTCAGGACTGAAATCCACAGAGTTAAAAGAATGTATTAGAGCCCGGCCGGGCTTGGCTCAGTGGTTGAGCATCGACCTAGGATCCAGGAGATCGCGGTTCGATTCCCAATCAGGGCACGTGCCCAGGTTTTGGCTGCGATCCCCAGTCGGGGGCGTGCAGGAGGCAGCTGATCAATGACTCTCTCATCACTGATGTTTCTCTCTCGCTCCCTCTCCCTTACTCTCTCTGAAATCAATAAAGATATATTAAAAAAAAGAATGTATTAGAACAGCAACTCTCAGATCTGGGAGTGCATCAGTTACTTGGAGGGCACGGTCACCAGACTGCCAGCCTCCCCAGATTTCTCAGCCAGGAGTTTGGGGGCAAGGCCTGAGAATGCGCATTTCTTACCATTTCCTGCTGATGCTCCTGGTCTGGGGACCACGCTTTGAGAACCCCTGGCTATGGAGTCAGACAGCCAAGGCTCAAATCCCAGCTACTTACGGGGGCTGAAAGGTCGGATGAAGAGCCACACGCAGCACCTGCCCCTAATAATGTTCAGTGAACTTGCTATCACTGCGAATACATGATTGGGAGGGGAGGCTGCAGAAACCCTGAGTTCTAGCAGCATGAGGTATAGCATCATTTTCATCAGAGCCTCAGCTTCTCCATCTGTAAAATGGGGATATGACCCCCCGGCTCAGCCTGCTTTACAGGCTGTGGAAGGATCAAAGGCTTTCCCTGGTGCGAAAGTGATTTGGATACTAGAAAGCCCAGCAGAGTTTTATTAGGAAGAGGTCAGGCCCGTCCTGGAGCCACAGGCAGGGCCCCGCTAGCTGCAGAAGGTTGTTGAGAGGAGCTCCAGGGCTGCCCATATACCTCCCTGCCACCCTCGGGTTTGGGCCTGTCTGGGTGGGGGAAGGGCTGGTAGCGCTTCAAATATCTAAGGGTGGTGCGTGCACAGCCATGCCCATCTCACCAGTATTTCTGCCAAGAAAAGGAATGTAGTGACAGAGACCAAAGCTGGGCGAGGGTTTCTGTCCCAGGCCCTGACCACAGTGGCCATCCCACTGCCCTCCCGCAGTGACCCTCCCACTCCCCCTCCCACCTGCCCACCCACCCGCCTCCGGCGAGGAAACTTGGGTGGACCTGCTGTCGTCCCCAGAAAGCTGAGAGGGCTGGAGGAAACTTCTGCTCAGGTTTGGAACTTGGCCGCTTGGCTCCATCCGTTATCAGTTCAACTCACAGACACCTATCGCACGTCTGCTAGTACAAGGCTGAGAGGCTAGTTAGTATTAATGCTTTCTGCATTAAAAAAAAGACATATGTGGGAGGACGGGCCTCACAGGGGCTGAGCAGGGAAGAGCTGGGGCCCCGCTGGCAGTGAGCACTGAGAAGTGAGTCGCACCCCACACTGCTGGTGGGAGGGGCGATCGTGCTTGACTTGACTTGACTCGGGGCCCTTTGGCAGGACAGGTCAAAAGCCTGAAAACATGCTTCTCTGACCCGGGGTTTCAGGCTTAGGAATCCATCCCGAGGAAGCATCATGAAATGACCGGCCGGGCCCGGCTGGGCGTGGCTCAGCGGTTGAGCATCGACCGAGGATCCAGGCGATCGGAGTTCGATTCCCGGTCAGGGCACATGCCCGGGTTGTGGGCTTGATCCCCAGTCGGGGGAGTGCAGGAGGCAGCCGATCAATGACTCTCTCATCTTTGATGTTTCTCTCTCTCTCTCACTCCCTCTCCTTTCCTCTCTCTGAAATCAATAAAGATATATTTTAAAAAAAGAAAAAAAAGAAATGACCAGCCGGGTTTGAGTCTTGGCTCCTCTGGTGTGTGACCTTGGGCTTAATAGTGGCATCCCATCCAGGGGGCTGAGGAAGAGATGCGACAGGTCTCACACGAAGTGCTCACAATGTTAGGACCTTGGTCGGGGTCCCGCAGACGCAGACCCCCAGGACGGGATTTGGGAGGCCAGCCCGGGAGGCGGGTGGAGCCCTGGGGTGGTGGCGCGGGAGGGAAAGTCCCACGCAGGGCCTTTCTCCAGCTGCGCAGGAAAGCGCCTGGCCGTAGAGTCAGGAAGGTGAGGGGAACCTAGGCGGCTGTGTTCCTTAAAGTCTTGCTTTTAAAAACCTCAGGACTGTCTGCCTCCATTTTTCTTTTACATGAGAGAAAAATAAAGCTTTCACCGGTTCGAGCCACTTATTTTGCTTTCCTGTTACTCGCGGCTGAGTGTAATCCTTGTCTGAAGCTGGAGGCCAGCGCTGTCCTCTCAGGAAGTTGTCCAAGACCCAAGGGCGCAGGCGGGTGCTATGGTGCCAACATCACATTGGGAAGTGATCCCGCCAAGGGACCCTACCCACCCCACCACCTGGTGGGGCCCAATTCCACAGGGAAACAAGGCCTGCTGGGCGGGCTTCATGCCTCTTGTCCCAACGCCCAGGCGTCTGGCACCCCCTTGACGCTCAGAGGTGCCATGGCGCCTCCCCAGCCGTGTGGTCCCTGGCCCCAACCCTTCCCAGACACTTCTGCACGGCTTTCCTGTTCTGTGCCCTTATCCGTGGTCTCTGCTCTGCTAGGCAACAGCCAGCACATCCAACAAGAGAATTGGTGTTACTGGGTTAATGTGTCACCCTCCCAAGTAGCAAACGTGCGTTTTTTGACAGGGCCGCAAGACAAGGCCGCATGCCCAGAGCGCAGTGACGGGAGATCGCCATCTGGTTTCCTGTTCCTCTCCTGTGTCCCATTGTGTCCCATCCCCTCCCATCACGGCTGGCCCTGGCGCCCGCCAACCTCAGCAAATGCCAGGCCCCACCCTCCTCCGCAGCCTGGCCTGAGCTGCTGTACAGAAAGCGAAAGAAGGAGTTGGAACAGAAAGATAAATCATAAAACCACTGAAAGAGAAGAAACAGCTGGCAGAATATTGGAAAAATTCCCAGGAGGGAATTCCCAGCCCTCAAGGGCTCTGCCAGGCTGAGGGCATGCTGAACGGGGGATCCTGAAATTCCCTCTTAACACTCTTGCCAGCTCATGGGGGTACCTGCCCCTGGACCCCAGCCCGCCCCAGAGCGGGTATGTGCATGAAGCTGGAGTTGTGTTTTGGGGCTCAGAGCAGAGCTAGTGGGAGGGAGAGGGTAGGGCTAAAGGGAACAGGGGAGGAGAAGGGCCTGGCCCCTGGTGGTGGGCCAAACAGTGGCTGGGGGTGCAGGCCCTTCTGGAATTCCAGGAGGCAGGGCCCATTTCCTGGGGCAGAACCAGCCAGGAGACGGCTTGGCAAAGCCCTGTGGCCAAGACGGGGTGTGTGCAGGTGTGGGGAAGGGCACTCTGAGAGGCTTTCCTGGCAGCAGCCGGGTGGTGGCAACCCCAAAATAAAGCTGGCCGCTCTTGCCTAAGCCAGAGTGAGAGCCTACGTCCATTCAGGAAACGTGGGTGAAAACTAGAAGGTTAAATCGGGACCTGGCTCCTGCTTCTGGGAGTCTGGAGCAGGCCGGCAGAGGCACCACCAGCGGCGCCGGACCGCAGGCTGGCCACCAACCGGCTGGCGCTGGGATTGCTGGTGCAGGGCTGGGAGGAAGGGTCAGGGGCTGTGGGTCACCTGAACCCCGAGTTTGGAGATTGGCTGATGGAATTTGGGGAGAAGTACCGAGGCGGAACCTTGTACAAATCATCGCGTCTCTGGCGGAGCCTGGCAGAGCCTGGGAAGCCCTTCTAGGCCCTCATTGTAGTCTCAGGGCTCGACACACCAGAAAGGCCCCTCATCCTTCATGGCAATAAAAAGAATAGTCCACGGTCCACTCATGGTCAGTCCTCGCTGATGGGAGGAAACACTTTCTGCCCATTAATTTCTGTTCGTTAATTCCAGGCATGGCATGGCCTGAGGGCTGTGCCAAGCCCTAGCTACCGACTCTGCCTTCACTTCTCTCTGCCGCCGGTGTGAGGCCAGGGGCTGCACTGGCCCCTGAACCCCCAAGTCCCGCCAGCCACCAGCCCCCCAGTTGACTCAACACATGTCCCCAGATTGATTTTCCAAAAACACTGGATCCCGCATCCCCCTGCCTAGTGTCCCACCCTGCAAAGCAGCCCCCATTACCTGCATCGTGGCCTCTTACCCTTCCTCACTGAGGGGAGGGAAGTGTCAGGGCCAGAGCACAGGCCCTGGGCTTGAATTCTGCCTCCACCCTCAGTGCCTGTGCTTCTTCATCCATGAACCAGACACAATGACCGTAACCACTTTATGGGGCTGTTTTGAGGATTAAATGAGTAAATACAGTACTTAGCACAGTGCTGGGCATGCAGTAAGTGCTCAGTAAATGTGAGCTATTACTAGTTATCTGGCTGTTATTGGTAGAATGTCCAGGGGACAGATTTTTGTTTTGTTCGCCAACTTCGTCCCGGTGACTTGAACAGTGTCCAGCACATAGTAGATGCTCAATGAACGAGTGCTGAATTTATTTACTGTTGTGCCAAGCTGAAACATACCATATACACCCTTACCCCCACGCCTCCGCTCGTGTGGCTCCCGCCTCTCGAAGGGCCTTATCCCACCCCTGGTACTTCCCAACTACTTCAAACTTCCAGTCCAGCAACCCGCCCTGAGAGGCCCTCCTTGGGCTCAGAACCTGCACAAAACAAGCACACGGGAAAGCCTCAGTGGTTTGTGGCTGGGATTTTTTACTCTTTGGCTCCAAAACAAGAGTTTCCTCATTGGCTTGGCACCGAGCGCTCACTGTCTCCTCAGGTAGCCCCTGAGAAGTGGAGCACCCTACCTACTCTGTATGTCCTTTCTCTTGCGGCTCTGACATTCAGAGAGGGCTTCCCAGGTGAAGCCACCTGAATACCTAGACATAACCAAACATGCAGTCTCCAAACCACAGTTTCTGGGCTTCCTCATCAGTGAGTTGAGACTTGGCATCTGTTTGCCCAAGAAACACGAGCCCGGCAACTCCACATCAACAGGCTGCTTTCTGCCCTGGACAGGGCCTCAGCTGCCTCTGACTTGGCTGTTTATGTGCTAAAAAAAGAAATTCCATGGTGACCAGTTGATTCAAGCCAGCTCCCAATGCGAGGCGGTACTTTCAAAGTAATCCCTGATGACACCAAGTGTTCTCCACCCAGCCCTTAATGAAAAGAAAAAAGAACGCCTGAGTCAGGACTCTGCATCTGGAGGGTGTTGGCCGGACAGCGCTCCCTGGGGAGCAGGCTCCCCTCCCCAGAGACAGCCCTGCACTTCCTGAGGAGGCCCATTCATTTCTCCATCGGGAAGGGCCTCTCTGGAAGGATGCGCGGGCGGAGAGGCTGGTCTGGACCAGGCTGTACGCGGCCTCCTCAAATAGCATGATTTCGTGCTTCCTCCACAAGCAGCAGGCGTGCATCTCACACACGAGGCCTTCTTCTAAGTGCATCACGTGTGTACACAGCCGTCTTTTAATCCTCGCGCACAGCCAGGAACGCTGGCCCAATTTTCTATTTTACACATAGAGAAACAGAGGCCCAGGGAGGTTAGCCGACCCGCCTGCGCCACTCGAAAATGGCCAGGCTGGCTGGGACCTGGCTGCGCTGGGCCAGACCCCCTCTGAGTCTGGGGCTAAGTGGAACCAGGGCAGGCCCTCGCCTCTAATGCTGCCACGCTTCCTGCCTCCCAGTCCCTACTAATCTGCGCGAACTTCGCCCTCTCCCCAGTTCGCCCAGGAGAAGGGCTCACTGATAAAGAGGACATCGCCCAGGTTTATAGTTTCCTCCTAGCCTCTCTGGCGACACCTGAGCCTGCCGCGTCCCCCCTCCCCCTCACCCCATTCGCAGTCACACTTCACACTCATGTACACAGTCAGCCTCACACACAATGACACATTCACATATACATCACATACAGAAGCATGCACGTACGTGCGCGCACACACAGTCACCCACCTCTGGCGGTTAGCGGGTGAGGACTGACAGGTTTGCAGGCTCACTTTCTAGAAAGTCACGCCTGCCTCTTCTTGCTGCCCTTCCCCAGCCACGGGTTAGTTTCGCGTTTAATAAATGAGCGAATTTTGAAAGGCCAGGGTACCCCCTTCCCATGCAGAAAGCGGGCCTAAACCTGCTCTGCTCGGGGCAGTCAGCACTCTTCCCCACACTGCCACCTCGTGACCGAGCCCAGAACTGCAGGCTGTGCCCAGGGATAAGCACTTGCAGGGAGGTTCCAGTGGCCAGGTGGGTGGTTAGGGGAGGTCACGTCCAACTGTCCCCATCCACAGATGGTCCAGCTGAGTACGTGAAGATGCCCTCTTCCTTCCCCCATCCTCACAGGCACACTCTTTTGGCCTGGGAATGGGTGAGTGTGCCACTTGGGCCAACTTGTGGCAGGACCCTCTTGGAAAGTAAGCCTACAATCATCACACGATCCCGGGATTATTGGCCTGTATCCGTGTCTTCTTGACATCCTTAGAATCATTTTATTAGTGGACCTGGCTAAACCTTGGTGAGGAAGGTTCCACAGCAGGTGACTGACCTCCGACACTAACCCGGGAGCTGCTCTTCACTCCTTCCCTCCAGCCTGTGGGCTCCCGCCTGGAACTTATGTTCACAGAGGTAGGCGTGACTGACACACATGACCTCACTCACCCCACCCAGGGGCAGTCTTCCAGGCCTCTGCCTTTGGTGAGGCAGCCGGGATGTGTCCCCACCTTTCCTCCTTGAGACCACAGCCAATGTGGTTCAGGCAGAGTGATTTCATCCAGGGTCTTGTTTTCACTCAGGTTTATTTTTGGCTCCCAGTGCGGTGGGATGAATTAACCCCACTCCCAGGTGACGCTGTCATCATTGGCCCTTACCTCGTGGGTCACTCTACTCCCCTGCCCCATAGGCGGCCACTCCAGCAGATCCTTTTATTTGGGTTCTGAAGTGCAGGTTCTGGCTCCTCAGGAGCGTATTGCCACATAGCATTAACCATTTTTGTAACAATGTTATTTAATGGGTTTGGGGGTCAGGGTAATGGGTACACGTTAGAGAGTGAGAGGTCTTGAATTCGATGAGACTCTGCACTAATGATTGTGGAAGTGACAGGACTTTTTCCCAGAGTTGTTTCCTGGAACATATAACCTCAGGACTGGACCACAGATGCCCCAGCTGGCATGGCTGTTCGGAGGCCTGGGTCCTCGCCTCACCTCTGCCAGAATTGCTAAGACCTCCACAGGTCTCTGACCCTCTGACCCCTGAGGTCCTCGTCTATTGGACAGCAGGTTACACTAAGGCTTTTCTAAGGTTCCTCCTACCTTCAATAGTCTATGACACTCAGAAAGCTGTTGTCTAGGACTCCCCAGCTCTAGAATTCATTTATTCATCCAATGGATTCTTTTTTAAAAAATGTTTTATTGATTTCAGAGAGAAGGGAGAGGGAAAGAAACATCAGTAATGAGAATCATCAATTGGCTGCCCCTGCATGCCCCCCACCGGGCACAACCTGGGCAGGTGCCCTCCCCTCTGGGAATCGAACCGTGACCTCCAGGTTCATGGGTTGATGCTCAACCACTGAACCACACCAGTCATACTGAACACCTACTCCCAAGCCAGATGGTCTAGGTTCCAGTCCCAGCTTCCCCACTTGATATGTGACATTGGGCAAGTTACTTAACCTTTCTGTGCCTGTTTCCTAAAATGGAGACAGTAATAGCACCTACTCCCCAAGGGCTGCTGTGAAGGTAAAGTTAATATAGGTAAACAGTGCCTAGTACCTACCAAGTGTTCAGTAAAGGTTTTTCATTTAAAGCCTATACCAGCCCTATGAAGTAGTATAATTAGTTCCATTTTTCAGGTGACAAGACCAAGGTTCAAGGAACAAAGTACCTTGCCCAGGCTTGCACAGTGGCATTGCCAGGAGCCAAATCCAAGGCTCCGGACTGAATGCGGTGCTCTTCCCCGCAGAGGCAGCCACAGGACCTCGCCCCACAGTGTGCAATCTGGAGATGCTGTGCAAAACCACTGGACTAGTGTGAATCCCAATACCAGACCCGGTAAGAAACAACATACCACACAGAGCTGTGCTGGGGGAGCGTGGGCCCGAGGATCAGGTCTTGGGGCCAGTCCTGCCTGTGGCTTTCCTCACTCTGGGTTATTTTCCTTCTCTAAGTTTAAGTTCCCACACCTGCACAATGGGGTAGTAACTCTTAGCAGGGTCATGCGAGGATTAAACTCTAAGAGCCCATTCCACTCTTATCCAAACACTAACACTTGCCTGACCCCTGAAGAACAAAAAGCCTGTTGGCCTGATGCTGCCTCTGAGGAACCGTCACTGCTGTATGCATTGAAACATTTCCTTCCCTCCAGGAAAATGACTGCCTGGACCTGCCATCCTTACAAAGCAGCAACCTTAGTCTCCTGGAGATGGAAAGGACCTTTGCAGGCCATCTGGTCCCAGTGTGGCAAACTTATCTCGGCTGGAAGGGCACTGCAGTCCATTTGCTCCAGGGTGCAGGCCACCATGTGAGGTGCATGCCACCTGCAGCCCCACTGCCCCGCTCCTACAGATGGGCAAATGTACTAAGTGAAATGATCCCTCCTCTCCCCTCACCTGATTCTCGGGACTGCCGCGTTGGCACCTGGAGCCGGGCTTGCGCACCACATGGACCAGCACAGGGCATGGCCAACATCACGTGATTACGTACAATCATCACACAAGTTGGGTTTATGAACTAATGTCTCTCATTTGGCACTCTTTAAAATTATTCTAATAGATTTCAGGAAAGAATCTGCCCACAATCCACTTGACCTCCACCTCAATGAATAATTTTAACCATTAAAATAGTGTTTATTTCTTACTTTAGCCATTAAAACAGCACTTTTGTTTCTCTTAGAAAACAATGGAAATACTTGCTGGGGACCCTAAGACAGCAGCTAGAAAACAGGAAAGCAGGGTGAAGAGCACCCTTTAAAGTGAGGGAAAAGCTCAGAGGGCAGCACTTATGTACAACAGCAGCCTAAGGGCAGTGCCAGCTCAGTACCCCAAGGAATGCAAAACCCAGGGCCTAAAAACTCCACCTCATTCGGTTGTTTGTTCACAACCTGCCCACGCCCAGGACTCTAGGGCTGGGTAGGCCACAAAGTAGGAGTTTGTCTTTGGTGGGGAATGGTAAGTACCTAAAGTTGTCACGAAGGAAATATGGCAGGGTGGGCACAGGCTCTGTGCACAAACGGGAGTTCAGCGACAGGTGTCTGAGACCCACCCGTGGGCACCTCAATGCAGGGTACCTCTAAGGCCCCTCCTGTCCTGACATGGGTGCTGGGCTTGCACTGAGGTTGTGGGTTTCAAACCTAGCTGAACCTTCCTACTATCTTCCTGACCTTGGGGGAGGCACTTCCTCTTTCTGAAATTCAGTCTCCTCCTTTGCAAAGTGGGGCCACATCACCTCTCAAAACACCTGCGACAACCCAGCCGGGGGTGGCTCAGCAGTTGAGCATTGTCCTAGGATCCAGGAGATCGCGGTTCAATTCCCAGTCAGGGCACAGTCCCGGATTGCAGGCTCGATCTCCAGTTGGGGGAGTGCAGGATGCAGCCTATAAATGGCTCTCTCATCGGTATTTCTCTCTCTCTCCCTCTCCTTTCCTCTCTCTGAAATAAATATAGATATATATATAAAAGCAAAACAAACACACCCGCTACACACAAATGAAGACACTTCCCACCCCTAGCACATAGGAGACAGCACAGAAAAAAAAGCTACTTAAGAAGCTGGAAGCTACTGGGTCACCTAATGTAAAGGAAAACACTGAGCCAGGCACACTTGTTGATGCTTTACACGTCCAACAAGCCTGGGAGGGAGGCAGTGTGGCTCCTACTTCTTGGCTGCACACGCTGAGTTCCCAGAGAAGTCAGAGGCTTCCCTACCAAGAGGCGGGGGTGCTGTGGCAGGAGGCCTGGGGCTGTACAGACACAGGGCTATGTTACTGAGGTCAACCCTCCAGCTCTGGGGAAAGCTGAACCTTCTCCCTCCCCTGCAAGGTGACCACAGAGTCCTGAGAAAAACCTTCCCATCACAGTCATACGCCAGGAACCAACTTCTGGGAGTCCTGCTCTGGATCAAGGTCAGATAAATTTATTATTAAATAATAGCCCCGCAGCTAGCCAAAGCATTCAGTCTATGAACTTACTTTAAAAACATTTCTGTATAAAAATATTGCATGCAACGGTCATCTTCTCTTCAGTAGCAATATAATGTATCCTCTAAACAAAAATGCTAATTACACTGTGATAAGAAACATCTTCTAGCAATGATTTTATTTTTTTTATTGTCACACTGGCAGGGAGCATAACTGACTTTAGGGATGAAGATACTAGACGTCCGTCACACAATGATTTAATATTTCTTCTGAAAAAGGAGAAAAGAAGTTAAATTTCTAAACATGCTGCCATTTGTCAGCAGATTGCTTCTTTCAAAAGGCAAATGCAATAAACGACAGCCCACGTTCTCCCAGCTCCAGAGCTGCCACCACCTGTGGTTGAGTCTTTGCCCCAGTAACACAGCGTCCCACCTACGCTGCCCCGCTCTGATACTGAAACCAGGGGGGCAATGCTCTGAGCAGCCCGGAGGAGTGGGGCAGACCAGTCCCACTGCAGCCTGGAAAACACACCTTAAAACAGCCGGCACCATTCTCATGCTCACAGTCTGCCTGTTGCTTAAGAGTCTCAATCTGGCCACAGCGAGGGACGTGATAGAAGAGATCAGGGGAGCGCCTTTGGCTGGCACAGGCACAAACACTGGGTGAGTCAGACTTGCACCGACTCCTGGAGCCAGTCCTGTTTGCCCTCGGTCTGGGGCTTTATCTGCCAGGGAGATTGGCAAGCGGCCAGGGCCCTCTCAGGTGAAGGGTTGAGCAGCCAGGCTGCAGCAGGCTGCAACCAGATGTCACAAAGACTGGGTCGGAAGTCAGGAGGCCGGACACAAAGATGGCCCCAGCTGGGCTCCAGGAGTCTGGGTGCCCCGCTTCCCACCCTTCGCCGCAGGCCCTCTATCTGCAGAGCAAAGGTCTGGGGGGCATAAGGAATTCGCACACCAGGCTGCAGGAGTCTCCCAGGCATTTGTGTCCAGAATATATACGTCGGTCTAGCAATTTTTAAAACATCTTATTAAACATAAAACCTACTCAACCATATGCCTATTTTAACATGCTGAAATAAATTTGTGCTTCTGGATTGTTTGGAGGAAGGCCTCCCTATCATGTCACTTCTGGGATTGCAAAATGAGGTTTTTAAAAATGCTACCATTTGCATTTACTTCTTTGTACAACCAAAATACAGGAGAAATTAGGTTCTCAGGTGATTCTAAGACTGTGGTCATCAAAACATTTTTTCCTGGTCTTGGCTGGTATGGCTCAGTTGGCTGGGCATCATCCTGTGCACCAAAAGATAGCTGGTTCAGTTCCTGGTAAGGGCACATGCCCAGGTTTTGGGCTTGATCCTGGGTAGGGAGCATGCAAGAGACACTTGCACATCGATGGTTCTCTCCCTTCCTCTCTAAAAATCAATTTTAAAAACCTCTTTAAAAAAATTTTTCCTGTCTTTATAAACAATTACCTATTAGAACTTTTTATAGCAGTTATCATTTAAATTGTTTGATATATTTTATATTTATTATGTGCAAGATTTCATTCCAAAAAAATTAGTTTTCAGGTTTGAAAATCACCATCCTTGAACTCCAAATTCTCCTATAGCTTGGAATGTCTATTCATCTGCGATTCTAAACCCAGAACAAATTCATAGGGTCTTAAACCTGACAGTCCACATAAAGCCTTGAAATTTCTTGCCTTTGCTTTTATGCACATGGCTCATTTCTTTATATAGCCAGCTTTCTATCCAAATCCCATTCTTCAACACTTAGCTCAAGTACAACCTCTTCTACACAAAACCCTTCACATGGCCCTTGGACCTAAACCTGTTTCTTCATCTGCATGTGCTGAGGTTTAAGTGAGCCGATGGTTTACATATGTAAAATGTTTAGCAAAGTGCTGGCACGAGTTCAAGAAATGCGAATTATTGTCACTCTTGTCTTTACCACTGTCTTGATTGTTGTCAGAATGGGAAAGAATTCAGAATCAGTGGAGACTCAATTCTGAACAGAGGTGTGACTTCAGGCAAAGAATTTGAGAATTTGGCCTAGTAGTCTTGATGGGGCAGTACTGCCTCCTAGTGGGTGGTTGGGAAACTGACGGAAGTTTTTATTTTAAATGGTCATCACCCTGGCCAGGGAACATAACTGACTAGGGACGGAGGAGCTACTAGAGTCTGTCACACAAGAATGGCCCATGCCCAAAGGACTGAACCTACTCTAGGTATATTTAAAGCACTTGCATAAGGCCATCCAAGACAGAATGATTAAACAGAATAAAGACACTGCCTAGAAACCATCAAACAATCCATCACTGGCTTTTCCTAATCCAGTTATTCCCTCCTATCAAAGGATGTATACTTAATACAGTATTTAAGCTCCAGGAACTGTTTTGAGCACACTTCTTGTATTAATTCAATCAAACATTCACAATCCATGGGAAAGGCACTTCATTTTCTCCCTTTTGACATATTTTTTATTTTTTTTGTAAGGGAGACATCGATTTGACATCTATTTTTTCACTTATGAACTCATTGGTTGTTTTTTGTGCGTGCCCTGGCCAGAGATTGAACCCAGGATCTTTGTGTATTGGGACAGCACTCTAACAAACTGAACTACCTGGCGAGGGACTTGACACAGTTTGAGGGGTTTTTTAATCCTCAATAGAGAGTATTTTTTCCATTGCTTTCCAGAGAGTAGACAGGAACATAGATGTGAGACACATCAACTGGTTGCCTCCCAGGCAGGGCCGGGATCGAGCCTGCAACTGAGGTACGTGCCCTTGGCTGGGACCTTTCAATCCACAGGCTGACACTAACCATTGAGCCACCTAAGCTGGGGTGGCCTTGACATAGTTTTGAGGCCTAGCTTTCTTGTGAGAATATTGTACTTCATTTCTCCAACTCAGCAGTCTGCTCTTTCTCTTGGTGTGTTATCTCTCCTTCAATTAAGCTTCTTTCCCCCTCTCTCATCATAGTCAAGTAAGTCTGGTCTATCATTCCAGGCTCTCATTTTTGTGTCTCCATGTGCCTTCACTTAATTTTTTTGTAGGGCAAGTATGAAATGGCTTCAAGTGGATTCAAGCATCTGACTTATGTCTTCTAGCAGTCATACCTAGCACATACAGAAATATATACTATTTTAGAAACAGCTTATTTTTATATTATACTGGTTAAGGCTTCATCTTGATTTTATTTTTAAATGAACACAGAAAAAGGGTTTCACTTCCAAAGTCTAGGATCATTCACTACAAAATTGTTTTACAAAAAGGGGGCCCAATAAATTGACAAACAAGATAGGACCACAGATGTGGAAGCATGAGACAGATCTGAGGGAAGGTGGGAAGGCGGGAAGGAGAGCAGGGGTTGACCTTATAGGCATATATTCACAACCCATGGACACAGACAATAGATGGGAAGAACTGGGAAGGGGTGGGAGATGGGGAGAGGGGAATAAAGGGGAGAAAATGGAGGACATCTGTAAGACTTTCAACAAATTTTAAGAAAGGGGGGAGGCTGAGTCTGAAAGGGTTGAGGACCAATCTGAGCTTTTTGGAAAAATGGGAGATAACCCCAACACCAGAGTTGATACTTAGAAAAAGTACAATACATGTGCTCAGCATATGGTAATTCAATTTTTTTTTTATTCTCACCCAAGGGTATGTTTTCCATTGATCCTTAGAGCGAAAGGGACAGGGAGAGACATCCATTGGTTGTCTAGTTTTTGTGTGTCTACATGTGCCTTCACTTAATTTTCCTGTAGGGCAAGTATTAAATGGCTTCAAGTGGGCTCAAGTATCTGACATATCTTCTAGCAGTCATACCTAACACATATAGAAATACATACTATTTTATAAACAGCATATTTTTATATTACATATTTAGGGCTTCATCTTGACTTTTTTTTTAAAAATGAGCACCAGGGCTGGGGATCAAACTTGCAACCCAGGTACCTGCCCTTGACTGGGAATCGAACCCACGAACCTTCAGTGCTCAGGCTGAGCCACAACAGCCAGAGCTGGTAATTTCAATTTTAATTCCTTTCCTATCTGGGTTTTTTCTCCCACACCTTGCTCAAGGGGTATCCCCAACACCAGCACTGTGAATGTGCTGCGTGGAGCAAAGGAAAGCAGTTTTTGGTGACTACAATCTCACCCAACTGCTATGCACCACCAAGGTTGGTGCCCAAGGAATGCTGGGAGTTTTCAGTCCCACAACCAGGACTGACTCATCCAGAAAGATTGAGCAAGAACAAGGATGAGCAGAAGATATGGCCTGGCCAGTGGGCAGGGCCACAGATGTTCCTTGTTCCATATACGGGGATGCCCGGGAGACTGGAGCAGGGAAGGAGGGCATAATAAATCAATAGGACCGCTGTGAGACAAAAACAGACCTGAATCCTGAACTGCTCTTTAGAATCACCTGGGGAACTTTGAAAGCATAAAAGACCAAGTTCCCACCTCAAACTAAATCGGAGCCTCTAAGGATGGGGCCCAGGTACTAGGTTTGCAAGTTTCCGGAACAATTCCAAGGTGTAAAACAATCAGAAACACACTCATCAGCAATGCTCCGTGAGGTACGTTGTTATCCCAACTTGACAAATTATTTGTAGCCCTGGCTGGGAAGCTCAGGTTAGGGCATTGCCCTGATACACCAAGGCTGCGGGTTCAATCTCTCATCAGGGCACATACAGGAAGCAACCAATGAGTGCACAAATAGAACAAATTAATGTTTCTCTAAAATCAATTTTATTTTAACTTTTACAAAAAAACTTTGTAAAAATTTTGGCATAGCCAAAAGATGAAAATTCAGATCCAGGCAGGCCTAACTTGAAAACCCACTTTCATCACCATTTTAACCTTTCATCCCCTTTCCTATCTGCCTATCCCTGGATTTCAGAAGCCCCTTTCTTTAAATCTGCCCCACTCAACTACAAATGTCCCTCCTGACCTTGGATCCTTCAAATCAATGTCCCCTCAAACTGTAAAATGGACTCAAAAGTATAAGGACCAGGGTGAGGTTCGGAAACACAAGACAGCATAGGGGGCACTCCTGCCTGCCCAGCACCAAAAGGGGTCCATCTTGCCGTTTCCTTGAGCTTCACTGCACACCAGTTCCTGTGCGCCTGCCACAGCTATTTACTGAGCCCCGTGCCATCTACGCTTACCTTCTCTTGGTATTATTAACAGGAGGTAGTTGTTTCCTACTGTTACCCCCATTTCACAGACTAGAAAACTGAAGCCCCAGCCCTGGCGGGTGGCTCAGTTGGTTGGAGCATCTTCCTGTACACCAGGTTTCGGGTTCCATTCCAGTTCAGGGCAAATACCTACACGGAGGATCCAGATTCAATCCCCCAGTGGGGCACGTATGGGAGGCAACTGATTGGGCAAATCCACCTTCTCATCTCGAAACAAAGGACTGCCACCATGGACTCAAGGCCTGTTCCAGTTCATCTCCACCTGGTCCTACAACCCAGGTTACACTGTCCCAGCTCAATGATTCCTGGGCTGCAACCTTGGACAACCTGTCTAGCCTTCCCTATACTTCAAGCAAGCAGGATGATCCCATCACTTTTCTTTTCCTTCCTGTCAACTGCTGTCAAGTTCAAAAAGTTGCCCCTGTTCAGGAACCAATCTTGGATAGTGCACATACACCTTTACCTTAAAAACCTTCTTTCCCTACACCTCTATTAAGAACCAATCAAACTCCTTTGAGAAAAGGCACGGAGCATTCTTCCAAGCCAATAGACTGCAAGCAGTGGTGGACAGCTTTAAGCACAAAGTCCACTGTTAAAACCTAAGTGATAAAATGGGCCCTTCTTAACCTGGACCAGTCCGTTCCCCCCAGCAACTAAGACATACTTCACAACAGACCTGGGCAAACTGATTTTGAAGCCAAAGAAGGTGCTATCATCAATCTCTGCAACAGTCTTGTCTAGCCATGGAATTTTTCTGTGGTGTTCCCAAGGAAAAGGAAAATATTAAATGTGTACTTTATAAAGTTAAAAAAGTTAATTTAAAAGCCTCTAACATTTTATGTTTACCAGTCCTAAAGTACCAGTATTGTTCACACATTCCTAAAAGGAACACTGGGGTCAAGACCAGGAGACTGGAGTAACCACACCTAGTCATAGCTTGAAGCACAAGATTAAAAAGTTAGTATGGACAGACAGAACCAGTGCCAATCCATCTACATTAGCACAGCTTTGTCCTTGACAGTGACATTTAGTCACATTAAACCGAGCATCACTTATCAAGACAAAGCTAGGTAAGGCCTTTGCCAAGAAATGTCTTAACTCAGCGGTGCTTAACTGTGGTACCTGCCCAGATGATGGCATATAGCATAGATTTAGAGTATACACAATGCAGATGTGCATGCTTCAGATGCCCAAAAGGCTAAAGGACACATGGTTAGCATTTCCCAGCTGTAACCAAACACTAATAAAAAGGATGCTAACTCACCCCAAGTGAAATGTGAACAAAATATATACTAAAACAAAGGTGTCTGTTCACAAGTAAAAAGGACTTGAAAGCCTTCTGGAAGGCTTAATTTTGCTCTAAAAATAAAGTGAACTATTCTTTTCCCGGGACCTTTCCAAATGACAAGGAAGCAAAGTATCAATGTTTCCAGATTTTCACTTCAAGACTAAGTACATACATATATATATACTAACTCACAGTAAAGGCATTAAATGGCCAGATTCTAAGACCTTAGAGTAAGACAATCATACACAGTACTCTGATGTTCGTCAGACTGAGGAAAAACTAAAGGTAACAAAAATGTTCTACACACATATTTCATGTTAGTCTGGGAAACCTTTTTAGCTATGTGTCCCAGATAATTAAAGAGAAAAAACTGCGATACTAGGTGATGTTTAAATAGTGTATTATGAATTTCTGCAATTAGGGCAAAGTTGCATGAAAAAACTTAAGCTATACTAAATTTATCAAAAGAAATTTTCACTCTTCTCAGAAACTCATGCGTGCTGTAGTTGAATACTTTTGAGGTATCCAATGGATCTTTAATAGGATGGAAAGAATTTGTGAACTACAGAATAGTTATTTAATACTTACTATTAGACTGCTTTGATAAAAATATACTCCAACCGTTTTTTCTTTAGCCACTTTAATTATAAAAATCTTTCATGTGCTCCCAACCCCAAAATGGAAAACCAAAAGGCAACAGTCCAGTACAAATATAGGCAACTGGACAATATCACCAACTAGATCTGGCAACTAAATCAGGTTCAAAATTCTGAAAAATAAAAAGCACATTAAGACAAAGCACTAAACCAGCATTATATAACCAGGGATTTTATCACCTGCTAAAACTCTTCCAAACAGTGCTAAACCACTGTGGAAAACTGAGCCACTGAGCCTATAATCAGGCTGTGTACATTTTGAAAAATTTCTATTATCAATACTACTACTGATTTAAGAAACACAGAAGACATTCTAATATGAACCATGACTCTACAATAAAAAGCAACCAGGACTTCCCAAGCAAATATGGGTGTATCTAACTGCTTTGGTGGACACCATCTACTGATCACATGGTCTTTTAAAGGAACTGTAAAAAGTATATAAATAGTAGATAAATGCTGTAATAAAACTGTCTTTGTCTTCATTTTTCTGCTTAAGACATGGAGTTCAGAAGTAATCCACAGTAAGTTGAGAGCCAGATTGTTACATATTCCTGAAAGCATAAAAATCAACTATACTCCTGAAGTTCCCTTAAATTATCACCATTAGTGACCTCTAGTGAACACCTGTAGTAACTATACCACAGGTCAGTTTTACTGACTGCTTTCATTATCATTTGACTCAAGATGCATAATCAACTGGCTAATGGGACTTGTAATTTTTTAAATTACAAGTCAAGGTAACTCCGAGATTGACTTTATCTCAGCTTCTGCAACAGCAACATTATATGCATAATTTATTAACCTTTTTACAGAAACCCTTCTAACTTAAGACTGGAAGTTGTATACTGCCCCAAAAGCCCACATAAATGTCTGTAAGAGCAGTGCAACCACTGACACTGTATTACTTCCATGGCTTTTTAGCTAACTTGTTTTGTTCCTAACAGGAACAGTATTTAGGCTGTGAGGAAATGCCAAAAAGGCCCAAAGCCAGAGCTTCCAGCAGAACAGGTAATCTTTTGTTGTTGTTTTTTAAATTTATCTTTATTGTTGAAAGTATTACAAATGTCCCCTTATCCCCCTCCCCCATTGATTCCCCTCCCGCCAGGCCTTCACCACACTACTGTGTCCATGGGTTATGCATATAAATTCTTAGGTTAATCTCTCCCCACCCCATCCTCCCATCCCTGCCTTCCCCGAGATTTGTCAGTCTCAACAGGTAATTTTTAAGTGTCTTTAGCAAGACTCTTACTGAATCTCATTGATACAAATTCTCCCTGTGACATGCCCAATGACTCTCCTCCCTGCTGACATTAGCATGAAAGGTTATGGACCAAGGGAAATAATCTGTTTAGGACCTACATCTTGTAAGATATCCTTATAGAGCCCTTGCCAGTGTGGCTCATTGGTTGGGCATCGTCCTGCCTGTTTAATTCTGGATCGGGCAAATGTCCGGTTTGTGGGCTCCATCCCTGGTAGGTGGCGTACAGGAGGCAGGCGATCGGTGTTTCTCTCTCTCCCCCTTCCTCTCTCTAAAAATCAATTAAAAGATCTTTAAAAATATATATCCTTATAGATTCAACTCAAAGCAATGACTTCATAGGATAATCCAAAATACCACATTTAAGGAAACTAAGCCACAAGACTGTTACATTATGGTTTAATCTAATTGCACAAAATTTTGAAATTACAGTTCCTCTGGATTTCTAAGAGGAAGGTTATGCATGCCTCCATATTCAAGTCTGCACTATTACATTTGAACCATGTAGTGAATTTTACATTATAATGGATCAATTTAGAATTCCCATGCAACACCTCAAATTATATAAAATGGAAGCAATTTTTAAAGCTTTGTGGAAAGGTCTCATGCTAATGTTAAAAGCCTTTTTATGGGCAACTTTGGGCTTTAATGTACTAGGATGCTAACCTTTAAAATGTTTGTCACTGAGTATCATGGACTTTGAACTGGCTTCTACTCCTAAAAATAAATGTTAAGAACTAACAGTCACTGAGGTGACAACCAAAAATTCCCTTCACTTCAAAAGCCTCAATTTTGTTTCTTGTAAGATTTGTGTAACCAACTGCTTTCCATAGGACAAGAACTATGGTAATAGTGGGTTTGACTATTACAGTTATGCTATTTTATTAATTCAAAAGCACTTTACAAGAAAATATAAGTATGGCTTCCAATAGGAATGTTATACCTGAACTTGATACCAAGCTCACATATTTTACTTTTGCAAGGAAAAACAGGCTTTCAGGTTAAACAACAATTTGTAACCAAAACTTTAATCCCAAGGATTCTCACAAAACATATTACAAATGACAGCATGAAAAGAATGTTTGCACAGTAACTCAAAAGTTCAGCTCTACAATGTACCCTTAAACTGGCAGGACACTGGTATCTTGAATAGTCTCAAATTTCCAAGTGAAGAATGTTACAAAGAGCTATGTATACAGCAATCACATAAGAAATTTATGACCTAAAGCAAAGAAAGGTAAACTAACTTTCTTGAAACTTCTTGGATTCTACACTAACTGGACAACCTCTGCCCAGTAATAAAGACTAGTTGAATTTTTTTTTTAAAACCTCAAATCTAGTTTAAGGGTGCAGCTTTAATTTTTACCTGCTGGCTTATGTTCACAGCAGCTTTTGAAAACTGCTTTTTCAACTACAGCTGCATATTCTATTCCAGCTATGGAAAGTCTTAAGTTCAATTTTTGCCAGTTGTTTCCATAATATTCAACATCACACTTTAGCTGGGCAGAAGTTAAGGGGTTTATTATCAGTCTGCAAGAACTGAAGTTCAAAGCAAATTCAATTTTGCTTAAGGGAACATTGTAAAGTAACAATTCTTGGTATTACAGGACTCATATGATCCATTTCAAACCATAGAGAATCACATCTTTATGTGTCACTGTTCCAAGACAAATATGAACAGCTAAAACATCTTAAAAATGCACCAAGCTTATGAAGTCTCAAACAAAACTTGAATTTTCTGTACATACTCCTGTCAAATGAAGTTATTTCCTGTACACCACTCCTCTTGCAACCTGGTCTTCTATTTCCTTTCATTTGACCTAGATCGGCTGAAAAAAAAAAGAAAAACAAGTTCCATCTGTAACTTGGTGACAATGACAAAATAACAAGATTTGTATTGTAGAAAGTTATAAAAATCCTATCAAAATGGCTTAAGGAGACTCATTTCTGTTTTTAGTGCATTCATCGTTAAAGATCTTACCTACGAGATCTAGAGAAGGATCGGGACGGCTTATGATTTCTCTCCCGAGACAGTGATCTCTCTCTTCTCCTATCTCTAGAAAGGGACCTAAAATCAGAGGGAAAAGAAAAATAGGACCACTCATGATTACACACATATATTCCCAAATAGTCTTTGAAAACTAAGAGCTGGTTCATTCTTACAACTTAATACTGGTTCTATGTAACACTTCATTCATTACTAATGCCAACCAAGGTCTATTAACCATTATCCAAGTCATTTGGAAAACAGCTTTCGAATAGCAACCAACACTGCCATTTTTGAGAAATGTGGCCAGAAGAGTCATTTACCTGCTCCGGCTGCGGGAGAAGCTTCTCCGTCTTGGAGATCTAAAAGCAGAAACAGGAAAGTTAGGCTAACTGTCAATTATTATTTATGGCGTGAGGCATTTCCCAACTTTTCAATCTCACTGTTGGGCCCAGTGAATGTGCCGAAGAACTGGCACCCATCGTCAAAAAAAAAAAAAAGAAAAGAAAAAAAAGGCACAGAAGGATTAAGGAACCAAAAGCTCAAGTGAAAAGCAGGTATTCCAACCATGGACTCACTTTAACAAAGAATGCTTCACAGCAGATCTGTCCAATGCAAAACTTCATGTCAAACTAACTTCACTACCCAAACACCACACCAAAATGTAGTCCCAACAAGTAGTTCCAAAAACAGTACCATAAACCAGTATTTGGAACCCATGCAAACCTAGAAGTCCATGACAAGACTTAGGTACCAGGTGGATAGTGTAATTTTGTGAAAACGCGCTAGGTGTAAATATTGACGCCATAAGTGCTACATTAGAACTGCAATTGTGATCCGTCACATTTAAGAGTGTGTTTTAGACTTATCAAAATTACCTTAGCTTGGCCCGCTTTCACCCCCAAAATTTTAAAATTTTGAAAACTGTTAGTAAAACCATTTAAAGGTGATAGGAGTCAACAAATTTTTGCTAGAAAGGAAAGCTGAATCTGTTAGTTATTAAAATTTTTAGTTTGGCATCTCACACATGCAAATAAGTTTCACTTGAAGGTCTAGTTACATTATGAGTTCCCTATCACCCTTAAAAGTTTTATTCAAGCAATATATATGTACATTACCATTCAATTATGCACAGCCAGCCTTTGATCCAGAAAAAGAATTACTTTAAGCCGCTTACTCCTTATTTTAACCAGCAGTAAACTGTATAAGCAGGAAAAACTTACTAGTTTTGGGTTTCAACAAGCTAGAAATGGTGAGGTGAGGCTGCCGGACTGACGGCCAGGAAGAATTTGCTGAAAAGGTTTTGCCAGATGTTGCGTTGGATTTAGTTGGTTGGCGAAGGGGGTGTTGTGGATTTTTCCTGCTTTTTTGTTAGCCGAAGGCTGCTGCTGTAGTTGTTGTGAAGACATTTGGTAAATAAACAGCTGAGCTGATTGGCCAGGAATGTGTGGGCGGTCGAGGTGGCTGCTGCCGATTTGGTTAAGGTTGGAGAGAAGGCTGAGAGAAAACAGCATGCTCGGGAACCAAAGGGCGGTGCAACCTGACGACTGGCCATGCCTGGGTCATGTGAAACGACACCAGCCAAGCTGAATGGGGCGCGCTGGTCACATGACGCTGAAAGGGCTAGTTGACTGGCTAATGCAGACTCAGAGGGTGGTGAGAAGAGACATGATGGTGACTCTGTAACGGGGTTCATTTTTATTAATAGATGGACCAAAAAGCACAAAAAAAAAATGAAAAACAAGCCATCAGTACAACCATCTATTAGCTAACAAATACTCTTTATTATGATGGGCAACAGTGTGTTGTTTTTCAAAATAGCAAAAGGGGCAAGATTTTGAACTCCTATCTCCTAGGACTTCACTCACCTGTAAGAGGTAAATTCAGTCCTACAGAAACTATTTTGGAGATTTGAGGAGATGTGGAGTTAGCATCCAGACAACACTGCCTGGTCCAAGAATGATGCCATTTTCAATTATAAAAAAACTGATTTCTCTCCTACTTGGGTTTGAAGAATAGATGACTGGGATTACTTTTTTAGCCCCCTTTATTGGTCAGTGACTTAAGTTAGTTTCAGAAAGATTTCTATTTTACCAGTTTAACATTAAAACAGCTGCCTGATTGATAAATATTACAATCGTGCTACTAGTAGAAAACACATTTTTCTTTGTGAAGAGCTAGAGTTGAATGTAATGTTTGTCATTATGGAGTCAAGAAATGGAAAAAGGCCTAAATTGAAGTATAAGGGAAGACTTGGAAAGATGCAACTAGAAGATGAACTAGAAGATAGATCCAAGATAGAAGTTACTGACTACCAACATGAACCTAAAGACAAAAGCCAACACTCAGCACAACTCACATACCCCAAACTACACCCAGCAAATGTTTCATAAAAACCTCCGATTCTTCACAGTAAGTTTAAAACCCACCAACAAACTTGTAGAGAAATACCTGCTCCTATTAGCTACTCCATTATACCAATACCTCTAAACACGCTATCTCTCAAGTACCTGCGACGAGGTGGAGGACTCCTCCTCCGATAATCATCTCGAGGGCGACGACCCCAAGAGGGAGGTGGGCCACGATTTCTACTTCTCTTTTCACCATTCGAAAGTTCCACTCTTACCCGGCAGCCACATAGTGTTCTAGGAAAGAAAAGTCATTATTAAATTTTAAGCAGCCAAAATGACTTTCTAAGAGATGTGTATTAAAGCAAAAAGCACTTGTAGTTAGCTTCTTAGCAAACACATTTAATGCCTGCAGAAATCTTAAAACCAAAAACAAGTTTTAGTTTTTTCCCCCTAAAATATATCTTTATTGATTTCAGAGATAAGGGAGATGGGGGGATATCAATAATGAGAGTCATTGATCGGCTGCCTCCTGCACGCCCCAGACTGGGGATAGAGCCCACAACCCAGGAATGTGCCCTGACAGGGAATCGAACCTCCATCTCCTGGATGCTAGGTCGTTGCTCAACTGCTGAGCCACACCCGGCCACGCCCTGTATTTTTTTCTTAAAGGAAACCAACTTCCTTACATTTTATTGCTTTTAGAGTCAGTCTAACAATTGGGATCAATGTTAATTTGTTAACAATTTTAAGTATGAAAAAACCCTAGAATCCTCCTCAAAGAACTAGTTCTTCTGTACATCCTGTTTTGACTTCTTACTTTGTGGTCCCAGCACTTGTTTACTCATCTTACATCATATTTGCTGGTGTCTCCACTCCACCCGTCCATATAAACAACAATAAATAGGACAGAAGACTTTTGGCCGTTTTATTTTACATCACCCCTCCCCATCAATTATCACACAATAGTTGACCAAAAAAATTGCAACCACCATTAAGTTTAGATAAGCCACAGTGACTGGGAGGAGGTGGGGCCCGGGGAATGTTTCTGCAACCTGCTTGGATAAAAAAAAGCTTTTTTTTTTTTACAGCCAATCCTCAGACCATTTAATTTTTTCCTTAGTTTCATGAAATTCAATGGTTTCAAATGCCAAATAGAATGGGGGAGGGCAACAACCTGTTCACTAATAATATTAGACTTGAGTATTATCAGCCACCCAATAGGACACTTATTACTAAGGGAAATTGCTATACAAGCGATACTTCTTAAAAGAGGCACTTCAAAGACATAAAAGATAATGGTGCAAGAAACCCCCCCCCACAGGTAACCAGCATCCAAGTACAATTATCAATTCACAGCAACTCTTACTTAAAAAAATATGATTCCACAACTGTTTCAGAAACAATTCAAAGGTGACAACACAGTTGACACTGGAGAATTTAGACTAAAATATTTTCACTTTTTTTTGGATAGTTATCCTCCCACTAAGAATTGGCCATTAAACCTAATTATTTTCTTCAGTGGCCAACCAAGTAAAAAGAAACTTCCCGAATCTCCACTCAAGCTGGTCCTTTTTTGATTGCAAAAAAGGTTTATGTAAATTTACAATAACATCAATTTCAGATAACCAAGAAGCCACTCAGAACCACGTATTCTAGAGATTTTAAATATTAGAAATTCAAGCAACATTATCTGCTGTTAGTATAAAGCAATGATTAAATTACCTCCCATCTAGCTCTCGGACAGCATCGGCTGCATCTCGGGGATCTTCAAACTCAACGAAAGCAAAGCCGGGAGGGTTTCTAGCAACCCACACACTTCGGAGTGGTCCATAATAGCCAAAAGCTCGTTCCAATTCAGTCTTGTTACCGTTGTTTCCAAGATTACCTACATAAACCTTACAGTCCAATGGACAGGAATCACGATGCATTTCTGTTAAAAAAATATATACATTGAAGATTTAACCAAGTAATCTACACAGTGAAAAACAGATCCTTAGGAAAGACTGCCAAAATACTAAAAACCAAACAAGTAAAATCACCATCCCCCAAACACCCATTTCTACCTAATTGTTACTGATAACTGTGAGGAAGGCAGCATAAATTGTGTTAAAAAAACAAACCTCCTTGCAAAATAATAAATACTGAAGGAGCATCCACTACAACATGGGCACTGAGTTAGGGGCTTTACCTATTATTTCAATTACTCTTGAAAATAAAGCACTTAGACAAGGAAGGTAACCTGGCTCAGAAGCAAAGCCTGAGGCTCAAAAACCAAATGAAACAATGCAGAAGATATAAGGTTAAAGCTAAACACTAGAAAAGTGATAAAAATGTGCCTTTTAAGCCAAAACTTAACCAGCTTCATTCCTCACAAGTGCTACATTTTTTAAACGTACCTCATATCAGCACAATTCTTAACACAAAGCTATTAACCCACATGTCTATCAACAGACAAATAAGCTAAATGCATTATCCACACAATGAATTATTCAGGAAAAGAAGTATTGATAAATGCTACAGACGTTGATGAAAACATGCTAAGTTACAGAAAGCAGACACATAAGTGCAGGTATTACGATTCCATCTATTATGAAATGTCCAAAACAGGTAAATCCAGAGACAGACTAGTGGTTACATTTGTTATGCAGAAATAAATTGCACTTCAAGGATTTGTATTTAACTCCTTAAAGTCGCCTAGGCAACGATCCCAATCACCTTGCAGGCCAGTTTCAAATGCTTGAAAGAGCGGCCTCTTCAATAACGCAGTTCAAGGGCCATCCACAAACACCACTTTCTTCTCCCTTGCAGCTTATTTAATTAAAAAGTCCCGACACATCCTATTTGCGTGACCCCACCCTGTCCCCAGGAGTTAAGAGCAAACCACTGCTGGAGATTTTTTAAAAACTTCATGTGACCAGTTTCAGGCCTACGGATTAGCGGGACGCAGCTACAGTAACAATACTGCCCACGGATCGGTTGAGAAAAAAAAAAAAAAAAAAAAAGGTTGGTTCAAGGTGTAAAAAGTGAAGTTAAAATGACATGAAAATAAGTGTGAATATAAAAGATCACTTAATGTGGATCGGAAAGTCCAGTCTTGACTAGTGACTTGAGAAAAAAAAACCTGGAAGCTTCTGAAGAAAACGTGGGGCGGAAAAAAAAAAAAGGCGCCATAAATTGAAAGGCCGCGCGGCCTGGAGTAAAATACGGTTACCGGCTCCCCCTCTGCCTCAATTCTCGGGTAATCCCACACCCCGGTTCATCCTCTAGCAAAGGTTTATAAACACCTTCACTTCACTGCCAGGACAGGGCCTAGGGTGGGCCTGAGGCCCCCGCCACCGCCCGTGCTGAACGTCACAAAATGGCGGCGGCGTCCCTTTGTCTCAATCTGGCGCCGCCATTGGGCCTGGCCCCACCTCAGCATTTTTAAGTTTCATTTCCCACTTCACTCCCTCGGTCCTGGTCTCTTACCGAGATCTTGAGTTAGAACTGCAGCGGCTTAAGTCCACACACCCTCGGACGGTGCTTCAGCTCCCCTCCGTCCGGCTCCCACAAGTCCTCTCACCTCCCCGGCGTCCACGAAATGGCGGACCACCGCCTTCTCCTTGCCCTTATTTATAAGGCATGCCGGAATCACATGATTGGACGAGCTGGTCCAATGAGAGGCCGCGAATGCCGTGACGTGGCAGCTACAAAAGTAGGGAGACCCGCGGTTGCTGGGAGCGCGCTTCGCCCCCGGGGCTGTGCCGACGGGCGGCCGCGCTCTCGTGGCCCCAGCCCCTGCGCTCCCCGGGGTTTTCTCCCCCCGTTTCGGATCGCCGGGTTATTTTCAGTGTCCCCCTCGCTCACCTCCAAATTGGCTGACGCTGTGAACACTCCTGCGGCCACGCCCAAAAGCTGGCAGAGCCGTTGGCTCCTTACAAGATTTAACTAGCAGATGAATTCGTTACTTGATCCCCGCCAGCGGGCTGGCTGGAACTGAGACCATCGCGTTTACAAATGTGCTTCGAAGTCGCTCCCAAGGTCGCTGAGCTGTTTGTGACCCAGCTGCCACCAGATTGTGCCCGCCCAGCCCTACACTTAGGGACAAGCCCCATCCTGGAAGGTGGGCCGGGGCCTGGCCGGTTTCCCGCCTCTCACCCGAGCCGCAGGGTCTGGCGGCGACGGGCGGCCGCGTCCTCAGCCTGGGCCCTGCCGAAGTTTAAGAGAAACGCCCAAGGCAAAGGAGACCGGGCCGGCCATCTGGAAACCTTACCCTTTAGCGAATAACAATAAAAGGAAGTTCCTGAAGAAGACTGAATTAAATTCTAAGCCCCAAACAAACGCCGGGAAGGGCCCCTCTGCTCTTCCTCGGGGGAAAGGGGGTGGGGGTGGGGCCGTGGGCCGCTCGCACCTTCCTGTTTGCCACCCACCCCCGAGGAAGAGGGGGCGCCGGGTCGTGAACTGTTGGGACAGAAATACCCAAGCTCTCCCTCTCCGGGGTTCAGTGAGCTCAGCTAGGCAGTTTGCGGGGTGCCCTCAAACTTTCTCCCCGACCTTCCCGCAGTGGAGCCTGGCCTAGTATTGCTAAGATGCAGTTAAATATGCTCTCGGGGAAAAAAAAAAGAACCTGGATTTTCTCATTAACTGAAAGATATGCTAATTATTTTCTTGGCTCAGCTCTTCCTGATGTTTTCGTGTAAAGCCTTGTCTTTTCTTGTGGCTGGAAAAGGTTTTTTCACAGTGGGGAGGGGGGACAAGCGGAGATTTCATCAACCGGAGCCGGAGTTTTCTCCCTTGTCAGTGGGAATGGAGATTTCATCAACCCGAGCCGGAGTTTTCTCCCTTGTCAGTGGGAATGGAGATTTCATCAACCCGAGCGGGAGTTTTCTCCCTTGTCAGTGGGAACGGCGCCCTGCGGGGGAGCAGGGGATGGGAACTCAGTGGTTGGCCGCCCCGTGCAGGCCTTGCCCGGAGCGTTTACCAGGTGAGGAGGGGCTCCAGCCAACCCCACTCTCGCTTCTTTTCTTTCATTCTCTCAATGTTTCTCTCTTCTGGCTCACTTGTTTGCCTTCACTTGCTCCTCTCCTCTGGGGAAGCTTTTCTCTTTATAATTTTTTCTTCTGCCAAAGCAAAGTAAGAGGGTCCTGGATTTGGACCACAGCCCCACTGCTTCGTCCTGCTAAAGTGTCTGGAAAAGAACCCCTTAACCCATCTCAGGATTAGTTTCCTCTGGGTAAAATGGGATAATAGCAGCCTGGCCCTGGCCCCTGTGGCTCATTTGGTTAGAGCATCATCCAGGTGCACCAAGAGGCGGTGTTACCAGGGAGATGCCGAGAAGACCTCAGTTCTTGTCTTATTGGGGGAAATATTTCAATCAAGAGACAAAATGTAGAAAAGAAAGCAAGAATTTATTGACTGCATTCAAAATATACTTAAGACAGTGAAACAAGGAAGGGCATAGGAGAAGCAACAGGAAGCCTAGGCTGGGCTGCTTTGGCTCACGGGGAAAGGGGGCCTTGGAGACAGGTGTCCCGTGTCCTTGTCGTTGTGTGCCCCCCCCCTTTGCAAGCCTAGTGGGGTCCCCTCAAAGGGAGAAGGGGCAAGGAGATGGTGCTGGCTTGCTGGGGGAGGGGGGGTGATGTTCATTTTCAGGAGTTTTAAAGGCTGGGCCTTTAGGGGAGGTCCTAGGGGCAGATCAATAGAACAGTCATCAGTTTTATGCTAATACACCAAAATGAGGTTTATTCTTAATTTATCTGTCCTTGGGTGTGGTTGGCAAATGGCACTAATTGGATTTCTGTTATCTGTCTCCAAGGATAGAGTAATTTAAGCTAGCTACCTTCTGGCTGGGGAGGAGAAATGCAAACCATTTACTCTCAAGTGTCCTCGGTTTAGGGAAGATAGGATTTACTAGGCGGCTGCAAACTGCTGTTTAACAATCAGTCTTAGTTTCCCAATTCCACTTGTCCTGGAACTTTTGTAGATTTTACTATGCTCTAACAGTGCTGGGTTGATTCCAGGTCAGGGCACATACCCAGGTTGTGATTTGGGTCCCTGGTTGGGTGTGTGTGGGAGGCAACCGATAGATGTTTCTCTCTCACATCATTGTTCCTCTCTCCCTTCCACTTTGAATAAACATAAAATTTAAAAAAATCAATGGAAAAAAGTCGTCCGGTGAGGATTAACAAAACAAAGACACACACAAAAAAGCTCTTTTTTAAAAATCATTATCTTTATTGTTGAGAAAACACTGACTCCTTTTAAATGTTCCTTTCACGTCTCAGTATGCTCCTCCTTCCCACCGTTTTTCCTGTTTTTGTCTGTGTAATGCTCGTCTAGCGTGCACCTTTCGATGGAGCGCTCTTAATTACTGGATTCGTGAGTACATTTTCAACCTTCTCTGGCTATCCACACACACTTTCCATCTTCTGGTAACTGCAGCCAAGTGAATTATCCATTTAAATTCTGGAATATTTTAATGTTCCTTTGATTTTATTTGACCAGCAACCTCTCTTGTCTAGACCCTAGAGCCACATAATGCTTCAAGAGGACCTACCAGAATTTCTTAGTGGGGACAGGGAATGGAGATCATATATTGCAGTGAACATCTCTTGATTTTCTTTCGGGAACTACCAGTTCTTAGCCCCCACTCCCACCACCAGTAAAAAAGATGTGGAATTCTATCAGAACAGTTCCTAGTCCCGGCATTGCTGCTAGGCCAGCCCGAGAGAGGTGTGCTCATTTCCTCTGACTGGTGGGGTCCTGAGCCAGGGCGGCTGTCCTCTTTCCAGAAGGGAGGAAGCAGCCTGCATTAGACCCAACCTAAAGGCAGGGAGAGCCGAGAGATGGTAATAAGGAACCCTGGACCTCTTGCTATAGAAGCCCTGAACCCGCGTCCACTTTTGGAATCCCAGTTATTTGAACATGCAAGTTCTCTACCTCTTCCCCCAACTTGCCTAGGCCATGCTGAGTTGATTTTTTCTCCCTGTTGCTTGCATGCAGAAAGATTCCAAATATAGAGATTACTCTAACACACTTCTCACTACACATGAGAACCATGACACTAAGTAATCTTCCAATTCTAAAAAATTCACCCATTACCAATAAACTGTTTTTAATTTAAGGGGGAAAAGTTACTGATGGCCAGGCATAATACCTATGTATAAGAATTAATACTTTATAAACACTGTGGTTGACTTCAAGGAAAATCTAATAAGAGCATAGACCATACCAATAGTTCACTAGCTGCTTGGTTCAATGTCCTGGCAGGAAGCAGATAGCACAGACAATAGTTATTTACAGAGGTATGGGCAAGGTTAAGGAAACCCACAGGGGAAGGCAGGGCTCCCAGAGGCAGCTTAGGCCCAATGGGGCAAGAATGAGCAGGGTTACCAGAACCAGGCAAGTGTTGTAGGTATGAAGAGAGGCCACTATGGCCTTGATTAGAGGAACTGCAGCAGCCCAGTTGTGGGGGTTTGGTTTTTTTCTTGGACGGTAGCAGGGTCAGAGGTGGAAGAACTGGACTACATTCTCTTCCCATAATCTCATATTTTTTTCCCTCCAAATATGTTTTTATTGATTTCAGAGAGAGGAAGGGAGAGGGAGAGAAAAAAATAGAAACATCAAGGCGTGGGGGATCGAGCCCAAAATGGGGGCATGTGCCCTGACTGGGGAATTAAACCAGTGACCTCTTGGTGCATGGGATGATGCTCATCCAACGGAGCCACACCAGCCAGGGCAGGCAGTCCCATCTTTTATTGGTACCTTCTATAGTCCAAAGCCATCTGGCAACCTGAGGGCAAGAGAGCTGGCTGATGCAACCCTTGAAGTCAGCCTCCCAGGCACAGAACAGAGACGACAAGTGGTGGTGGGGAGGGGTTTTCTAGTGTCATGCTGTTTAATACAGCAGCCATTAGGCACATGTGGCTATTTAAGTCTGAACTGAGATGTGTTGTAAATGTAACATACTGGATTTCAAACAGTATTTAAAAAAAAAAAGTAAAATATCTCATCATAAATTTTTATATTGATTGCATGTTGAGATAATATTTTGATGTATTGTGTTAAAACTGTATTATTAAAATTAACTTCATCTATTTCTTTTTTTTTTTTAATCCTCACCCAAGGATATTTTTTCCATTGCTTTTCAGAGAGAGTGGAAGAGAGAGACAGAGAAAAACATTGATGTGAGAGAGACACATCGATTGGTTACCTCCCACATGTGCCCTGACCTGAGCTGGGGATCGAGCCTGCAAATGAGGTATGTGCCCTTGGCTGGAATTGAATCCTGGACTCTTCAGTGTGCCCGCCGACGCTATAACCACTGAGCCAAACCAGCTAGGGCTCACCTATTTCTTTATACTTTTTAACTGTGGCTATTAGAACACTTAAAATTATATGTATGGCTCACATTATAGTTCTATTGGGCAATGTTGATCTACCAGGACAAAAGGAAAATAACCACACACAATTACAACAAATAATCATTTAAAAATTCATTTTAGCCCTGGCTGGTGTGGCTCCAAAGGGTCTCGGGTTCAATTCCTGGTCAGGGCACATGCCCAGGTTTCAGGTTCAATGCCAGGTCCCGGCATGTGCAAGAGGCAACCAATCAATCAATGTTTCTTGATATTTCTGTCTCCCTCTTTTTCCCTCCCTACCTCTCTTCCTCTAAGATCAATAAAAAATTTTTAAAAAAACTCATTTTAACCCTAGAGTTTCGCTAATATACTGAATCTAAAAAACAAAACAAAATAAAAACAGACTCACAGAAACAGGGATGGTTACCAGAAGGGAGGGGTTGTGGGGGGATGGGTGAAAAGGCGAAGGGAAATATAGTCAATAATATTGTGGTAAGTTTGCATGGTGACAGATGATTACTAGAATTTGTGGGGCGATCACATCGTAAGGTATAAAAATGTTGAATCACTATATTGTATACTTGAAACTAATATAACTAATATAATATTGTATACAACCTATACTTAAATAAACTTTAAAATATCAGCACATGCCCAGCCGGGCGTGGCTCAGTGGTTAAGCGTCGACCTAGGATCCAGGCGATTGGGGTTCGATTCCCGGTCAGGGCACATGCCCGGGTTGTGGGCTCGATCAATGACTCTCTCCTCATTGATGTTTCTGTCTCTCTCTCTCCCTCTCCTTTCCTCTCTCTGAAATCAATAAGGATATATTTTTTTTAAAAATTAAAAAATATCAGCACAACTTTAAAAAATAAATTCTGCAAATCAACAAACGACGTGCTGGCGAGGGTGTGGAAAAAGGGGAACCCTAGTACACTGCTGGTGGGAATGCAGACTGGGGCAGCCACTGTGGAAAACTGCCTGGAGTTTCCTCAAACAATTAAAAATGGAGCTGCCGTTTGACCCAGTGATTCCACTCCTAGGAATGTATCCTAAGAATCCTGAAACATTCACCAGAAAGGATATATGTACCCCGATGTTCATAGCAGCACAGTTTACAATAGCTAAGATCTGGAAACAGCCCAAGTGCCCATCAGGAGATGAGTGGATTAAAAAGCTGTGGGACATTCACACCATGGAATACTACGCAGCTGTAAAGAAGAAGAATCTCGTACCCTTTGGGACAGTATGGATGGTCCTGGAGAATATTATGTTAAGTGAAATAAGGCAGGCAGTGAAAGAAAAATATCACATGATCTCGCTTATACGTGGAATCTAAAGAACTTAATAAACTGACGAGCAGAATAGATTCAATGACATGGAAGCATAGTTGAGACTAACGAATGTCAGAGGGAAGGGGGAGAGGGGGTGGAGGGGGAGAGAGTAACCAAAGAATTTATATGCATATATGCACAGCCCAAGGACACGGACAATGGTGGGGAGAGTGACTGGGGAGGGGGAAGGAACGGGGGGAAAGGGTCATTTGGGGAGAAAAAGGGACATCTGTAATACTTTAAACAAAAATAAAAATAAATAAATAAATTCTGAGCAGAAAAAAAATAAAGGCTCATTTTAGTTTCATATCCTGGAAAAGTATGTGAAAATAGTGTTTCTGCAAATTATACAGTTGTAAGCTTTAAAAAAATATTTTTGATACTTTGAGATATCACCCTTCTATGTATTTTTATATGATTCCCTGAAACAGTGTTTTGGATCATATTACATAGTTAACAAGCATTCATTCATTCAAGAAGTATTTGTAGGTACCTTTGATGTTCCAAACACTGAGATGGACTTGGAGGAAAAAGTAATAAGCCAAAACAGAGCCTCAGGCTGCCAGTATGGGCCTAAGTTCCAAAATAGAAGGAAATTAGAGAAAGAATCACACAGGTAGTTGTGAGATTATTTATGTGGAAATGGTCTGGAGAGGGAAAGGGTACCTTTTATAGGAGAGCTTGACCTGATTATATAAACCAAAGAAGGCTTCCCAGAGGAAGTGATGATTGAGCAAAAGCAGGAGATGATGGGCAAAGTTTGTGAGAGGAGTGAGAGAATGTTCCTGGAAGAGGGTACTGAAGGTATAAAGTTCCTGTAGTAAGTTAAATAAGTTAAAAAAAAAAAAAAAAGTCAGTGTGGCTGAGCACAAAAGGGAGAGATTTAAAATTTTATTAGTAATATGTAAAATGTTCATTTTATACATGCATTTATTCATATATCAACAACTACTTATCAAGTGCCTACTAAGTGCTTTCAATAAAGCAAAGATGAGTCAGTCACAGTCACTTAGTCAATAAACATTTGTTGAGTATTTATTATGTTTCTCTCTGAAAGGCTCAGAGAACTGCTATAATGGTATGTTAGGAGTTTGTTTACCCAGGAGACGTTCTCCCTCCTCCACTAGGAGATTCCCGGTGACAACTGGACTTTTAACTTTCTGAGGGGGCAGGGGCTCTTTTGTTTGGAAAGGCATAATGATTGATTCTGGTGTTTTGATTACTGTTAAATTTATCAAAGTTTCAAATTCTTAAATCCAGTTCCTTTCAATAATTAAGCTAACCCTCCAATCATTGTTATTTTATTTTCTGAAAATCTAATGTTTTTTAATAACATCAATAATTCCCCTTGTCCTTAATAAAGCTTTAATTGAATCAGAAGTTAAACAAAATTTCCCTAAATAATTAACCTTATTTACACACTTAACAGATCTAATTCTTTTAAATATACCAAGTAACATTTGTACATTTAACTTTCTGAAACATTTCAAAGGTCTATCATAGCCTACTTAAAATTCTAACATGCAAGATGTCCCATGTTCATGGATTGGAAGACTTAATATTGTTGAGATGACAGTACTACCCAAAGCAATCTACAGATTCAGTGCAATCCCTATCAAAATTCTTTTTTCTTCTTCCAGAAATGGAAAAGCCGTTACTCAAATTCATATAGATTTGCAAGGGGCCCCAAGTGGCTAAAAATAGTATTGAAAAATAAGAACAAATTTGGAGGACTTACACTTCCCAATTTTAAAACTTACTACAACCCGACCAGCGTGGCTTAGCAGTTAAGCATCGATCTATGATCTAGGAGATTGAGGTTCAATTCCTGGTCAGCACATGCCTGGGTTGTGGGCTCGATCCCCAGTAGGGGGCGTGCAGGAGGCAGCTGATCAATGAATCTCATCATTGATGTTTCTCTCTCTCTCCCTGTCCCTTCCTCTCTCTGAAATCAATAAAGATACATTTAAAAGAAAAAAAACTTAATACAAAGCTATATAATCAATACATTGTGGTACTAGCATAAGAAGAGACATAATTCAATGGAATGGAATTGAAAGTACAGAAATAAACCCATACATCTATATAACTAAACCCATAGCCAACTAATTTTTGACAAGGGCCAAGACTATTCAATGTGGAAAGTATAATCTCTTCAACAAATAGGGCTGGTACAACTGGATTTCCACATGCAAAAAAATGAAGTTGGACCCTTACCTCATACCATAAACAAAAATTAAATGCAGCCCAGCCCGGCGTGGCTCAGCAGTTGAGCATCGACCTAGGATCCAGGCAACCAGGGTTCGATTCCCGGTCAGGGCACATGCCCAGGTTGTGGGCTTGATCAATGACTCTCTCATCATTGATGTTTCTATCTCTCTCTCTCCCTCTCCTTTCCTCTCTCTGAAATCAATAAAGATATATTTAAAAAAAAAAAAAATTAAATGCAAAAGAATCAATGACCTAAGTATTAGATCTAAAACCTTAAACTCTTATGAGAAAACATAGGGGTAAATCTTCGCGCCCTTGGATTTGGTGATGGATTCCTAGATATGACAAGCACAGGCAACAAAAGCACAAGCACCAAAAGAAAAAACAGTTAAAGTGAACTTCAAAATTAAAAATGTTTGTTCATTATTAAGAAGCTGAAAAGACAACTATTGTGTAATAATTAGTCTGGTCTTTGTCCCAGGTTCCTGGCATTGAGCTTCTAAAACCCTTGGAATTTCCTGAGCAACCACATGATTAGAAGGTTGGGACTTTGAACCAGCTCTGCCTCTGGGGAGAGGAAGGGGGGTTGGAGATTGAGTTCAGTCATGTAGCCAATGATTTTATTAGTCAAGCCTATGTAATGAAACTCCCATTAAAACTGTGGACTGAAGTTCAGCGGCGCTTCCTGGTTGGTGAACACGTGGATGTACTGGAAGGGTGATGCACCTGGTTCTGTGAGGAGAGGGCACAGAAGCTCTGTGTCGGAGACCCTTCCAGCCCTTGCCCTGTGCATTTTTCTATCTGGCTGTTCTGATCTGTATTCTTTATAATAAAAATGCAACAGCAACTATAGTGGTTTCTTGAGTTTTGTGAGTCATTCTCGTGAATTATCAAACCTAAGTGGGAACCCCTATATTTGTAGCCACATGCTCAGAAGTTCAGGTGGCCTGCAGACCCCAGAAACTGAGGCTGGTGTCTGAAGTGGAGGCAGTCTTATGGGAACTATGCCCTTAAAACTACAGTGTATGATGCTAACTCTGGGTGGGAATGTCAGAGTTGAATTGCACCAGTTTGTGTTGCAAAAGTTGGAGTTGAAATAGAACAACATCTACAGAATGGGAGAAAATATTAGCAAATCACATATCTGATAAGGGTCTGGTATTCAGAACTAGTATAAAACACTCTTACAACTCAACAACACTGAGTGCTGACTAAATATTTGATGACATTAAAGAATTATGATTAATTTTTAAATTATAATAAAATTATGTTATGATTTTTTTTTTTAAATCCCTATCCCTTAGAAATACACATGGAAATGCTTATACATGAAATGATATGATGTTCTGAATTTGCTTCCAAATAATACAAGGATGGGGAAATTGGATTACAAATAAAACAAGATTGACTGTGAGCTGAGAATTGTTGAAGCTGGGTAATGGGTACACAGGGTTCATTATGCTCTCCTGTCTATTTTTGTTATATGTTTAAAATTTTTCATAATTAAAAAGTCAAGAAAAGGTGTGTGTGTGGGAGAAGCCACAAGAGAAGAGCAGGAAGAGGAGAAAAAGAATAATTATGTTGCTGATGTCATAATAACAGAGTATTTTATAGATTACTGGACATTTACATTCAGTAATTCAGAAGAGACAGGTTAGCTCCTAGCTTCTTCCCTGACCCCTTTCCTGCCAGCCACAGATCCCCTCCTGCCTGGAGAGGTAGGCTCGGCAGACACTAGAAGACAGTAAATGTTCATTGAAAATGGGCATGAAAGCTCTTATTCCCAGCCCTGCTTGCACTTGTCCAGAGGCTCTGTAGCCACCCTTTCCACATTGGTCTTAGAGCAGAGGGAGACCGAGTGTGTGGGGACTGCTGGCCACTGTACCTGCTCTCTTTCCAGCCTACCCGAGCAGGTCTTGATTGCTGTTGAATGCTTGCCACATATTAAAGAATTAAATATGCCCAGGTAAAGCTTACCCTCCAGACAACAACCTGTAGCTTGTTTCATGAGTTTTTGTTGTCTGTTTTTGTTTTTAAGTTTAAGGGGCAGGGCCAGCAAATGAGCACTGTTCACGTGGGTCACAGTTTATGGCTCTAGTCAGGTTATTTCCTCTCATTCACCATGTTGTGTCCTGGGAAAGGTCAGTCCTCTCAAAGTGTATCACAGAATCAGAAAGGTTGGGAAACACTGAATCAGCAAAGAGGAATTATATACATAAGGAAAACTGGCATGGCTGCTGGCACTTTTGTGGGTTTTAAGAGGATTCACAACTATTCTTAACTCTTCACTGCCCCCCCAAAACCCCACACAGGTAACAGAGCAATGCAGAAATGATCAGTTCTGCAAATAAGTATTATATGCATTTTATATATGTGTGTATATATGTGTGTGTGTATATATATATGAGAGTAAGAAAGGCTATATATATCAAAACGATAGCATTTACCTCTAGGTGGTGAGATGGTTGAGGGTTATTTTTAGCTATTTGTTTCTCTGTGTGGTGTAATTTTCTTTAATTATATTTTAATAAAAATTAATAAAAATTCTTTTTACTGAAGAGCCAAAATACCTAAAATATAATTTGGCTTTAAACTTTCATTTAAAATTGTCCCTCAGTTTCCAATAATCCTTAGTTAGTTATCTAATTTCTTTCTAGTTTGGGGTGTCACACTGATACCATTGTAATTAGCTAGTTATTAATAATAGGAAAGGAGCAAAGGGGGAGGCCAGACATTATAGGCATGTAATTTGGGCAGCTTCACCAGGAAGCTGCAACTTGAAGCTGCAACTTTGCACTCTCCAGGGAACCACCAGCCTATTCCCTGCAAAACACTGGGGGAAGGGATTCAACAAAGGGAGAAAGTGCAAAAATTTGGGAATCCCCATAATCTCCTAAATAAAGCAGCTCCCTCTCTCTGACTCCTGGCTCTCTTGCCATTCACCCATATGGTCCACAGCCATGCAGACCCCACATACAATGAACTGATGAGCTGAGGTGGGGAAACACAAGCTAAGCAAGCCTGATGTTGGACTGGACCCGGCTTCACCATGGAAAGGAAACTCTGGACACTGGCTCTGATTTGAGCTCTACTGAAGCCCCAGCTTCTTCTATGACTGGACTAATAGAAATGGGACTTTGGAAACCCAGGAGTGTAATTCCACGGAAATAAAGCTTTCTACTATATTTTATGCTCCTGTGGAGGCCTCTGGAAATTCTTATTCCAGTGGTACCCCAAGAACCCCACTTCTATGGGCAACCCAGAGAGACAAAGCCCTCTCCTATCCTGTAACAACATGGACCTTGAAGTTTGTCAGCTGAGAGCATTTGAGTAATTCTATTTCCCTGACACTACGCCCCACAAATACCTTTCTCCACAGGCATCAATCACCCCCACCCCCAACACACACAATAATTTTCACCCTGTGGTTTCCTCTGGAATGTACCTGATTTATAAAATATAATTGTAGCACTTGAAACAAGTGGAAACTGGGATACAGAGAGGTTAAGTAACTTGCTCAAGGTCACTCTTGTAAGGGGTGGAGATGGAATTCAAACCCCAAGTTGCTCTGAACCCTGGTGATATTGAGGAATGGAAAGCCACAATGCTCGGAAATTGTGGCCATTTGGAAAGACTGTGTCTAGCATCTCTGGGGTGGGTGTTTGTTTTTCCAGCTTCCCACATTCCTCCAGGAACCCCAAGGAACAACATGTTATGTGAACAGATGTCCTTCGCGCCCAGCCCTCTGAGCAGTTCAGGCTCTTGAGCCTCATTTTCTGACTTCAGCTCTACCCACTGCCCCCCCCTCAGTGGCCCTGAACGTTAAAGCCTTTCTCAGAGGTTTACCTTATTTGGTTCCCAGAGCCACAAAGAGGTCTGGAAAACGATCCAGGCCAGAATAAAAAGATGGTTTGTGCCGTTAGGGGTTGAGAAATCCTTATTCCAGTGACTCAGGCTTGTGATCTGAAAATCACAAGCGCGGTTGCTTTTGAGGGCAGCAACCTTGGCCTCAGGAGCGACTGCCAGAAGCAAGTGAAGTGGGCAGAGTGGAGGTGTCAGGATGTCACAGTGCTGAGTGTGTGCTTAACTCTGTGTTTTGAAATGATCTGTCTTCATTCAGCTCCCCCCACGGCTGTCTTTTTCCCCTTCTTTCCAGAGCTTCTAGAGGTTACACATCAATCGACAAACTTTCAGGTAGCTGGTGCCAGAGCTCTCAAAATTTGGCAAATGTTTAGATGCAGCTCTTACAATCTTTTAAAGCCAATTCAGAGTCTCTCTTCCCCCTCCTCCCCTCCCTCTCCCGCTCCTCCCCTCCCCCTCCCTCCCTGCTTCTCCCCCCTCCTTCCCTCCCCCTCCCCTCCCCTCCCTCTCCTCCCCTCCCCCTCCCTGCTTCTCCCCCTCCCGCTTTTCCCCTCCTTCCCTCCCCTCCCCTCCCCCTCCTCCCCTCCCCCTCCCTCCCTGCTTCTCCCCCTCCCCCTCCTCCCCTTCCCCCTCCCCTCCCCCTCCCCTTCTCCCCTCCTCCCCTCCCTCTCCTCCCCTCCCCTCCCCCTTCCCCTCCCCCGGGTCCTCCGGGCGCCTCTCTGTCCCCGAGGGGCCTAAGCCTCCGCCTTATCTTCCGCGGGCGCTTTTTCCTTCCCGCCTGAGCCGCGCATCCAAATACAGGTGCTTCTCTCTTCCGCCCCCAGAGCGCTTCAGGCCCCTGGTCACCACCCTGGGCCCCTCCGCGCCTCTGCTCCCAGGCCACTCTCCACTGACCAGGGGCTGCTGGCCTTCACACGGGGCCTGCCCGCCTCCCTGTCACTCAGCCTTTCCTTTCCCCAAACAAGCGACATACCTCCACACACCGTCCCCTTTGCCTGAATGCCCTCGCCTGGGTTTTGCAAACTCTTGATCCCAACAGTAAGAAATACATGTGACATCACAAACCAGTGCCCACAAGTCCATGACCCAAGGGTAGGCGGTGTCCAGGCCACCTCAACAGTGGTTGTGGACGCCGCGTTCATGTTCAGGTTAGAATACAGACACGGGGTCCCACCAGTTAGAATTCTTTTTTTTTTTTTTTTTTTTTAAACAAAGCTGTCCCTTTCTTTTTTTAAAAAAAATATATCTTTATTGATTTCAGGGAGAGGTAGAGAGAGAGAGAGAGAGAGAGAGAAACATCAATGAGGAGAGAGTCATTGATCGAGCCCACAACCCGGGCATGTGCCCTGACCCGGAATCGAACCCGGATCGCCTGGATCCTAGGTCGATGCTCAACCGCTGAGCCACTCCTGGTTGGACCCCACCAGTTAGAATTCTAATCCAGTTTGTGTCCACACCCAGAACAGCTATTCAAAATATTTAACCATGGTTCAGCCTGGACCCCAGCTAATCAAAACAGCCGTGGGAGGGTGGGAGAGAAGACACTGGGCGATGGGGGGAAGATGGGCACTGGGTGGGGGTGTGCTTTCTCAGAGCACTGGCTCTTTACCAGCGAACACAGAAGTATTTGCATATTTAACAACCGCTCCCCCGGTTCTAAAGCCTTCCAGCTGAACATCAGCCCTGTCTACCTCTTCGCTTGTGTCCCTTACCCTTACCGACTCCACCATCTAAACTTGCTTGCAGATTTCCTGGCTTTTCTGCCACTTGCTACTTTCTGCCCCATCCTTGTTTGGAAAAGAGCCCTAATTAACTCTAATCCCTGAGGGAAAAGCAGTGTGCTCGGACGGAAGTCAGAAAAGGGGGCTTTCATGGCAAAGGAGAGCATTCCAGAACTGGGCCACAGCTGTCAGCTCCTGCCTCCTACCAGCGGGTGCTGGGCGGGCAGCCCCACATCCTGTGAGACACTGGTCACGACCTTGCTGCAGACCAGGGCGTGACTGGCCGGGAGGTGGAATGCTTCTCAACAGACCCTGACCGCGGTACTAGGAAGCAGGTGCCCAGTCCAGGCATATCCGGGCAAGTCTTAAAAGTACCTTGGCAACCGAATGCACTTATTTAGAAGCAAACTCTTATCAGGTTTCCAGATTGTTGGCTGAGATTAAGACCTTGAACAACTTTCTCAAACCTCGCTGTCACATATTTAGTATTGCAAAATGGGAAAACAAGAATGACCTGCTTGAATCAAAAAGGTGTGTGAGGATTAAAATGACCCCTCCCTTTTTATTGGCGCTAAAGGGAAAGAATTTTTATTTAATTCTCACCCGAGGATGTGTGTGTGTGTGTGTGTGTGTGTGTGTGTTTAAAATATATCTTTATTGATTTCAGAGAGAGGAAAGGAGGAGGAGAGAGATAAACATCAATGATGAGAATCATTGATTGGCTGCCTCCTGCACGCCCCCGACTGGGGATTGAGCCCGCAACCCGGGCATGTGCCCTGACCGGGAATCGAACCCCGATCTCCTGGGTCCTAGGCTGATGCTCAACCGCTGAGCCATGCCTGGCCGGGCTGTGTGATTTTTAATTATTGATTTTTAGAGAGAGAGCAAGGCGGAAGAGAGAGAAACATCCATTTGTTGTTCCACTTACTTATGCATTCACTGGTTGATTCTTGTATGTGCCCTGACCGGGGATCAGGTCTGCAACCCCGGCATATTGGTGCGATGCTCCAACCAACTGAGCTACCCAGCAGAGCCAAGAATTAAACATTTAATCTCCTTTCTAATGGGAACTACATTTAGGGTAACTATATAATCTCCGTTGATAAGAAAGAGAGAAAGCTCTATTTTACTGAAAATGCCAGCTAATCAATGTAAAAGTAATGTTAGAAATATAAAAGCATTTGAAAGCTCCAATGAAATTGATTCAAGCAAGGATTGTCAACTGGTGTTAAAATCATTAGGTAATCCACCTGTTAGAACGGCTGATATGAAAAAGCCCGACCATACCAAATGTTGGTGGAGATATGGAGGAACTGGAACTCTCATACAATGCTGGTGGGAATGTAAAAATGTACAAGCACTTTGGAAAACAGTTTGGCAATTTCTTAAAAAGTTAAACCTATACCAACCATATGACTCAGCCATTTCACTTCTAGGTATTTACCCAAGAGAAATGAAAGCATATGTCCATACAAAGACTTATACATGAACGTTTGTTTATAGCAGCTTTCTTTGTCATGGCTCAAAAAGTCTCTCTGAGGAGATCAAGGGTGTGATTCATAGAACCCCTCAACCACCTCAAAAAAATAATAATAATAACCCTGGCAGGGTAGCTCAGTTAGTTAAAACATCATCCGGGTACACCAAGGTCAGGGGTTCAGTCCCCGGTCAGGGCACATACAAGAATCAACAAATGAATGTCTAAATAAGTGGAACAACAAATTGATATTTCTCTCTCTCTCAAAATCAATAAATAAAAATTTTAAGAAACAGAGATGAGATTATCTAGAAAAGATATGTGGGGGAGCCTCTTGTCTACTGAAGACCCAAAGGCCCTTGAGAATTTTATAGCAGCAGAAACACTGACAGTGACAAAGAGAAGACAAAACAAAAGTCTGTTGGACCACAGCCCACCCCAAATTCTACAGACTTCAGGAAACAGGCTGATAAAACTCCTCAGCTGTAAACAATACTCCTTTCATGAAAAAGGAAAGATGACTTGGAGGATGGAGCCTTGAACCCAGAGGGCAGAGCTGAGAGCCTTAGAGGATTATTTCCAGCCCTGGGAACCTAATGGAGTTTACCTGACTGAGTTTTGAAATGTTGGGGGGCCAGTGATTCCTTTTTATCTTCTTTTTCCTTTTTTGAATGGGAATGTCTATAACTCTTGTTATCCTATGCCAGATCCATAATTGTCTTTTTGGGAACAGGATCTTCCTTTCTGTTTTCACAGGTCCACAGATGGGAATTTTACCCCAGGATGCCTTGTATCCAGATTCTCACCCATTTCTAATTTAGATGATTTTAGTCATGAGAGTTAGATGAGATTTTGGACTTTGAGTTAATGCTCTAATGGATTGAGACTTTTGGGAATCTCGGAACAGGGCAAATATATTTTGTGTATGAGATGGACAAAAATCTTTCCAGATCACAGAATAGATTGTGGTAGACAGAATAGTGGTTCCCCCAAAGATGTCCACATCCTAATTCCTGGAACCCATGAACCTATGTCTGTTACGTGGCAAAATGGAATTAAAGGTAGCAGATGGAATTAAGGTTGGTAATCAGATGATCTTAAAATGGAGACATTATCCTCAATTATATGGGTGGGGCCAATGTAATCACAGGGATCCTTAAAAGTGAAAGAGAGTCATACGACTATGAAGAATGGCCAGAGCCCTGGCCAGGTAGTCCAGTTGGTTTGAGGGTCATCCTGATATGCCAAAGTTGCAGGTTCAATCTCCGGTCAGGGCACATACAGGAATCAACCAATGAATGCATAAATAAGTGTAGCAGCAAATCGATGTCTCCCTCTCTTCCTCTCTCTCTCTCTCTCTCTCTCTCTCTCTCACTCTCTCAAACCAATTAAAAAAAAGAAATGGAAAGTGGAACATTCTACAGGACAGCTGGCCTGTTCTCTCTGAAAGTCAGTGTCATGAGAAAAGTATGAGAAGACATTCAGGGCCAAAACAAGCAGCTCATTGAGCAGCCCGGCACCAACATTAGTTTCAACAAATCTGCTATAAGGCACATTTTTGGGGAAATTTGAATATGGTCTGGATGTTAGATAAAATGAAAGTTTACAAGAATAAAAAGGAAGAGATTGTTGACTAAAAAAGGGTTAGAAAATAATATGAAGGATATGATGTGATTTGAATTAAAAAGTATGTGTATAGAAAAAGACCCAGATTGATATTCTCTAAAATATTAAGTGGTAACCTCTGGTAATGGGACAATGATATTTCCTTTTTGCCTTCTTGGATTTTGTAACTTTCTACTCTGTATATGCATGATTTTATAATAATAAAATATTATTATTTAAAAATATATATATTTTTATTGATTTCAGGGAGAGGGAAAGAGAGAAACATCAACGATGAGAGTCATTGATCAGCTGCCTCCTGCACGCCCCCTGCTGGGGATCGATCGAGAAACCTGGACATGTGCCTGACCCGGAGTCAAGCGGTGATCTCCTGGCTCTTAGGTCCATGCTCAACTGCTGAGCCACGCCTGGCCAGGCTAAAGTATTACTTTTAAAAGCACATAAGGAGAGCCCTGGCCCCTGAGGCTCAGCTGTTTGGAGGGTCATCCCATGCACTGGAAGCTCTTAAGCTTGATTCCTGGTCAGGGCACATACCTGGACTGCAGGTTTGGTCCCCAGTTGGGGCGCATACAAGAGGCAACCAATCAATGTTCCTCTCTCACATCGATGTTTCTCTCTCTCTCTCCCTCCTTCCTCTCTCTAAAATCAATAAACATCCTTGTGTGCGGATTTTTTTCAAAAGCATATAAAAATAATGAGACAACAGAGATGCAAATAAAGCATTTGGATGACGTTAAGTATACCTGCGGCTTCTCCACAGGGTCTAGCGCTGAAATAATCACTAACAAGGGGCCTGGCGCACTTCCAGTTCCTTTGCCTGTATTCCTTCAGTTTTAAAACTTTTGGATAGTGACTCATGGTAAGAAGTACACTTTACAGAGCTATGCAGTACATGCATTCATCTATACTCTCATCCTGTGCACAATGGAAACAAACCTTTCCAAAACAATGACCTACCTTCACCGTGATACCTTTCGTTAGATCGTGTTTCAATTCTATTTCATTAAAAAAAAATTCTGGTTAAACCATTCAATTGGTTTCATGACTCACTAATGGATATTGTCCTGCAGTTTGAAAAACCCTTTTAACTCATTTAGTACATGCACACACAGACACACACAAACTCCTATGAAGTAGGAACTTTTTTAAAAGATTACTTATTTGAGAGAGAGAGAGAGGGGAACATTGATTTGTTGTTCCACTTATTTATGCATTCATTGGTTGCTTCTTGTATGTGCCCTGACCAGGGATGGAACCTGCAACCTTGGCCTATTCAGACAACACTCTAACCACCTGAGCTATTTGACCAGGGCCAGAACTGTTATTGTACTAATTTTTCAGAGGAGGAAATTCTTGCACAGAGAGGTTAAAGAATTTGCCTATTCACACACAGCTAAGGATTCCAGCCAGGGAGACAGCTCCAAAGCCTGGCCTTTGAACCACTCTCCCAGGGCCTCTCTCATTTGCCCAGCCACGTGGTGGTGATAAATGAGTATCTGCTGATATATGTCTCTGAAGGGGTGACTCAAGTAGTATTTCTACAGAGAACCCTGTTAGAGTTACTGGAGTGTTCAAGGTTACAGCAGATTTAGGGGGCAGAAGTCGTATTTTTTGACTCCTGTATTTCATGGTGAGCTTTCTGTGTGAAGAGCACAGACTTCAAAGTCAGACCATTCTGAGTTCAAATACTGGCTCCACACCAGGACAGATCTAGGTTTTGTGGGGGCTGAAGCTCACGCAATTTTGAAAGCTCCCCCTAAGGAGAGGAATAAAGCTATGGGTGCAGAATTAGGTATAGGGCCTTGGAAGGGGCTCATGTAAGAGAGGGCCTCTGCCTTGGGCTTATTAGCTTCCTGCTTAATTAGCCTTTGTCTGCCCTTCATTAGCACTTTATTTCTGACGCTCAGTTTTCTACTCTCTGAAATAAGGCTAACAATTCCTGTTTCTCATGGATGCCAGAAGCTCAATCAAAAGAACCTAGTTGAAGGGCCTGGTACAATGTTCATTGAGTAGGTAGTCAATGATTGTTAATAATTATTATGATTGCCTGGCTGGTGTGGCTTAGTGATTGAGTGTCCACCCATGAACCTGGAGGTCAGGGTTCGATTCTGGTCAGGGCACCCGCCCAGGTGGCGGACTTGATCACCAGTAGGGGACGTGCAGGAGGCAACTGATCAGTGATTCTTGTCATTGATGTTTCTCTCTCTCTCTCCCTCTCCCTTCCTCTCTAATAAAAACACATTGAAAATAATAATTCTTAGTATTATAATGATTTAAAAACAGAATACTTCAATTAGAAGCCAGTTTTTAAACAGGGTTTTGAAATAAAAACATGATATGGAGAAAGATAATTTTGTCAGTTAATTTAAGCCTCAGCTCTACAACTCAGATCTCCCTGTAGTCCAATTATTTTGGTTTTTCCAAGGCTCTCTCTCCAAAGAGAAGTCTAAGTAAGAATAAGAAAGCAGAGCATCCAAAAACAAGGGCAGATGGAGAGAGTATCCTGGGACAGAGTCATCTGCAGGGTCCCCAAAGACCAGATTTCCACTGAGTGAATGTCAACAAGAAGAAAAGATATTTAACCATTTTAAGTCTTTCTCAACCAGCCAAAGGAAGGTGGATCTCAAGGAGCACTCTGGTGTTGAGAGAGAAGGTAACTGGACAACACCAGCCGGGTAGTGTCAAGTTCTTGTCACCTGCAGGCAGACAATTTGTGCTTGATCTGCGGTGTCATGAGGGATTATCAGGAAGCAGGAGGACTCTGGAGTCGGTTTCCTGACCCCTGAAGAACCAGTAGTGTTTGCAGAAAAGCACGAGGTCACTGCCTACCACTTGTATCTTACATTTTCCTCCCAGGGTTTGAGATTCTAAAAAAGAAAGGTATATGAATGCAGAGTTCCCTGAAAATATAAAGAAATCTTTCTCAAAACTGAGTCTTCTCTTGGTTATCTGTGGGCTTTTTGTTTGGGGTGATGGTGTTGTTTTATTTAGATAACAAACAATAATTGGGGATATGTGGGAAGAGAAAAGTCAAAAGATGGTAGGAGGTAATTGGATTAATTAGGTAACTAAGGGGAGTTGTGTGGGTGATTGTTAACTTGCTTGCTGGCTACATTTAGGCACAAGTACATGCTTTATTTTTCTTAATATTTACAAATGACTGAACAATCACAGGATCTTCACATTTCCCCCTAGAAATTCCTCTGTGTAATGCCAAAGATGAAACAGCCCTTTTTTTCTTTCTCTCTGGCAAATGGTTTTTTCCTTCTGCTATACCTATTCATCTACTAAGGACATCAGGCGGTCCCGGGTTCATCTACTGCCTCCAAATCCATTCTTCCTAGATTCTCTACCCGCAGTACTGTGTCAGGAGACTATGGAATAATAACTGAGGGCTTTTGTCCCCAGGATTTTCTTTTCTCCACGGTCTTTCCTCCGTTTCGTGTACTAAATCTTTGTTGTCTCAACTCCGGGGAGGATGGGCCCAGCTGAGAGAGAAAGGAGTCTCTTCCTGGCTTGGAGCCAGGACACTGTTGGAAACAGAAAGGACTCAGGTGCAAGGCCACTCCACCCCCAGATGAGATCAGGGCCCTGGGCCAAGGAGAAGGACCCTGTGTATTCCAGGCCCTGTGCTGTGCTGGGAGTTAGGACCCGGAGGAGAGGGGTGCCCTGATAACTGTTTTGGTGTCTTCGGTGGTTGTTAAGTGAAATTTCATACAAACAGGCTGTGTTTGTGCCCATTACCAGGCCACCCTCAGGGACTGCTGCTTTAATTATTTCCAATAATCACTTTGGACAAAGTCTGGAAAAAAATAAGTAAAAATTCACAATGTGAGGACAATGAAGGGAAGCCTTCAGATCCCCTTAACCTGGCACCCAGGACTGCGAGCTCTCAGCACATTCCAGCTGGGCCAGCCTAACAGACGGTATTCGGGAGCAGAGAGCCACCCTCCCCCGTATCCTGGCAGCACAAAAGTCTCTGGAAATTAGACACAGCTCAGGAGGAGAGCTGGGGTGTAGAATGACCAGAACACATCTAATTACAGTCTGCGATAATTGCCACTCAGACAAAGCACAGGAAGCCTCGCAGACTGGTCTGGGGGGGCAGGCAAGAGCGCCCTGAGCGAGACCCGAAGTGCAAGTTGGAGATAACTAGGTGTTTGTGAAGGGAGAAAGAAAATACAGTCCCTGGACTGGCAATTCCCCACGAGCCACCCAGAGCCGTTTATGAAATGTTGTCCTGGGGAAAACGGCAAGGGAAGGAGGGGAAGGGCCTGGTTCATAGCGGCGAATACTGCAGAGAGCTCAGCAATGGGACGACCTGGGACCAAAGAGCAGGGAAGACACTGGTGTTGACTTTGTCAAGAAGAGCTCCCCGGGGTGCGGGAAGAAAGCTCACTCGCGGGAGGCCCGGGCGCACCCTGAAGACAGAAGCAGACGACTCGTTCGGGGACCTTGTCTGCGAAGGGAGTGGCAGAGGGCCCAGCAGGACGTGGGGTCCAAGGAAGAGGCTTGCACCTCGGGGAGCCTTTGAATGTGCACGAATGATTGGAAGCAGCAGGTGGAGAGAGCGCTTGGGAGAGGGGGTGGAGAGCAAAGGGTCCCCCAGAAACTAGGAAGTGACACAGGCCAAAGCCCCGACATGCAATTGGCCTAAATAGGAGAAAAGCCTGAGAACGGACATGCCTGTAGGGGTGGTGGCCGAGGTTAGGGGCTCACGGCCTCTGTGGGGTGGGAGGTGAGAGCTCTGCTGACTGGGATGGGTGGGTGGGTGGGTGGGTGGGTGAGAAGGGTTAGTAAAATCAAAGAACCGAGGACGGTAGAAAAGGTGTGAAATGGCTTGGGTACAAATTCCAGGTGTGCAAGAAGACCCTTAGATTTCAGTACTTTCCTTCCTTCTTTTCTTTTTCTTTCTGTCGTCCTTTGTACAAAATCACTTTTTCCGAAGGACTGGTACAAATGGAAGAATTAAGTAGACGCTTTGGGACAATAGTACATTGATTTTGATTTTCAGCTCTCACTCCTCTAGGTGGCAGATGCTTCCTCTCGGTAGGTTCAAGAAGAGCTGCCGGGCAGGCAGCTGGATTCCTGCCTCTGGAGCTCAGGGGAGGGGCGCGGGCCGGGCTCATCACTTGGGGCTTCATAAGAATGCAGTTTGTCTCTGGAGTCCCAGAGGCACTGACATGGCTCAGGGGGAGCAATGGGGGCCAAGTACCAAATTTGGGAAAATTCCAACATTTACAGGCCCAGCAGAGGAAGGAGAATCAGGAAATAGAACTGAGAAGGTAGAAAGATAGCAGGAGTTCATGTCCCAGAACTAAGGGAAGTGAGCGTTTTAAGTAAAATCAGAGGTCAACTAGGATTAGGATTGTAAAGTATCTATGGGTGTCATGTATTCTTTCTTTGGGTTGGGGCACAAAAACAGTGCAAGGTTATAATCATCATAATGATCATAATACCTGCTATTTATTGAGTACATAGTACCTGATTATATCATTCAGCCAACCTATCAGTCAATCACATATTAACACTAAGTGCCGAACTCTGTGCCAAGGATGGTGTTTCCTCTCACGGTGCTCAGCGGGGCTTCTGGCCTTTCTCACTGTCGCACGTGAAAAACAGGAGTGTTTGTACATCCCCTGGGGTGAATGGGTGACGAGACTCCGCAGGGCTGCTGGAGCCCCCTAGGCTACACCGAGGGCTGGGAGATCAAAATCTATTATCACCTGCCTCTGATCAAAGTTCTTTCTACGCCTACAGTGGTAGGACTGCACCGGAGTTTTATAGTTTTGAAGGCAGAGCTGGGGACCATCCAGGGTAAGAGCTGCTGATGGTCACCAGGGGACTAGAGCCTTGGAGAAGGAGACAGGTTTCAAAAGCTTGGTGCCAAAAACCAACCAAACAAAAAAACACGCTACATTAGATTGTTCAGTTTTCAGTAATGAGGAGGGGGTGGGGGCTTGGGGGAGGAGAGAAAAAATCAGAGACAGAGAGAGAGAAATGCTTGTTCCAAAAATTAGGAAGATTAAGCTTTGAGGATCTTGGAGCAGCCTGAGGTCCAACCTTAGTATTTAGGAGGCGAAAACACTTGTTCGTTTGGCACATGGGTCGGTAGGCGCTGCACACAAAGGGCAACACCCTGTGAGAGAATTGTTTCCACCATGGAGCGCAACTGAAAACAGGCCTTCCAGGATTAAATCGATTGCCACGGGATAGTGGAGCTCACTATTAAAAAGAACCCCTTGCCCGGATGGGTGCAGCTCAGCGGTTGAGCATCAACCTAGGATCCAGGGGATCAGGGTTCAATTCCCGGTCAGGGCACATGCCCGGGTTGCAGGCTCGGGGTGCAGGAGGCAGCCGATCAATGACTCTCTCATCACTGATGTTTCTCTCTCTCTCTCTTCCTCTCCCTTCGTCTCTCTGAAATCAATAAAGATATATTAAAAAAAGAAAGAAAAAGAACCCCTTTAAGATTAATTCATTTTAGTATATCCATTAATAGGAAAATTATACAACCCTTCAAAGAAGGGATGAGACAGTTCTATTTGTCCTGATAGGGAAGGATTTCCAAGATATCTTTTTCAGTGAAAAAAAAGTACAAGGTGCAGAACTGTTTGGAGTGCTATCTGGGAGTGCCATATGTGCATATGTTTGCATATTCAAAGACTAGGGCAGGATATACTTGAAACTGGTGACAAAGGCCCGAAGGCCCGCTGGAGGAGAGCTCGGTGGCCTGGGATCAAGGTGGAGCCTTTTCATTTTATGTCTTTTGAATGTCGTACCAAGTATGAGTATACAAACAGCCACTCCCTAATTTGCTTTGGAAACGTTGACATTTGTATACCGGATTTTCTTAAAGCATGAAATACCAGAGTCTACAAACCACACCCTGAGTGCTCTCAATTTGAGATTACTGACTAAACCAGCCATGCAAGTGTGACTTTCCAAAGGGCCAAGCGCTGTCCTGTCAAGAGAGACAAAGTGAGAGGCAGGGGCTTGGTGTAATCGCCGTCTCTGAGGGGGTCAGAGAGAAGGGGCCCAGGAGAGAGTCGGTACAGGCCTCCTTATAAATGAGGACACTCAGGGCCTAAAACGGAAGAGACTGACTCACCTAATAAAGAGATCATGCCGTGTGTGTAAATAAGGGAGAAAAGCCTCTATATCCATATTTGTATAAGAAACTCTGTGAGGGTACACAAAACACTAATATGAATGGCGAACTAGGTGCAGAAGGAAGGTGAGAAATGAGAGACAGGTAGGAAGGATATTTTCACTTTGAACCTTTTATAATCCTTGATTTATATATTTTTTAATCCTTACTTGAGGATATTTTTTTCCATTGATTTTTAGAGAGTGGAAGGGAGGGAGGGAGAAAGGGAGGGAGAGAAAAAGAGAGAGGGAGAGAGAGAGAGAGAAACATCAATGTGAGAGAGACACATCGATTGGTCACCTCCCCCTCAAGCCGGACTGGGTCTGGGAATCAGACCCGTGTGCAGGCCGACGCTTTAACCACTGCTCACTGGCCAGGGCAATCCTTGCTCTATTAATGGAACAATACAAACCTATTTTAAAATTTTAAAAGAGAAGTGGATCATTTCATTGGCATGAATTACAATACAGATTTCAAGGAAGACATCATGAGGCTGTGCACCCAGAGAGAACTGAAGAATCCGGTGTTGAAAGTACAGGTTAAATCCTGCTGCTTCAAATGCCAATGACCGAGTTATTTTATCATATTGAAATCTGCTTGAAATAACATGGGCAATCAGCTGGGCTTTTTAAATGATAGGCAGATTTGTCAAAATCATGCAGTAACAGCTCAGCGCTAGTCTGTGGATTCTGGTGTGTGGAGAGGCACCACAGGGCTGGAGAAAGATTGGTGGTCAAGGAGTCAGGGAGACCTGGTGCTAACCACGCTTTGCAATTTAATTCACTTGTGACTTTGGGCAACCTAATTCCTCCCCTTAGGCCACTTTCACACCTGTAAAATGGAGGGATTAGATGAAGTGATCTCTAGGTTCCGTTTTAGCTCTGATATTACTGGATTTTGAAAGTTATTAGCAATTTAGAACTAAAGGGGAATTCATGAGATCATTTTTCTTTTTAACCAAAGAACTTTTACTTGTTAGTTACCAATTTTTCCTTTTATTTTATTCTTTTTCCATCACCATTTATCCCCCCATACCCTCTTCCACCTCCACCTACCCCCCTGTGAGATCATTTTTCAAAGCCAGGAGATGGTAACTGGCTGTTGGATCTCCTTCTGCTTCTTTGACTTGAAGTTATACAAGAACTAGAAAGTGATTTTCTTGGCCCCTTTCTCCTACTACCTAGATTAGTGTTCCTCAGAGCTAGTTTAGGTAAATGTTAATCAATGCTCCTTGAAATACGTCTAATAAGTTTGGGAAATCCTATATAATTTATGTTCCTGATGGAGAGTAACAATGCTATTAAAGGTCCTGCAATAAAAAACTCACATAACTTTACTTAACTCAGCATTTTCCAAAATTATGAATATGGAACACTTTGGTGTGTCCTCTTACCTCTATTTGGAACAAGTGGGATTCACATGACTTCATTTTTAGGGAATTCATGAGGTCAGCTATCAGCTGGGGGTTAGGGACAGTTCTGGGGCCTCTGAAAATATGGGAAGATTTAGCACATTCCTAAGGGAGCCTGAGAGTCTTGTGATTCATACTGCTCCCCACCCCACCAGTTGAAAGAAAACCTTTTAACAGTGGGAGCCTCAGAAATTCTGTTTCACAGGAAGGGTCCCATCTAAGCACAGTGAAGTCAGTGGACATCTTATCCCTTTCACTTCTGGCTTTCGAATTTATTTTTGCTTTAAGAACTGTTTGTCACTTTTAAAAAAAAATATATATCTTTATTGATTTCAGAGAGAGGAAGGGAAAGGAAGAGAGAGAGAAACATCAATGATGAGAGTCATTGATCGGCTGCCTCCTGCACGCTCCCTGCTGGGGATGGAGCCTGCAACCCAGGCATGTGCCCTGACCCGGAATCAAACCGTGATCTCCTGGATCCTAGGCCGACCCTCAACCGCTGAGCTATGCCTGGCCAGGCGCTCTTTTTGTTCAGAAAATTATACTTCTCTTTCTCTCCTCGCTCCATAAGGTTTGTGTAATTTCCTCCCTCCTAACATTCTCATGCATGACTTGGGTACTGGACCTGCCACGCTTCACATCCTCTATTAGTCTGAGATTTTTTTACCCTCAATTCCCAGAGAAACATTGACTCATCTCACACACACACAATATCATTTGGAAAAAAATTAATTTAAAATCTGTATTTCTTAAGATTTCTCAATTATTTTGGCCCCATTATTAAGCATTCAGTTTAAAGAAAATAGAACTCTCTAAGCAGGCAAAATCGTGTGATCAGCCATCGTTGTACTATGTGTTGTCATATCTGTAAGTCTGAAACCGAGAAACAATATGAAAAAGTACTTTTACATTTAGTGCTTTCTTTTCTTTGAGGTTTTCAGGTTTGTAGCCTAATCATTAGGACAAAAATAACCAGATAGCTGTTGCAGGCCCAGCTAATTATTTTAATGCTCCCCTGAAGGATGGAGCTGCCAATAAATTCTCCTTCTCCTGGCCAGGCTTGCCGCTGGCAATTACCCCAGAGAATGTGCTGTCTGGGCTCCAAGCTCCCCCTCTTGCTCTCCCAGGACCCCAGGAAAGAAATGGAGGTGAGAAGGCTGCTGGATGGGGGGCAGGAAGTATCCACTGACTCTCCCATCCACTTTGTCAACCCAATTTTCTGACAGGTTGTCTTAATTCTCCTGGGAAATATTTACTGAAAGCTCTGTTTGATATTTTAAGGGAGGTCCATGAAATTAAGTGGGAGGGGGACACCAAAGTGAAAAAACAAAGCAAAATAGGGGGGCCCTGGCCAGGCAGCTCATCTGGTTAGAGCGCTGTCTCAAACATCAAGGTTGTGGGCTCAATCTCTGGTAGGGGCACATACAAGCAGCAACCAATGACTGCATGAATGGGTGCAACAACAGACTGGTGTTTCCCTCTCTCCCTTTCGGTCTCTCGCTCTAAAAATCAGTAAAAAATAAAAATTAAAAGTGAACACGGAGAAGAAGGATTATTTAGGAAGATGAAGGGTGTGATGGTTAATTTTATTTGTCAGCTGGGTGAGGCTACGGTGCCCTGTTTGATCAAACACTAGTCTAGATGAGGCAGTGAAAGTATATTTTAGGTGTGATTAACATTTATAATCACTTGACTTTAAATTAAGCAGATTATCCTTTATTATGTGGGTGGGACTCATACAATCAGTTGAAGGCCTTGAGAGCAAAGGCTGAGCCCGGGCTGGTGTGACTCAGTGGTAGAGCAGAAGGGTAGCAGGTTCGATTCCCAGCCAAGGGCATGTACCTGGGTTGCACGTCCATCCCAGAGCTGGTGAGGGCACTTGCGGGAGGCAACCAATCGATGTGTCTCTTTCACAGCGATGTTTCTCTCTCTCTCTCTCCTGCTTCCCTCCCTTCCACTCTTTCTAAAAATCAGTGGAAAAAAATATCCTCCAGTGAGGATTAACTAAAAGAAAATAAAAGAGCAAAGGCTGAGTTTTCCAAGGAAGAAGAAATTCTGCCTCAAGATGACAACACAGAAATCCTCCTTGAGTTCCCAGCCTGCTGGCCTACCCTGCGGATTTTGGACCCCTGACTGCCATGGCAACCTCTTGCCTGAGTTTCCAGCCTCCCAGCCTGCTTTACAGATTTTGGACTTGCCAGCCTCCACAATTGTGTGAGCCAGTTCCTTAAAACAAACCAATTTTGTGGGGGAGGAAAAACATACGCCAATTTCTCTCTCTCCTTCTCTCCATATATATATTTCCTATTGGTTCTATTTCTCTGGAGAACCCTGCCTAATACAGAAGGCTCCAGAAGGATGACCCTAGAGAAAAAAATGGACCTGGTAGAAGTGAGTTTGACCATAATCTGAGAAAAGTTTTCCAGTTTTGGCAGAGAGCTTGCAGATAAATCAGTGATAGATACTTTAAACCAAAATCATGCAAGGGAAAAAAGTCAAAGGAATTGTTACCTCTGGGGCAAACAAATAGTATAAGAAGACGATAATTTTTCTGCCCCGCTTGGCTCAGTTGTAAACACTGAATATTGATTGAAGGATAATGGTGGTGGGAGAAATTATGTGGAAGTTGTGGTGTGAGTCAAATCCTCATCTCCACTGAGGAAATTAAAAAATATCTGAAACTGAAAATTTAAGAAATAGCGATATTTTTTAGAAACAAGGAGGTAAACAGCAGAAGAAACAACTAAAAGCATTGAAAACAGCTGTTTCCGCTGAGTGAATCCGGTGGGATGGGTGGGGCAAGGACCGCTGTTTATCATTATGACTTGTGGATCGTTTGGTCTTTTTCAAGTCCATACATGTATTACTTTGATAACAAACAATAAATTAAAAGTTATGTGGGTCCATGCTCTGGCTGGTGTGGCTCAGTTGGTTGAGGGTTGTCTGGTGCACCCAAAGGTTGCTGGTTGGATTCCCAGTCATGGCACATGCCCAGGTTTTGGGCTCCATCCCTGGTGGGGTGTGTATGGGAGGCAACCAATTGATTTCTCTCCCTCTCTCTCTCCTTTCCTCTCTCTCTCAAATAAATAAAAACATGTTTTTAAAAAAGTTATGTGGGTCCAATATGGAAAATTTGGAAAGTACAGAAAAGTATAAAGAAAATAATAACCACTCATAATTCTTCCACTCAGAGAAAGCAACTTTGTACATATTAGAGGAACAGGATTAATAAACAAATTTGTTGAGCTTAAATTGTCAGAGCTTAAGGATTGAAAATAGCACAACTTAGATATAAATGAACACATAAGAGTACAATACTGTATGTCTAATATGGTAGGTATAATTATATATGATATGATCATATACAATATGATTCTATATGTGTTCATGTGTGTATTAGAAAGTAGTATGGAGGGATACCAACCAAAGTGTTACTTGGCAGTGACCAGGGGAGGCACAAGGGTGGGTGATGTCCTGGGATGTACAATGTGAAGTGCTCACTCGCAGGGTCGTGCAAGTGCAGGGGATGCACCACCCAAGCCTGAGTGCCTTGTTCAATGTCGTGCCCTAGACGCCTCAGTTGCCTCAGCAGAGCCTGGCTCTGGTAGGGACCGAGGGCTGCCAGATCAAGGACGCTTTTCCCTTCTTGTTTTACACTTAGACATATGCGTTCAAGTTCCTTGCTACTCCAAGTGTGGTACATGTGGCCCAACAGCATTAGCACCACTTGGGAGCTTGTTTGATGTGCAGAATCTCAGCTCTGCCCAGGCCTTCTGAATCAGAATCTGTATTTTCACCGAATCCCAGGGAATCTGTGTGTACCTTAAAGTCTGAGAAGAACTGGGCTAGCCAGCACCCAGCATAGTTCCTATTTTCTTGTGGAAGAAACATTCAGAGACAACTGATGTCATTGCCCTACTCGGTGGGTACACGCACTGTCTGTCCTTTAGAGGACTGTGGTCTTTGCTGAGAGACTGAGCTTCAGCTGGTGAAGCAGTCGAAGGTCAGCCTGATGGAGAAGAGGTGGTTCCCTTGGGACAAAGAACAATTTGGGGCAATGTTTAAAGGGAAGGGAAAGGCTAGTGGGTCTGAAACTGGGAAAAGAGCAAGACAATAAAGTGCTAATATTCAAACCAAGGAACTCAAGTCCCATGGGGATGAAGAATAACTTGGTATATTATAAAAAAGGTTTTCTCCAAGATGTTTTAGTGAAATCTGTTATAAAACCGAGAAGCTTGGATTAGGTGAATTATATGAGGGCAGAGATAATAGAAGGTGAAGTGAGCAAGACACTCAACTCTTCCTCTACTCATAAAAGGGTTAAAAATAGAATCTGGCCCTAGCCAGTTTGGCTCAGTGGTTGGCGTGTTGGGCCGTGGGCTGAAGGTCCCATGTTTGATTGCGGCCAAGGGCATGTAACTCAGTTGCAGACTCGTCCCTGGCCCCAGTCAGGACAAGTGTGGGAGGCAACCAACTGGTGTGTCTCTCTCGTATTGATGTTTCTCTCTCTCTCTGAAAAGCAATGGAAAAAATATCCTCAGGTGAGGATTTAAAAAAAAAAAGAAAAAAAAAGAATCTGTCAGAGTGTGACCATGTAGGTTGGCAATATAGAAAATACAAAGGAATCAACTCTGTTCAGTGTTTCCATTAACCAGAAGTCAATTAATAAGCATCCTGCTATATGTTACTTTTCCACTTATATTAGCAAGTAAAATTGAAAGTGAACAGCAAAGTAATATATAGTGGCATGGCAAACATTATTGGCTGGATAACCCAATATTTATTTACAACTCCTTTCTTTCTGGCCTGCCTTCATTACAGAGCATCGAAAACCCGAGTACTTGCCTTCCTAGAAAAGGTGGCCATGTGACACAGTTCTGGTCAATGAGACCTCTGTAGAGGTCTTTAGAAACTGGAGAAGCCACCACTTTCTGGAGAATAGATTCAGAGTGATCTTCCCAGGACTTGGAGTAGGGTGAGGAGAGCAAGACATTCCCCTCGGTACGAGATTGATGAGGGTGGCAAATAGCTCAGTAATCAAGATATTTTATTGCAATATTTAAAAGAATAATTTTTCATGCAAAAAAAAAAAGTCCATGATGAACAAAACATCAACATTTAAAGTAAAGATAGGATCTGACACCACCGGTACCAGAGTAGAGTGGGCAAATGATGCCGAGTCCTGCAAGTAGGTTCAGATCACCCTACCTTCCAACTCACAGTCTGGGGTGGGTTGGTGGCATCTAGGTTTTGTGCCTGCTTCCTGACAGCAAAGGAATCAAGGAGTGAGGACATCTGGAATTTTCAGTTTTAGTGAGAAGTGGGAAACACATGAAAGTGATTCGGGTAGCCAAAAAGAATGACAAATGTCCACTACACTTATCGGAGTCATGGTTAAATGTCATTGTTTGGGGTCCGTGCAGACAGCAGCATTTTCTGGCTGGCCTGTTTTGAGGAAAACTTCAGTAGTTATTAGAGTTGAGGTACAGATAAATCAATATAGGAATGAATATAGAGAGGAGAGAACAAAATCCCTCTCTGAAACTGGCAAGGCTCTAAGGAGAAGATAAGGTTTGAACTGGGCTTTAGAGGGAGGAAAGGGGAAAGCACAAGGAACATTGCTTTTGCAGTCAGAAAATGGGGTTCACTACGTTGCTACTTGCTTACTAGTTGTGAGAATTCAGGCAAATCATTGTGGTTCTCTGAGTATTAGTTACTTTATCTGTAAAAACTCATCCTAAATTGGACAGAGGACAAATACTATATGATTTCACTTATGTGTGGAATGTGAAAAACAAAACAAATGAACAAGCAAAACAAAACAGAAACAAACTCATACAGAGAACAAACTGATGTTGCCAGAGTGGAGGTAGGGTGGGGAATGGACAAAAAGGTGAAGGGGGTTAAGAAGTACAAACTGCCAGTTATAAATTAAGTCATGGGACTGTAACGTACATCATAGGGAATATAGTCAATAATTTCATAACAACTGTGTACAATGACAGATGGTTACAAGACTTATTATAGTGATCATTTCGTAAGGTATATAAATGTCCAATGACTACATTGTACACCTGAAACTAATACATGTCAAGTATAATTTTAAAATAAAATTTAAAACTTGAATGTAAAAAAAAAAAAACCACCCTAAAAAAATTCACCTATGTAAACTGCCCAAGAGCTGTGAGGATCAACTGAAATAAAAATGAGTGAAAGCAGTTTGTAAACTGCAAAGCTGTATGCAAACATGTTGCACTGTTATTAAGTCGTAAAGGATGGCTAGAACTTTGACAAAAGGCATTGAGGGAGAAGGGCCTCTGGGCAGAGAGAATGAAAGGGGAGGTGGTTTCTGTATGAGGCTAGACAAAAGGAAACTGGGCTTTGAAGCTGAGAAAGATGAAAGCAGCCCTGGCCCCATAGCTCAGTTAGAGCATCATCCGGATACAGCAAAGTGATGTTTCTCTCTCTCTAAAATCAATAAAAATTAAAAAATAAAAAGATGAAAGTCGTCAAGGAAGGCCTATGTTTTTAAGACCATTAAAGAAACAAAGCCTGGGACCCCAAGCTTGAAGGATAAAACCAAGACCTATGGTCTTATGGTTAGGAGACACAGAGAGAGAGAGAGAATGGAAAATCACAAAACACCTGAGCGAATGACTTGCACACACGATGCTTTCGCTCTCCAGGTGGCCTCTTAGAAGGCCAGCAGGGACCATCTTTGTTTCCAGGAGCCTGACGCGGACTGGTTTAGGACACCGTGCTCCTTTCTCACGGAATGAGAGCCCAAACCTCTTCACCCCAAAGGGTGGTACAGACTAAACGGCTGAGCGGCCTTGAAAAGCAGCCCTTCTGTGCTCCCTGGGTCGCCCTCCCGGTAGCCCACAGAGCAGAGCCAGCCTGATCCCCGAACACGGCTCGTTAATCATTACTTCGAGGAAGAGTAGGTGGGGTCCACGGCTCCAGCAGACCTTGCCCTAACCCTGTCCCAAACCCCATCCCTAACCCTAAACGCTCTAAAATCACGGAGCGGGGGGCGGGTAGGGCGACTACACACAGGTTTTAAAAATTCAGTTACAGGTGGGCGCGGGCCCCCGCAGGAACGGGGACGGGCCCACACGGGTTAAATTCGCGTGAGGGCTGTAATCCAGTTCATTGTAGTGTGCCCACGTCAGTTTCCTGGTTTTGATGGTGTAGTCTAGTTATGCAAGGTGTCGAGGGAAGCTGGGTGGGGGGCAGGTATACGGGACCTCAAATTTTGCAACTTTTTGTGAGTCTAATTATTTCAAAATAAACAGTGAAAACTCGAAACTCAAAACACAAAGCACAAAGGGAGCCCCCCGCCCCCACGTCCCGGCCAGCGGCCCGGCCCACCCCGCGGCGGCCCTGCAGCTCACGCTTCTCCCTCGCCCCGGCGTCTGCCGCCTTTGACCGGGACGGCGTAGGTGGGTGGGGCGGGGCCGCGCACGCGCGGTCCCGAAATCCCCGCCGCATCTCCGGGAAGTCACGCTTGCGCAGTCTCGGCCCCGGGCCGCTCCCCCAGCCGCTGTCCGCGCCGGCGGACCGACTGCCTTGGCCCCTCCGCGCTGCCGTCTTTTCCGGCGGTTGGGGCGCTTCCTGTTGTTCTCACCTGAAACCGCCCCTAGTCCCCTACTCAGAGCACCTCAACCGTCCCCTCCCCTCCTCGCGCCGGCTGGCTGCTGCCCTGGGGCTTCCGTCCGCACGTCGAGACCTCTGGCCCGGCCGGCGTCCGCGGCTCCGCCGCCCCCAGCCAGCCTCCCTCGGGGCTCTGGTGAGTGTCTCGCTGCCGCTGCCTTCGGTCCTTCCCAGGCTTTTCCCTCCACGGCCTCTTCCCCCGACCCTGGGACGCCCCCCTTCCCGCCTGCGCCCTCCTGCGAGCCCGGTCCTCTCCGTCCCTCGGCCGCGCTCTTCAGCCCTCTGACAGCCCCGCTCCTCCCGCCTCCCGAGGCTCCTGGTCGGTCCTCCCCCCGGCCCCCCACCCCGTCCTTTCTTCCTTCGTGTGCACTTGGGGCGGGGAGCCAGGCTCTTTCCCAGTTGCCAGCTTTGTCTGCTCGCTGCCTTCGCGCAGCCTTCTTCGGGGTCGCGCTCGTTACCAGTTTTCACCTTTTTTAAAAAAATCTCTGGAGCCTGAGAACCCGACAGCTGCAGTGTGAGGCAGAGGTGTCGGCAGCCCACCTTAGGGTGCGGTACCTTTGAGTCTGCTCCCTTCCCCTTCCCACGGTCAGTCTTTGGGTACCGGGATAGCCTTAAACTCACAGGAAAACTTAAGTGAGGACCCTGGAGAAGAGAGGAAAAAAGGAGAGTGGGTACAGACTTCGAGGAAAGTCTGTCAGGAAGTGTGCGGAACGGCTCGTAGAGAGACCCGATCTCCCAGTTGCACGTCGAAGCGATTAAAAGACGCGGAGAAACTTGTTCCTTTTTGCTATGCACTGAGAAGGCCGGGGTGAAGGAGACCCCGTGTCCGTGCTCCCTCTCCCTCCCGGGCCGCCTTGGCTCTGAATCGGAGGTGAGCGGGCGGTGGGTGCAGTTTCCCTGAACCCGGAGCCGCCGCCGCCGCCGCGATTCCCGGCCCCGCGCTGCCCCAAACGTTAGGTGTCAGCCTCGCCCTCAGGGGATGGGAACTGTCCTCCAGCTCTGCGTGGAAAGGCCATTTCCCATCGCACCTGTGTGTTCCGCGCGCCTGGCGATGGACATCAAAACGACTGTTTTCCTGGTGAACTTTTCGCGCGGCGCTGGCGAAGCGCGCGGCGTTGCGCGCGAGCGGGGGGAAGGGTGTTAAAAGCGGCGCAAGGCCGGCTGCTGGCTTTCCGGCGGCTGCAGCCTGGTGGGAGAACCCGGGCGACTTTTAAGGAGAGGTCTTAGCTCCAGTGTTGAAGTGTCCAAATGAAAGATACTGGGCTGCCCGGTCACAAAGAAGGAAATAATCGGCGAGGGAAGGGGTGTTTATAGAGAGAGCCGTGCCATCCTGAAGCCGGTTAACCGGGCGTAACTCTCTAGATTGAGTAAAAGAGTGGTTTTCATTTGATCTCTCCTTTTATGTTTGCAATGCCTGCCCCTGGTTTATGAGGGTCATGTTCTTCTGTTAAATTTTGTCAGCTTTTGAGAATTTCTCACCTACCTTTTATTCGCTAATTCTGCAGGGTTGGAGAATGGAACAAATAGGCCAAGGGCCTCCAGGGATTTGTAGATCAAGGCATGAAGGCTTAGATTATCAAAAACATGAGGGAAAGCCATGTCTTATAAAAAGTATTTGGATCCTGGCCGGGTAGCTTGGTTGGTTAGAGCGCCCTCCAAGGTTGTGGATTCGATGTCTAGTCAGGGCACATACAAGAAACAAGCAATGAATGCATAAATAAGTGAAACAACAAACCAGTGTTTCTCCCCCCCACCCCCCTAAAAATTAAAAAACACTTAAAAAAAATTTGGTTGACCCAGTGAACCTATAAATTGCTATAGGGCAAGAGGCAAGAGTAATTGTATGTTTCAATGAAAGGTTATTAGAATTAGGCTAACCCTTTTATGAGTGTAGGAAGAGCATGAGGAAGTGTTTTTTTTAATCCTCACCAGAGGATATTTTTCCCATTGATTTTTAGAGAGAGTGAAAGGGAGGGAGGGGGGAGACACACACATACATGGATGTGGGAGAGACACATCGTTTGGTTACCTCCTTCAGGCCCCCGAAATGGGGCCTGCAATGGAACCTGCAACCCAGGTACATGCCCTTGACCAGGAATTGAACCCAAGAACCTTCCGTGCTCAGGTCAACACTCTAGCCACGGAGCCACACCATCCAGGGCAGGAGGAAGTTTTGAAGAAAGGTCAAAGGGGAAGGCCAGTGCAACCTTTGTCTTACGTTAGAGAATCTATGTGAAAGTAGAAAACCATTCTGCTAGAAAATATTTTTGGCCTTACTACATAAGCATCTTTGAGTGAACTTAATCTTTAATCTGTTGATCTTTTAAGAAGTTTAGTAAGTTATGCTAAGGACTTAAATGAGTCAAAATGTTTCCTCCCAGTTTTTATATACTCATCAGTGTAAATGTAATTTTGTTCTCTTAGTTTATTCACAACTGAAAAATCACTAACTTGCTCAACTTACATTTATTAACCACCTATATTGTATGGAAGGCACTGTTTGTCTCAGGCTTAAACTCTCTCTAGTTGTATTTTTAAGTTGAAATAATTTCAGTTATTAAAACATATAAGGCGTCTACAAAAGTTTACAGACAAGGGAGGAGTGGAGTACAAAGTGCTCACTTGCTTCAGACTTGTTTTTAAATCTGGTTTTAAAATTTCTTCACCAAACTTAGAGTGCATGTGGTTTTCATTGTGGGTGGAGGGGGGTACAGGCTGACAAATAAGGAACCACACCCAAAACCAAACAGAGGTTGTTTTTTTTTTAACCCTTCACCCGAGGACATTGTCACTGATTTTTACAGAGAGGGGAAGAGAGAGAGAGAGAAAGAAAAACACAGATGTGAGAGAGAAGCATCAATAGGTTGCCTCTCACACGTGCCTCGAGTGATGTGGGGGATGGAACCTGCAACCTAGGTATGTACTCTGACTAGGAATCGAACCCACAACCTTCGGTGCATGGGACGATGTTCCTACAACTGAGCCACACCAGCCAGGACCAAACAGAGTTGTTTTTTTTAAATTCTGATATCTTATAAACACTTGAGTTTGCTTTCGTATTAACAGAAACTTCCCATAAAAAAATAACATTTTATAATAAGGTAGAACTGAGTTCAATGTCTTGAATTTGTGATTACTGATCTGTTTGGCACACCATGAATCAGAATGTTTGACCCTGAAGTGGAGCCTTGATTTGGAATCTCTTTGGTCTGAAGGGATGATTCTTTGTTTTTTCCCCCCTGAGTATCATTGTATAAAACTGTTTAATGTTGTCTTTTTTCTTAGAAATAGCAAGTGTTTGCACATTCCTTAAAAGCATTAGTTTGATCTACAAAGCAAAAAAGCTCCTGAGTATTAAGCGGAGAACCTTCAGAAAACTTTTCATAAAATGCACTACCTTTGAAAGTGGACCTTAGCCCTCCTGATTTTTAGTCAGCTTTATTTTGGGATGAAAACAGACTTAGGAGCCAGGTTGTGTGTGAGGAAGACATGATAAGGATAAAGTATTGAACGTTGTTGCTGGTGCAGGAGCAAGTCAAGGTTGGTGTGTAGTCTGGTCAAGTGTGACAGTAGAGGGTAGCAGAAATTTATGGGGGGAAATGAGATTTAAATTTAGGAAAAAATGTTCTATCAGCTATTTAAACTTTGTTGGTATTGGCTTTTTCATATGTAGAACTAGGAGCTTAGGGTACATTGTTTTTTTTTGGTATCTTCCATTACTAAAATTGTGATTCACTTTTTTTCTTTGTAATATTGTTTCCATCATAGGTCTTTGTTTTTAATTTGTAAATTGAAATAGTGAACATTTATCGGATAGATATCAGAGTACATATATACCTATAGATAAGCATTTTAGATTTTTTTATACTGTAGAAATTGTAAATTTAAAAGTTATTGGTAACTTAATGGTACTAGTACATGATCATTGAAGAAAAAGAAAATGTGGAAAGCATAAACAAGAATAAAATTATCTATTGTATTGAGATCATGGAAATATTATGTTTTGTAACCTATTATTTTCATTTGGATTGGAAACATTTCCCCTGACTTTAACCACATTTGAACATATTTTAATTGTCTGCACATTATTTCATTATAGGACTTCATCATTATTTAATCAGTTCTGTTGTTGGGTATTCAAGTTATTTCTAGTTTTCCTTTGTTTACAATGCTGCATCGAACCCTCTTGTGTACGAATCCTTATGGGTCTTTGATTTCTCCAAGGTAGATTCCTAGATGGCAAAGAACTGCACTGTGTCTATAGTGTATGTGCTTTTTTTTAGATCCTCACCTGGGGCTATTTTTCCTGTTGCTTTTCAGAGAGCGGGAGGGAGAGTGAGAGAGAAAGAGAGAAAGGTCAATGTGAGAGAGACATCGATTGGCTGCCTCCTGCATGCGCCCCGACCCCGGAGATCGAGCCCACAATCAAGGTACGTGCCCTTGGCTGGAATTGAACCCGGGACCCTTCATTCTGCAGGTCTGATGCTCTAACCACTGAGCAAACTGGCCAGGGCTATAGTATATGTTCTTAATTTACACACATGGTATTGTGATCATACTTCCTTTTAAAAAATGCAACACTGTTTTAAAGATATATTCATGCCACTTTTAGGTACAGGTAAATTTGCTTCTGACTGCTACATAATATTTCTCTGTGTACACCCAAAGCATTTTATTTACTTCCTTACTGAATTGCCTCTAACTTCCCATAATAAAATGATGGTACAATGAACATCCTCTGTAATGTGCATCCTTGTGCATGTTACCTTAAGGGCCTGTGTGACAATTTCTTTAGGTCTTTTATCTAGGGATGGTATTTCTGGGTCATTGAGCATTAATATATATACTTATTTTCACCAAGTGTTCTGTTTGTCTGGCTTTTGTTATTTACTTGTTTGTACTCCAGAAAAGTTGTACCAAGGGGGTAGGAGAGCGAGTAATTGGTAGATTCTAACTCTGAGACTAAAACCTCTTTTCTTTGTTTCCAGCAGCCATGGCGATGACAGGCTCAACACCTTGCTCGTCCATGAGTAATCACACAAAAGAAAGGGTGACAATGACCAAAGTGACACTGGAGAATTTTTATAGCAACCTAATCGCTCAACATGAAGAACGAGAAATGAGGTAAATAATTTTAAGAAAGTTGTGTCATGGTTTTGGCATTTATGTCTGATACCATAAAGCACCTTCATATTATCATTGAAAGGAGACAAGAATAATAGTGGCCACATTATAGCCTGTCCCATTACAATAGAATGACAGTGTCATTGATTTCCTAAGCCCTTGCTATTATAACCCACTTATTTCTGATACTAAGTCAATAACACAAAATTCCATGGTAGGATAAAAGGATTAATTGGGCCAAATCCTTGGACTTCATTCAGGCAGTGTGATGTAATGGAAAGAGCAGCTGTTATGCAGTCAGACTTGGGTTTAGAATCCTGCCTTTATCATTTAGTAGCTATATGAGGCTGGAACAAGTTTCTTAGTCTTTCTGTGTATCAATTCCTCCATCTGGAAAATGAGGATAATACTACTTACCTTGAAGGATTGCTGTGGCGATTAGACATAACGTATGTGAGTACGTACCATAGTGCTTCACACATAATCATCAGTTAATGGTGGTAGTAGCAGCTATTATTGATCTGGTATATACTATTCATGTAGTAACTCATAATTACAATTTATTCCCAGTATTTTATTGTGAAAATATTTAAAAAGTGCAGATAAGTTGGACGAATTGTACAGTAGATACCCATAAATAATCTAGATTCTACAATTATCACTTGTTGTTTTATCACATATCCATGTATCTGTCCCTCTATCCATTCATTAATTTATCTTATTGTTTTGTTACACTTCAAGGTACGTTTCAGATGTCAGTATATTTTACTTCTGCATATTTTTTCTTGTATAACAAACTAGAGTTCAATATTTTAAGGGAGTAAAATGTGCATGCAATGAAATGTACAGTCTTAAGGGTTACCATTCAATGAGTTGTGACAAATACATACACCTGTATAACTTAAACCCTTATCAAGACATAAAACACTGCCATTATCCCAGAAAGTTCTTTCATTCCTGGAGATGCTCATTCAACCCCAGGAAACCATTGTTGTGATTTTGTTTCTACCATTGATTGGTCTTGCCTATTCCATACAAATGGAACATATAAACAGATCCATATAGTAAGTACTCATTTCTTTCTTTCTTTTTTAAAAAATGTATCTTTAGTGATTTCTGAGAGAAAGGGAGAGGCAGAGAGAGAGAGAAACATCAATGATGAGAAAGTCACTGATCAGCTGCCTCCTGCACGCCCCCTACTGGGGATCGAGCCCGCAACCCGTGCATGTGCCCTGACCGGGAATCAAACCTCGATCTCCTGGATCCTAGGTCATGCTCAACCACTGAGCCACACCTGGCCAGGCCATAAGTACTCATTTGAATAAGGCAACTTTCACTCATCCTAATGTTTTCAAGGTACATTCATGTTGCTGTTGTGTCAGTAGTTTGTTCCTTTATGTTACTGAGTACTGTTTTGTTTTTTGACTATACTTCAGCTCGTTTATACATTCTTTTGTTGATAAACATCTGGGCTTTTTTCCAGTTTTTTGCTATTTTGAGTAAGTTTCTATGAACAGTTGTTACAGATCTTTTTGTGAACATTTGTTTTCAGTTCTTGGGTAAATTTAGGAGTGGAATTGCTGAGTCATAAATGTACATAGGCATATCTTTAGTTTTATAAGAAATTTCTAGACCTTTTTCCACAATATTACCAACAGTGTATGAGAGTTGTAGTTGCTTTACATTTTTGCTAACATTTGGGTTGTCAGTCTTTTATCACTGTTGTTTTAATTTGCATTTCCCTGATGATCAAGGATGTTGAACATTATTTTTATGTGCTTTTGGCCATTGGTATATTTTACTTGTGAAGTATTTATTCAAATTTTTGACCGTAGAGTTGTAAGAGTTCTTTATATATCCTAGACATTGGCCCTTTGTCATATACAGGTTGTCCCAAAAGAGTGTATGTGCACTTTGACTGATGATAAAGTCAGTGTTTATTAACATACAGTTCATTTTCAAAATTTAAAAGAATCTACAGAAATGAATAATTTTTTTTTGGTCAATGCCTGTTTTCACACTAATCATCGTTCTGGTCTGGGCACTGCTGATAAGTTGAAGCAATAGAATTGCAAACATCAAGAATCACTTTGTTCGGTATTTGTGCATCCTCAATTTGTCAGCTATTGCTGGTTTTGTACTGTAAACTTTATCGTTTATGTAGCTCCATAAAAAAGGTCTAGTGGCACTTTAGGATAAATTTTCTTTGTTCAAAGCTTAGTCTGTCTTCACTCATTATTTCAAATCAGTTAAACCTGAAAAGGAGTGAAAATTAAGTGAGTTATTAGCTGTTAAAGTGTGTATTTTTTTGGGGCACCCTATATATGTTTTGCAAATAGTTTCTCCTAGTCGGTGGCTTTCTTGTTCATTTTCTTAATGATGTCTTTAGATGAGCGGAAGTTTGCAATTGTGGCATTTTTAAATTTTTTCTTTATTGCATTCTGTGACCTCTAGGAAACTTTTGCCTATGTCCAAGTCATAAAGATACTATCCTGTGTTTTCTTCTGGAAGTTTTATGGATTTAGTTTTTACATTTAGTACTATGATCCATCTTGAATTAATAAGTGTGTGATATGAAATGAGGGTTGAGATTTATTTTTTCCTTATGGATATACAGCTATGTTAGCACCATTTGTGGCAAATATGATTTCCTCCCCCTTAAGATTGCTTTGACACTTGTTGAAAATTACAACCATTTAAGTGTGTATCTATTTCTGGGCTCTCTATTCTATTTCATTGCTCTGTTTATCCCTATGCCAGTATCACACTATCTTTATTACTGTAGCCTGTGGTAAGTTTCGAAGTCAGTAGTGTAAGTTCTCAACTTTGTTCTTCTTTGTTCTTTTTTTCAAGATCGTTTTGGATATTTTAGGTTCTTCATATTTCCCTATAAATTTTAGAACCAGTTTGTCAATTTCCAAAGAAAAGCCTGATGGAATTATGATTGTAATTATATTGAATGTGTAGATCAATTTGAGGGAGAAATTGACATTTTCATAAATTGAATCTTCTGATGCATTAATATGGTATATCTTTCCATTTTGTTAGGTCTTCTTTAATTTTTCTCAGCATGTTTTGTAGTTTTTAGTGTGGAGGACTTATGTGTCTTTTGTTCATCTATTCCTAGTATTTTGGGGGCGTTTTGGTGCTATTCTAAGTGGATATTTAAAGTGGATATTTCATTTTCTTGTTCTTTGCTCTAGTGTTGTAGAAAAATAAATGAATTTTGTATATTAGCCTTATATTCTGTGACTTGCTAATTTACTTATTTTAGTAGCTTATTTTTATAGATTCCTTAGGATTTTCTATATAAACAATCATATATTTAGTAGAGAATTTTTCTTTCTTTCTTTCCAATCTATACAGCTTTCTTTTCTTGCCTTACTGCATTGGCTGGGATTTCAGACACAATGTTGAATATAAACAGTGGAAATAGACATCTTTAAAAAAAAAAAAGATTTTATTGATTTTAGAGAGAGAGGAAGGGAGAGAGAGAGAGAGGGGAAGAGAGAGAGAGGGGAACATCTATGTAAGAGAAACATGGATCGGTTGCTTCCCACACACCCTCCGACTTGGGATCAAACCTGCAAAGTGGGCATGTGCCCTGACTGGGAACCAAACCAGCTACTCTTTGGTGCACAGGACATGACACTCAACCAACTGAGCCACACTGACCAGGGTGGAAGTGGACATCTTTGTTTTGTTCCCAATTTAAGGGGGAAAGCACTTACTATTTCACTGTTAGTTACATTGTTAGCTGTAGGTTTTTCAAAGATGCCCTTTATAGATTGAGGAAGTTTCCTTATGTTCCTATTTGGCTGAGAGTTTTTTTTTTTATCGTGAGTGGGTATTAAATTTCATAAACTGCTTTTTCTGCATCTTTGAAATGATTATATTGTTCTTTAGTCTTTTAATATGGTGAATTACATAGTAAGTTTTGAATATTAATCTAACCTTGCATTCCTGAGGTATACACTCTTGGTCATAATATATTACTCTTTTTATATATTGCTGGATTCAACATATTAATATTTAATATTTTGATACGGAGTTTTGCAACCGTGTTCTTCATGGGGTGTAAATCATAGTTTACATGGGATATATGACTTGACCTTAAATATGTAGATTTGTATGCAGAATAGCAAGATATTTTATAGCTGGTGGTATCTAGCTGCTATTCACTCAGACAAGTGCCTGCACCAGTGCCTGTTGTTAGGATCTGGAGAGTTCAAAGATAAATTTGCACAGTATACCTCTAGCCATGTGAAATCTATTGGAGATAGTTACTTTCAAATACAAAAGTCTCTTGAAATACAAAAGTCTCCTGGTGTTGTAGTTATGAATCTTGATTAAGTTACTTGTTTTATTTGATAATAGTTGGTTTCTAATCCTCCTGGCTCCGGCCTGTGGTTCATCATTGATGTGTATCACATGCCTCAGGAACAAGATGATGTACGGTTTTATTTACATTACTCTAATAAGGGTTAATTTGTGATTTACACTGATTTTACCCTAAAATGGGTTGAAATCAATGCTTTTTTATTTGTTTGTTTGTTTTCGATTCTTAAGATAGAACTTTCCAAACTTTTGTGGTTTTTCCTTTCTTAAAGAGTAATTAATCAAAAGACAGTAAGAAGAGAGTGTTAGACATTTAAGAGAGTTAGAATATTTGTTTTTGGTAGTTTTTGTTCTCAAGTCACCAGTATTTTTCTTTTTTAGTATTTTTCATTTTTTAAAAAGCAGCAGACACTGAGCTTTTTAGAATCAATATTTCCTTGTTAAGCTTTTTCATTTAGTGCCCTTTTTTTGGGATATGAGTTGATATTTGGTTTTGGGTTTGTTGATACAATTTGATAAGATGATTATAGGTTTTATTATTCCTAGAAAGTTAAAAAAATATAAAAGAAAAACAGTTATTGGCAGGACTTAGTATAGTAGTAAACTAAAATTAGAACTGTCAGAAATGGATTGTTAAGCTTTTTTAAAAAAATATATCTTTATTGATTTCAGAGAGAGGAAAGGAGAGGGAGAGAGAGAGAGAGAAACATCAATGATGAGAGAGTCATTGATCAAGCCCGCAACCAGGCATGTGTTCTGACGGGGAATTGAACCCTGATCACCTGGATCCTAGGTCGATGCTCAGCCGTTGAGCCATGCCTGGCTGGGGCTTAAGCTTTTTGTTTTGGGGGCAGCATCATAGACATCTGCTTTAAAAACCCAGAATTTTAGTAATATGAGGCAATTGATAATAAAAAAAAAATTTTATTATGAGCATATGGCTAATATATGATGGGTGGTTTGAAATAATAATAAGTATTGGGCTAGTAAATTTTGAGACCAGGTTGTAATACAGATTTTCATTTTGTTTGTATGTGCCTCATCTGAATGTCTTTAAAATCTCTAGTATTTCTACTACTTACATGCAGTTTTTGCCTGTTCCATTTATAGTAGAGCACTAGGTTACATTTGAAACAAAGGACTTACTGCAGTGGGAAATGAGACCAACTCCTAGAAGTAGAAGGAAGAATAAAAATAATTTGATATTGTTTCCTGTATAAAAGTAGAGTATGAGAACATTGGGTAGCTTTATAGAAACACTGCAGCAAGTTCTACAGATTGGTTGAAAAACAAATGTCTGAGCCTAGTCCCCATCACACAGTGCTGCAGAATACCTGTTTGATGGTCTCCTATTAATGCTACTGGTAAACTATAAGCTGAATCCACTCAGTAGGGCAAGTTCATCATACCATGTTTTGCCTTTGATAGTGGCCTGTGGTAAACTTCTCTAAGAACAGCAATTCTTTTATTTTCTCTCCTACGTGATGTAGGTACCCAGTAGGCATTGATAATTATCTAGTTATTAATAAAAAAATTAATGGTTTGAAAAATTTATAACAATCTGAAATCAAAACTGAGGAAACTTCATTTTCTCTTACAAATATTCTGTAATGTTTCTTTTCTTCATAAATACTATTTTGATGAATTAATTAAAGCCACAAAAACTGTTGTAGAGTAGACTACATTTTAAATCTAAATTCAAACTGAGAAGTTTTCCACAGCTTTATTGCAAGTGTAATTAAATTGGTTTCAGTAGAATATTTGCCTGAGAGTCAAGTTGTCAGAGTCAACTCCTTGAACACAATCAGATTCTTTCATTAGAGAACTCTCCAGAAAAGGCCTATCATACAGAATTATCCCTGGTAATGATTTACTGGGGCCAAGCCAACCAAGACCTTGAAGACTGTGAATCAAACTGTGCTGGGAGGGGAGCCTAAATTAGGTTTAGAAAACGTGGCTAATTACAAGTAGTAGTCATGAATGGGTCTCTGATGACTTCTCACTTTTTAAAAAAAATTTAGCAACGTACAGTTTGAAATGTTGCTGTTTACAAAGCACTGTTCTTAGTGGAAGGAGCATTCAGATGCTGTCCCTGCCTTCAAAAGAACTTACATGGGTTCACTGGAAATTAAGTGGAGCTCATGTAAAGCCTGGTTGGGGTGAGGGTAGGTATGGCCTCTGAGTGTGGAAGTGGCCTGTCCTCTCACTTTTGTGTCTCCCAGGGTTATGGTTTGGAACATTGGAGTTGAGTGGAACAGTGGCTTCACCAAAGACTGAAGTGTTAGCTAGCCTGGCATTGTGACCAGAGACGAACCTGCTTTTCTTTTGCATTATGAGCTCCCTCCCTCCCTCCCTCCCTCCCTCCCTCCCTTCCTCCCTCCCTCCCTTCATTCCATTTGAGAGAGAGAGAGAAAGACAAAGAGAAAGAAACATTGACTTGTTCCACTTATTTATGCATTCATTGGTTGATTTTTGTATGTACCCTGACCACTGATGGAACCCACAACCTTGGTGTATCAGGATGACGTTCTAACCAACTGAGCTACCCGGCCAGGGCCATTATGAGCACTTTTAAGTACACACATAGATAGAAAGACTAATATAGTGAACCCCCATATAGTCATTCCTCAGATTCAGTAATTATCAAGACTTTGCTAAATTTGTTTCATCTCTTACATTTTATTTTTTCTTGTTATTGTGTTTTACAGCAAATTTCAAACATCTGTCATTTCAATCCTGTGTACTTCAGTTTGCATCTTGAAAAATATGGCCATTTTCTTTGTATAATCACAGTGCCACCATGAATCTAACAAAGTCCAGTAATTCCATGGTATCATCTCACAGAGGATGTATCTTGCAAGCCTCATTTCAGGCTATGCTTGCCATTTTTGGTGTCTTTAAGGTCTTTGTTGACTTGGCCACAGTAAATCATTACTAAGGATAATTCTGTACAATAGGCTTTTTCTGGAGAGTTCTCTAATGAAAGAATCTGATTGTGTTCAAGGAGTTGATTCTGACAACTTGACTTAGGCAAATATTCCACTGAAACCAGTTTAATTACACTTGCAATAAAGCTGTGGAAAACTTCTCAGTTTGAATTTAGATTTAAAATATAGTCAGAAGGCCCTGGCTAGGTAGCTCAGTTGGTTAGAGTGTCATCCTGACATGCTGGGGTTTCAGGTTCGATCCTCGGTCAGGGCAAATGCAAGAATCAACCAATGAATGCAAAAATAAGTGGAACAACAAATCTCTGTCTCCCTCCCTCCGTTCCCCTCTCTAAAAAAATCAATAAATTTTTTAAAAATTAAAACTAAACTGTAGTCAGAAGGAACTGTCTTTGTGACACACATTGTGTGATAGCGCTTTGTACTTCTAGCCCAGTCTGGTGTGGTCATTCAGAAAATATATAGTCGAGCCCAGCCGGGCATGGCTCAGCAGCTGAGCATCGACCTAGGATCTAGGAGATCGTGGTTCGATCTCCTTGTCAGGGCACATGCCTGGGTTGTGGGCTCAAGGCAGCAGATCAGTGAAGACTCTCTCATCATTGATGTTTCTCTCTTTCTCTCCCTCTCCCTTCCTCTCTCTGAAATCAATAAAGATATATTAAGAAAATAAAAAATAGTCGAAAGGTACGATGATATTGATACTCAAGGCACAAAAAGCTGAACGTGGTTGGGTTCTCATAGCTCTTGCCATTGATTGTTGGACTCTTACCCTTCCTCACTTTACCTGTTTAACCGCTGAAATGCAGTTACTTTACATTCCTGAAACTACCAATAGTGCAGCCTCCTCCCCAATATGGGAGCACACATAGTTGCATAACCCAGCATATTCTGGGAACTAGAAGAAATGTGGGCAGCCTGGCAGTCATGTAGATGCTTGCTTCTTTCCATCAGGGCCAGAGTAGATCTGTTTATTTCTCGAGTGTTTAGGCACAAATTCTTACTCATCATTTGATGCTGTGGATTTGTAATATGATTTCTAAAAACATATTCACTTAAACTAAATATTATTATTGTAGTACATATTCATTGACCAAAAGGAAACTCTATCTTTCCATGTTCCTCTCTCTGTGTTTCCGATCTTTGTTAGTAGCATCATTGTCCTCCCACACAAGATATTCTGACTCTTTGCTTGACTCCTACTGCCAGTTGGTCATCTTTGCAATAGCTGTGTTCACTTCATTCTAGGTTTCCAGCCCTAGTTCTAGATCTTTACTGCACACCTGCATCCTTACAATAGCTTTTAATTTGCCTCAGTCTGTCAGTTGCTTTTCCTGCTGGTCCATTAGCTCATTACTGCTGGTTGCCACTCTAAAAAAGAGTCCTCACCACATCACTCCTTTGCGCACAGCCTCTGTAAGTTCTTAGTCATCTACAGACTAAGAGCCAGGTACACAGAGAAGTGCTGTGTGCCTCAGCCACACTAGACCACATGCTGTTACTTCATGTACCCTGTGCTTTTGTTCTTCCCTGCCCTGCACACATTGCCTATCTTTTGGAATGCTGGTAAGTGGTGGAGGGGAGATTCCAGCTCATGTGCTTTCATTTATTATGCTGAATAAATAAAGGTTACAGGGAATTGGTTGTAAGGAACCTTTAATTGTTTTCTTTGGTTTTATCAAATCAGTATGAGACTGTAGATCAACAATATTCTTGAATACAGTTTCTAACTTCAGTACTCCAAGGATTTAGAGTCCTTAATTTCCTTTTTCCTTTTCATTGAATTTATTGGAGTGACACTGGTTAACGAAATTATACAGGTTTCAGATGCACAATTCTACAATACGTCATCTGTACGCTGTATTGTGTGTTCACCACCCCAAGTCAAGTCTCTGTCCATCTTCCTTTATCCCTTCATACCCTCTTCCACCTCCCTCCACTCCCCCCTCCCCCAGCAATCCCTCCTCCCACCCTGCGCCCCCCCAGACCTTAAATTTTGTAGTGATGCCAATTACCTCCCTTGAATATCCAGACCCTGCCTTTTACCTTTGTTGTTTATTACTCTGGCAGGGAGGAGGCGGAAGATGTGAAAATAAAGGAAGTAGGTGTCAGTCAGGGAGAAGGAGAGAAACACCGACATGAGAGGTTATCAAATACCAGCTGTTTTGTGGTTTGTTAAGGAGGAAATACAGTTCTACCAGGGAGGGGAAAAAAGGAGAACTTTTCATTTCCAAATAAGGTTCTTTGTTGCATTAACATCTTATACAATCTGTTTCAAAATGTAGAACTAACAGAGTGGGATTCTTTTCATTTGTCTTAGTAACTGTAGTTTGTTGCTTTAATGAGATCTTTCAAGATTTACTTGTTTCTGTCATTAAAAAAATAATTCTTACATTTGTATAGACTTTCCAGAAGGTTATCATTCAAATCTTATTTCACGTATTTATTTATTTTTAGACAGAAGAAGTTAGAAAAAGTGATGGAAGAAGAAGGCCTGAAGGATGAGGAGGTAATTGAAAGCAGAGGCACGGCATGTTCCGCAGTCGTTCGCCGCCGTGCGGGGGAAGGGCTCTGGCGCAGTAACCACAGTTTAGGGGTGGGTGTGCTTCTGGACTGAGGTGTTCCTGCAGAGGGAGAAGTTAATTATTAAGCACTCAGGAGAGAAAGACTCCTCTAGGTACAGTTATAACAAGTTAATTATGATTAATTTAGAATTGCACAAAAAGGAAGAGATGAAACCAAATAAAAACATTAAAAAGCAAATTACAGCATACTTACAGAATTCACAGAAAAGGCTCCATGGAAGTGGGACAAACTTCTGAATCGTTATCAAGGCAAAAGAGCTCTCAAGTCAGCCCTTTCCTTTAACGCCCACAGATGTGGTGGGAGGAAATGCAGTTAATAAGAAACTGCGAGGAACTGAAATGGCAGTGGAAGTGCTTTAAAAAATAGGAATAAAGTACAAATGCAGCAAAATGGTGAAAAATACCCCAGACTTGTAGGTATAATAGAAAACTAGAGCGCAAAATGAACTGCAGTGTGTAAAAAACCCAGAGGAAAATTTAAAAACACACACTTTTCTGTAACAAAGGTTAAAGGAAAATGTTGATTTTCCCTCCTTCATTAGAAAGATTAGAAGAGTGGTTTGCTGGGTGGGTGGGTGAAGAGTTCTCAGAGGAAGCACCCATCTGTTCACTGTGTTTTGGTTATTGTATCTGAAGGCTGGGGAAGGGAGAAGGGAGCAGTAGTGGTGCTTTGATGGGTGATAAGATTATGCTTAGTCTGACGTGGCTCTGCTTTCCAGATGGGTCAAATCACAAATATGACTTCGTTGCAGAATTTCAGTTCTTCCCCCTCCCACTCCTCTCCCTCTTTATTTAAACATTAGAAACGACTCAGGAGATCAGCACACGCTCGGAAAGAAACAGAGTTTCTTCGTTTGAAGAGAACAAGACTTGGATTGGAAGATTTTGAGTCCTTAAAAGTAATAGGCAGAGGAGCATTTGGTGAGGTAAAAACCCCACAGCTAAGCTACCTGTCCAATACAGAAATACCACAGAAATTCAAAGCTTCTAATACACCATGAGCTCATGATTGTTGATATAATTGAACTGTGGGGTAGGTGGCTCAAGCATGCCAGCCCCACATCTTAACTGCTCTGTCTGCCCTTCTCTCTTCCCCTCTGCACTGTCCCAGCTCTAGGATTGTTCTCTGTGTTTCCAGATGATGTTGATGTTTTAAGTATTGATCTAGAGGGAGAGTTGAAAGGTAGAAGGAAATCAATATTTATTATTTACTATGTTTTTCTTCTATAATCATGACAATAACTCATATTATAGATGACTCAGAGGGGATATATAATGCTGCCTGTCACAGCCATTGAACAGTGGTACCAGAAGTCTGCCCAGATTTCCTGCTCTTAAAGCTCTTGTTTCTCCCAGTGCTGTACCACATTGCCTCTCCAGGGGTGAACAAACAGCGAATTGCCACTTTTTATTTCTTCCTGCCAGATTGGTACAGCTTTAAAAAGATGGCCGTAGGGAACGGGATTTGTAGAGATGAGTTATTTAGGTAGTTGTGGAAAGTAGAAAGAATTTGTTATTTTTGTTAATCCTCACCCAAGGATATTTTTTTCCATTGCTTTTTCAGAGTGGAGTGGAAGAGAGGGAGGGAGGGTAAGGGGGAGAGGGAGAGAGAAACAAACAGAAACATCCATGTGAGAGACACATTGATTGGTTCTCTCCTGCACACGCCCCGACTGGGGCAGGGAGCACCTGCAACCTAGGTACGCGCCCTTGACCAGGACTAATCAAACCTGAGACGCTTCAGGCCAACACTAACCACTGAGCCAAACCAGCCAGGGTGAGCGTTGAAAGAATTCGTAGTTTTGTCCCAGCTAGTCTTGCAAATGCATCCTGCTTGGTCACAAGAGCAATCTGGTGGGAAGGGTTTGAATGAGCCCATGCAAGGTCATCCCCTGATGGAAAATATCCAAAGCAGGTGCCTGACTGATGCAATAGTTTCATTATCTTTGTGTAAAAGGCTTTGAAAACTCATACCTCAGGAAATGTAAGTGCATATTCAAAAGCACAGGTGGAAGATTAGATTGATCCCTCAGCCTTCAGAATCCCTGATGGCCCCTTAAGAGAGGGAAATGGGCAGTGCCACCTTTCAATTGCTTTCTGTTCAGTGAGGAAGGGATGTGGGGCTTAATCAGGAAAACAAAGGTGCGGGGAGGGGAAAACATACGAATATCGGGAGAGGAAGGGGAGGATGTGCAGGGAATTGCCAAGAAGCTTTTTGGGGGGTTTGGAGATCATTCATATCCTTTTCATCTATTTATTCTAAAAATCATTGGAAAATTAAGAAGAGAAAGAAAAACTGCATAAAACCCCATTTCCCAAATTATGCATTTTAGGTTTTTTTCCTTCAAGACATTTTCCCTGCCCATGAGCTTTTGCTATTGCTCTAAACATTGTTGTAATCATGTACTTAGATTTTTCTGAACTGACTGCATGACATGTGCCACGGGTTTAATGAGTCCTTAAATTCAAAAGCGAGTTCTAAGTTAGACTGATTTGTTCGACTAGGGAGCCTGAGTGGCTGTTTCCAGTTCTGATTCAGTGGGTGTAACACATCCATTTTGGAACATCAAAAGCATTTTCCTCTGCTTTGTTCTTGCTAGTTGCTTATATTAAAATTGTAATACTTTTTTTCAGTTTAAATATTACTTCCTATAACACATGAAAGCATTAGCTTGGCATTGTGAACTTTTAACTTGGCATTTTTAAAATAACTTTTAGGTGCGGCTTGTTCAGAAGAAAGATACAGGGCATGTGTATGCAATGAAAATACTCCGTAAAGCAGATATGCTTGAAAAAGAGCAGGTAAAGCACAATTGTAGTTGGGATTTTAGTTGACTTACGAACTTTTTGTCTCCTAAAACTGTTCTTTTTGCTTAATTGAAATGTATATTCTTATTACAGTTCTCTTTAACTCTGTCATGTTTGAATGTACATATAGCATTATTTTTCTTTATCCAACAAAGTAGTTACATATATTTTAAAAGTACAAATAATGTTTCTATGTTATGCACAATTTTTTTGAAGTTGAAAACCTATTAGAGAAGCATCTGGTGTTTGTGACTCCCAGTTGATCACAAGTTGTTTTTATCATGAGCTGTTTTTGAGGTAACACTGGATGTGGTGGCTTGTTCCTTACTGGTTGCTGAGAGATAGAAATTGTACATACACCTTGGAACTGAGGCTTAGGAATTAGAATTTGAAATTTGCAATCTACAGTGTGTCTTAATATACTTTACTCTGTACGCTGAAACCAAAGTTGGGTCTTCTGAGTAGCTCATCATTACCTAAAAGAAAACAGTCTTCTTTTTGAAAGAATTTGAAAAAAATACGTAAATGGCAGAGCAGTGCACATTCTTCATTAATGATTGAGAACACTTTCTAAAACCTAAACCTACTTTGCAAATAGATTTATAAGATACATAAGTAGTTCATGCAAAATAAAATTTGAATATTGGGCAGTATATTAAAAATGAGAATGCAGGTGTTCTGTAAATCTAGTTTAATTCAGCTGGTTTCTTAAGAACAGATTGTAGTGGGTGACGCCTGCAGATACCCTGTAAAAGATCTGATGCTACAGGAGGACAAGGAGAGCCCTGGATACAGAGCCCAAGAGCTGGCCCCACACCCAGCCCTTTCTGCCTCTTGAGAAGAGGTACAATCACTGAGGCTTCATTTAAATCCCAGCTTGACACTTGGAATTTATCTTTTCTTTTTAATTTGTATGTTACTCAGAGATTTTAGACTTCAGGAAGTCTGATGGAGAGTATCAAATACCCTGGCAGTAAGTCTTCAGACACTATAGTTTATGCTAACACAAACCTTATTAAAAATGCACAACAGCCCTACCTATGTATTATCTAAAAATTTATGTGTGGTTTTGGGTGTGGGCACTGAGTTTCAGTTGATCCTGAAAAGGAAACTGTAAAGCTATATTGATTAGTCAGTATATTTTGTATTTCACAAATACATTTTATTTCTAAAAGACATTTCCTATAGGCTTAGTCAAGGCTAGAAACCTTTCTTTATCAAGTAATTAGCATTTAGAATAAAATTTTAAAGAAGTGTGCATCATAATTCAGTTATTAGTCCTTCCTGGCATGTGCCCATTCATCAGCACGGCGACAGAGGTAGTCCAGACACTGTGTAAACATTTTCTCAAATACTGTACCTTCTTCAGAACTAATTTCTAAAACGGTTCTACATGAAAGTAAAGTAAATGCCTGTTAGAATTAGGATTTGAGTCCACCTTGCCATTGGACTCAGTTGCCTGGGTTTGATCTCAGTATGGTCCAGTTCAAGTTTCTAGCCTGGGCTCTTCCTGGAAGAAGCGGGCAGCAGTTTGTGCTGGGCAGGAGTGGAAGCAGACCAGTGCGAAGACATCACTTTTGGGTACAACTGACAAAATTTAGGTTCAGAGCCTAACTTCTTGTTCAGAGGAAAAGTGTTATGTTTGTTTTCTGAGCAAGAACTTAAAGCTACCCACTGAGGTTTCAGGTTGTTACTCTGTCCCACAGGGTGGAAATTTTTGCTACGTGGAAAATAAATTTTAAAGGATAAGAGACCAGCACTTAGCTAGTTTCTTCATGTTTCTCTTCCAGCACAAAAGGAAGACCCCCGATTGTGAAGCCAGGCTAGTGTTAGGATGGGACAAAAGACTGACTTGTGTCTCTGCTTTCCTAGTGCTCAGGATAGCACCTAGCATGAAATTCCCCATCCCATTAACTATTTATGGAACAGCGGAAGGGGGACCCCTACTGTGAGTTGCACCTCTGACTCTTTTGTCCCTTACCCTATATACACCTAACTCCACTCCTAGATCTTGAGGTTCCTAGCTGCTGTTTCAGCCCCAGAAGAGAAGGGCAAGGTGAGCTCACAGTGACTGTGGCTTTCCCCTTGACAAACAGGGAATGTGACCGTCACCATTCTGTCCTCCAGGGTGAGTGACAAGTGGTAATAGTAGTCCCTCACCTTCTCTCTGGTTCCCTGCAGTAGGGAGCGGCCATAACAGGATCTAGGGGAAGCAGAGGCAGGTGAGGGCTGCCTGGTACAGTCTTTGTGTCATAATGACTGGGTCAGAGTCACGGCTGCAGTTCAGCAAGTGGCATTAGTGTTTCCCAAAAGCCTTGCTCTGCTATTAAAGCTGAGTAAAGGCAATAGCTTTACTGGGCTTTGTCGTGATTCATAGCACTGTTCCTATCGCCCTATGTTCCATTTTCCCCACTCTCATGCTATGAGTAGAGATGTAAAAATGTAAGTTTTCTGCTATTTAAAAATTTCTCAAAGAACAATTTTAGTAGCAACCGAAAACTCAAATAGTAAGTAAACTCAGATCCCTTCAGGCTCCTGGGAGTTAGCATGGAAGAGTGAGGCAGTGAGGTACAAGATGGGAGAGGGGCGGGTTTGTGTTTGCATAAAGTGCCGGGCTTTGCTAAAGACACTTCAATAAAACAAACAAGCATATAGAACATTATGTCACATAAAACAATACCCGTGGGCTGAGTTTGCTAACAGAAGGGCCACTTTGTGTCCCTTGGTACATCTTTACCTCTGAACATACTGTGGCAAATGTTCAGACCAAAACCTCTCTTCAAGGATTGGACTGGGTTTAATAAATTCAGTTTATTCAACCCAACTCTGCATCTTGTGACATATAAGAGGAGAGAGGCGGGATTTGATATGCAGCACTGTTTTGATTACTATTATATGTTAAAATTAGATAAATTTCATAATAAAACATCATTTTAATGAATTCTACCAGTTCTCCCAAACCTTTGGCAAACTTGGTCTCCTTAGCTAGATATTTCAGTAAGAGTAAAAAACTGAAAATGTCATAAATTTAAACCTAAAACTTGTCTTAGGTGTTCTTATATTTCAGTTCAGTAAGAACTGATTGAGCATATACTCTGTGCACAGCAGTGACCTAAATGCCGTGGTGTCATAATATTCTAGAATTGTCAACAAGGGCACCGTCATTGCAGATACCTTTGCACACCCGAGCCGGGACTTGTTTAGAGAGTCATCTTGAGACTCACTTTTATCATAAAAGATTACACTAGTCTTCCCCTTATCTGCAGTTTCGCTTTCTGTGGTTTCAGTTACCTGTGCTCTGAAAATATTAAATGAAAAATTCCAGGAATAAACAGTTCATACGTTTTAAATTGAGCACTTTCCTGAGCAGTGTGATGAAATCTTGCACCATCCTGCTCCATCTGCCTGGGATATGAATCACCCCTTTGCCCAGTTTATCTAGGCTATATACACTACCCACCTGTTAGCCACTTAGTAGCCATTTCAGTTATCAGATTGATTGACCTGGTATCTCAGTGCTTGTGTTCAAGTTACCCTTCTTTTACTTAATAATGGCCCCAAAGCATAAGACTAGTGATGCTGGCCATTTGGGTATGCCAAAGAGAAGCATAAAGTACTTCCTTTAAGTGAAAAGGTGAGGCCAGCACAATAAGATATTTCGAGAGAGACCACATTCACATAACTATTATCACAGTATGTTGCTAGAATTGTCCTGTTTTATTATTAGTTATTGTTGTTAAACTCTTACTGTGCCTAATTTATAAATTAAATTTTATAAGTATGTATATGTAGGAGAAAGCATAGTATTTATAGGGTTCCATGCTATCCTTGGTTTTAGGCATCCACTGGAGGTCTTGTAAAGACCCCCAGTGTCCCTCTCTGGTAAGGAGGGACTACTGTATTAGAACAGAAAGATGCAAAATAATGGTGATTTTAACTAATCAGAGGATTGATTTTTAGCACTGTTAAAGTTGCCGTTTGCATTACCACCATTCATTTTGCCATTTTTAAGCCTTTCATCACTTAAGTTTTCATTTTGGAATACCTTCAAGTCAAATGTTGTCAATTTTGAGTTAGTAGGTTTGCCTAAGCATAAATCAGATCTTTTGCATCAACACAATTTAATACTCAAAATAGTCTTTGAATTGTTTAAACAAATATACAGTCTAATAAAGCAGAGCAAGTCTTGTCATTAATCAAATGCGTATACCTCCAGGTTGGCCACATTCGTGCGGAGCGTGACATTCTAGTGGAGGCAGACAGTTTGTGGGTTGTGAAAATGTTCTATAGTTTTCAGGATAAGCTAAACCTCTACCTAATCATGGAGTTCCTGCCTGGAGGTAATTACTTGATGATGAAAGGTCATTTTTCCTTTTTGTTCTGTGGTTTCTTTCTCATCTCAATTAACCCTCCTTTCTAATCCGTGCTCACAAAGTTACTTTCTATATCTTTTTTAGGTCTGTAAAGGAAATCAGTAACCTGTCTTGTGCTGGGTGCCTTTCTACAATTCTTAGTGCCATAAAAGTAACCTTCTTATTCATTCTCATAATTTCAGATGGACATTTCTTGATTTTCTTTTTCTTTCTAAACATATAGGAATAAACTCTGCCTGCTCTCCTGTAAATGGGAATCATGTATAATCAGTTACCCAAATGACAAAATTGAAACTATAACATTCTTTGCTTCAACTCTTTAGTTTCCTTTTCTATAACTTATATTAAGAAGTGAATTTCTCATTACCTATAGTAGTAGCCAGAATCAGTTTCTCGTTTCTGAGATTTTAAGTTTTACATAACTCAGCATGTGCATCTCCTAAGACAGCTCCAAAACAAAGCAGAACAGGACATACCATCTCTTCTGGGAAACAGTCTGTTCCTAGTGAGCAGATGAACTGTGAACAAACTCTGATGGGAAAAAAAGAAAATTTTGGTTTTTGGTTCTATAGCAAAGAAATATAATTGTGGCATAATATTTTGAACTTGTGACAACCTTTAGTGTAGATCTAGGGTCATCAATACTTTTTATATTAACAATTGATGAAGGTTAGAAATTGATGAAGGATAGCATGAGGAGCTTTATTATTTAGATGCCAATTCTTAAATAGTCACCAGCCCCTGGACATGTGTCTCCTCAAGCCTTACCTGCACCGTCTTCCATAGCTTCTTATGGCTCCTGGACCCTGCCCTTTGCACTTGGTGGAGCTGGCCTGCAGAGCCATAGACCATCTGGCCTGAGCTCTCTGATCATCTGGGCGAACTCGCACAGGTGAGGCCATTGGCTGCTCTCCTGGGCCACGGTGTAAGGCCACATGGTTACCTTAGACCTGGCCTGAGTGCGCTGTCCCTGTGTCACTAGTGTCTCTCTAGATTGAATGTGTGGCTGCCAGGAGTGAGTAGGGATTCATATTTTTCAAATCTTGGGTCAAAATAGAGAGCATTTTAATAAAAGGTTTGACCTTTTTTTTTTTTTTTTTTTTTTGTCTGGGCGTAAAATATCTACTTTTCTCTAAGAATATAAAAATTCCCCAAAATTATAAATGAAATTAAATTTAAAAAGCAGCATGATGCTCTGTTAAAATCAGTTTCTCTTTTTCCTATTTTCTAACTTAAATGGCTTTATATGAGATCTAAACTGAACCTCTCCTGTTTCTCTTAGCTTTAAACTACTTACATGTCTTTGCTTTGCTTTGCTTTTGTCTAACCGTTGAGTTAGGATCAGAATCTTTGTTTTGCCATTTTATGTTGCTGGTATTAAGCAGAAAGAATTAAATTTTGACTTTGCAGAAAACAGGGAGGTTACCTTTAGTTGCTAACCTATTGATACTGTGTTGTAAAAATTGCATAAAGCATATTAGTGTATATTTAAATCCTCACAGTAAGACACTGGAGGAGAAACCCCACTGGTCTGGGGAGGTGCTCAGTGTGCACTTTGGGAGGCAACCATCACACCTGCTCTGTGGAGCACTTTCGGTTTGTTTCTAGTTTTGCCAACTAGCACTTGCTGCCTTTGTGAGTAGAAATTGGAGAGCTTGTCGCAGCCTCCCCAGTGTTTATATTGTTGTTTGGCATTTCAGTCTCTCTCTATAACAATGTCAATACAACCTATGTGGAAATGCCATTTGGTTCTAAGTATAGAAAAGTTTGTAGATATTTGTGCAGACAAAGTAGCTTTTATTCCCAGTTCAAAAAATTTATCATAAGCAAATTTACCTTTTTTTTTAGCATGAGAGAAATTTTCTTTTTCTCTCAAAGTAAAGTAGAAATCATAGCTCTCTGGTAAGCATCAGTTAGCTTAGGTGAAAGTGCTTTGCTCTCCGCTGCTGTGAATTTTACCTTTTAAGTGTTAGAAACTACTTGCTACTTCTCATAGCGGTAGTGTGGGTCAGTCTCTGCCACACAGCAGAGGCCTTATGTTGGCAGATAGTAGGGAGACATACCTGAAAACTGGCTTACTCATGTGTTGTGTGTGTGGTGGTTTTGTATCTTCTTATTTACAGGGGACATGATGACACTACTGATGAAAAAAGACACCTTGACAGAGGAGGAGACTCAGTTTTATATAGCAGAGACAGTGTTAGCCATAGACTCCATTCACCAACTTGGATTCATCCACAGAGACATCAAACCAGACAACCTTCTCCTGGACAGCAAGGTACCAGGCAGGGTGGAGGCTGGGGAGGGCAGCAGCACGGCCTGTGTGCATTGACCCGTCTGAGCGCCTCTGCGCTAACGCGGGCACTGCCTGTGGTCATCACAGTAAGGAGGCTGCGGAGCTGTGAGCACCTTGTGCATTTTTCTCTCTCTTTTTTTTGACAGGTAAGTTTGCCATTACCTCCTTTCTCTGAAAGGCTTATGATTCTATGATTTTTTAAAAAAATGTATTGATTGATTAGAGAGAAATATTGATTTGTTGTCCCACTTATTTATCCGTTCGTTGGTTGATTCTTGTATTTGCCCTGAAGATCGAACCTACAACCTTGCTGCATTGGGACGATGCTCTAACCAACTGAGATACCTGGCCAGGGCATGATTCTATAATTTGATTGAATGCTCATCTTAAAAATAAAGGACATTTTGAAAATGATTAAGAGTAAAATTGATTTAGAAGGTTATTTTATAGTAAAGCCAGATAGTCATCTTTTCTCAGCATAGACTTATACCGATGCATCACTTACTGAGAACCCCTCTGTTGGGAGCCTCATTAGTTGAGGAACCCAGCCAAGAACCAGGAAGTGAGGCACGACAGCAACAACCACAACACTGCACCACAAAATTTAGGTTCCAGATCTTAGGCCCTCTGCTTAAAGAAGAGTCCTGTAATGGCCTTTCTATATTTATCATTAGACAGCAAATAAGCTTAGTTGCTTGGTTCTTAAGCTCACAGCAAATCTTCAGAGAATCCCCTGTGCTGCTTGGTTGCTGGATACTCCTTGGAAGTCTCTCCACTTTCTGACCTCACTTACCTATAAAGTGAATATATTGATCCAGAGACACTCCAAAGTTCCTTCCGGCTCTAAAATCGCAGAATGTTCTGTTTGGTTACACAGAATTGTTTTTAAGTAGAAAAATGAATTTAATTCCTAGAGTATTTTTCTTTCCTGCTCTTTTTTTTTTTTTAATTTCAGAGAGAGGGAGGGAGAGGGAGAGAGAGAGAAACATCAATGATGAGAATCAGTGATCGGCTGCCTCCTGCACGCCCCCTACTGGGGATCAAGCCCACAACCCGGGCATGTGCATCGAACCCTGATCTCCTGGATCCTAGGTCGATGCTCAACTGCTGAGCTACGCTGGCCAGGCTTTATTTTATTTTTTAATGTTTGTTTGTTTTTAATGACTTGAGAGAGAGGGGGAAGGAGAGGGGAGAGAGAGAGAGAAACATCCATCTGTTGCCTCCCATACACACCCTGTCAGGGGACCAAGCCTGCAACCTGGGCATGTGCCCTGACTGAGAATCCAGCTGGGGAGTTTCGGTGCATGGGAGGACACTCAACCAACTGAGCCACACTGGCCGGGCTCTTGCTGTCTTTTAATAATTTTCTTGCTATCATTGAAAAACCTTTGTCTTTAAAAATCCTTCTCTTTCTGTTTCAAGAGGGCAGGAAGTTTGTCAGATAATTTCTTCTGGTTAGTAGCTTTTTTCTTCATTATAAGAATAATGCCACATACACAGTAGAAAATTTGAACAACACAGTTACAAAGAAGAAAAATACCATAATCTCATCATTTTGGTGTAGTAGCTTCAATACTTTTTCTGTTTCTGTCAATAATTTACATACAGTTAGCATCCTCAAAGTAAATAGCTTGGTATTCTTGGTATTTAAAATGTTAATGTGTATGAGAATACTTTTCTAGGTCATTAAGTCGAGATGTATTTTTAATAAGGCACTGGCCCTACTTTGTTGGTCTTGGGTTCACATGCCCTGGTTCTGTACCCCAGGTGCCTTAGTGCTGGCTTAGTTGTACCCCATAGTCTATGTTCAGGTTCAGCAAACATTGAAGGCCAAGAACTTGGAAACTCAATCTAGCTGATGAGGAGTGGGGGACCCTGCCAGGGGCATATTTGCTCTCTATAATATGCTAGGCCAGATTTGTAGAATGAATGTTCTCACAAGTGAGCTCATTTGTGTGTTCCGCCATATAGTTTGTTGAAGTGAAAATGTGGAAGTTTTGAGTTTCTGCTCTGTACTCAGAATAGCTACAGAATTCCCTGAAAATCTAGGTTTGAATAGCATTTGCTCCAGGCACTGTTCTTCAAGACACACTCCTTAGAGGTATCCAGGTAAAACATGTAATTATGAGAACTACAAATTAAACCCTGTTCCTTGACTTGTAGAACAAGTTATTTGCAAATCTGAAAAAGAAGATATCAGGTTAATAGGCTCAAAGCTATCTTTGTTAGGCAGTTTCCCTTGTTTTGCCACACACACACACACACGCACACACACACACACACACACAGCCAAACCTAATGGGGTTTCGTTAAAAACAAAACAAAATAAAACCTGACCCATCTGAGCAGGGCTTCTGTAGCCCTGTCCTCTAAGAAGTTGTATGTTAGGGCCTGAAGGAAAGGGGTATCATGGAATGACCACACATGTTGAAGTTGTTGGGAATCAAACGTTGGCCATACCCCTTCTAAATGTGTGACTTTGAGCAGTGTAGATCCCTGAGCATCAGGATTCCCTCCCCTATATTTGGTTTTACCTCTTCTACTTAAGATTTTTTTTTTTTTAGGTTTTAGGTAAAAGTTTATTAAAGTAAGACAATACAAATATTCTTTTTAAGAGTAACACAATGAGTAGCATACATTTTGCTGGATATGTGTACATTTCTAGCAATGAAATTGTACATACAGACAAAGGAAAACTATAAGAACTAAAATAATTTAGGAAGTTGTGACTTTTTATAGGACATTAAAATAGATCTTTTTCCTCAACTATGTCCCAGTGAGATTTTATTTTACTTTATTATTATATTTAATTTATCTTTATTGTTGAAAGTATTACAAATGTCCCCCTTTTCCCCATTGATCCCCACCACCCTGTACCCCTCCCCCCAGGCCTTTACCCACTAATTATCTATGTCCATGGCTCTGCATATATACATATAAATTCTTATGTTAATCTCTCCCCACTCACCCACCCACCCCCACTTTCCCTCTGAGATTTGTCAGTCTGTTCTGTGCTTCTATGTTTCTGGGTCTATTTTGTTCATTATATTCCACATATGAGTAAGATCATGTGACATTTGTCTTTCTCTGACTGGCTTATTTCGCTTAGCATAATAACCTTTAGGTCCCACCACACTGTCTCAAAGGGTAAGAGATCCTTTGTTTTTACAGCTGCATAGTATTCCATTGTATAAATGTCCAAGAAGATGCTTGATATCATTTCAAATCTTCTTGAACTTGTAGAGACTTGTTTTATGTCTACTTAAAATTTAACCACCCTAAGAACACCTACCTGTTTCTTAGGGCTAGTTGTGTGCCAGGCACCAAAGTTAGGAGCCTTGTATGCATTAATTCTCACCTTCCTGCCAGGCCGGTGTCATTATCCCCATTTTCCAGATGAGATCAAGGGGTTGCAGAGGTCAGCTAACCCTGGTCTCGGGAGGAAGAGCTTGTTGATTCCTGGTTTTGGTTTTGCCATTTAGCCAGCAAGCCATTTAATGTCTCTGAGTCTGTGAAGTGTGGTTTCAGAGTTACAAATGAAATAATACAATTTCTATTTTTTTAAAGAATGGTTTATTGATTTTTAGAGAGAGAGGAAGGGAGAGAGAGAAACATTGATGTGGGAATGACACATAGATCGGATGCCTCCTGTACCCCCCCACCAGTGATAGAGCCTGCAACCCAGGCATGTGCCCTTGCCACCAGCATCCTCTTGGTGGATGACGCCCATCCCACTGAGCCACACTGGCCAGGCAAGACAACGCATTTAAAGCATAGTATCTGGCTCACAGGAGGTGTGTTTTCCTTGAAGGGTATTATAGATTCAGAGACTTATGACTAATATGCAGTCTGGCAACATTTATCAAGAACAATGTAATAAAGTTTATTGCCTTTGTCTTTGGAATAGTTTGCTCCTTGGAATTTGTCCTAGTGAAATAATTCAAGAGAAGAAGAAACTATATAAACAAATGTCTGTTCATTATTTAACAACCATTGATTAAAGACCATCCTCTGTACCAGGCATGGTTGGGGGGGGGTGGACAGAGGCCCTCTGTGTCATAGGGGTGCTTGTAATGCACATTGCAGTGAGAGTGAAGAATTGGGGATGAAGTGAACACCCAGTATGAGGGGGATGCTAGGTAAGCAGCGATGTACTAAGTCATTTGAATATCTGTAAACATTAAAAATGCTAATTTTTAAGACTATGTATATAGAAGCTATATATAGAGAAGAATACTTGAGTTAAAGAAGTGAAATTATCTTTAGATGCTATGGAAAGTTCAACTGTGTTTAAAAGTTCATATTTTGAAACAAAGATAATAGGCAAAAATGAAAATACTTTTATTTGTAAATAGAATTTGGGGTGATCTTTTAAAAACATATTTGTTGCTATAAATATCTTCCCTGTAATAAAAGAAAAAAAGGCAGCATACTGTGGCTGTGGAGCTGTCATGGATACTGCAAGGAGTCGGAGACGATACTGTTGTGTTCCACATCTATGAACATTCTTCCATTACCTGTTTCTTCTTCCCCATAGGGCCATGTGAAACTTTCTGACTTTGGCCTATGCACAGGCCTGAAAAAAGCACATAGGACAGAATTTTATAGGAATTTGAACCACAGCCTTCCCAGTGATTTCAGTAAGTGTTAACAGTGATGTTAGCCTTTTTTCCCTTAACTGGGCCTAGTAGAGCTGTTCCCCCTGGTAATCAGAATATGCAGGACAGATTAGGAGAGCCTCCCTTTGAGTCTTTAGAGACTTAAATGATTTGTACTTGTATAGTGAGGCAAGATAAGTGCCGCCAAATGTGCTAAGACAGATGTTGCAAAGAGCTTGCTTTGCATCTCTACTTAGAAGGCTCCTGGGGAGGAATTTGGGGCAGTAGAGGAAAAAGTCCTGGGAATAATTCCAGATTAGATTTATCCTAAGTGCTTCTTTCTGTCGTTGCAGAAAGAAATTTATCATTGTGTTACTTCAACTTGAGCACTGGTAATCAAACCATTGAAATTATGTAGTAAAATTACAGTTCATCTTAGAGAAGCTTATGTCAAATAATATATTATAAAACCCAGGAGTCTCTAGCAGTTACTGCTGTTGGAAATTTGATGGTAATTTTGAGAAATTGTAAATGTTTTAGGCCCACTTTGGGACCTTTGTTTCTGATGAGACTGAATTTCCAGTAATTCTGATTAAATTCCTTGTAATTCTCATCAAGGCTTGCCTGTGTTCTCTGTGGCCACATGATCCACATGGAAGTGCTGCTTGATCTCATTGTGTGATTCTTTGAACAAGTGCTTTCTGGGAAATGTGTCATCCAGAGTTCTTGATGTGTTGGCAGACTTTAGGGTCTCGTGTGGTTTGAACCAGAGCCTAAAAAGTTAGTAAATATTCCTGTCTGAACTTTGATTAGAACTTGTTTTCTCTACTTTTAGCTTTCCAGAACATGAATTCCAAAAGGAAAGCAGAAACCTGGAAAAGAAATAGACGTCAGCTAGTAAGTAATATCTGTAGCTTCTTAAATGCTCTAAACCAAGTATGAATATGTTAAAAAATATGCACATAAATTTGCATTTTATAAGTGTTTGCAGCATGTCTATCTCTTGCCTTTAAGATTACCTTAATGGAGCACTGTTATTATGTCGGTAGCACCAAAGTCGTCATTTGGAGGCAGATAATATTACATTGTTCTGGTTGTGACATTTTCAGTAGGTGACCTCATTCTGACCTTTTACCTTGGTGATGACCCCTTTCCTTCCTGTTCCACCTTTTCCCGATTTTTATGGTGGCACTGGCGTTATATTTAAGCTGCAGGTCTCTCAAAAGGAAACTCAGTACAGATACCTACCCAGGGCTTTAATACAGTGGTTCACAAACTTTTAAAATTTTCATTCACTTTAGCAAGTCAGCACTCCTCAAATTACCTGCCCTACCCTTTTGTACTTTTGGTGACACAAAGAACCAGGTGTTGAAAATTGGAGAGAAATTTAAGGGAAATGCTTCTTTCTTTATAAATATTTGAGGGAATATACATAAAATTATGCCCCACAAGCTTAAAAAATAACATTCTTGGATTTACCTTGATGGTAATTTGGGAGCTACTTAAATAATACAAAATCTCCAGTGAAAAATTGCCGTCTCGCAAACTTTTATTCTGATTCATTGGTTTACATTTGAAGTGCAGTGTTCGTGTCCTACTGTCTCATTGGAAAATTAATAGAAATGTGTATCACTGCATACTTAGGCTTTGTTAGAAACCTGTAGCAAATGAAATTGATGACAGTAAAGCTAAACTAAAGCCTGGTCATTAGAAAGCAAGAGTAGCAGCGATGGAAAATTATGACTAACTTGGAATGGTGATCATGCACGTGTATTATCTAGACAAGGTGGCACTTCTGCTTATCAGTGTATAAAATGCAATAGTAACTTAGCAGATTTGCCAAATGCTGTTTTTCAGTCAGACTTCTTAGTAAAATACTGAATTAGAGCTCTCTATAGTGTCTTTAATAATTTACTTAGTAGGTCACTAGTAAGTAGCTGTCAGCCACGTGAAAATGGAAGCCTGTAGAATTGTTTAAGAAAGAATCAAAGGAAGGCTTGCTTTTTTTTTTTTTTTTTTTTTTAATTTATTTGAGGCCCATATGTGGGCCCAGACTATGCTTTGAGTATTATGATTTTTATGTTAAACCTGGGCCCTGGGAGAGGTAATAACTTAAACCAAGCACTTTTGGAGATGTAGAAACTGAAATTAATCTTCGATAATCTTTCTCTAATATTAATTTGGGGATAGTTAGTCTCATCATAGTCTCTTTTCCTTAGGAATTCTTCAAGTGTCTAAATTCTGTATGTGGTTGAAAAGCTGTTTACATAGAGGGTTAGCGAATGTCAGAATAAATTTGGTCAGGGGCTTCTGTTATGTCTCTCTATAGAGCAGACCTTAACCTTGGCTGCACATCAGGATCACCTGGGAATTTCAGAATATACTGATGTCTGGGCCCCATCCCCAGAGATTCTGCCTCATGTGGTTTGGGGTGTGTGGTCTGGGTGATTCTGCTGTGCAGTGAAGTTTGAGACCCTCCAAGGAAGAGACTGTTTCTTAACAATAGCTTCTGCATTTTGGGGACATTGACATTTACCTGTTTTGGAAGCTAACAAAAGGTAAGGAACCTTCTTTGATTTTTTCTTTCTTTTTTTTTTAAAGCAAACCAAGATTTAACCTTTGGCACTGCACTGATATTTATTTTGGGGGTAATTAAGCTTAAATATCTTAAATTATACTTTGAGATAGGCTTTATGTTCTTTGACATGCACCAAAGGATCATGTCATAATTACTAGGAACCACTTATAGGTGTAGAAGGAAGGAGATTTCACAATTTCTGTATTTGAAGTTCAATGTCCTTTAATAGTTTAAAATATTTTTGGTGTTTTTTTAAAAATCTGAGTAAACTGAGGTTCTCATGCTGTGATTAATGTTCTTGCCTTTTTATTTTATCTCTGGTGGAAATGGAAATGTATTAAAATCACCCTCATATTATCAATTTTGATAACTTGAAGAAAATAAGACCACCTCTCAGCCTTCAAAAGGTCAATTAACCCTGTGCTTTTTGACCTTTCATAGGTGATCCCATTCAACTAGTACCAAGTGGAAGGTTAATATTAGCTAATGCTTACTGTAAATATACTGCTCTAGGTTAAGCCTATCATATTGCTCACCAAGCCTATTACTTTTCAGTCTGTTGAGAATCAGTGAATAAAGTAGAGGCTTAAGGTTCACTCCTTTGCTGCTTAAATCATATTGTGATGTTTTAAATTGCTATGTAGTCTTGGGTAACCTTAGGCCTCAGGAACTGATCAGGAAGTGTAGGTATGAGTCAGCTTTAAGTTACTGAACCACAGAGGTAAGAGTTGAAGTACATCTAGGCATCCGATCTTTGTTCAATTTATTTATCCTTTTGTAGTGTAGAATTTAAAGAAGTGATTGAGTAGGAAATAAAATTGCTTTATTTCCCCCGAAATCCTCAATGAAATCGTAAGTTGCACCATGTCATGTGTCTGAAATGACAGCCAACAAAGCTCTCAGTGCAGCTCTTATCGACACTATAAATATCCAGGTAACAAAAGGGGAAAGATGGAGACAGATTTTAGGTGTTAAGAACTTGGCATTGGAGGGCACCTTGGTATGGAAAGTAGACAAAAGTTTGGGAAGGGGGCCGTTCCTAGACTAGAAATACCTACCACCAGTTGGTTAAGAGGAGAGAGTGAGCTCCCAGAGGGAGAACAGCTCCTTATGTCACAGGTTTGTGCCTACTGTTGGCTACGCTTTTAACTCCGGGATCCTTTTTAACATCTTAGTATCTTGCAGTAATTATTTTCCTGTGACAGTAGATCTCTGGTTTCATAATAAAAATGTCTGAACAAATAAGATTTACTTAATATTCAGTTTTGCTAGAATAAATCTAGTCTCTCTAAGTTGAAGGGTTTCTGTATATATATTTTTAATATATCTTTATTGATTTCAGAGAGAGGAAGGGAGAGAGAGAGACAGAAACATCAGTGATAAGAGAAATTGATCTGCTGCCTCCTGCATGCCCCGCACTGGGGACCGAGCCTTCAGCCCAGGCATGTGCCCTGACCGGGAATTGAACTGCCATCTCCTGGATCATAGGTCGATGCTCAACCAGTGAGCCACACCAGCCTGGCTGTAGTTTCTTAATCTTTATAATTAGAATGAAAATATTTCTGCTCCTTGGGGTGGGCCCAATCCATGTTCCAGGCTTAAAGCTTTAAAACAAAACAAAACTGGCATTTATGTTACTTAATATACGTATTTAAAGAAAACTGTACAATTATGTATATGGAAAAAGTGGATTTCTGTCTTATAGTATATACAAAATAAATGTAGATGGAAAGTAAAACTGAAAATTTTAGAAGCAAATACCTGTAATATCTTTATGGCCTCAGAGTTAAGAAGGATTTCTCAAATATGATACAAGTACAAATCATGAAGAAAAACATGTTTTATTTTACCACTTTAAAGAAAACAACTTTCTGTATATTGAAAGACATAAATGAGAAGATAAATCACATGGTCCAACTACTTTGGAATTGTCTTGCAGTTCATGTGCGTATCCTACAGCCCAGCAGTTTCACTCCTAGTCATGTGCCTTGGAGAAACTCTTGCACCTGTAAACCAGGAGATGTGTCAAAGAATGTTTATTGCCTTTTCATAATAGCAAAAAACTGGAAATTACCTAGTGGCTCCTTTCCATCAACAGGAAAATAGTTATATTCTGGAATAGAATATTTTACAGCAGTGAAAATAATTGAACTACAACTACATGTGACATCATGGATCACTTTTAGAAACAACATTGAGAGGAAAAAGCAAATAGCAGAAGACTGCATGTAGAATGATACTATTTTTACAAAGCTCAAAAACAAAACTAAAAAAGATCTCATTTAGAGAGATGTGGCAAAATTACTTTATAAAAGCAGAGGAATGATGAACATAAAATTGAACATTAGGGGTTAGGAGAGGCGTGAGGATGGGGAGGGGTACATGTTTAAGTTTAATGATATTGGTAATATTTTGGTTCTTAGTTGAACTGAGGTACTCGTTTTCATTATTACATTTTATAATTTAATAATTATACATTTTTGGTATGCAACACATTGCATCATTTAAAAAACATAATAAAATGATAAGCCTCCAACTGGGAGAAGATACTTGCAAGATGTAAAACTATAAAAGATTAATGTCCTGAATCAGGATTAATGCCCTGGATTTATAAAAAACATTCCTCTGAATCAATAAGAAAAACGATAATGCAACTAAAAAAAACTAATGAGCAAAGGATCTGAACTCCTAGGAATTCACAGAAAAAAGACCTGAATGGCTAATTAACATATGCATATGCACTCAGTCTTACTGGAAATAAGGGAAATGCAAATTAAACCAGTGAGATCTCATTTCATATTCATCAGATTGGTAAAAATTAAAAAGTTGGACAGAGCCAAGTGTTGGCGAGATACGGAGCATCAGGAGCTGATCCCACTGAGGGTGTTTAGTCAGAGCCGCTTTGAAGGACAGTTGGAAGATGGCTAATTAAGTAGAAGACCCAGTGATACTGTTTCTCTTACATTCTCTAGTGAAATTTTTGCACAAGTGTCCAGGAGTTGTTACAAGAATGTTTACTCAGGTGTTTTTTGTTATAGTGAAACGTTGGAAGCATTGTAAGTGTCCGTTTACAGGAGAATGGATAAAAAAAACAGCCACCATGACATTTGTGTAATGGAAAAGTGTACAGCAGTTAAATGGTGAACTGGAGCTATGTGAATTAATCTCGTTTATAATTGGAGTAAAAAAAGCATGTTGTAGCCTTGTAAAATAATACAGTACAGTAGGAAACCCTTTATTAAAAGTTGAAATATACCAGAAGTATTATGTCACATATGAATACTCATACAAGCATAGCACAGCAACTTCAGGGTGGTTTTAACTTTGGTGGGGAGGAAGGGAGGGACTATCTGACTTTAATCATTTCTTTAGTTTCACTTTTTAAAAAAAGACAAATGATCTAAGACAAATATGGGAGACTAACCTCTCTTGAATATGGGTAATGGCTACATGTATACTGTGTGTGCTTTTTTTGGTATGTTTACAGTATTACATAATAAATATTTTAAAAAGACAACACAGCTGTAATTTTTAATGTTAGAAGTTTTATGATATGGAAAGCACCGTGATTGGAGCCTTCCATGTTGTCAGCCCGCCAGTGCTGAGCACACCGAAGGCTTTGGCTGTACTTCCCAGTACTGCAGTCCTGGTGTATGAGAAGAGATTACTTGCATTTAGAAAACATTCCTCTGATATAGTTAAGTTTGGTAAATAAACATTTATAAACCTTTAACCTATAGGATATAACTTTAGCTTTTAATGATAAAACTTCTCTTTATGATTTTCTCAAATCAAAGGATGTATATGGTGGAAAGAGGGATGGTTTGGAGCAAGAGAATTTCCAAACTGCGTTCTGCCGCTTAACTAGTTCTGAGGCCTTGGGCAAAGCCATTTTGGGCATCAGATTTTTTTAATCTGCAAAGTTGGGTTAATAAAGTCCTCTTTGCTGAATTTTGTCAGGACCAAATAGTCTCATAAGCATGTAAGAAGTATACAACCTGGCGCTAACTGGATGCTCAGTAAATTATGGTACTAGTTGTCATGACAGGTACCTGTCACCTAGTGAACTATGGCTTTGGGTCTCTCTTCTCACTGACAGAGCTTAGTGTTCATTTCAGAAGTGCTCTGGCAAATCAGGTTTGTCATGAAGCAGCTCTACCTACTTCGTGGGTAGCTCTAGATGGTGCTGGTGGCCTTTGGTCTGTAGAACGGAACTCTGGGCACCCCATCGCCTGCCAGGCCTCCCTGACATGTGACGTGTGGTACATGTTTCAGGCCTTCTCCACAGTAGGTACTCCTGACTACATTGCGCCTGAGGTGTTCATGCAGACCGGGTACAACAAGCTCTGTGATTGGTGGTCGCTTGGTGTGATCATGTATGAGATGCTCATCGGTAAGTTGCATGCTTTTTCTGTGTAGCCAGGGAAGAGTCCTACATTGATAATAAACTGTTTCAATTTGGGGTTGATCTAAGCTCTCCCCACTCCCCCATCTTTCAAAGTAATGTTTCCCAGGTAGAAGACTCTAGGCCAAAAAATGTATCCCACTGTATTCTCCGTCACACTGACGTCTGTGCTTGTGTGCTGACCACGCGCCATGCTTTTCTTCTGCGCTTTCACCCTCTCCATCTAGCAGCTCTCTCCGCCACCAGCGATTATTACACAGCCATGCATGCAGGGAGCTTCACCTGGGCATCACCTCTTGCCCTCTTTACTTCCTATTTGCTGCCTCCTTCCCCTCTCCGGGTCTTCAAAGCACAGAACCCTCTGACCTCTCTCCCTCTTATTCAGATGGTATGTCTCATTTAAGGGGCATACCCTTAAATGGCGGGGTGGCCCTGTGCCCAAGAGCACCAGGAGAGTCCGTATACCTGGAGGGACGGAGTGTGTCTCTGTGGACGACAGGTGTGGCATCTGTCTGGCTGAGTTGTCTCTGGGCGCACTGGGTGGCTGCCTGTGGAGCAGATGTAATGTGTGGAGGGCAGGTAGCTGAGTGTTTATCCTCTTGCCTGTAGCTCTCAACATGCTTTTTCTTATTCTGCTTTTCTGCTTGTTTGGCACTTGACCCATATCAGGATGTTCCTGGAATGGGGTCGTCTTTAATCCTCCCCCGAGGACATTTTCACTGATTTTTAGAGTGAGGGGGAGGGGGAAGAGAGAGAAACATCGATTGGTTGCCTCTTGTTCATGCCCCATCCAGGGACCAAACCAGCAAACATTTGGTTCACAAGATGACACTCCAACCAGCTGAGCCACGTGGCCAGGGTGGAGCCCTTTCTTAATGACGCTGTTTCATTCTTTCATTTCTTCTTTGGACACGGTGGTTCCCACATCTGCACCTCTACTTATGTCCTTCTTTTTTCCCAGCTCCAGTTATTAGCTGGCTCCCTAGTGGTTCCAGAAGCACAGCTTTACTTTGGGTTTAGGAGTTCGGGGGAAGATAAAATACTGGTTTAGGTGCTTTCTGGGATGAGTGGAAATTCTGTCCATGCCATGGAGGGAAGGACATAACGAGGTCATTGAAGAGACGTAGAATTTTATTAAGGAGACTAACCTCACACTCAGAATTCTGCGATGTAAAAGCTCCAAGTTCCTTTTTTGTTACAGGCTACCCACCTTTCTGTTCTGAGACTCCTCAGGAGACATACAAGAAGGTGATGAACTGGAAAGAAACCTTGACTTTTCCTCCAGAAGTTCCTATCTCTGAGAAAGCTAAGGATCTAATTTTGAGGTATTGGTCAGAGAACATCTCCCCTGCCCCCACCCAGGCTTTTTGACAAAGTGAATCCATTTTTTAAGCTTTCATTATTTTTTGGGTTTGTCCCCTGCTTCCTCCCATTTCTCTTTTTCAAAAGGGAAGGTTATTCCCTTTCTTTTTCCAAATTGAAAGGCCTCTGTCTTTTCCAGATTCTGCTGTGAATGGGAACATAGGATTGGAGCCCCTGGAGTTGAGGAAATCAAAAGTAATTCTTTTTTTGAAGGTGTTGACTGGGAACATATCAGGTATATCCATATAAAAGCTTTCAGGATTATTTCAGAAAGTCTGTAGTTTGCTTAATACTAATTTGGAAGCACCATTATTGGCAAACCAAGTAAGGGAATTTTAGAAATTCAGGGTTTTTTTCCTGATTTAAGTTTATAGTGAGGATTGGGAGTTGGAGCTTCCTGTTGGCCCTGAGCCATGGGATATGTTGAAGCCAGCAGTGAACTTTCCAAAGTGCAGTGAACTTTGGGTTCTGTGATGAAGGGAACACCTAAGAAGCATGTAGTCCTTGCTTTTACCTGGAACACACCAACCTGTCTAGTGTTGGGGAACACCAGCAGGACTGTCCCTGCCCAGAGGGTAGAGACTGTTACGGATGGAGACGGGAGAAGGATTGGGGTGGGAGATGGCGCAGAGGTGGGTGGAGAGGGACAGAAGGTGGGTCGGTTTGTAGAGGGCTGCCAGCCAGCGAGAGCCTGCGCAGCCTGCCGGGGGTCCAGGCCGCTTATTCGGCAATTGTGGTAGCAAAACAGAAGGTGAAGGAGTTGTCATCTATTTCATGATTGTGTTCTGGTTTGTATCCTTGTGATTTTTTTAATGTTTTTATTGAGTTCAGAGAGAGGAAGGGAGAGGGAAAGAGAGAACCATCAATGATGAGAGAGTCATCATCGATTGGCTGCCTCCTTGCCCGCCGCCTGCTGGGGATCGAGCCCAGAACCTGGGCATGTGCCCTGCCCGGGAATCAAACTGTGACCTCCTGGTTCATAGGCGGAAGCTCATCCACTGAGCCACTGGGGCGAGCACATTCTTGTGGTTTTTTACCTTTGCCTCCTCTGTGCTGCATTTGTAGCCATCCTACTTGTTGGCACCTCTGTTAGATGCAGGGCTCTCTGAGTTCCAGCTTCCCTTTTTAGCAGACAGGGCAGGTGGTTGGGGAGTGCATAACTTTGGACTTCAGTTTCTCCTTATTGGTCTTCCAAGCTATGAATAATTGTTATACTTTTTCATTGTAATTTATTTTGTTTGGCTGTAGTCAGTTGGTATAGTTGGTCTGTGGTCAGAAGCTTTTCAGAGAAAATAAATGCTGCCTTCTCGGGGATAGTCTTTCCGTGTCAGACCAGGGGTCTCTGGAGAAGGCTTGGTTAGCTATGACCCATGTGATTACTAACCATGGTAATTTTTGGCATGTCTATTCTTGGCAGAGAGAGACCTGCTGCAATATCTATTGAAATCAAAAGCATTGACGATACCTCAAACTTCGATGAGTTTCCAGAATCTGATATTCTTAAGCCAACAGGTAATACCACTAGCTCTGCCTCCTGCTGCCTTACAAGTGTATTATTTCCCCCTAGTTTTGGGGTGATGTTTACAAATCAGGGTAGAGAACACGGAGAGGAACTTCAGTTCTTCGGGGTCTTCGTAAGTATTTTCCAGTGCTGACGCTGGGTAGCAGCGAGACCTTGTCACGTGGAAGGTGGATACAGCCTCCCGTGCTTAGCCTGCTCAGCAGGGTGGGTAAATCTTAAAGGTCTACTCTCTTGTTGCTGTTTATTACATTAAAGGTTAGGTAACCTGAAATGACAGAAATGGGAAAATAAAACTTTTAAAATATATGTGAAAAAAATGAGGTTCAAGGAATATCTATGCAAGCACATGTAGAAAATAGCACCGAGTGAAAAAGAGCTTTTCCCAGATAGAAAACCGGTATGTTCTTCAGAGTGTCATGTCTTCAGTGCCCAGTGGTCCATCAGTAAGACAGGGAATCAACTCTTACGTCTATTTCTTTCCCAGTGGCAACAAGTAATCACCCCGAGACTGACTTCAAGAACAAGGACTGGGTCTTCATCAATTACACATACAAGCGCTTTGAGGGCCTGACTGCACGGGGGGCAATACCTTCCTACATGAAGGCAGCAAAGTAGTGTCCTTGAAACGGATCCCTAAGTGGAGCAGGGTTCTTTATACAACATCATGGTGTTCCTCTCACACTCTTTTGAAAGAGCTTCCAAGAAGTTTATGGAACCCACCCGTACGTCACAGTCACCTTGCCTGAAATGTGATAGTGCGTGGCTTCTCGTCCATAATGCATCTGAAAAGCTGTAGAACAGACAGCCATTTCAACCACATCGGCCACAAGCAGCTTCTTGGGAAGCATCATGAGCCAATTTGATAGATTTTTTTTTTTAAAAAAAACAACTTGAGTTTTCCTAAGTTCATCAGAATGAAGGGGAAAACAGCCATCGTCCAGCATTATTGAAATTGTAATGTATACTTATTGAGTATCAGCCAATTCCTGTGACTTTGTGATATGCTTTCTGCCAAGCCCACCAAGTATTTCTTTCTTCTTTACAGCTACAAGTTCCATAGTACTAAGGAAGCAAAGCAATAATGAAAGCCTCAGCAGCCAGCACGCTGGCTGAAGAAAGTGATTCACCATCCTCTGAGGGGTGGTGATGGTAGTTTCTCCCCATAGCTCGCCCCAGGCGAGTGGCTTTTCATAGCCTCCGTGGTGCACTTTATTTATGGTACTAGGATAAAGACCCTCAGCCCGGTGATTTGCATCCTCCCACCCACCTGAAGCACTCCTGCTGCTTTTCTGAGTGTTGATGGGGGAATACCTGCTTGACCCTTTGTTGCTCTTAGAAGCCATTGGGCATTGCCAAGGAGTCCGGATCATGTGGAAAACCCTCCCTTTCTCTTCACGGCTGTATCAGAAAATCCCTGAGTTGGATGTTGCTGTGGACCAGCAAAACCCACAAGTGCTGCCAACAAGAACTTGGTTTATTCCTGGGAACACAGGAGAGCCAGGCAGAGGCAGGAGGCCTGGAACCCTCTCGGCTGAGGTGCTGCTCCCGCTGGGTCTCTGGAACCTCCCTGGAAGTGGTGAAGGAGCCAGCCCAATGGAAAGTGCAGAGCCAGCCTGCAGATCTTTGTCAAGTTCACTCCTCAATCCTTGGTGCAACTGTGTTTTGTCTTTTCTCTTGGTATTTCTTCTGTCCCATCTTTAAGTACCATTTTGCCTTGGAATCATGATTACAGATATTTCCTTTGCAGATGCCTTCCTGGGGGATATTCTCCACCCTAAAGGGTGGCCTGCAGCTTGGGCTGAGCGGGCCCCTGCTGTGGCATTCTCTCATGAGACACCCTCTGAATTTTAGCACCAAGTGCCTTCTCTTTTACAGCTGCCACCACCTTTAGAGGAATTTTGCTGTGTCAGAAAATTGTGGAGGCTCCATATTAATGCATTATTACTTTTTAAAATTTTGATAACTCTGAAAGCATCATTTGCACCTATGTGGTAACCTTACCTGTTGCAGAGCGTCATGGTCAGGCTACAGCTGGGGGACTGCTTCCTGCCAGTCCTGTTGTTAAGATCAGCTTTGAAAGGAAAGTGTGTCCTAGCTTAGCCATTCAGAAAAGAAAAATGGAATTCAAAGTTATAGTAGTAAGTGAAATTGCTTTGGATTTTAATGTCTTAGAGGAAGAAAAAAGAATATTAAGGAAGTATTAACTCTGGATGAAGGTAATGTGTCTGCCCCTTAATCTTTTATTCATGGTCTGTTAGAGAAAAGGAAGTAAATGAGATTCTTTTGTGTAACTTTGTAGTTTATATTACCAAATAGTTGGGGTGTTGATCCCCATGTGTTTTGCAAGAGTATGTGGTAAGCATGGGTAAGGAGTGGTGATAATGTGTGTGTTGGGGAGTGGCAGGGGATAATTTGTTTTCGGGGGAAATGTCCTCCTTTTAACTTTTGAATAAACTGTGAAAAAAGTAGTGCAATGTGTGATGTGTTCAAACTCCAGTACGGCTTCTAATTCAAAGAGACAGAGTACTAACTGCATCACTGTCTATAGGCCAGGTGCTTTCTGTCTCAGCGAAGCTGGGACCTGAGTCTTCTGAATTGCTCTCCATATAAAGGGACTGTTCTGTTGGCTCCATGTGTGTTCTTTCTACCTGGTTCTGTGTTACAGGGTAGTGGGCTCTCCCCTTGCAGTAAGGCCAAGGGAAGACCTTTCTGACAAAGTGCTCTCAACTGGCAGACTCTTTGTACAACTGTTTATAGCTCAGACCTGTGTGGGGTTTTTTTTCTTGTAGTCTGGGGTTGACCAGGAATCTCAAAAGCTCTCAGGATGGAACTTCTCAGTCCCCTGTTCCCCCCATGTCCATCAGAGCAGGGTTCTGTCCCCAGATCTTGTGTACTTGAGTCCTGTTGGGTCCCACTTACCCCTTCTCTAGATTAGGGAAAGAAGCCTCAGAAAGAGGCGGGAAGGAAGGGGCAAAGACCAGGGTCGGGCCTGCAGGCAGAGGGAAGCTAAAGGCAGGCAGAACGTGTACTGTCTTTCCAAGGCTTGTTGCAAACATGCTGGGGTTGGCTCAGTGTTGGTCCTGCTCACAGACAATTGTTTCCTACTCTCTTAGTGGGAGTTCGAGAGTAGTAGGACTTTGCACTGCATGCTAAAATGAAACTGGATGCTCATGTCCTTCTTGATTCAGAGGGCATCAGAATTTTCCTCAGTCTTTCTTTTTAGAATTACTTTCAAAAGTAACATACAGATGAATTCCTTTGGGATTAATATTCAGGGTCTGAATAGCAGATTGCTAATTTCAAAACTCATCCATGTGGCATAATAGGAATCCTCTATTTGCTATTACTAATACTTTTTCTCTGAATTGTTTCCTTGGAAAGCATATTTCCTGGTTCACCTGTCTCTCCTGGGCCTTTGTGTGTAACCTCATGGTGTTTTTAGAACTCAGAAGGATTCAGTGCATGGTATTTTCCTGTGCCAGGGAGCATACATTTTCCTGGAATTATTTATCAAAGCCAAAACTGACTTAAAACCAACCTACGCATGCTTTTTCGGGCATATTTTCAGAGAAAAACATCTTGCCCAAATAACATTTAAGCACCTGTATAACATACGGAGCTCAATTCCAGGCACTTGGGGGACTCAAGGCAGTGAGTGCTCTGTGGTTCTGAACTGCAGCTCAATTTGAGGGGAGAATTCCCACTAGTGGCTTAACAGAATGCAGCGTCAGTTGTAAAGGTAGTATTTTAGTGTCGATGTAATAATACTCTAGACCAACCCAAAGTCGTTGGGAAGCTTCGAAGCTTCCCGGAGCTGTTTGGAAGCAGCGGTGATTTGGCGGAGGCGTGAGCGGCCCAGGAGCGGGGAGGTGCGGAGGTGGGGAGGTATGGTCCTGTGCTGAGGTAGAGGCGCGGCGCTGAGTAACCGCCTGATGAAGAACTGCAGACCGGTCTGCCCCTGGTGTGAAATGTACTGATTATCCCAGGTATTCAGGTTTCTTGTCCCCCGGCCGCTGGTGTCCTGCCATGCCCATCGGCTTGACTCCTTATCTTACTTGATCAACCTGCTGCCCTCACACTGGTGACTTTAAAAACTGCCCCACCCCTCCGACTTCCTTCTTGGTACTTCTGTCACCGCTTACATGCTGGTGCTCCTCAGAGCAATGACTTTTGCCCTCTTTTCACTCATGTGATCTCTCAGCCATCTGCCCCATACTGTGGCCTCAACTACCATGTTTTTGTGCGTGGTCTTCAAAGTGACTGGCCTTCCTGGACCACTCCGCAGAACGCTAGGTCTCGTGTAGCAAGTGCCTGCTAGAAATTGCCATTTGGACGCCGCCTCCAGGCTCAGGCTCAAGCTGTCCAAGGCTCCTCGTGCGTCCATAGCCTTTTTCCGGCTCGGTCTACTCAGCTGTCCAAGCCAGAAGCTGCTTACGTGCCTCCCAACAGTACGCGTGTCCAGGCCCGGAGCATGGCCACCCATCCCACCAGTGCCTTCCTCATTTCTTGCTGAACCCATTGCAGTGGTCTCTGAAGTGACCTCTTTGCCCCATCCTTTCAAGTCTGTCACCCTCCCTGCTGCCAAAGAAATGCTTTCAAGTTTTCAGTCTGATCATGTCCTTCTCCTGTGTAAAACATTGTCCAAGGTGTCTTTCCTTACCTGCCTCATCTCTGCATCACCCCATCCACTTCCCCGGCGACAGGAAGCAATCAGGTCATCTTTGCTTATGGTTGAGGTGGCTCGGGACACCACCTCCTCTGGCACTTCGGGAACCTAAACAACTAGTATTCATCCTGCACAATTTGGTTCATGGGTCACCTCTAGAATTCTCATGACCTCTACCCTTCACAGTAAAACTGCCTACTCCACCCTTTTGGGGTTCTCCACATGATGATGAAAGCCCCTTGATGGGAGGAACGGTGTCCTCGTCAGAGTGTCCCCGTGGCCGAGTGGTGCCTGGCACAGATACCCAACAGGCCATGTCTTCAGAGCGTGTTCTTAACCTCGGAGTTGCTAGGGAGGCACAGGCTTGCTTTAGCACCCCTTGAAGTATCACCAGCAGGCTCCCAGGCTAAGCGAGCTGAGGGGGCTCTGGACACCAGACCAGAGCAGGGCCGGTCAGATCCCGAAGGGTGAGAGGCCCTACAGCATGTCCAAGGGACCCGCCTGCACGCCGCGCTACGCTCTCACCTGCCTTTCATTGCTGCTGTGGTTCCTCACTTGCTATAAACCAAAACTGAGACATCCAAGTTTTGAGTTCTCTTTCAAACTTAGACTTTGGGGTTCCTACTTAGTTGGATTTGAGGGTTCAAGGGGTCTCAAATGCAAGTTAACCAGGAACTAGAGAAGGGAGACCATTAGGGCCCTGGAACCTAGAGGTACAAAGAAACAGCAGGTGGGAAACACACAGGCTTGAGGCTAAAGGCAAGCCCCTGGCCGCCTGGAAAAGGAGACTGTTCTGGGCAGGCTGGTGCTGCTCCTTTCAGTCACCCCCCACCCCCCTTTTTTTGGTTAATCCTCGCCCGAGGACATTTTTTCCATTGATTTTTAGAGAGAAGGGAAGAAGGGAGGGAGGAAGGGGGAGAGAAACATCGCTGCGAGAGAGACACATCAATTTGCTGCTTCCCACACAGGGCCGGGATCAAACCTACAACCCTTTGGTGGGAGGGCTGGTGCTCTACCCACTGAACCGCAGTGGCCAGGGCTCAGCCCCCTTTTAAATCTTGACTTATTTTATTTACTGCCAAAAGAACAACATGGACCCAAATGATAATGTTTTATTATAAAAAAAGCATCCCAAATAGAGGAATTCGTAAACACTGGTAGGTAAACATGTGCAACTTTAAATACAAAGTAAAGAGGCAAAACGAAAGGCATTTTGCCTTTTAGGGAAAATGTTCTGCAGCCATGGTCCCACCCAGAGCACGAATGTGGCTTCATCTCCCATGAAGGCATCAGGTTTGCTTTCTGAACACACTATGCCCATTTTAACAATTTCAAAATGATGGCAAGAAGTGGCGTCCAATAGATTACTGAAACCCCTTGACTATTTTCAGGCAATAAAAAAGGCTCCACATCACACTGTTTGCATTAAAGCCCGTGTTCTGATTACTTACACAAGGACTGCTAGAACACTTTGCAAATACAGCCATCCTTCCTGGGCTTACTCAACAGTATTTTCATAGTCCTGTGTATATTAAATATCACTGTTCTGGATTTTAGTTTAAAATATTGGCTACTGCATATTGTACAGTAAATCCAGCTACTTTCTAGCTGCTTTACCTTTTGCTGTCATTCTTACCTCCACTTCGGAGAAATCATTAATATAACACCAGACGCATTTTAACCCGTCTCTCTGCCCACTACTCTCCAAGTCCTCAATGGCAAATGTTTCCTACTCATCTGTACGTGATATGATGCAGACAAACTTGGATGCTAAACCTCAAGGTCAGGTTCATCTTGGCTTGCTAAAATACCTCTGAGTAAGACAGTCCAGGTAAAACCATTTCCTTATGAAAATGTTTCTATATAAATCACCTGGCTTACTTATTTAGGCACTTAGAAAAAAACACCAAACCTGAGTCCCACCTTTTGTGCTAGAAACACCTCCTGCCCAGGTGGCCAGTAACTGGTTCTCAAGGGAATGACTGCAACCCAGCCCTGGGAACGGAGCAGCTATGACTGAGGAGAGCCACCAAATTACAGTGATGCTGAGCTCCAGGCCTGGAGGGTGTGGGATGCGGAAACCTCTCTCCAGCAGAAGGAGCCTGAGGGCCCAAGCTTCTTCCTCAGTCACCACCTTCTGGTGACACTGGTAGATTTACCTCCACAGATTTTCCATGGGGTTGGGGCCAAAAGCACATTAACCCAATTTGGGGAAAAAAGATCTAGTTCTTGAAAGTCAAAGGAAATTAATCATTCACACAGAAAAAAAGTGTTAAGTGCAGTACACGTATCAGACTACACAACAGTCAATGCAAACCTCCTCTGTGGTGATGTGGAAGTCAACTGAAAAGTGAATGTAAAGGAAGCACCATTAAACAACACTGGGCCGGTCAGCTACGAGTGGGCACGGATGTATACTGGTGAGGTCGCAGCCAAACCTGACCTCAGATATGAGCCAATAGTTTCACAGAAATGAAACTACCCACTGGCTACAAAATAACCCTAACCCTAAACCTTAACCCTGGCCATCAGCCTTACAAATGGATGCCAATGGTAATCAGAACTCTGCAGGTGGGGACAGTCCACTTTAACCCCATTACTTTTTCAGAGTAAGGAACAGCACTGACTTCCACTGTGATGCTGACCACATGCAGAAAACACACTTCTTAAGACACTTGATCAAGCCTGGAGAGCAGCTTTCAATACCCATCTGGCTTCACCTTTGCAGGACAGCTTGCCCTATAGTATCTTACGGAATGGAATTTAAGAAAATTAGTCATGCTCTTAAAGAACTTGAACTATGTGCCTCTTCGTAATCGGTGATGAGTGAATGCTCCGGGCAGGGACTGGAAGGCCAGCCTGTCCCACAAAATGGGAGGGAATACCATGACACATCCAGCTCTAGCCACGGGGACATCGGGAAGGCGGATCAGTGCTGGGAGAGTGATCTGGTTGTCACACGCTGCGCATTAACTCGTGGCTGACAGAGCAAACACAATTACTAGGTCTCATTTCCCTTCAACTCCTCCTTCCTTTGGGGATGACATTAGTGTGGTTTCTTACTCAGTATGAGCAGCTGATAGGCTATTTAAAAAATTAAAATATCCTGGTATCCAAAAAACATTCCCTAAGTGTCAGAAGAATAATCAGAGAAACCCTGTACGGGGACAAAGCCCGCGCAGGTGATGCTTCCCCACCCGGCCGTACCCCAAATGCGTCCTCGCGGGAGCTCTTACAAGTCTCCCTACTGAGAAAGTGAGCCCTCGTGAGAAACTTCTGCCCACATCTTGAAAGCTTTTAAGTCGTATCTAAGGGCTCCCGGCCGCACGCACAGCAACACGCTGCTCTTGGTGAAGACCTGTGGCTTCTCAGCAGACTGCAACCAGGACAGTCAAAGTGGCCCGAGCTGGGGAGGGGCTCTTCTCCTTGAGTTGTGAGTTTCCTTCTAAATGAATTATCTATTTAGGCTCAAACACCATGATGCTAAGGTTGCAGAAACATTACTATGCCACGTTCCTTCCTGTCGCGGAACCTGTGTGGCTTTGGACTGTTCACTGCATTAATGAAAACAAAACAAAACTGAATCTAAGGGCTAAGAATTTCCTTTTAGACATTTTGAATGAGAGTCCAGTTCTTCCCTGATGCAATCTGGACAGATGCCACCAGGAACGGCATCTTCATTAACCTCGAGTGAGTATGCCGTTAGTGCCTATTCGTAGAAGATAGATTGTCTCCTTTTAAGTTTGGTCCCTTTGCTGCTAAGCAATGTGCCTGGTATGAAACAAAACACAGGAAAGCCAAGACACAGCATACAGGATGAGAACTGTTTTGCTGGATGAGGCAACAGGAGTCCTGACTTCCTTTTCTGCTTTTGCAGTTATGCAAAGGCTCAGTGAACAGCACCAGACCTAAAATTTCAAGTTACCAGCTGCTGCAAAGCTGGCAGCTTCATTACAGTGCGTGCTTTTTCATCCCCTGCCGGAGGTGCAGATATACCGAAAGGACGCACGTTAAATATGGAAAAAGGGAAAGGACGGGGGAGAAGCATATCTCTTACTCATGGGGAGGACTGACTTTGGGCAGCCCAGACAGAGAAGCTTCGCAGGGGGGTGGACCACAGCTGGCCCTAATCCTGAAAGTCGTTAGAAGCCATCTGAGAAAGTGGGGCATTTAGCCGGTCAAGTTCATCCACTTGGGGCGGGTGATGCATCAGTATCTCCTGGTCTTCCAAGACATCTTCTCCAGCAGCTACCAGATTAGTGAGGGATTTGCTCCGAACACACTGGAAATCCACATGGCGACTCTTTCCTTCTTCCTTTTCCCATGACATCTGGATAAAGGGGCGCTGCACATAATTATAGATTACTTCAGATCGGCCACCAGGTCTTCTCTTAATTTTTTCTTTACAGGTAGGGTAACCTGAAACAAAAAAACTGTTCTCATGACTTCAGCAAATGCTCACTGTGGCTTCCATACCTCATCACATCAGTTTCCTCCCAAATCCAAAGACTATGCATGAGAATTACGGGGAAGCGACCAGCCTCTAACCACGTCCCCCCAGCCCCAATCACCTGCACGCTCTCTTCCTTCCTGCTCAGTTAGTTGGTCTTATCCCTAGAAGGGAAGTAACAAAAATCCTATCCCTTATAATGGAAGGGGGACAGAAGCCTCTTATTAATTTCAGAAGCCTTTAGTTACTGGCAACACTACTACAGAACAAAAATCCTGCTAGGGCATGGCCACTGTAGTCCTCTAGTTCTGCTTAGAGGGCACAATGTGTGAGAACTAGTTCAGGGAATGTGGAATGTTTAGCCTAAAGGAAAAACGGGTGCTGCCTGAAGCATCTGAAAGGCTGTCACATGGGATGGGGAAAATCTTCAGAGTAGCTCCAGAGTCCAGAGGGAGGCAGTTACCTATCAGATACGTGGAAGAATGTTCCGATGGTAGAACAACTGGATAGGCTGTGGGAAATGGAGGGACCCTATCACCCTGTCCCTGGGGTTTCCAAAGAGACAAGGGAAGCACTCAGTGGAAAGCGGTTCATTTGATCATCTCGAAAATCTCTTCCAACTTTAAATCCCAACCTAAGTTAGGCACAATAAAGGTCTGTGGGCAAGACTGAGACAGTAAGTGGCAACACACAAGAGTCATAGACCAATGGAGGGAGATCAGGACGGCTTCAGCACTCTTCAAGAATCTGTCTCCAGCCCCTGGCCGGTTTGGCTCAGTGGTTAGAGTGGAGGCCTGCAGACTGAAGGGTCTGGAGTTCGATTCTAGCCAAGGGTTCGTACCAGGGTTGCAGGCTCTGCCCCAGTAGGGTGGTGAGCAGGAGGCAACCAATCTGTGGATGTCTCTCTCTCTGTTGATATTTCTCTCTCCCCCCTCCTTCCCTTCTACTCTCTCGGAAAATATTCTCCAGTAAGGATTAAAAAAAAAAATCTGTCTCTAAGACCTTTTCATGGATACCACAGGCTGGGAGTCACTCATTGCTCATGATCATTTAAAGCAATTCTGTCAATACCTCCAGGTGTTTCTCAAAGGTAAGTAATGGAATAAACTTAAAAGTCTGAGTCTCCAAGCTACAGCTTTCAGAAGGACCCTTCCAGATCCCAGAGAGATCCTCACCAAGACTGTTGGCAGAATGCCCCTCCCATGTGGTGAGCCCACGAGACCTGCTCCATTTACACCTCCCCAGAGGCCTTAGCCCTCACTGCTCTTTATCCTGAGGCAGGAAACTGAAATTTATTCCTGCAGCTGCTTTAAAGCATTTTCAATTGGAAATAAAATGAAAAGGAAATGTAAGGGCAAACAAAAACAAAAGTAAAGATCCTTGAAACTTGGCTAGAAATGTAGTTCTCACATTGTCCATTGTCTAGGTCCTCTGGAAGCTGAATTTTAAGGACACAAGCTGTGGCCATAGTTCCAACCTACTCCATAAGCTATGCAAGCTGAATACTGACTGGGATGTTTTTACCTTCGATTCCAATGCGAATGTTTTTCAGGCCCCGTTCCTTTAACACAGTTTTAGCAACATCCCGATTCTCAATATATTTGAAGAATCTGTAGAGCTTGGAGCTATAAAGAACTGTGGCGGAAAAAAGATCTGGGGTTAGTTATGGAGCAAGGACCTCCAGAAGAGGAAGGAGATGAGCTAACAGAATCAAACTAATTAAAGTTTCTTTTGGTCCTGATGCCAAAAAAATCCAGACAGATCACAGATTAAATGTTAAATAATAAATTAACCATAAGAAACCATACAAGACATTTTTGTAATGCAAGGATACGAAAGGCCTTTCTGGGTAAGACATAAAACCTAGAAGCCATAAAAGCTGATATACTCAACTACATAAAAATACATCTCTACTTAGTCAAAACCACTATTAAAGCTAAAAAGACAATCGGAAAAAATATTTGCAACTCATATTACAAAGGGCTAACTTCCTTAATATAGAGAGTGGTCACAAGTAGAGAGCTTACACAAATCTCTAAGTAAAAGACTAATAATCCAATTTTATAATGGGCAAAAATACAGTTGACATAAAATTAAAATGGCCCTTAAAAATTAAGATGTTCAGTCTCATTCATGAAATGAGAAGTGAAAATCAAAACTCAAACAGCAAATATAAATGTTTAGTAAAACACTGTTTTGGTGAGGGTACAGAAAATAAACCTTCCTATGTTTTGTGAGTGTAAATTGGCTCAGCCTTCATGGAGGATAATTTGCCAACATCTATCAAAATTATAAAAGCACAAAGCTCTGACAGAAATTGCATTTTTAGGAGTATTATTCTACAGAGAGATGCATGTGTGAAAGACTGCTTAAAAGGATATTCACAGAGCACCTGAGATCTTGCTCTCTGGCACATGTCTTCAGTTTGACTCAAATAAACTCATAAAAATTCAAATAAGTAAAAGGATATTCATTGCAGCATCATTTATAATTTATAGCTTAAACATCCATCAACAGGGCTGGTTAAATCAGTTATGGCACAATCATGCAATGGAGTATTATACAGCTATTAAAAAAGATCACGGAGGCCGCCTTTAATATAAGAAATGGTATAGAATAGTCTGTATAATATGGTACCATTTGAAAGAAAGGAAAAACGTAAGTGCTTATGTATGTGCATTGAATACATCTGGGAGAAAGTGAGGAGGAAAACTGGATGAGGCAAGGGTGGGAATAAGACTTTTCAATGTACATCCTTTTGTACTTTTAAAAGTATGAACTATTACCAATTCAAAAGGATTTACAAATGAAGAATGACACCACCATTTAACGTGAGGCCTCAGAACTGACACAGTACCAGACGCCAGCAGCACAGAAGGTGTAACGTTCACTGTGCTCCACGGCGTGGAAGTTAGCCCTGCATCACTACACTGAACTCATCCAAGCGAGTGTGCTCATCACTGGCTCAACAGTGACATTCACGTTGGTTCTAGGATCTAGCTGCTACTCTACGTTTCTTGCTAAAAACATCTACATCAGGAAGGTGCTCCTACTCTGGGAATATTCCTCCCCCATGGGTGGGGGGTGGTCTTCGTCCCAGTCCACAGAATCCTCGTCCGTCAGCACGACGATGTGGCACTCCCGCTCCCCTTTCTTGGCACAGCCCACCATGATGGGCAGGATCAGTTCTTCGAGGTAGTGATCAAACTGCTTGTGAGCGCCGTCATTAGACAGTTCATGCAGTAAAGCACCTGGGGAGAGAAAATGCAGGTGAACATCCTCTCTGCCCAAGTGCATGTTCCCGGAGTGAAAAAGCCTACTGGGTAGTAGCTGTTACCACTGAGAAGGTCTAGAGAAGTGACCATTCGAAAGCAGAGATTGTTTCCTGCTCCAAGGTGGTAACTAAGCTGATCTTGTTCGATATGCTTCACATTCTCCCACGCCCCCATTTGCTCATATTTAATAGTCCCTGAGCATTCTCATCAATGGAGGTTTTGTTGAACATACAGTGTCAAACCATAAACATTAATTCTACAGAGACAGAACCACATTTGGGGATGACTCTGTGTAGTACCTCTTCTGGAGATGCTCTGGACCCCAATTTCATGGAGTTAAGAGCACCACAGAAGAGGAATAATCTGGAGACACCAAGGGACCTGCTCTAAGTATATACTAGACTCAGTAGAGAAACCACAAGTCCAGAGAACTTCATGGATTCCGCAGGGAAATGTATCATGAGCTTCAAAGAACAAGTTAAAAATAATTTCAGGGAACCTAGTAGGTAATGATAAGAGCATGGAGTTTGCAGTCAATCAGTTCTAATCTCAGTTTTTAATGCTTAGAGCTTCGAACAAGCTAACTTCTGTCTCATTTGTTAAATGAGGTTATCACCCATCTTTTAGGGTTGTTATAAGACTTACGCCAAGGTCACAGCTATAAAGCACTTAGCAAACACTAAGTTAATGATAATGATAAAGATAATTGTAAGAACCCAGCCAGTTTATGCTGCTTGACCTTACTAGTGAGACTTCCCACATATCTGAGAATCAGTACCCTTATTTGTTAAAAGGTTGAGACACCAAGGTCCCAATAGGGGAAGGAATTAGCTTGGTGATTCATGGGCCAAGCAAGATTTAGAACCCACTACACGTTCTCTTTTGTTTACTGTACTTCCTCAAAATGCTCTGAACCAAGAGAGGGCATGGGATAGTGTGTCTCTGCCTCTGCAAATGACCGTCAACCCACACTTGAAATTCTTTCTGTTTAGTAATAAAAAAATGCCAATCATTTCCAGGCAAACTAAGTTCAGTTGCTCCTGTACTTACTCAGATCTTGACAGCGGATAGTGTTGAAGTCAAAGTTAATGCAGAGATAATCACACGTATCTCTAAGGTCTGGGATAGAGATGCCATCAGGACAATTGATGATACCAGTTTTGTAATAATCCTGTAAATAGATTAGGAGGAAGAATGTAGGCAAAGAACAAGATGAAAAATTACCTCTTCAACACCCATTCATTGCCGGTTCTGTTCAACTGATGGGTTACTAGAACTGTCACCAAATTGGTTGGCTCATTAAATGGTAAAGTGGCTCCTGGCTGTCCTGACATGTTTAACCACAACTTGATACTTGACTGAGCTCATACAGGAAGATGACTTAAGTTACAGGAATAAAACATAAAGTGGGGAAGTCAGTAACTGGGAACTAGAGACTCTAAAGTCAGTACAGCCTGGTGGGACTCCCAGGGCTCCGGCCAGCGGCCGTGGAAGGGGGTGTAACAAAGAGCTACCGCGCACCAGCACCGTTCGAAAGACAGTCGCGCTGATTCCTTCAGCAATCTCATACTCCCCCTTCTCGTTGGGCCGTGTGAAGTTGTACTCTCTTCCTGGTCCAAACATCCTGAAAGACACCAGGCAACAATGTGACCTTCTCCAGCAGGACTCTCTCCCCCCTCGTGTAAGTGAACAGAGCACCGGCACCCAGCCTCCAGGATGGACTCGAGTCTTAGGAAGTGCCCTTCAGACTGGAAAAGGCAGCAATTACTTTCAGCGCTGGAGTGCGAGGGGGCATGACAAGTCTCCAGGTCCACCCAGGGTGAGCTTCTGTGACAGCAGAGGCAGTAAAGCAGCGTCTGCAGAGCTGGCCCGCGGACAGCCTCTCCTGCCCTCCCCACTGTCCAGGATCTGCCTGTACATCGCCGGGCAGCTCAGGGAGACAGTGTCATGCTCTCGGCCTTTCCTATTCCTTCCTCTCCTCTTCCAACAGTCAGCTACCCGGAATGTCAATTCTGAATATTCCCGAGTTCTGCCTTTCAACATCTAATCTGATAGGTGAATCTGTACAGTAGGTACAGATATGCTTTTCCCTTCCCCGCTTCGTTTTAATGGTGGAGCTCAGGGAAAATGCCCTTTCTCAATCTAAGGAGTAACTAACTAGGGGAATCTCAGGTCAATGAGAAAAGGAGGGTGGGCATTAGGTGTATCAGCAGTTTGATGTATTTCAGAGGCAGGCCTGCTCTGGGCATGAACTCGGAGGTCATGAGCACGTGAGGAGGCAGCCTTGCCTTTCTTATTTATCTTTTCCCCTCCTTCTTCCTCCTCTCAGTTCCCCTCCCGTAAAACTGGCCCCGTGACTTCTAGGACTCCTGCTGCTCTGTGGAATGGGAAGCCAGCACGAAGGTCAGGGCAGACAGCTGCCACCTACAGCCAGCCTGATCTGAGCTGTCAGTGGGGACTCACTGCCATTTCCTTCCTTAACCTGCTGGGAAGCCCTGCTGTTCAACTGCTCCAAACTGTTCGCCTCCACTCTGCATTGGCTGCTTTTCAAAGGTCTGAAGAAGACTCCGTATCACATGCTTTCCAAATCACTAGACCGTACATAAGAAATCCATTCTCATAAACTTGTCTTCAACGAATGCTGACATTTTCCTAGAACATTCTGGGTGAAGTCTAGTTGAGACAGCTATGAATCAAAACAGTGAACATGCCATAAATATGATCCCCCTACCAACAGCAGGACCTAAACTCAGAGATGGTTCTCCAGTAGCGGTATGGATTTGCATTAGTCCAATCTCGATCTCTCAGCTTGTCCCCTGTGACTAGCAGGCCACATTTGTAAGCTCACTGGCTGGGATTACGAACACTGTATGTAGCCACAGGACAACAAACTCTTAGAACTCACGATCTAAGCCAACTCTAAGCCAGCTGATGAACCATTTAGATAGAGAAATCAGACTCTCTTTTTCTTGGGACAACACATTCCTAGATTCCAAGAACCAGTTACCCAGGAATCTATTACCCAGAAAATGCTTGCCTTCTTTTTATCACCACTTTCAGAGGAAACCTACCTCAGCCAGCCTGCCCTGAGGAACACGGGGGGGCGCATTAGTGGTGATACCAAGACTGGGGACAGGGAGTCAAGTCTGATAAAATATAGGGTCAATTTAGAAGATGTTTTAATGTACTAGTTTAATCTTAATTCAGATGTTTGAGAAATATATAGGTTTGGTTTTGGTTAAAAATAGCTCATCATAAATTTTTATGTATATGTTCACATAAACACATATTTGAAAAGCTGGATCCCATTTAGCCTAAAATCCAGGAAAATTAAAGTAGTCACTCTGATTTCTAATACGGTTCAAATTAGTTCAATGTCCTGAGTGAAGTTAGATCTTTAAATAACATCTACTTCTAATAAAAATCCTCAAAAGCCAAATGTGTGTATATACACATACATTATTATTATTTTACTCTTATCCCATTTGCTGTTCCTTATGTTAGGGTCTACGATTGGCCAGAAAGAGGATCTCCTAACTTCCAGCCCAGGCTCCAAGGGTACTTGTGGACAGTGCTCCTTCTGAGCAGGCTCTTTCCATTTCCTAAATTCTAACCCTAAAAAGCTGGGGCAGGAGGTGGTGAGAGGAGGATAGGACTACAGTCTGAATGAAACATGAAGCATAAAGAGAACAATCATGAAACAACAGAACAGCCAGATATAAGGATTCGGTTTCAGAAACCAAATGGTGATGGAGGCATTAGAAAACGACAGTACATCATCTATTTCCAAGCACAACTGGCAATGGGTGGCAGGCAAAATCATGCTTTTCAGTGAAATGACTTTGCTGTTGTGTCCTATGAAACATTTGTCTAATTCTATTTTTTATTAAAAGACAAAAGACCAAAAAAAGAAAGAAAAAAGAACACGATTTACAGCTTTCACTTTATCCTAGTATCTTTGATTTGTGGAACTCAGAAAACATTGCTTTTGTGAGACTATGAAAACTGTGAATAAAAGAAATTAAGTATGTGACTTCTGTTTTAGAGTGATTTTACAGAGGAACAGGGAATGAGATTTAGCAGATTACTTCTCATAGTTCTGGCTGCACTCCCTTTTTTTGTTTACTATACTGGATTTGTAAATAAAATAAATACCCAGCCCCCTAAATCACCAACACATAGACATTTTGTACCAGCTTGCCCTCCGTCTCACCAGAGCAGGGAGATAGACAAATCAGCAATGCAATGCTTTTTATTCTCATATCTAAAGGAAGGTAAACAGCAGGTATTCTAGTCATAGGGAGCAGAGTGCATTTGGAAGGAAATTACCATCAATTACCTTCCCAACATGGTATCCGGGTGAGCAGTGAAAATTTGCGGATTCACCACAAAACGAGTGCCATCTACAAGAAGTGTCACTTTCTCTGGCGCCTGGGAGTGAAGGTTACTACCAAAGCCCACAGTGCTGTTTCCAAATCGTTCTGGAGCAATAAAGGGTTCATGGTTCCGTTTATTCCCACTTTGAAAGCAAGAGCCTTTGCCGTCTTCGGGAAGTGGCATTATGTGAGGGAACTGGAGACTTGCTGGCTGAGAGGCATAGTCAAGCGAAAGGTCTAAAAGATCATACAAACAAACCAAAATAACTCGACTGCAAAAGCCTTGGGGGAAAAATAAACCCCAACTTCTTTAAAAACAATAAAAAACAAACAAAATCCCACAGATTTTTAGGGGTAAACAGGCAAAAACTCTTGACTATAGCAAGTAAAGAAAAAAAATACAACTGGAGACTTACACTGGATCCCCCGAGTTTTTTCCGGAGCGTGCGCGTGCGTGCGTGTAGGAGTGAATAAAGGTGGTAATACCCACATTTTAAAATAAAATTAAAAACTTTAAAAGTAAACTTCTACATGGTTTAAAAAACTAGCAACCTTCTGCCACAGCCCATGACCGCCCACCTTGTTCCACAGAGGCAATAACTCTTTGCTTCTGTTTTCACTTCTCTAAATAATACTCTAATATTTCCTGTGTTTTATTTAAGGAACCTGCCACCTCTGTGTGCCAAAACTATTTTCCACATTCTTTAAAAATGTTTCCAAATTTTATTTTCCAGAAAGATGAAAGATTCTAATTGTTTAAATGCATCATTTTTCCTAGAAAAATCACAGAAAAATGAATTTTCACTATGCAAAGGAGCACCCTAACATCACCAACACCACTTCTGAACAGGCAGGTCTTGCTATCAGCAGCAAAATTCCAGTGCAAATGGCCTTGGATTAGGATTCATGCTTGGAAGCTCAGTTTTTGCATCACCAAAAAGCTATTTTCTTTAAGTAATTCACTTTTCTAAACCTGGCCCATCATCTGTAAAATAAGAATGCTCATTCCACCTACCTCACAGGATTGACTGTCCACTGAAAGGAAGTCTGAGAGAGCACTTAAAAATGTGCAATGCCACATCATGTAAGAGGCTTAAAATGGACTGAAAGCTGGATGTACACAGGAGACAAGTGGAAGCAAGTATCTACAAAAGGGTTCCTAGAGGATGTACTTAAATAGGCAGTTCTAATGTATGCCCTAGCCAGTTTGGCTCAGTGGTTAGAGCACTGGCCTGCAGAAGGGTCCTGGGTTCGATTCCAGCCAAGGGTACATATCTTGGTTGCAGGCTCGATCCTCAGTCCCCGTTGGGGGCTCATGCAGGAGGCAACTAAGTGATGTGTCTCTCTCACACTGATGTTCCCCCCCCCCCCCCCGAAAAGCAATGGAAAAAATACCCTCAGGTGAGGATGAAAACAAACACACAAAAAAACTCAGAAGCATAGAGTTAATACAACATGTATATGCCATTACTTAGATTTGGCAAGCTCAGTTAACATTTTCTATATTTTCTTCAAACTTTTTTTGGAAATACAGTATTATACATACAACTGAATGTCTCACTCCCACCCTTCCTATATTTTAAATTGTATACAGTATTTCATGAACATGATTACTGCCCATGACCTCTGGGAAATTAGTCTGATTTTAGTTAGATAACCAAATAAAACTGTTAGAGTACACTCAATAGCCCCCCAGCCCCCCCCCCCCACATACACCTGTTTCTAGAGAAAAGGAAACCAAAATCTAGACCAAAAATCAATTTAGGGTTCACATCTTACAGCTTCTGCAGGACTTAAATTTTCAATGTGGCCCTGATTTTGCATACCAAGAGCTAAGTTCCCACACAATCCACAGGCAGGCTTGTAGCAAGAAACACCTTAATCACCAGACAGGCTTTCACACTGGCAGTGAGGTTCTTAAAAATGAAAGTAGGATCTACATCACTAATTCAGTTCTCTAGAAAGCTTGATGTGCCCCCAGCAATGAGGCAATTAAATTAGATCAATTACTGAAGGATGCCTCAGGTTCCATCCTTAAATGGGTAAGAAGGAAAAGAGCCTCATTGCACAAATTCTCCCTAATGGTGCAGCACTCTGCTTATGTATATATATAACAGTAGCACAGTCTTATCTGAAAGACCCAGGTTCAAAATCCAGTCCCCCACATCCTGGCAGTGTGAACCCGAGCAAGTTACCTAGGCTTCTGAAGCCCACATTTCCTCATTTTTAAAAGGACTGATCTCAGCAGGGATCGGCAAACTTTCTGTAAAGGGCCAAAAAGTAAATACTTGGGGCTTTGTGGGTCAGTCTCTGCCACTGTAGCAGGAAAGCAGCCATAGACAACATGTAACAAATGGGCATGATAGCTGTATTTCAAAACTTTATTGACAAAAATAGGCAGCAGTCCAGATTTGACCATAGCCTGTCACCCTTGATTTAAACAGATGTAAAATTCCTGGCACAGTGAGTGCCCAGTAAGTAGGAATTGCTATTATTGTTGCTATTGTGCTTATTAAAAGTTAAAAAGAGACTGCACCTCCATTAACTCAATAATATTCTAGCCTTGTGAGGTAAGAAGAATATTATATTCCTGTTTTCTAGACTAAGAAAGCTGGGCTCACAAAGCCCAAGGATCATGCCCACGGTTACAGCCGACAGGCAGCAGAGCTGGAATCTGAGCCCATCTTCTGCCTGCAAACCCATGACTATCTTTCTTACACCATTACTGCCAAGCTGGATGTGCGAGACTGATTAAATATGCGGGGGTTTTCTGTGATGGTTAGCTTTACAGAACTGTGATATATAAGCTAAACCGATTAACTGGGTATCTTAATAGGTTAAGAACATTTCTGTCCTCTGGCACAGTGGATGCTCAGGTGTCAGAAAGCCCTCCCAGTCAAGGCAAGGGTTAACCACCGTACCATCATTCCTGGGACCGAGGGAATAAGAAAGATTTTGAAGACCCGGAGAAGTCAGGCTATTTGTTTCTTTTTCTTGGGTGGCAGCTGAGATTTCATCCATCAGGCAGCTGGCCTCTTGCCGCAATAATCTGTCGCTGTCACTGCCACGGTGAACATTCATCCTTGGACTCTATGGTGAACTGTCTGCTTGATCAGAAAAAACCCTGCAAGACAGGAATATGCATGATTTAGAACTCTCTCAAAACAGGTTTCCAAGGACTCCCACGGCATGAAAGCCGAACTGGAGAACTGACTGACAGCTCTCACTCTTGTTCTGGGAAATTGTATCTTAAACATCTCTGCGATTTTATATTGAGAGGAACTAGCTGATTCAAATGGTCTGTTGATAAACCCGCTACCAGGGAATAACGTTAAACTTTACCCACAAACAGACATTGAGTGCACTGACTTTAGCCACATCCATGACCAATTAAATGGTGGTGTTTACCCTACAGAGACACAGGAGGAGGAGAGGCCAACTGATCACTTAAAGAAAATTTGCCATATATTTTTAAAAATCAAGACACACACACTCCTGCCACAACAGAGCACTAGGAAATGCAAACCAATCACAATGATAATGCTAGTATAAGAGGCTAAAAGTCACCTGCACTAATAAACAGTTCTTCCACTTTCTGTAGCACATGCTCAACCTCCAACACCCACCTCAAAATTACACGGAGATGTCACTGGCCATAAGGCTAACTCTCCCCGCAGCAGTGCGCTATCATCATGAATGACACCTAGGGAGTGAATGCCTCCTGCAAGGTACTTGCTATTGGGCAGAATAGAGAGATTAGACAGGAGGCTTCATTCCTTTCCTCCAGGTAGTCATGCCCAGCAGCCCTTCTCCTCGGGGGCTTCCCAACTACTGAAAACATCCTGAAGTTCACCCTACTTAGTACTTTCACAGTTTATACTGTACTGATTTCCACTTGGTGTTTTGGTGGAAGAATCACCTTACATCACTGGCAACTTTAATGCATATGGATTGCAGGCTAACACCAATTTAGAAAGTAGTTAGGTCACTAAGGGCAGTAACATGTTTTAATACTCTGAATTTCCCTGACATGCAAGCATGTAGAGGTGCCAATAAATATTTGTAATGTGAATTAAATTATTCCCTTCATAACCTGTATTAATACACTTTTGAGCATAAAGTTGATTGATCAGTTAAGTCCCTGTTTTAACTTGGATGAAATAATAAAAATGACCACTTTGGAAAGATGAGTCAATACATGTTCCTGAAAACAAATTATTTTAAAGAAGAGATATTTTCAGTTGATGGAACATTTTATTTTCAGACAATGGCTCTTATAACATTAGGGAAATTGAGGCAATAGATGAATGTTTTGACAGAAAACTTGGTATGTGGGTATAGCTTTTTCAGGATTACCCTTTCTTAAAGAAAAAAACATATCTACACACAAAAAATGCAGCCACTTAAAATTTATCCCAAAGACGGGTAAAGTCAAACGTTCTGGAACCACCCTGCCCTCACATTCGCTTCGGAAAATCAGGTCTACAGAAGGGTAAAGAATAGCCGTGCAACTGGAAAGTGCATTCTTACCAGCATTAGAAAGACCAAAAGAGGGCCTGCTTCTTAAAGCTTAACTGGTTTGAACTACAATGTTTCTCTCAACCTACAGTTGCTGCTGCTCAACTCTTCACTAACTGCTCAGGAACCAAGTTCAAACTTCTCTTCGCTGCTCTCCAAAAGATCTCTTGGACCAAAATATAAGAAACTTGAATAAGCCTCTCTCTTGAAAATGTGCACAGTCTAGACTGCTTGTATACGTTACTTCATCAATTCCTTATGTCTGAAAAATAGTTTCATTATAATGGACTAGAATGAAAACGCTTTCTTCCTATTCAAAGCTCGAAACTCAGTTTAACTTGTACACAGTCAATTAATAAAGATATACTTGGAATTAGCAGGGTAGATATCTCCAGTGAGGGGTAAAAAGTAACTTGTTGAGAGTTAACCAGCATTTTATTTGTATTTAGTTCAATAATACATGAATATTTCCTTTCTTAAAAAGGACCTCTGACCATCGTCTCCAATTCCAGTCACTTCTCCAAGTGGCTATCACTACCTGCTTGGTATGAACCCTTTTAGACTTTATCAAAATGCATTTATATTACACAGATATACTGTTAAAAGCATATTGCTTTTAAAAAACAAACTATATTCTATATGCATTCCTATTCTGTAATATTTCTCTAAGTTAATGTTATTGAGATCCATCGATTTTGGAAGATCAAGATCTATGAACCTAAAAAGTAAACAGTGTGACAGCAAATTCTTCAATATACACCAGGGCAGCCAGTTTAAACTGAATAGTAAGGGTCTACTCCCCTTCCAGGATGGATGTTTCATTCAACTTTGAATGTATATATTCATTGCCTACCATGGTTCAATTCTGTAACCATCCCCCAAATGAATCTTGGTCCTCAGAACATATCTAAAAGAAAAAGAAAAAAAGAAAAGAAAAGAAAGAAAAGAAATAAGCAAAGTACTTCAGCAATATAGTTCTCTACTGCTACAAAACTATTTTTGGCCAACAGTCCTAAAAGTCACAGTAATGTACAATTAACAAGAAGCAAAGGATCATGACATCCCTGGACACCTAACAGCCACTGGAGAGACGGCTTCAGAAAACAACTAGGAGTTAGGAATATATTAATGAAACTCAGACTGTATAGCTGGGCAGCAAGCCAGCTCAAGCTTCACCTCCCCATCTCAGGTAACAGTACTTTATACACTCTGAAGAGCTACACAAATATACTTTTTATTATTTATTTCACAGGCCTCCTATGAAGGCCCACATTTTGTTAAGTCTTGATTTTGTTGACCTGGAACAGCAAAACATTTAGCATCATAATCTTCCCATCTTGGAAAATTTATATACAATCTTTGGTAGTGGAATTATCTCCGCATATTTCTTGCACCTAAAAAAGGGACATACTGGTTTCTCTCTAGAACACTGTCATCTCGAGTATTAATCCAAAATAATCTCTAGATAACAAGTGTATTTTTTTTCTACTTGCAATTTCCTCTCATTATTTCTGAAGAAAATAAGATAATTAAACAGGTCACTTCCATTAAGTTCAGTATCTTGCCACTATTCAGATTTTAAAAATCCAGATGGAATGGGGTTGGGGACAAAGTCAACACAGATGCATTTTATTATTATTTATTATTATTTTTTAATCCTCACCTGAGGATATTTTTTCATTGCTTTTCGGGGGGGGGGGGGGTGAGAGAGAAACATTGATGTGAGAGAGACACATCGACTGACTGCCTCCCGCACTCGCCTTGACCGGAGCCGGGGATCGAGTCTGCAACCAAGGCACATGCCCTTGGCCAGAATTGAACCCAGGATCCTTCAGTCCGCAGGCCGATGCTCTAACCACTGAACCAAACTGGCCAGGGCAACATGGATGCATTTTAAAAGCATTATGCTTCCAGACTGTTAACAGTTCAGGGTATGCTCTTTTACTGCAGGGCTATGTCTCCCCTCTATCAGAGCTGGGAGGTGAAGATGTCGTAGAACGCCATAGAATAAATAATCTACCCTTCATCTATAATTCATAATTAAATTCAGAAAGTAATTATATCTTTGCCAAACCTTCATTTCAGGCACAAATCCTAGTCCTTTCTGCTACTCTAATTGCCTATTACCGACTTTGGTCTAGTCCCATTGTGCATAATAATGAGCCCTGCTAATGTTTGCTATTAGAAGCCAACGGATTGTTTTGCTTCACATATGCTGCCTGATGACACCCAGGATTTCTGGTTAAAAGGATTCATGAAGGCAGAGGTAGAGACAACAGAGGTGATAGAATACAATCGAAAATGTCTACATGACCCCCTTCTAGGATATTACTGACTGACTGCTAAGAGGCTGCCATCTCCAAAATGTATTCTGGGTGGGTGTGTTTATGTATTTATCTTTCTCTCTCTCCATATATATATATATATACACACACACACACACACACACACATATGTGTGTGTGTGTGTGTAAAATATATATTTTAAACCAACTCCGCTGACACTTCCCTGTCATGTTTCTATTCACTCCCTTTGCATGTGCAGCCCTGATGTCCCAACTCATAAGAAATTCTGTCTTCTGACTAAGGCTTTCTGGTTTTCCTTTTTCCAGATTATTTCTAAAAAAACTGTGTAAGACCACCCCAGTATTAAAGCCCACATAAACTTTATTCTTAACATTTCTAAATCTTGGAGTTTTCCTACCTTACGGCCCCAAACCTGTAATAATTTCACTGTTTGAATCTGTAAAGAGAGAGACCCTTGTAAGTAAGTTACTTCCACTGGGCCCTCCCTTCCTGCGTACTTGCCGTGGCCCTCAAAGAACTCTGGCAGACCAGGGAAACATAACTACTTCTTAGAGATTCCTTGCTGCATTTCTCCCCAAGTATGATCTTCCATTACGGCTCTATCTTTTGTAACTGTGGCCTTGGGCAGGTTCCTAAGTCTCTTTGAGTCTCAACTTGCTCACTTATAAGAGAGGATAATAACCATTAACCACATAGGCTGATACAAGGATTAAATGAGGTAATACATGTGCAGTGCTTAGTATGATGCCTGGCACACAGCACTCAATAAATGTTGATTGTTGTTATGACTCCTGACCCACAGTCTATGAAGATCTTTTACACACCTAATCGTATTTGATACTAAGACAACCCCAGGAGAGGTATTTTCATTATTCTCACTTTATTGCTGGAAAAAAATTAATTCAGGCTTTAGAGACGTTAGCAACTTCCCCCAAATCACACTCTAGCTAAGAAGCAAAGATAGATTCCAAATTTGGATCCTTGGATTGCCATATTGTTTCCAACCAATCACAGTTTCCTCCAAACCATCTTGCCTTTCACCCATTACTGACTGTAGGAGTTACTCCTTCTATTATTTGTCAGAGATGAGAGAGAAAACCAGTCATTTCCAGGGTCATTGCTGCTGCAGTTCTTATCAAGCAGGAGTTACTGTAGTGATACAAGAACCCTCTGATAGATGTTTTTCCCCATAAATAGATATAGCATTATTAGTGTTTTACTGCTTATAAAAGTGGTATGTGCTCACTGAAAAAAATTCAGTCAATATAGAAAGATAAAAATACTTTAAAAATCAGTAAAGCTGTGGTGAAATCTTTTCACACATATCTTTGGGTATCTACCCTATTATATCCTTGGAATAAACTGGAAGTAAAACTGCTAGGAAAAAGGTAAATACTTTTTAAGTTTTGATATATACTACCAGCCTATCCTTTATAAATATACCAATTTGCACTCCTTCCAGCAACAGAAAGTGTCCGCTCTCCAGAACTCTTGCTAGCAGTGTTTCAGCCTTCCTTATTTTTGCTAATCTGATAAGTGAAATATGATCTCATTTAAAAAACCATTCATTTCCAGCAATACTTCCAAAATTTCACCTTTGAGAGCCTTAAAAGTTTTGGGTGGGGAGGGAGAAGAACCCATGCCGGGTGGGTACTAGGTAGTAGCAGTGGTTTATTCCCATCAAGTTCATCAGGCTTGACTAGAATCACTGGGTGTTTCCCATGACTTGCTTACATCTCCGGGGAAGTATGGGAGATGACAAGATAAGATGACAGGACCACCCACTAGGCTGAAGCAAAGCAGGTTCTGGCTTTGTTATTAACTAGCCATGTCACCAAGAAAATGTCCTTTAAGCTTCAGTGTTTTAAGCATAAAAATGGGATGATACCTACCACTACCAAGTCAGACAATCCTTTCTCAAAAAGGACGTATGGAAAGCCCTCAAAGAGCACAAAGCGCTGTATAAAGACATGAGATGAATGTGGGTGTGTGAGTCTCCCCTGAACTACTCCTTAGCATTCACCTGACTCTAAGTTCATCATGCTCCTCTTCCGCTTTTGAGTATATTTTTTATGTTCTATTGTATGGTTTTCCTGATTTCAGCTACCTTTCCCTTTTTAATTCCGTGAAATTACACACTGCATTGCCTTTGGGGTTCTTTGAATTTTGCCGCAGTTGCCTAACTTTCCATTTGCACCTGACCTTCTGTGTCTTTCCTGTCTTCCCTCAGGAAAGTGCCATATTCTTTCTCTTCTCCTGCCAAGCTGTCTTTTCTTTAGCTTTTTTACTGCTGTCAAATTTTAAAAAACAAAGACAAATGATAATCCTGCACTTGGGTGGTACATGTTCATTGTTCCCAGCAGAAAATACTGAAAGGACAAAAATCACCCCTTTGTTCTTCCAGACTTTCCTAAATATAAACACATAAATATATTTCTTTTATTTTTACAATTTGAAATTCTCCTGTAAATACTATTTTGTATTCTCAGCATACAATGAACATGCTGAGAATACTGTATGTCAATAATCATAGTCTTACATCATTTTCAATGGTACATAATATTCCATTATATGGTTGTATCAAATTTTACTCATATCATTTCACAGCTACTTTTTAAAAATTTAACCTTTAACCCATATAGAGTTTATTTTGGCATTTAGCATGAAGTATAGATCTAACAAGATTCAAATGGGTAACCAACTAACTGCTTTAACAATATAGTCTGAAGAGTCCATTTTTCCTCCCACTGATTGAAATGTCAATTTTCTCAAATACTACCATATAATATATGCTTGGTCTGATTTTTAAACTCTGTTCCACTGATTCATCTATTTCTGTGTCAATGTCAACTGTAATTTAACATCTTCGTATCATTTTTCTATGTCACTTATCTAGATGTTCTAAAATATTTTTAAGTTGTCAACAGGGAAATTTTTTCTCCTAATCTTTAAAATGATGTCTTAATTACTCATTTATACTTTTCCTCTGCAATGAGTAACACCAGCTTAATCAGTTTTAGAATTCTTGTGGTAAATTTCATAGAATGTTAAATTTAATGGAGATGGCAACTGCACACACTCAGACTCCCTGTACCAGTTTATGACCCAGAATACAGGCGATCTATTCCCAGAGCACTTGATGGTAAATACGGGAGGTTCTGTCTGCCCTCTTACTATATATATGGAAGTAAAATTTTGCTTTACTTAAAAATATTACTGTCATAACTCATTCCAATGAAATTTTAATAAAAATGTGTGTGGGTAACTGAAACTATTAACACTAGAGCAATTTTGATGTTTACTGTTAAAAGACAGTATTTAATCAAATTTTTAATTCAGAAAGTAAAATGTAAATTTACTTCAGCTATTTTAATATACTTACATACATTATATACTTTAAAGATAGATTATATTTCTAAGTTAATATTGCTGCTACCCAGCAGACTTTTTTCTGTGTAGAAAAAGAACTCATGGTACTGCATTTTTTGAATTCTGGTCAAGGTTATTACCACACATGCCTTCCTTACATGCTCTCCCTGTGAGCCTAAGCAACTGCAATGATTAATCCCTAGTAAAGATCAATCCCCTTCCCCTAACTCCTTTCTCTTTTGTTTCTTTTTCTTTTCCAAGAACTGATGCTAAAAAATGTTTTCCCATTTGTGTTACTACTTCCTCACAGTCTCAAATGAAAGGAAGCTATATTTAACCGTAGCTACCTGCCTCCCATATTTACCAGCAAGTGCTCTGGGAACAGATCGTCTGAGTTGTTCTTAATTCCACCACTTTCTAGCTGTGTGAATCTGGGCACATGATTAACTTCTCAATTTTCTCACCTGTAAATTGAGAATAATAATAGTACCTATTTGGGAGAACAGTTTTAGAAATTACAAATACTCCAAATAAAGCAGTCTCTGTCATATGGTAAACACTGAAAAAGTGTTAGCTGTTATTACTATTTATATATTCAAAACTAGTTTCAAGCTTACAAAAATAATATTTGAAAACTATTTTTTAAAATCTCTTCTTGATTCTCCTTTCTTGCACTAATACCTAGCCACTACATCATCCCTCACCTCAATTCCAACACCAACAGCCCTCTATTTATATCTCTGGGTATTTTCACGGAGAATAAGTACTGGATTCTGAACACATCAACTGGCAGAGGTAATAAAACAATGATGATATCACTATTAATTCTTAATTCCAAACATTTACAAATAACAAACATGTTATTTCTGTAAACCAAACCTGTAGTTTTAGAACTAAAAAGTACACAGCTTTCACCCTAGCTGGTGTGGCTGGGTGGTTAGAGTTTCGGCCCTTGGACTGAAGGGTCCCGGGTTTGACTCCGGCCAAGGGCACGTACCTCGGCTACAGGCTCCATCCCTGGCTCTGGCCCAGGTGAGTGTGGGAGGCGACCAATCACTGTGTCTCTCTCACATCGATGTTTCTCTCTCTCTCCCCCCCCCCCCCCCACTCCCTCTGAAAAGCAATGGAAAAAACATCCTCAGGTGAGGATTAAACAGAACAAAAAAAACCCACCCAGCTTTCTAAAGAATCTCTTGCAGGACTGAGCACTTTTATCAGCTAGGTTTCTTTTTAATCTCTCAAAAGTATAGAGAAGTTTTTGGTAATCTCTTCAGATTAACAGCAAATCAGTGTGTGTATATATCTATACCTAATCTATCTATCTATCTATCTATCAGAATACATCTACCAAACATCTACCAAACATCTACTGTGTAAAGGCTCTAGCTCTGTGTACAGCATGGAGGGACACAAAGGATGGAGCGACACTTTCCAGGGTTGGTCCCAAGCTTCCATGCTGGTTAGGTGGGGATATATGAAAAATAGAAATTTTTTTTAATCCTCACCAAGGATATGTTTGATTTTCTTAGAAAGAGAGAGAGTAAAGGGGGCTGAGGGAGAGAAACATCAATGTGAGAGAGAAACACTGAGTGGTTGGTTGTCTCCCATATGCTCCCTGACTGGCAATCGAACCCACAACCTTTGGGTGTATGGGACGACGCTCCAACCGAGCCACCCAGCCAGGGTGAAAAAGATAAGCAAATTTAAGTAATAATACAGAATAGGTGGTTTAAACCAGTGGTTCCAGATTCCCAGGCCTATCCTCTAGAGTCTGTCTCCGCTGGTTTACAGTGGGGCTGGGAATTTATTTTCACTCACCTCTATAATTTTAATAATAGTCTTTTACATTTGTATAGCATACAATTCAAATTGCATTCATATTTGTTACTTCATCTGATCCTTACAACCTTCTCTATAAAACAAATAGGAATATACTAACAGAGACAACAAACCAAATCCTCTGGCCGGGGTCATACATCTTTCCACTATACCTCAGTGCTTTCAAACTTGGGAGTAAGGCTCCCCCTGTTTTAGTAAGAATAGAGATAGTTTACTTTATACCTATAACTTACCATAAAGCCTTAAAATTTCAACAGTGGAATGGACAATCTGGGTCTAAAGAAAACAGTATCTTGAAATAAATTATAATATTTTAAAAAACAATGGATGGCCAGCATTTCCTGAGAACTTTCAATGTCTCAGGCACAGTTGTAAGCACTTCATGTAAGTTACATGAATTAACCCAATCCTAACAACCCTCTGAGGTAGGTACTACTACAATCACTATTTCAGAGACAGAAACTGAGGAGTACTTTATCCAAGCTAGTAAATGAAGGAGCCACGGTTTGAACCCAGGGAAGACTAGCTCCAAAGCCCACATTTTTGACCACTACCCAATTAAGTACAGCTGACCTTGAACAATTCAGGTTAGGGGTGTAGACCAACCACACTGTCCAAAATCTGCCTAAGTCTTTTGCATACTTGGATTCCCAAACATGGAGTTTACCCTTGGATAACACAGACTATGAGGGTAAACTGAACTGCAGTCATTTAAAAAAATTTCTATATACACAAAACTGTGCAGTTCAAGCCTGTGTTGTTCAACTGCATAATGAGGGCACTACTGAGCATAAATCTTACTGGCTTTGGAGTCAGCCAGATTTAAGTCTGAACGCTGACCACTTACTAGGTTTACAACTTTGGGCAAGCTTAAGCTTTTTGTATCTTAGATTCCTCAGGTATAAAATGGAGATAATAAAATGAGACAATGGACATAAAAAGCATTTAGTACAGCATCTGTTATATAATAATGTCTATGAACTGTAAGTCCCTACTACAGTATTTCTAATTCTGCTTTTCATGAATATACAAGAACCACCCAACAATGTCTAACTTGGGGACTCCAAGCAAAAATATGAAAAGGTTCTCCTTTCATCCATAGGTCCTACTATTCCAGAAATGCATATATTATTCCAATAATCTCATTTCCCATGGGAACGCCAGAATATACTGAATCATATTCGTAGTTACATCAGTTTTATATTCTGTCTCCTACAGAGATACCTAATAACTTTGGCAAGGAAACAGTATAGTTATGTGACAACTTCAAAAGATTCTGGACATTGCTCAAACATCTAACATAATAAAAATTCACCAATGTACTTATCTAAACCTTTACTGAATCTTTAAAAACAACATCTCTTGGGATTACAAGATAACTACCTATTTGCTCTTATTTGTCCTTTTACTGCTTATTTCAAGCTTCAGAGTTCCTTATTTTAGTACTCCCGTTCTTCATGATTTATGACTCCATTTTTCCCCAAATAATACTGCTATTGTAGTCATGTGAAAGTCTCTCCATTTTCTTCATCTCCTTATAACTTAATTTCTCTGGACCTTTTCCATTTCTGAAGCATTTTTCTCGAGATGACTTAATGGGAAGAACACTGGACTAGGAGCCAGGAGTCTTCATTCTGCCATCTATCTCCTCAGATTCTTTATCTGAAAGACTAGAGGATTGCACTAGATAAATTTGTAATAGGTCTCCTTATATCACTAAGCCTCATATTTCCATGACTCTGAGTATTCCAACTAGAAATCATTCATTTTCCAACAACTTCCCTAAACTTTCTACTCCAGTTAGCCAAGGAGGGGCAGGCATGTTCAGATATGGGCACAGAGGAAGACGTGATAATCAGTTCTATAGAAGGCAAGACGTGATGTTTTGTGAACCAGTAGAAGAAGATGGATTAGTAAGAGAAATCAGACACCAAAAAGACACCAAAGACAGAAGAAGGTCAGAAATACATAGCCTAACTTCATCCCTACACATCTATTTGAAGTGGGACTAAGAACCAGAAAAAGCTTTTGGCAGCAGAGGAGGTGAGCCTCCTGGGAGCAATGTAACTCTGCATCCTCTTTGCAATGTTGTTGCCAACATGGCCTCCTACAGTGCTTTACACAAAATAGGCATTACTAAGGATTTGATGGCTGAACTGAAAGCCATCGTAAGTGCTACTGGTAGTGCTACATATCAAGAAATCTGAGAGTTCAAGGCCATGGGAATTACATGGCACTGGCTGCCCTGGTTCTAAGGGAAGGAGACTGGGCTAGTTGAGGGGGGAAATTGGGTATAATAGCGCGGATGGTGTGATAATACTGAAAGTAGCCCCCAGAAGGAAAAAGGACAGATTCATAGGCGCTGGTTATCTCTAAACCACCAAGGCAATATTAGAAATATGTATGAAAGTCATTTCCTACCCTGGTGTCAGAGTCCAAGAAAACACTATCTTTTCTGAAGTTTCCTTCCGGAGTCAGGGAGCTTCTTGGCTTATGACTGGTTAGGGGCAGGGGAGAGTACATCGACAAAGGGATAAGGGAGCTGGGCAGTTGTTAAGAACTCTCAGGCCAGCCCTATGGAGGTGTTTCTCAAAGTGTGGTCCCTGGGTCACCAGTAACAGGCCAACAGAGAGGGCGTGCTTGCTTAAAATGCACACTCAGGGACCCATCCCTGGTCTCTAGAATCAGATTTCTAGGAAGTGGTACTGGCATTTTTTAGGAGCAAGCTTACGTTTGAGAAGTGCTGCGCCAGGATTTGAGGGGGGGCGAGGGGGGGCAGCGTTGGGGGGAGGCAGTTGAGAGTGAAGCTCTTTGACTGGATTCATCATATGCCACTAAAGTTACTTTGTTTTGGGAACCATTAAAAAACTCAATTTCTCAGGTAACAGCCGCGGCTAGTTAGCAGGTAGCAGCGAGCAGAGGCGCAATGAAAGGCCTGGAAAGTGCATTTTCACCAACTGGTTAAACAGCTCCTCCCCAGCCTTGTTTATCCTGTTAGTTTGCTGGCTGGTTTGTTTACAAATAAATCGGTTCAACCCTGGAATTTTCAGAAAGAATCACAAACTACAAAACAGAAGAGGGTTTGTGTTTTTTTTTTTGATAGCGCAGAGCGAGGCTTGTAAGCCTGAAGACACTGCCTGCTATAAAAAGCAAGGTTTTATTTAGAAGAAAATGACCGGGCAAGGCTCTCGCTGCTCTTCTGCAGACAGAGCCACGGACGAAAGCTGGTTATTTGCGGGCGGCAGCGAAGGAAGACGGGCAGGGGCGGGACGAGCGGGCAAAAGGCACCCTGCCCGCGTTTAGCAGGAAGGCGACCAACTACGTAATTCTCAATGAGTTCCATTAACTGCCGGAAAAAAAAAAAAATAACGTCTGCAAATGTTTTATCAATAAACACTCCGAAGTTCTCGTCGTTTCCGGCGGGATAAAAACACCAAAGGCCTGCGGGAAGCAGACAAGTTCTACTTCAGCTGTGCCCACGACAGTGTTTACGATTTCCACACAGGTGACCCCTTCCCGGGCGGTGAGACCTCACCCCTCGGCACGAAAACGGGGCCCGGAGCCCGGCTGCCGACATTTTTCCGGGGGACAATTTTAGTCCCGTAGGCGGGGGTCGGAGCCGGCGGACTTCCGCCGAGCGGCGTCGCGAGGAGACGCCCCGCCGGACACAAAGGCAAATGTCGGGGCCGTGCCCGCCGCCACTTACCTGCCGCGCTCCGGCGCCGGGGCCCGAATCTACCCGGGAGGCGCGCTCCGCGCCGCGAGAAGCCGCCGCGGGACCGGTGCCGCAGCGCCGCGCCCCCCGCCCTGGCCCGCGCGGCCACGCGGCTGAATCACCCGGCGCTTCACGTTAAGAGTCCCCTCGGCGCGCGGGGCACGCCGGGAAGGCCGGGCTCGGGGCCCCGCGCCCCCGGTGGCCTTTTTCCTTCCCGACACGCCCCGCGGGCCGGAAGGAGGCCGAGCTCGCGCTCGCACGGCCCGGGTGATTCGGTGTCTGAGCCGCGGACAGCGTCTTTCAATTATTAAAGGTATAAACCGGGAAAGCCGGTGGTTATCTGAGTGGTAAAATAAACTCGCGCGGCCCGGGACAGCTCCCGCTCGTAGGAAATGGTGGAGCCCGGTTGTGTCCGCACAGCTGAGGGAAGGAGGTGGTGGAGCCGAGGCCTGTTGAAAGGCGCTTCGCTCGGAAGCCCCCGTCTTGGGTACGTACCTGGCCCAAAGCGGGAAAAACACGTTTTCCTCAAACGTCCCGACACTACATGCTATAGCGAACAAAGCTGAACTACAGGTTTTAAACCAGCTGGAGGCAAATGATTGGAAAACTGGTTGGGTTACGAGAAAAATACTTCAACATTCAAAAACATCTAGGTGTGACCCTGCAAAACTGACGCTGGAAAGCATAAAAGGAAAGAAGTAGCACCGAGCCTTACCGTCATGGTTTCTAATGGCTTTTGTTCTTTTTAAAGTTATCATGCTAATTAATAAAATGTTATACTGCTTATGCAAACTATTTTTAAAATGTTGAAAACCATCTAAGTTAATAATAATGATTTCTTAAATTCTGAGTCAACTTTTTTGTTACAGAAGCCTCTAAAAGCTAATTTGGGGCTAAGATGAGGGCGAGAGTTGAAATATTAATGAGAAAATAGTTGCTCTCCTTCCGGCAGGTTGCAAATGGTTGCGGGACACCGGTACCACATGGCAAAATAGCATTCTCAGGGCCAACGACATTAATTTTTTAAAACTATAAACTTTTTCATTATAATTCGATCTTAGAGGTCTAGAGGTCATTCCCCATTTCTACTCTCACTTCACTTTAAATGACTGTAAAGTCCAGTACCATGTTTGAATCAGGATGGGCTAGGTTATGATGCTGCACTAGTCACCTGAAGGGCAGGTGACTCTACAGGGCAGCTTCCCTCCAAGTGGTGACTCAGCAGCCCCGGCTGCTTCCACCTCTGGCTCTGTCAACTCAGCATTAGATTGGCTTAAGAGCTAGACTGGAGAAAGAGTCGAACTGGAGAATCCTACCAAGGCTCTTCTTTGCCTCCTGGGGCCCTGAGCCTTTCACTTCTGCTGACATTTCGTTGGCCTGAATTAGTCACAGGGCTCAACCCAACTGACTAAGAAGGCTGGGAGGTATCACTTCCCGTGTGCCTGGGGAGAAGGAATGTCAAAAGATGGTTTGGTGAACACATGGCACTGCGTCTGCCACAGTGTTCAATAGTAAAAATAAATATAAACAATTTGAGTGTTGTAGGATCCAAACTTATAACCAAACTAACATGGAGGATTATTCAAACTAATGCCTTTATTTCCATTTCTGTAAAGTACAGTGTTGTGCCCTTCAAGTCAAAAGAAAGAAAGGAAAAAAAACACACCACCTTTCTAATGTTCCTGCAAGAATTCTTAAACCAAATTCTTCCTTTCTGGAAAGGTTTCTCTCTGCAGATTTGTAATATACAAAAATCTGGCCCAAAGGTTGAAGAATCGGGTGAATTACTGTGTCTTTTAATTAATAGTTAAGACTAAATGGTTCTACATTTGTCTATAATTTTATATAATGAATGAACAGCATACCAGACCTGATACTTTTTTCTTTTTTGAGTCGACATCAAGGAGATGGAGTATGACATGTATATTCACAGAAAGCACAGGTGTATGCTGATTTTTATAATTTTATCTCTAAAACCTGAATCTCTCAGTTGTATTTATATCTGAAACTGAAACCCTTCCTAATGTCAAATTGGCAGATCTGGAATTTTCAATTGCCTTAATGGTCAATTCACCTCAACTGTTATTTAAGCCTCCTTAAATATAACATCTATTAACAGCAATTATTACAAAGCACTTTTCCCAATATTTTACATCACTTAAATTTCTCAGCGACTTTGGGAGATAGATTTGATTACTCAGATTTACAAATGAGGAAAGCAAGACAAAATATCTAAGGACATTAAACTGCTAAGTGGTCCTGAAGAGCTGAAAACTCATACTATCTGACCCCAGAGTTCTTTCTGGACATCCGCTGAGGTGTGGTGGCACTTCCACCTAACTTCATCCAGGTGAACTCCTGAGCACTTCCCGGAGGCTCCTTAAATGACTTCAGCTGTTAACGCCAAACAACTAATTTAAGGTTGACTATCTTAAAATGAAAATATTTTTAAAGCAATAGCTATGATCAATGATCATATAAGAAACTACTTTTTCTACATACTACAGCATATGTACAGTGGTAAATATAAAATCAAATAAAAAAATCCCAAGATTTTCGAACTCTCAAAGTAATTATGTTTGCAATTTTTTAACTAAATGTTTGGTTTAGTTGTATGATCTCTAGATCACTGCAGACATATCAAATGAGACTATTTGAAAGAATAATCACTTTCATTTGAAGTCCAAATTGTACTCAGATATAGATGGAAATAATTATTTAATTTCTGACTTTCTAGAGGGAACCCGGGCCACACCCCTGCATACTGACCCAAAACAGATTCACAAGAATCCTTTTTACTTCACTCCCATCAGTTCACCTTTGTTAACAATTTCTTCATTAAAGTCAGAGGGCTTATGACCAGCAGGAAGCAGACTGGACTTTGAATATATGATCAACCAGAGAATCAAGAATTTTAAGTTTCTTAGTGGCTGGAATTTACTACTAAATCTTCATTAATATACATCTGCTTTACATACAACTTCAGTGTGCCTCTTAGTCTCATTTACAGGGAATGTCTCATATGCAAATTCAACGAACAAGTAGCCACAGTCCAAAGGTATAGGACCCCAAGAGAGCTACATAGATGATGACAGCAGGATCTCTCCTCTAAGGAACTTTAAAAAGTTAAGTTTGGTTCTTTGGGTAACCAAATAAGAGATAAAGGGAAGTGAATCTACATGAAAGTATTCCACTACGTAAAAAAGAAATGATAGAATATCCCAATTTTGCAACCTCCTGTGAATCAGTAGATGTAGGTATTATGCATGAACATTTTCAAAGATCATAGAGGGAAATAGATATTATGTGCCTCTTGAGGGAAAACCACACCACCACCTAAAATACTGCTGATGGAATCGGACCTGAATCTGATCTAGACTTGTGATCCAGCGCCAGTTTGTAGGAAACAGGGAACAGAGGAACATGTTGAACTGCGCCATGATCATGCAATTTGCAAAGTGCTGTCTGTGGAAGACTCTACAGGTGAAAAGGCCTTTGCTCTTCAGAAGATAAATTGTACAGTTAAAAAACACCTTAAAAGATCTATTAAAAAAGTTTAAAGTGTGTATATGTGTGGGGAGGTGGGAGACTATACTGTCAAGGGGGTGAACACTTGGGTGGTAAAGCCATTAAAGAAAAAGGGAAATGAAAGGGGCTACAGTACTATAAAAGTTAGATGATGGTTACTTATTAGGTGGTTGTGGTAGGGAAGCAGTTATGATTGAGAAGGGACAGGTGGAAGGGGCTTCTAAGGGCAGGTAGTGAAGTTCTGTTTCTTGACCTGGTGGTGATTACAGGGTCTTTGCTTTAAAAAGTTCATTAAAGCAAACATTTCCTTTGGATTCTCTTGTGTTTTATTTTATGATAGAAAGATTTTAAAAGAAAAAGTTTGGAGGGTGAGGCCAGTTCTACCTAAGAGCTGAAATATATTTTCTCCACACAGCTATTTGCAAATATATCCATTTGGTTTCCTGGGACAATATTAAGGTTAAATTACTTTAAAAAGAAAAATAAATGCTTTAAAAAAAAAAAATCCTTTGAAAGATAGTCCACCTTGCAATACAATTTTGGGATTTCATTTAGATATTCAGTCTTTTTTTTTAGGAGGTAATGGACAAGTCGGTAGTAGAGTATATTTTGAGTGTCAGAGGAAAGGTAAAATGGAATGGTGAAAGAGAATGAGATGAGAACAGTTTCTTAAAGCTTAATGATTAAATTTCAGTAGTGATCAGGAGTAATCTATAAACATTTCCCATTAAGATTTTGATGAGGGCATGAGCTCCCTCACTTTCCCCCACCTATAAGCCAGGACAATGTCTCAGGACTGTATGACTTTTTAAAAGTACATAGAATGCTCAGCTTGAAATTCAAGAATCAAATAAACCTCTGTAAATAGAAGTCCTGTGGGGAGTCAGAATGGGGGAATCAGAAAATGTGGAAGTATGTTACCCTGGGCTTCGGCAGCAGCTGGGTGTAAACTGATAATATGTTTATCTCTCATTCCTCCTGTTACCAGTTTACAAACAGACTCTGACCTTCCCAGCCCAGGCCCCAGCTCTGCAGGCTCACATTGCCTGTTTGTGAACACACAAGTCTCATTCTTGAACCCAATACTGAGAATGCTGGGAAGTTTTTTTTAACCTTATATGAGCTTTAAATAAACTGCACTTGAAAAAGAAAACAAATAGACAAGCCCCAAAATATATATTCTTCAAATTACGATTCCAACCAGTGGACTTTGGACATGTGACGAAATAGACTCAGTCACCCACCAAGCCGCCGCAGAAAACCATGAGATTCTTTTACCTTGCTCAAATCACACCTCCTCCTTCCCCGAGCTTTCAATAACTAAGAAAAGGCAAATCTACTTATCAAAGCATGTGTCCTGGCCCCTTACCTCCACTCTTTGAGGTATTTTTTAATAAAAAACAAATAATAGGAACTAGGCAGATTCGGAAAGGTTTCTCCTGATTAACCAAGTCTTCTTGCTCATTTGGAGTTGTGATGCCTACTTGGAAATAAGTCACTGTCTGTGAATGTACAAGGTACATGACAAGGAAGTATGAAAACATAAAGTAGTATCGGGATCATAAGGCAATATGATGCAGTGAAAAAAACTGGAAAAGGAGCCAAGTGACCTCGGTGTGAGGCCATTTCACCACTTACTGAGGGAGCAAGTCACATGGAAGCTTGGGTTTCTTAATCTGTAAGATAATAACTGACCTGTCTTTGCTATGAGGTTGTTATGAGGAAGAAAGCATAGTCAAAATTATGTAAAAGTGTTTTATAACTCCAAAACACTAGAGAAATCTAAGGAACCACTAATATTAATGTTATGTACACACTCCTTCCAAACCAATATTATCTTTAAAAGGAATGCCCAAAGACTTTCTATGAGATAAAATTGCCCTTCTTAATGTCAATTGTAAGTTGTATATTAAAATATACTGGCTTCCTTAACATTAATTAGGCAGTTTGAATGAATATAAAAACATGTTACAGTGACAAAACATTTTCAATGCTTCTTCTTATCCATAATCCCGGGTAACAGCAGAGTTACTATTTTAAAGAGAATTTGACATCTTAAGGGGACATTTGGTTCTCTATTAAATGTGTTTGTTTTAGTGAATTTTTAAAACGGTACAGTAAGTAAATGCCCTAATAGATTGTTATTCTTAAAAGGTTGCCCCCGCCCCCCCCCCCCCCCCCCGCATGCGCGCGCGCGCGCGCACACACACACAGACACTCCTAGGCTGGATCTGGAGGGACTGCTGACTCAGTCCTTCCATAGCTGCTTTTTGATTTTTTTTTTAAATGTCTTTATTGATTTCAGAGAGAGGAAGGAAGAGGGGGAGAGAGGGAGAAACATCAATGATGAGTCATCGATCTGCTGCCTCCTGCACGCCCTCTACTGAGGATCAAGCCCTAAACTCAGGCATGTGCCCTGACCGGGGATCGAACCATGATCTCCTAGTTCATGGGTCAACGCTCAACCACTGAGTACGCCGGCCAGGCTGCTCTTTGATTTTTAATCATATGATAGCAACATCTGAACAAGGTTGAAGAGAGCAACTTCAGAAAGTTCCTCTTCTTGCTCTGAATCTCTGTAGCATTTAACATTTAACTTTAGCTGGTAATTTGGGTTGTTCTCTCTTGCTTTTTATTTATTATAAATGGAGGTAGACCCCTAAGATGCTGAAAATTAGTAGATGTTCCGCCTTGGGGTAGAATTCATATACTTAGAAACTGACTTTGAGAAGAAATCAGGTGAGAGAAGGCTGAACAGGGATTAAGGAGATCTCACACTGTACCAGCCTGGTCACCTTTGGGTCAGTCATTAATTACCTCTCTGTCTCATTTCTTTTTATCTAAAAATTAGGAAGTTTGGACCATATGATAGCTATCATTTGTATGGTAGTGTTGAAAGAGAAACTGAGGCATATTAAACATTTTAAGAGTTTATTTGAGCAAAAAGTCAATTTGAGTAGGAATTCTGAGGAGCTGTACAGAATGAAAGACTTATATAGGCAGAGGGAAGGGGAACAGGGAAGTTATGTGGGCAAAAAAGCCAGTTGGTTATTGCAAAGTTACTTTTTCCTATAGGGGGTGGCAGGGGTCTCTATCTGTCAGATTACCTAACTAGTGCTCATCAGGTGATTCCTGATTGACTGGCTTACGATTCTATCTCTGGGAGAGTCCAAACTGTGAAGTCTCAGTTTGCTGATGTGGGCCTAAGCATAAGCAACTTCATTTTGGGCCTCTTGTCTTGTTTTTAACAGTAGGCAGGTACTAGTTCTAATTCTCCTAGTAGCCTGGTAAGACAGGCCTCCTTAGTCCCATATTACAGATATAGAAATCTGTTCAAAGAGGTAAGGTTATTTCAGGTCACATTCGGTGAACTCCATGGAACCATTTCAGCTTTGCAATTCTAGGATTCCATAGAGAGAAAATCCACCCTTTGGGCTTATGTTTTCCCTTTAGAGATTATGTTTAGGATTCATTTATAAAATGTCAAATGTGGAAAGAGTCTTCAGGATCATTAGTGCCAGGTTTTTCACTTGTTAAAGACCTTGCTGGTGGGCTATTTCGAGCCAAAACTGGCCTGTGTGGCTGGCTACTTTTCTGTCGTGACCAGTCAGCAAGGTATTTAAAATTACTTAAATTAATGAAAGTGCAGATATGAGTTAACATGTGACCGGTCAGCAACATTCAGACATGGAAATGTGTATGTATACTTGTGACCGGTTAGCAAGATGTTTTAATAAGAAGGACTCCAAGGTCCAAAGAGGATCAGTGACCAGCCCACAGTTGTGATAGATTTTCTCTTTCAGTTTTGCCCATAATGCTCATTGTAACCAGATTCTACCTGGATGGAAGCATATATAGGAAGATGGGTCAGGGAGTGGTATTTGGCCTGGGCTCCAAAAGCTTCCTAAAGGTGACCTTGGTTCTGTGTGCAAATATTATCCATCCAAATGCGTAGAATTGCCAAAACTTGAAGGTCACTGGAGGACATTCCTTTTCTTTGCAAAGGTATAAAATAAGGGTGGTGAAACTTTCCCACCCAGAACCACTGAACCACTGAAAAGTCAAAGAAGAGCCACACATAATTAAAAACACTTAATTTAGCTCTTAATGTGGTATTAAAATAGTTCTTTAAGCACAAATATAGGTATATTTTTACGTTTTAAAATTATTTAAACACTAAAAACAGGATAAATTTCTGTAAACAATAAACTTTCAATACACATAATGCACAAGTATTTGTTATGGCTGGCTAAGGTGGAGAAATCCCATGGGAGGAGAAGGGGACAGGAGAGAAGAAGGAAAGGGGGAGGCAATGCCAAATTAAGGAAAAACAAGGGAGAGAAACATAGGAAGGAAAAAGTTAGAGTTGGGGGGAAGGAAAAGAAAAGAGAATCCCAAGGAAGAGGAACTTCAAGTGGACGAGACAAGTTGGAAACGGGTCTTAGAAGGGAGAGAAAGACTGAGAACAAAGATGAACTGCAGTGGGAGCCTGGAGAGGTGAGAAGGGAGTTAGTTTCTTTTTTCACCCAACTCCCTTGAACATTGATTGCCTGCCCACTGTGTGCAGGGCACTCTGATAAATTCGTGTCCTGGGAGAAAAAAATAAGCTGCAAGAAGCTTTAATGATGTCATTTCTTTAGTTACCAATTTTTTTTATGAGAATGAAAAGTAATTTATGCTCATTGAGAAACTTTGGAAAAATAGTGGAATAAAGAATCTCTAATTCTCTTTCTCCGGGTGAAAGAGGGGAGATAAAAAGGATCTCTAATTCTAGCCCATTGACATTTGACTGCAGCTTCTGGTGCTGTTTAAAGGGCTGCAGCTACCCAGGGAAACCTCTTCTCCAGGAGATGGCAGAGGTGTAAAGGGGCAAAGAGAAACCCACCGAGCTCCTCAGGCCTCAGCGTGGAGTTCACACGCTGTGACCTCTGCCCCAGTGTCCTGAGCCCTCGCAGAGATGTGGAGGCAGGGCAAAGAAATGGCCAATAATCACATCCCTAGTTTTACATCATATAAAAAGTATAACTGTCTAAGTATAACATAAATTTAAATTTGTACTTTGACCTCATCTGGGACAATACAATACAAGGACCTTAGAACACTTTGAAAGTCACTTTTTAAAAGAAATATGTTGTCACATCTCCTCTTCTATCCTGGAATGACATGTATGGTTAATAGGAACTACATACAAATTTGGTTTAAAAATCTGTATAATGCCCTTCTCATAGAGGCGCCTGAAAAGAAAGGTAATTTATAAGGGCAGTTACCATAAAATGATATGTATTTCAGTGTGTTAAAGCTCAGGCATAAAACAAGTGAAGACTCAAGTAGCCGTTTGCTCGCACCTGTACATAGAATCACTGTGAGTGTGACAGCCACAAATATAGTATGGTAAGGTATGTTAAATTAGCAACTCAGTTACCTTATGTGGTGTTGCAGTCATCTGTTTTTCTGATGTAATAAACAAATCCTGGTAAAGTTTAGAAAAACAAATATAACAGAAGTATAAGTTTCTCTTGATATCTCAATTTACACTGGATGAATTCCTAGAATATCCAGTGTATATAAAACCCATGCAAAAAATTGTTTGTGTTTATATATGTGAAACAGACTTAAGTTCTAAACTCAGATAATTATACATGGATTTAAAAAAAAATTATTGACTATTTGAAAGATATATAGAGAGAAACATCAACTTGTTGTTCCACTTAATTCATGCATTCATTGATTGCTTCTTGTATGTGCCTTGACCAGAGATCGAACCTGGAACCTTGGCCAGGGTGGACTTTTTTTTTCCCTTTTTTTAACACCTACATGAATATCTAGAGGAGCAGTACTAAGTTATATAGGATGTAGGACAATTTGGGGTGGTGGTGGTGCAGAATCATGACAGGTACAGAACCTTCACATAGGAGTAGGTCTAAGGTATCTGGTTCTATCTATTCAATCTGAATATAGCCCCCTATTAAAATAACTATACAAATGCACTGAAACATTTTCAACAAAACCCTGTGTTGTTCAACAACACTGAGGCACTGTCACCACCTTCAGGGAAGTCCACTTATATATCCTGTACCATAAAGTTTTTGCTCACTATTATGATCTAGCACCTAGCACAGTGCTAGGCACATAGTAGGCATTTAACAAACATCTCTTTAATGAATGAACACAAGGGTGTTCTTTTTACTTACGCAGCATCTTTCATCTTCTCTATGATAATGACTCACATTTAAAGTTCCAGCCCTGATCTCTTTTCTGAGCTCCCACTCTGTTTTGGCAAATGCTCACTTAACATCTCCACTGGAATGGTTTTCAGACACCTCAAGTGCTAAATATATCCAACTCATCGTTTCCTGCTACTGCACCACTCTCCCAAATAAAACCCACTATCAAACAAGGCAAAATATGCTGGTATTCTTTGGTTCAGTTAATGCCACCATAATCTACTTATTTGCTCATCAAAAACCTGGGCATTACCCATAAACATTCCCGCTCACCCCCTTTTCTAATTCATCAATTCTAGTTCTTCAATCTTCTCAAATTTATACACCTGTCTCCATCTCCAGTGCTACCACGCTAGCGGATTGCTAAATTACTATAATGGTTTCTTGCCTGCTTCCAAACCATCCTCCATCCAGTAACCAAAGTGATCTTTTTCAACAGCATGAAAAATCGCATAGAAACCATAAAAAAGGACCATTGCTTTTGAGAGAGAGTGGAAGGGGGAGAGAGAAATATCGATGTGAGAGAGACTTATCAATTGGTTGCCTCCTGCACGACCTGGGCAGGAATGGAGCCTGCAACTGAGGTACATGCTCTTGGCTGGAATCAAACCCAGGACCCTTCAGTCCACAGGCCGACACACTAACCACTGAGCAAACCAGCTAGAGCGTGAGTGAGCTTTTAAAACAGGAATCTGATCATGTCACTCCCGTTTAAATCCCTTAAATGGTTTTCCACATTTTTTAGGATAAAATCTAGAACCCTCAGCAAGGCATATAAGACCCTGTACGACTTGGTCCCTGCCCATGTATCTTTTCTTACTTTGTGCTTACCCACTACTCAATCACACTGGCTTTCTTTTCCTTTTTTTCTTTTTTTTAAAAAAAATAATTTTTATTTATTAAACTAATCCAAACATATAATTTAGAAACTAATCATTGCTAAATAGTTTATGACAAAAACTTCTTCCCCCAGGATCCCTGCCTTCATCTCTGTTGGTTTACTCCTTTCTTTTGGTAGAGTTCCCCCTACTCCAGTAGTTTCCCAAGAAAGGATGCATGGGAGCCGAATTTTTTCAGAAGTTGCAGGAAAATGGGGCTTATTCTAGTCTCACTTGTTAATTTCAATAGCTGCATAGTCCTAGATTAGAAAACATTTTCTCTCAAGATTTTGAAGGGTCTGTTGTATTCCAACATCAGTAGTGCTGTTGAGTCTGTCTTAATTCATTTTCTTTCAGTCTGGAAAATTTTAGGATCTACTATTTATCACTGATGTTTGAAATTTCAAGATGTGTGTGTGTGTGTGAACACCTTGGCATAGTTCTTTTCATTTGTCATTCTGGGAACTCAGTGGGCCTTTTCATTCTAGAGACACGGTTTTGATTTTAGGAAGTTATTTAACAATTCTCTAAAGCCCTTGCATTTTTTCCCCTTTCTTTCTCCCCCCCCCCCCCCCCCCCGGGCTTGCTATTATTCAGGCATTCTGTCTTCTAAGTCGTCTAGCTTTTCTTTTTTTAATTATTGATTTTCAGAGAAAGGGAGGTGGGGGAGAGAGAGAGAAACATCAATGTGAGAGCAAAACATCGATTGCCTGCCTCTTGCATGCTCCCCACTGGGGATCAAGCCTGAAACCCCAGCATATGCCCTGACCAGGAATTGAACCATCAACCTTTCAGTGCACAGGATGACACTCAACCAAGCCACACTGGATCCTCTAGTCTTATCTTTTTCTTCTATTGTCCATATGTTTGTTTTCTACAAATGAGTTTTTGAAAACATCTTTAAGGGTGGTTTTCAACCACATAAAAGTTGTATTCAGAAGTTAATCTCCCTAAGCTGTTAAAAGAATAGAGAGAAAATTATAACATTTCTGCTGATACCTTTTATTTTAGTTAAAAGCAAATTTTAGCCTTGGTTGGGTGGCTCAATTGGTTGGAGCATCCTCTGGTACACCAAAAGGTTGCGGGTCCAATTCCCAGTAGGGCACATACATGGGTTTTGGGTTTGATCCCTGGTCGGGCTGCATACAGGAGACAGCTGGTCAATGTTCCTCTCTCACATCAATGTTTCTCTCTCCCTCCCTCCCTCCCTCCCTCCCTCCCTCCCTCCCTCCCTCCCTCCCTCCCTCCCTCCCTCCCTCCCTCCCTCCCTTCCTCTCTCTCTTAAAAAAACAAAACAAAACACACACACACAAACATATCCTCAGGTGAGGATTTAAAAAAAAAAAAGAAGCAAATTTTAGCAGTGAATTAAAAAGGTACCTTTGCCACGTAACTAAATACAAATCTTTTCAAACTGCATGCTTTCAAAACTTTTTACTTCCTTTTTACATACCTTCATTGTCCAACTGACAAACCTTTTCAAGTATGTATTTTATAGTAAACTTATAAATAAACTTATAAATACTAGTGATTATTAATTCTCTTATATGTCAAGTTCTCTTGGGTTTTACTTGGTCTTTATACACCCAAACTACTTCACCAAAACTAAGGAAGATTTCAGTTATATCATTTATTAATTTCTCCATCTGATTAGAGCCTGTAATAGCTACCTCACTTGATTAGATTCAACCAATTTATTTACTGATTCATTCTATTTTGAATTCTTTTCAAAATAAGCCACAATTCTTTATTTATTTTACTATTATTATTTTTTATTGATTCCAGAGAGGGAGGAAGGGGGGGGGAGGGAGGGAGGGAGAGAGAGAGGGAGAGAGAAACACTGATGCTAAAGAGATACATTGGCCAGTTGCCTCCTGACTGGAGATTGAGCCTAGGTATGTGCCCTGACCGGGAATCAAAGTTATTTGTAATATCCAACTGCTCTTTCTCGCTGTTAGACGGTTCCTTCTTTTAGCATCCTGTTCTTGTTTCATGAATACAGTATTTCTCTGATGATACTCTAGTTTTTTTGAAGTATTTTTATGCTCCCCGCATTGTCTCTGTTTCCCGTGATTCCTCCCCTCCAGCCCATTCTTACATGTTGGACTTCTAAAATTTTTTCCTGTTGCAAGTTTTCTGTTGGTGTCTGGTGATTTTTGTTCATTCGTATTTTGAGTGATGTCCTAAAAGCTGATAGGAAGCTCTGAGTGTGTGTTTGAATATTGTCAGTTGAAGGGTGTTCGCTGTAGGCTTTCCTATGGGGACCCCTAAATGTCAGTATCCGTGGCTCTTTTTTCCGGCATGGTTCGCTTTTCCCTGGGAACTGGGCTGCGGAGTTCTGTATCTGAGCAGCAGAAGAGGCCTGGGTGTCTTGTTTTCCATTTCAGATTTAATTTCTCTCTTTTCAGTAAGATGTCTCACTCCCACCCTGATCTATGCCTGGTGTTTCCACATCTAGAACTTTGGTTTACTTTCTCTGACATTTCCTCTTTCTTCTACCTGGAGGTCGAAGTAGTAGCCTGATTATATCAGGTGGGGGTGGGGAGGGGAGATCTGGCCACTTAATAAACAGATTTTCAAACAAATCTCCCTACTCAACACTACACTCCTGCATCTCTACAGCTCTAGCTTCCCTCTGCACTGCAGCTGCTTCTGATTCCCGAGTCTCCAAGGTTCCTCAGCGGGACCAGCCTCGCTTCTCCTTGGCTTCTCCTCCGAGCACTTAGGCTTGACCTTCCTTGGGTCTGCTAAGTACTTTACCATCCTCCATCCATTTTCTATTTTCATGCATTGTGGTTTGGAGTGACTCCTAGTTCAATAAAGATGAAATTTGCGTTTCTGGTTTTTCTTTTCTTCCTTGTTATTTTTGAGAGAAGATCTCAACTATTTTGAATGAGAAGATCTTCATTGTTTTTATTTTTGTTCTTCAAATGCCTAGAATTCCATACTGCCTTTGAGCTTTTGCACTCGGTGTTTCAGCTCTCCAAGATACTTTTTCACTTCCTCAACTTCCCTCCTGGCCAATTCCAAGTCATCTTAAGGTCTCAGCTTAACATCATTCCTACATGAGTCCTTCCTGACCACCTAGACTAGGTTAGGTCCACTCCCCGTGATATATTCTCATAATATCTGCCACCACACTCTAATCAAGTCTATATGACCATTTCCCCCGCTAGACTGTCACCTCCACGAGGGAAGGGACCATTTCTCTCTTGTTGACTGCTATATCCCCAGTGTCTAGTGCAATGCCTGGCATTCAGCAAGGGATTAATATATATTTTTCATTGTTGATCAATATATATTGCTCACTATGAAGATCTGTAGCTTAATATATAGTTGCCACCACCAAATAGTTATTTAGAATTCAACAATTATAATTATTATTGTCTAGACATTATTATGAAAACATTACTATAATATGGATTCTTGTCTGCCTCCAAATTTATTTTACAACAAATACATTTAAGATTATAATATGCCAAATATAATTTAATATGTGCTCTTATTAATGTAGTGTATACATTTTCTATTGCTGCTGTAACAAATTACAACAAACAGGGGCCTAAAACAACACACATTTATTATCTTACAGTTCTGGAGGTCAGAAATCTAAAATGGGTTGGCAGGGTTGCATTCCTGTTTCCTTGCCTTGTCTAGCTTCTAGAGGTTGCCTGCATTCCTTGGCTCATAGAGCCTTTCTCACATCACTCTTGTCCTTTACTTCCATTGTGACACATCCCTCTCTGAGTCTGACCCTCTTGCCTGTCCCTCTTATAAGGACCCATATGATTAGGCTGGGCCCAGATAATCCAGGATAACTTCTGCTTCTACAGCCTTAATTTAATCACATCTGCAAAGTCCATTTTGCCACATCAGGTGGATAATCAAAGGTCCTGGGGATTAGGATGTGAACATCTTTGGAGGGCCATTATTCAGCCTACCACACATAGGCAGTGACATGTGGACCTGTTGATGAATTAATTGCTGAAAGAAATGATAAAAACTTCAAATATTTTAAACCTTATATCAGAACAACTTGCAAACAAATAGATAAAAGTAACCTTATTAAGTGAAAAATGTCATCTATATGTTGGAATAATAAGACAAGATAACTAACATAAACCAATGATTGTTAAATAGACCACATATATCAGCTCAATGGTTGCCTAGGCTTCCATGGGCAAATCCATTATCAGGCTTTCATGAACCCTGTGATTTCCTGGTGTTTTCAAGTAGACACACCATTTCCTAAAGGCAATTATCCAATAATACTAACAACCACATACAGAAGTATTTTTACTACAAATATTTAAAAATACATTTTAGGTGAAAACTATAATTAGCATTGATTAACTTTTTCAATAAATACCTCTTAATATCCTACAGAATAGTTAGGGAAAATTATTATAAAAACCTATTTGGGGAAAATCAAGTCTGACATTCTTGATCATTTATTTCAAAAGACTATGATTAGATATTTTCTATTCTCAGTTGCCTAGCAATGCCATGTCAATAGTACAAAATGACAGTTTCACAATGGGCTGATGGGAAAGCTGTCAGCTGGCTCTTTCAGATAAGAACCTCACCCAGTAACTGCACCTTGACTATCAACTTTGCCCATTTAGTAATTTAATACCTTTATTCGGCTGACCTGGCTCTGATGCATTAGCTGGAGCGCGTCCCCTTTTCCCAATGGAAAGTTGACTTGAAAAATCAAATTAAGGTCAGAAAGTTGCCTGATGAGTATAGTTAAAATGTCAGGCTGTCCAAGGCACCAAAAATGCCGAGGAACTCACAACTCTTCAGCCCACAGCTCACTCTCCCCTAACCTGGCCCAAATTGCAATACTCAAAATATTGATTACTACACTGAAAAATGTGGTGCATTTGAAAAATGATGGGTCAGAATTCTATCTGATGACTTCCCTTGCCTTGGTTCGTATAGCTGACAGCTGCTTAATGCCTTTCTCTCAAATTTCTTTTCAATTCTTGCTCCTTCCTCCAAAGGTGAATGACAGCTTTACTGTATATACTGTCTAATACAGTAGTAAGTAGCCACATGTAGCTACTGAGCATCCCAAATGTGGCTAGTCCAAATTGAGATGCAGTGTAAGTGTAAAATATGTTCCAGATTTTGAAGACTTACTTTAATGAGAATACAAGATAATTCATTAATATTTATATTGATTACCTGTTGAAATGATAATTTTTGGATTTATTTTGGGATATTTTTGGGTAAAAAAAAATATATTAGTAAAGTGAACTTTACCTTTCTTTTACTTTTTTTAATGTAGCTACTAGAAAACTTAAAATTACACATGTGATTCACATATTTTTATTGGATAGCACTGATCTAAGGCTCCAGAAGGCCTCCCGTTACCTTCTTTAGTTGTTCTTTATGGTCTGACCTCTCTTATCCATTCCTTTTCTTTCCAGTAACTGCTTAGATTTAGAAGGTAAAATAGAAAGTCAAACTCTGTGGGGAACCTTTAAGTCAAGAGAATTAAGGGCCCTGGCCAGGTAGCTCAGCTAGAACGAGCATCGTCGGGATACACTAAGATTTTGGGTTCTCTTTTTCTGTGTTTATTAATTTAAACGGTTCTGCTAAGGGCATGTGGCTATTGAAAAGATGAAGAAAAACTGCCGGGAGATGAGAATGTGGGGTGGGGTGGTGTAGCAGATCTAAAGACCAAGTAACACAGAGAGATGTTTATCTAAGCTGAAAAAGGCCTCAGAGATCACCCTGTTCCATCTTCCACCCAAATCCATAGCCCTTTTACATATGGAATAATGGCTGCTTGTATTGTTAGAACATCAATACTCATCTAACACATCCAATATATACTGAGAAATAGGGGGAATCCTCTGAAAATATGTTTTTCAACAGGGAAAAAACATGAAGAAGAAAAAAATTAATACCATTGTTTGTGAATCTAAAGAACTCCTGAATCCCTCTCCCAAAGTAACAAATTGTTGCAAATTACTGTGGGTGAAATACAGTTTTCAGAAGGCATACATGACCAGACTTGCCAGCAACCAGCTAGTTTCAGCCATGTCAAGGAACCCAGGTAAGATATTTATATTAAACTAAGAGAAATATTCTACTTAGCATGTATTTTTCTTGGTATTAAGGACACAAATTTGGGCATTAAATAGATCACTCGAACATTAACTGTAAGAAGACAGTGGTAAATCTATTAATCCAAGTGCTATGTGCTAAAAATCTAGAACTACTTTGCTTTTTTCTTCATGGTATTAACTGTCGTCGTTTCTATTAGCCCTGACTCACTGATGTGACAATTAATACATTGTTTACGGGTAGTTTTTATCGCGCGCTCTACTACCAGTCAACGTAAAAGGTATAAATACGTTTCCCGCATACAATGATGGATCCCAAAACAACTTAAATTTATCTTTTTAAGAAAAACTTGTCTTTAAACTTAACCCGATAATGTCTGCATTCGTACGGTAAGAAAGATTCCGTTTAGAACCCTCCTTGATTTTGCCAGTACAGGAAAGAATTGAAGGAAAGATAAACTCGAAATTGCGTTTTGCAAAAGTGTATGATTCCTAAATGTCCCAGGCTGGTGGGAAATGAACGTCTCAGGTTTTGAAGGGGATTCAAGAGTGTTGGGGTCAAATTTATGGGTTTTTAGACTTTTAGATGAAAACATGCTAGACACATGAAAGTATGTTATTAGAGCTCATTTCAGCCCGGGCCGGCTTTGCTCAGGGGTTAGAGCGGCGGCCGGCGGACGGAGGGTCCCGGGTTCGATTCCCGCCCGGGGCACGCACCTCGGTTGCGGGCTCGATCTCCAGCCCCGGTGCGGGTGCCTGCTGGAGGCAACCAGTCGATGGGATGGGTCTTATTACATCGATGTTTCTGGGTTTTTTTTCTCTCTCTCTCCCCCTTCCACTCTCTCTGAAAATCCTCAGGTGAGGATTAAAAAAAAAAAGAAAGAAAAAGAAAACTAATTTCGAACTATCCTCCAGTTTTGAAAGAATCACACGCCCCGAGAAAGTGGGCATTTCAAGCATGGTGACGGTCCCTGGCGCCCGTGTCGAGTACCGTATCCATTTTCCAGAAAGAACGCAATTGACTTAAATACTGAATTTTCAGCTGCGCGGGTGCCAACAGTTCTCAAGGCCTGACACTGTCGCCTGCGAATGACAAGTGTCTTTTCAACTGAGCTGTAATTCGTACACTGTAAAGCCCAGCCTTCTAAAGCGCAGAATTCAGTAGTTTTCAGGATGTTCAAAGTGGGGCGGTCATTCCGAGGCCAGGCCTTGTGTTTCACTGTGAAGCTTTTCCAGGGAGTTCCCACGCTCACTGCGCCGCTCGGCCCGCGGGTTCCCCGTGGAGCCCACGGGTGCCTCCCGAGGGCGGCTGCCACGCTTCCCCCAAATACTCCCCTAATGAGCGTCGCCTCGAAAGGGAACGGGGTGAAGTAATCACGCCACTACCTTCGGCTGCGCAGCGCCAGCCTGCACCTCAGCCACGCTCTGACCCCGTGCGCCCAGCCTTAGTGGGACCCGCACCCTAGTACCCCGCGCGCCGCGTCAGAGGTGGGACCCGCGCCGGCCTCCCCTTGCCCCGGCCCCGGCCCCGGCCCCGGCCCCGGCCCCGGCCCCGGCCCCGGCCCCGGCCCCGGCCCCGGCCCCGGCCCCGGCCCCGGCCCCGGCCCCGGCCCCGGCGGCAGCGGCTCGCTGAGGAAACGGGGGCTGTGCCGACGGAGAGAGGCGGCGGGAGAGGGACCAGGAGCGCTCATTTCGGCGTAGAGGACACACGGCTGCGGGAAGCCGAGGCCCCCGCGGCGCATTCCGGGCACCGGTCTCCCCGCCCCCCGCCCCCCGCCCCCCTCGGCGTCCCGCGGGGTCTCCCCGCCCCCCGCTCCCCTCGGCGTCCCGGGGGGTCTCCCCGCCCCCCGCTCCCTGGAGCCGCCACCGCGCGGGAGACCGCCTGCGGCCGTGCGCGCTCCCCATTGGCCACAGCGCGCCCACGTGACCGCCCCGCCCCGAGCGCGGGCTGAGCGCGCGCTTTCCGCACCCGGAGCAGCTCCCGCCGCACTGCGGGGCCGCGGGGCCGCGGGGGCCAGGGCAGCTGTCGTGCCGCAGCCTTATGTTAAAAAGCCCCCGACACTGCCCCAAGTAAAGCCCTCGGGGAGGAAGCGGAGCGTCGGGAAGGCCCCCTCTCCGCCCGCGGCTTTGGCGCCGGGCTGCGGCGCGGACGGAAAATGGGAACGAAGCCGGCGTCGGCTGGAAGGGGGCTCGCTGAAGCCGGAGCGCGCCTGTTACTGTGGGACAGTCCACACGTACGCGCGACTCTTTGTGGGGAAAGGAGACAGTTTTCGTATGGGGAACTCAAAGTCACTTTTTCTTAGAAAAGTTGAGGGGGTGGGTAGGACCTTGGGAAGTCCAGAGAAACCATTTAAGGGAAATTAGAAACTCCTGGGAAACCAGAAATGAGTAAAAAAGCAAAGAGAGATCTAGCTCACCGGTAAAAATGTAATAATTATTGGTAGGAAAGGGGAGAATTTCAGAAAATATACCTTTGCATATTTATGTATGTGTATGTATACAGTATAAATGGGAAACGTGATTGTAGAAGTCACTAGAGTCCAGCTTTCTTCCTTCGAGGGCGCTCGGATGCCCATCTTGCCTCTTTGTCTCCCCCTCCTCCAGGAAACATTTCCTTTTTATATTCGTTCAAAAAGGTGCTAGAGCCTGCGCTGTGCCAGGCACTGTGCCAGGCTCTGGGTGACAGTCCCTCCCCCCTGAGCTGCTCTGGAAAGGAGGCGGGCGCCGCTACCCACACCACCAGAGTTGAATATACTGTGAATTCTAGGAAGAGGGCCAGAGGCTTTGCCCCAGCAGGGAGGTCAGAGAGGGCTCCCCGCAAGGCCTAACCCTGGGCCCAGGCCTGCAGGGGTCCAAGGGGGCAGGACTGCAGGCAGAGGGGAGGGCTTGTGCGGAGGAGTGCTGGTAGCCTCTCCTTTTCCAAAGGCCGCGCTGTACATGCGTTAATCCTGCCTCTTAGCCTCAGGAGACACTCATGCTTCTTTCCTTTCCCAGTTCTTAGGAAGTAATTTGTAACCTGTAATTATCGTTCTAGATAACGTTTATCCAATAGGTGGTATACTCATATACACATCTAATATGCGTTATCATTTAGGTTGTTTTACCTAATAAAGACATGCAGCGATTATAGCAAAATGTAGAATACGATTTATCTCAATAGAAGTAAAAGTACTCTAGATATTCAAAGTGCTGAGAGGTCACATTATTTTGGAAGACTCAAATATGAGCATCTAAGAGACAGGAATTATAATAAAGGAGTTACTAATTCTAAATGGCTTGCAACAGTGGCTGACACATTGTAAGTACTGACTAAGTGTTTGCTTAAAACTACATGTTCCTGCCCTGGCCAGTGTTGCTCAGTCGTTAGAGTGTCTGCCCACGCACTGAAGGTTCGTGGGTTCAATTCCGGTCAAGGGCACAGACCTGGGCTGCAGGTTTCATCTGGCCTGGTCAGGACTCATGCAGGAGTCAACCAATCGATGTATCTCTTTCATATCCATGTTTTTCTCTCTTTCTCCCCCCCCCTTCTACTCTCTCTAAAAAAATCAACGGAAAAAATATCCTCAGGTAAGGATTAACAACAACAACAAAAATACATTTTCATGGTTGGAAAACTAAAGATTGCGAAAAAGCACATAGTGAAAAGTCTCTCCTGCGTTTTTGTCTCCCATCTGCTGAGTTCCCACTCTCATCACTCCCTACCATAGGCAACCATTGTTCTTAGATCCTTGTGTATCCTTCTAGAGGATTTTTATGCAATTTTGAACAATTGTGAATACAGATTTTTATACTCCCTCTTTTTAGACAAAAGGTAGCATATTAAGTAGACTATTCTTGCTTGCTTTCTCACTTAACAGTATGATTTGGAGATCTTTCTGCATTAATTCTTGTAGAGTTCTTTATTTAAAAAATGTTTTTATTGATTTTTAGAGAGAAAGGGAAAGAGAGAGAAAGAGAAACATCAGTGGTTGCCTCCCTTATGTGCCCAGACCCAGGCTCAAACCCAAAACCTAAGTATGTGCCCTGACCAGGAATCGAACCCTAAACCTTCTTGTGTTCGGGACGACACTCCAACCGATCGAGCCACTCTGCCAGGGTTTATTCTTATTTACAGTGGCATGATAATTCATTGTGTGGATACACCATTTATTTAAATAGTTTCCTATTGATGTATATTTGGGTTGTTTCCAGTCAACTAATATTGAAACCAATGCTACAACAAATAAGCTTGAATATATTTGCATTTGTAAAATGGGTAAATCAATGCATTGCCCTCTAGAAAGGTTGTACCAATTTACACTCACCACCAATTGTGAGAGAATCTCCAGGCTTTTGATAAGGTTCTATACCAAGAGTGCAGAATATGTAAATGCGCATTACTGTTGCCATTTTACAACTTTCAATGAAAGCAGAGCTGTCTTCAAAACAAGCTAAAAGCTGGAGCTGTCCTTAGGTAAATTTACAGAGTAGCCAACATTTTCATCTAACTCTTACTTTCTTTTCTATTTCAGTCTCTCCACCCCCTTATGCAACTGCATGTTTACAATCACAATCAACAATATCTGTTGAGCACCTTCTGTGTGTAGGGCACTGAGCTAGTTCCCAGAGTTCTGAAATAGATACATGTCCTCAAGGGTTTCATCATTTAGCTTGTCAGACGTGCACAGACTATAAATAGTTATTATGTTGAGTTCCAGAATGCAAAACACACCAATTGCTTTCTGCACACTCAATCCTTTGTTGCATCCTACCTCCAGGTACTTCCCTCCCTGCCGGCCTTGCAATCCATCTCCCTAATGCAGATAATGTACTAGGTTTTGTAATTCCCAGGCGACAGTTAATCAGTTAAATAGTTGGCAATCATTATGCGTTTATTGGCACAGGCAGCTCTGGCCCTAAACTCTTTTGAGGTGACACTTGTTTGGAGGGTCTCCACACTCGGTTCCCTTTTCTTCTCTCTGGCACCTTCTCTCCTGGGCGAGCTCTCAGCCCTCACTGTTGCCCACATTTTTTCTCAGATAATTGTGAAATAATCCTTGCTGGAGTGTTAACTAATCATTAACATGTCCAGTCAAAATGGCTTGAGGTGAGGTAGTATGTGTCTGTTTCAAGATTTTCTTGAAAACAAGAATAGAAACGAAAATGATAGGCAGTAAGTGAGGTTGCAATTTTGATCAAAGGGCCATATATTTCACCTGCTAGTTAAGCCTCCTATTTAGGGGCTTACCCTTGGCGGATATGAATTAATGCATTGAGACTGCCCCTTCCTGCCCCATCCTACCCTCTCCCTCCTACTCTTTACCCTGTTGTAGGGTCCTGGAGCGCTGGCGACCATTGCCCTCAGAGCTCTCAACTTTCAAGCTCAGCTGGCAGCCCTGGCTCAGTGGCTTTGGTGGTAGGAGAGGGGCTGCTGTGGAGCGGATTGCCCTTACTTGCCCTTCTCTTTGTCTCCTCCCAGTCAGCTGGCAACCTGCCCTGTCCCGCCCCACCTCCCAAGGGAAAGGTGTTTTTTTCCAACTGTATCGCCCTGCATGAGCGGCTGCCCTTTCCACTCAGGTTGCAGTGGTTCTTGCTAGTTGCCCCATGTATTTAAAAGTGTGGATTCAGGTAATGATGATGCTTTTTTGTTGCATTAAAATTTTTTAATCAAAGCAACTGACATGTTCACAGAAACAAATCTAGTCCTGGAGAGCTTATGGGGAAAACGGCCTAAAGCAGTGCTGGACACATAGAAGGCCTTCTATGAATATTTGTTGAGTGAGCGATTGAATAAATACGAAGTCAGTGTTCAGCTTCTCTCTCACCTCTGTCCCCTCCCACTGTCCCATTCCGAGGAGGCAACTCTTTAATTGCCTATGTTTTCCAGTTTTCTAGGCCAGTGGTTCTCAACCCTGGCTGTATGTTAGAAGCACCTGGGGAGCTTTAAAAAAAAACACAACAGAATTGTCTTTGTTTTTGTTTTTGTTTTTTAGGTCTCTAAGCTGATAGCCATGTACAGGCAGAGATGGGAATAACTGTTTAATTCCTCTGTCTCTCCGTTTATTGGTGCCATCCACTGATTCCCTGACATGACAGATGAGGTTTAGCTTATACTACACCCTCTTTTTTCACGTTTGACAGTTAAATGATTGTTTTAATACTTCTGTTTTTTGTCTTTGTAAACTTAAATAATTTAAACTCCTATTTTTTATTTCATGTATTTTCAGCAATATCACATGACTCAGCATTTTATAAGACTAAGATACTAACCTCCCTGCTGTCTTCTCACTCAGCCGTCCAAGGCCTGCTATTTCTCCTGTACGTCTTTTTATTTTCCTGCTATTTCTCCTGTACGTCTTTTTATTTTCTGTGCCTGGAGTTGTTACTATTTACATTCTGACCTCCAGTCACAACCAACTCTTCCATATTTTGTTCAACAGTTGATTCTAAAGCTAAAAACCAATAACCCTGGTTTACATTTTTGTATCTATGTAAGTATTGTCTAAAGCCAAATCCAGTGGTAGGAGCTAAGACGTATAATGTAGGGCTTTTTGTATAACCAGGCACTTTATGAACACCATTGTTTAAGAGTCATAATAATATTAAATTCCCTTTTAACAAACGGGGAAACCGAGGCACAAAGAAGCTAAGTAACTTGCCTAAAACAGGAAATTAGAAAGTAACTGAGCCAAGACGCGACCCTTCCCCGTGGGAGGATAGGATACAGTTTTGTTTTCTTCAGGTACAAGTTTAGGACCCTTGCCAGAGGGAAAGACAATGCACATCAAGGTGAAACCCATTTTCTCCCCTCTGTTTTGAGGGGTGGATGGTTGTCTTCAGCTCCTGTTGTGTACAACTCCGATTCGATTTCTTTTTTGCATTTCTGTTAATGATTAATTTCAGCCACTCCAGCATCCCCCTCTGCTCCAGGCACAGAATTGATGTCATCACGGGCGAACAGCCGAGCCTCCTTCCCCTTTGCTCCAGACGTCCGTATGTGGGCATCACACCTCATCTCCTTCTATCCTACCTCAAAGGAGGGTGGTGTCCCCCCCCCATCAAGCTCATCCTTCCACTTGTTTTCATTCTTTTCTTTTTAAAAATTCTCACCCAAGGATATGTTGATTTGTTGAGAGAGAGGAAGGGAGAGATGTTTGATAGGTAGATAGAGGATAGATATAGATGATAGATAGATGATAGATAGATAGATAGATAGATAGATAGATAGATAGATAGATAGATAGATGATAGATGGATGATAGACAGATAGATGATAGATAGATAGATGATAGATAGATGATAGATAGATGATAGATAGATGATAGATAGATAGATAGATAGATAGATGATAGACAGATAGATGATAGATAGATGATAGATAGATGATAGATAGATAGATAGATATAGATATAGATATAGATAGATAGATGATAGGTAGATAGATAGATGATAGATAGATGATAGATAGGTAGGTAGGTAGATAGGTAGGTAGATAGATGGATGATAGATAGACAGACAGACAGATGATAGATAGGTAGATAGAATCATGGATGTAGGAGAGAAACACTGATCTGTTGCCTCCCATACACACCCCTGCTGGGGATCGAACTGCTATCAGTGATCAGTGGAAGTGGGGTTCTTGGAGTATAGCTGGAATAAGAATTTCTGGGGGTCCCCACAGGAGGAGGAGGTATTGTAGAAAGCTTTATTTCTGTGGAGTTACACCCTGAGTCTCCAAGGTCCCATTTCCCATTGTCCCACCAAGGAAAAAGCCCCATTTTGCCTTGAGCAGGGCTAAGATCAAAGCCAGTGCCCAGAGCGTCCGCTCCATGCCAGGGCGCAGTCCAGTCCCGCATCGGGCTGGCTCGGTTTGTGTCCCCCCCCCCCGCAGCCCATCACCCCATTGCCTGTGGGGTCCACAGGGCCACATGGCTACGGAGGGAACGCGGGCAGGAGCAAAGCCCAAGGAACCAGAGGGCCAAGAGCGAGAGCGAGCGAGCCGCAGCGCAGGCTGGGGCCCTGGCCGGGAATGGAACCGCGACCTCCTGGCTCGTGGGTCGGCGCTCAGCCCCCGAGCCCTGCCAGCCTGGCGGGCCACATTCGATTTGCTTCACCTCTGGACCATAAACTTCCTGTATGGCCTCTTACTGTTTTCTGGACTTTCTCATCGCCTTTCCTCCCCTCCCCGACATGCTTTGTGGTTCCCCCAAAATGTCAACCATACGGTCTCTTCTATCAAATTCCCCGGTCCCCTGGGGGCTTCCCATCTGCAGCTGTTCCCCGTTCCAGGCTAGTTACTCTCGCAGCCTGTCGCACCGGTACCGTCCCGGGGCTTCCCTTCCCATGAGTTGGATCCACCTTTTGCTAAACCTCCTGTCTTTTTGCTTGGTTTAGTCATACTCTGTTTACTCTCTTTTACTGGAAGGCTTTCTCAAGAGACTGCCTACGAAACTGTGTGGGAGAGAAACTTTCAGAGTCCTGGCATATCTGCAAATGCCTTTAGTTACGTCTCACATGTTATTGAGAGTTTAGCTAGGCATAGAATTCTAGTTTGAAAATACCTTTTTAGAGGACGTTAATTGTTTTACTATCTTCTAGTATCCATCGTTGATGGGAAGTCAGCCGCCCAAGTAATCAGTATTTCTCTTTGGAGATTTTTAGCATCTTCTTATGCTTGGTGTTTCGAAATTTCAGTATGTTCTAGAAATGACGTTTGTTTTTATTTCCCTGTTTGTTGTCCTGAGAATTTGGTGGGGCTTTTTTTTTTTTTTTTTGTGGGACTTCTTGATTTGAAGTTTGGTGTCCTTCAGCTCTGGGAAGCTGTCTTAGACTGTTAGTTCTGATAATTTTCTTTCTTTCTGGACACATTAATCAGATGCTGGTCTTTCCATATTGGCACTCTACATCACTTGTCTTTTCTCTCATGTTTTTCAACTTCTGATGCTTCTTCTGAGTGATTTCTTTGACCTCATTTTTTCAGACCATCAATTGTATTTTTAATTTTGGCAATTATATTTTTAGAATCTGTTTTAGGATTATTCTTTTTCTCGGAGCATCCTCTTTTGTTTCATGGATATGTTTTCTTAAATCTCTCTAAACATATGCATTAGAATTTGCACATGTTCTGTTTCCCAGAATTTTGCTTGTTTATCTGATATCTCTTATTCTGTGGTTCTTCACAATTGCCTGGTGATACTTTGTTGTTTTAAAGAAATATGGGCTGGGTAGCTGTTGTGTGAGTAGGACTGTTTCCCGGGTGGCAGTAGCTAACATTTATATACTGTTTATCCATGTTCCAGGCACTGTCCTGTACAGGCTAAAGATATTAACTCAATCATCCCAACAACCCCTCTATGAGGTAGTTACTATGATATTTCATTAAGTTTAATATCTCATCAATCATAAGATGTGCCATTATTTGGTTTACTACTAAAAAGTTAAACAATGCTGTTGAAATATGACATACCACGGATTATAAATCACATTTTGATTTGTGAGGCATTAAAAAATCTTAGAATTGATGACGTAATACATTACTATTTACATTTTACAGTTGAAATTGAGGCATAGGAAGATTAAATAACTTGCTCCAGGTTACCTAGTTTTGTTTGTAGTGGATTTTACTTATAAACCCAAGTGACCTGGCTTCAGAATTTTACCACTGTGCCTAACTGCCTCTCCAGGCTCCCAGGGGAGCGGGGACTGGAGCACCGGGGGGGGGGCTCTGAGTTGGGGGAGGGGAGGCTTTGGGGAGGTGAGTTAGGGAGCAAGCTTTCTGGCCCCAGGGTCCTCACATACCAGAACACAGAGGCATACAACCCGAAGTGCCAGCGTTCATAAAGGAGCTTTAGCCTCTTCTGTAAGATGTGTTCTCTTCCATTGGGGAAGAGTGGTCTGGGTTCGATTGATTGATTGATTGCCTGATATCTGTGCTGGGCGTAGTGGACTGGGATGGCAAGGGCACCAAGTGTGCAGCTGATCCCCGTCAGACCGCCAGCCAGTGGCGTGTCTCCCTCTCCCAGCCTCGGGGTCTTCGTGGGTAGATGGGCCTCCTGGTGCTTCCTCTGCTTGGATCACTTGTCTCATCTCCCTCTGCCTTTCACAGACATGTACAGGCCTCTCATCTGCTGTTGACCTTGCCTTCCATCCTCTTCATTGCCGTGGTTTTATTATTTTTTACTCTTTGGTGCGGTTTTGGAGGGGTGTGGAGAAATGGAGAGGCCAATGCTTGTGTTCAGACTTGAACCAGAAGTCCCTGGACCTCTCTTTTTAGTGAGCACAATCGAGAGTATCGAAGGATGCCCATCATATGAGAAATAAAATATTCACTTTATAGCTCTTAAAAAACCTTGAGAGCACCCTGGCTGGTTTGGCTCAGCGGTTAGAGCGTTAGCCCGCAGACCGAAGGGTCCTGGGTTCGATTACAGCCAAAGCACGCTCAATCCCCGGAGGGCAACCAATTGATGTGTCTCTCTCACATCGATGTTTCCCTTGCCTTCTCTCTCCCTTCCACTCTCTCTGAGAAGCAATGGAAAAAATGTCCTCAGTGAGGATTAAACAAACAAGCAAACAAACAAAAAAACACCTTAAGAGCATGTTTGATGAAAGGTTTCTCTAGATGCAGAGGAAGGGACAGCCAGTTAAAGTTAGGATTCTCAATGTACAACAATATTTTTGAAAGTTCCAGTGCATTGAGGCTTAATTTACTTTATGAAAGAATTATTCTTACAAAAAGATTAATCATGAGGTTTTTCCAAATTCTCCAGTAGGCCATTTGAACTGTGGTTTTATTTTCAGAGCTCTGTATGGATATATACATATTCACACAACTTTTTAGCATAAAACAAGATACTTTTTCCCTCTGGATATTAAAAATTCAATACTTGGAAAATAATACAGAGTTTTGCTTTTTTCATTCATTTTAATGATCTTGTCACAAGACTTCTCACTTCAATATATGATCACTTTAGAGCTTTGATTTAATGGTTTACTTTCCATTATCTTATAATATTTCTTATAAAATGGTGGTATGGCTATTTGATCATATAAATGTCTGCAGGACATACACCAACTCCCTTTAGCCAGCCATCACTGCCATGTATAGGATCAGCACAACTGAGCTCAATCCACTTTGCATTCAGCTTGTATTAGAAATGGATTAATGATCAGAACCAAAAATACAAGACACCACTATCAGGAACTTAATTTTTAAATTTCACTTTCAGAGTTTATCCTGAAGTCGATTTATAGCCAATACAATCTCCTACACAATTTTATGGACATTGGACAGCTCTGGACAATGATAATTAATATAGTATTTATGATTACTTGTCCGGTTGCAGGGAAGAGAAACCTACTCTAGTCATCTCCAGAAAGCTGTGGTTTCTGGTGAGGATTCTTATGAAAAAGAACTGAACTTGGAGGGCTTGGGTTCAGAGGCAGCCGTGGGGGTTAGTCGTTTTTCTGTTTTTGAGTCTTGCTTGGTTTCTTTCTGAGTGTCTGCTCAGTTCTTCTCTTTTGGCCAGTTTCCCCTGCCTCTCTTTTAAATGTTTCCTTCCCCTTCATAATTTTCACTTTCAAACGACTGACTTATTCTGGGCCCAACACAACCCTGCGGCGTTCCTAGTCCCGCTGCCAACCCTTCTCTTACTCTCCCGAGTCGACATTGAACGAGAGGAAGCTGACACTGAACAGAGCGAAGGGACCCCGTTCCCTGTTGGATACCATCCCCACTGGGGTGTCCTCCCTCCCGCCGTGCAGACCCTGTTCTTGCTATCGCATGTTGAATTGTAGTGTGTGTTTCTCTCCCACTAGGCTCTTTGAAGACAGGGCTTATTCTCTCCATACAAACCCTGAGAAATCAAAGTCCTCACATTTTATTAGAACAAAATAAGTTCAATGCAAAGCTTGCTGTGCTTAAGAAGCCGTACTTGTGTCTACTTTAGCCCCAATTTACTTCCTTCCTTGTAGTCCTAAAGAACTTGGGAATTGTTTCATCCCTAACTGGTGTGTTGTGAGAACTTAAGGACAGAAACCTTGTCATTTCATTTTTTATAAGTTCCCCAAAGCACCCAGCACAGTAGTTTACTCATAGTGTTGTTTAAAAACACTCATTGGTTGCTGGGAGCAAATAGAGTTTGGAAGAACTCATTCAAGGATCGTAGGTAAAAAAAAAGGAAAAATCTACTTTAGAAAATTGTGAAGATCCAGACTGATCCCATATGATGACTACTATTCACATTTGGGATTTGAGCACTTGAAATGTAGCCAGTGCAATTAAAGAGCTAAATTTTAAGTTTTATTTAATTTTAATTAATTTTAAAAACTAATACTTGACTTAATTGTTGGAAAACTTTCAAGTATGTTTGGAACAACTTGGATTTATGAATCTACTTTTTAAAATGTGAAGTTCATGTAACCTAAATACAGATCTAAGGTTTCCAATGAAAAGTTACCTTCTGCCATACTACCTAAAGCAAGCTATAGATTTAGCACAATCCCTCTCAAAATACCAACAGCATATTTCACAGAACTAGAACAAATACTTCAAAAATTTATATGGAACCAAAAAAGACCCCGAATAGCCACGGCAATCTTGAGAAAGAAGAACAAAGTTGCAGGGATCACAATACCAGCTATCAAGTTATACTACAAAGCCACAGAATCAAAACAGCCTGGTACTGGCACAAGAACAGACACATAGATCAGTGGAACAGAACAGAGACCCCAGAAATCGACCCAGGCCATTATGGTCAGTTAATATTTGACAAAGGAGGCAAGAGCATCCAATGGAGTAAAGACAGTCTCTTCAAAAAATGGTGTTGGGAAAATTGGACAGATACATGTGAAAAAATGAAACTAGACCACTAGCTTACACCATACACAAAAATAAACTCAAAATGGATAAAAGACTTAAATGTAAGACATGAAACCATAAAAATCCTAGAAGAAAATGTAGGCAGCAAAATCTCAGACATCTCTCGTAGCAATATGTTTGCTGATACATCTCCTAGGGCAAGAGAAACAAAGGAGGAAATAAACAAATGGGACCGCATCAAAATAAAAAGCTTCTGCACAGCAAAGGAAACCATCAACAAAATGAAAAGGGAGCCCACTGTATGGGAGAACATATTTACCAGTGACACATCTGATAAAGGGTTAATACCTAAAATATATGAGGAACTCATACAACTTAACAAAAGGGGGACAAGCAATCCAATTAAAAAATGGGCAAAGGACCTGAATAGATACTTCTCCAAAGAAGACATACAGATGGCCAAGAGACATGGAAAAATGCTCAAAGTCACTAGTCATCAGAGATGCAAATTAAAACAACATTGAGCCCAGCCAGCATGGCTCAGCAGCTTATGATCCAGGAGATCTTGGTTCGATTCTTGGTCAGAGCACATGCCGGGGCTGTGGGCTCGATCTCCAGTCGGGGGCGTGCAGGAGGCAGCCGATCGATGACTCTCATCATTGATGTTTCTCTCTCTCTCTCTCTCTTCCTTTCTCTGCAATCAATAAAGACATATTTTTAAAAAATAAAAATAAAATGACATTGAGATATCACCCCACACCCATCAGAATGGCTGCCGTCAACAAATCAACAAACAGCAAGTGCTGGCGAGGTTGAGGAGAAAGGGGACCCTAGTACACTGCTGGTGGGAGTGCAGACTGGGGCAGCCACTATGGAAAACAGTGTGGAGGTTCCTCAAAAAATTAAACATAGAACTGCCACTTGACCCAGTGATCCCACTTCTAGGAATATATCCTAAGAAACCTGAAACACCAATCACAAAGAACTTATGCACCCCTATGTTCATAGCAGCGCAGTTTACAATAGCTAAGGTCTGGAAGCAGCCCCAGTGCCCATCAGGAGATGAGTGGGTAAAAAAGCCGTGGGACATTCCCACCATGAAAGTACCATGCAGCTATGAAAAAGAAGGATCCCTTACCCTTTGGGACAGCATGGTGGGACCTGGAGAGTATTATGCTAAGCGAAATAAGCCAGTCAGAGAAAGACAAGTGTCACATGATCTCACTCATATGTGGAATCTGAAGAACAGAATAAACCAATGAACAAAATAGACCCAGAGACAGAAGCATGGAACAGACTGAGGGATCTCAGTGGGAAGGCGGGCGCGGGGGGAATGGGGGGGGAGATTAATCAAAGAACTTATATGTTTATATGGACTCAGACAATAGTGTGGGGAAGGCCTGGGGGTGGGGCAGATGCAGGGTGGAGGGGATAAAAGAGCGGGGAAAGGGGACATCTGTAATCTTTCAACAATAAAGATTAATTAAAAAAAAAAGTTAGCTTCTGAATTCAGATGTACTGTAAGAATAAATTAACACTAAATTTCAAAGACTTAGGTATAATAAAAAGAATGCAAAACATATTTATAATTTTATGTTGATTATATGTTGTAATGATAATACTTTGGGTATATTGGCTTAAGTAAAATATATTACTTACTAATTTTATCTGATTTTACTACTAGAAAATTAAAAATTAATACATAGCTTGAATTATATTTCTGGTGAACAGAACTGATCTATTCCAATGCAAGGCTTTGTTTTTTGATAATCAATATGATGATGGGTTTTCATCCCTCTAGTCGTCTAAGATGGATTTTAGTAACTAGTGGTGAGTAATTTCACAGGTAGTTAATGGAGTGTCTCTTTTCTCTTAATGCAGATCACAATTCGCCTTCTCAGCCCAAGGAAAACAGCATTGGCCAGAACCATCACCAGGAGGAAATAATCCGCAAGTTGGCCGTGCAGCTGAAAAACATTGGAGACAGCATTGATCACAGGCTGGTTCAAGAGGTGAGACCTCTGTTTCTCCAGCAAGGGCCCGTGAGCTAGAAGAAGGAGCAGACAGAACAACGGCTGCTAAGTGGCTGGGATGCCCAGGAATTAGCAGAATACATGGGTCAATAATGTCTGAATTACCAGGCATTAGATCTCCAAATTGTAGACTTGACTCAGGGTCAGTATTTGACCTCACACTTGCTGCTCAAACTGTGGCCCATGGACTAGGAGCCTCAGCATCACTTAGCAGCCGGTCAGATGTGCAAAATCCCAGCCTGCACTCTGGAATCACCATCTACCTCTTTACACAGACCCCATGGATTTGTGTGCATGTTAAAGTGTGAGACTTTGCTCCACACCCTTAAACTAGGATGCCTATTGGAATTTCCTGTGGAATTTTAAGAATTTACAGATGCCTGGGCCCCACCTTGAGAGATTCTGATTTAATGGGCCTGAGGTGTGGCCTGGGCATCAGGCATTTTAAAAGCTCCCCAAGTGAGGACAACCTCTGCCTGAGATTGTAGCAATCCCCTTGAACCAACCCAGAGGTACGATCTGAGCCTCACTCCTGCCGATCTCTTAGTTTCTCCTGATTATTATAAGAGATAATAAGGGGAAAAATAGGGAAGAATAATGATTGCTATTTTAAATCTTATTTAAAATCAAATTTGGTGATGAAATCCACAGCCAACTTAGTTTTCCTCAGAACCGCCTGTAGTTGGCAGCGGAAAGAGAATGACCACGTGGGCTCGGTGGTGGGAGGGTGGCTGCCCCTCAGGGCCCCACTTCTTGCCCTTCGATTCCCCCCTCCTGTGATGATTCTTGTTCATCACTGCTGCTGCCTCAGGGAGCGCCGTGTCTTCTTTCATGTTCTGGTCCAAATGTGGGCAGTGTGCAGTCTTTCCCTCAATAAAACATTCCCCGAGACAAAACATGAACGGTGGGTTCCAACAACAACGCTGCTAAAAAGCAAGAAGGAAACAAAGGTGAACATTTGATAGACCAATTTCCTTCAAACGAATATTTGTTGAACACCTACTATATGCCAGGCTCGGTTCCAGGCGTCGGCAGCTGGGGCGGAGAGCAGGGCAGAAGGTGAGCCTGCTCTCGTGGATCTCACATCTAGGAGGGGGACAGACAAGGCGGGCGGGCCAGACAGGATGCCACTCGAAGCGGCATTAGAGGACAGTGATGGCGGCTGATTTTGGATGGGCAATCAGGGAAGGCGATGTCCCTGGGGAGGTGATATTTCAGCAGAGACTGGAAGTGAGGGAGTGAGTCAGGGAACACATGGGGGCAAAGTGTCCCAGGCAGAGGGAACAGCGAGGGCAAAACCCGTGTTGCAGGAACAGGCTCAAGGAACAGCAAGGCGGCCAGAATGGCTGGAATGGAGTGAGGGCTAGGAGCTGGCCTTGGTCTTGGAGGCGGTGGCAGGTGTTTGGGTTTTATGCTAAATATAAGGGAAGCTCCTGGAAAGGAAGAGCAGGAGAGTGTCCTGAGCTGACTTACATTTAGAATGGAGACTGGCTGAGGTGCAGAGAGTACGCTGTATGCAGGGGCTCGAGAGGCAGAGACCCCCAAGGGCTGGGCCAGCGTGTAGCGATGGAGGTGGTAAGAAATGATCAGATTCAGGGTGAATTTAAAAGTAGAGGCAGGAAGGCACTCCCACCTCCGACGAACTGGACGTGCAGGGGGAGAGGAAATGATCACATACTTCAGTGGCTTGGGCCTGAGCCTCCGAATGGGTGGGAGTGCCATTTACTGAGATGGAGGAAGCCGGAGAACAGGTTTTGGGGGAAATACCGAGTTCTGTGGGACATGCGAGTCTGACGTTCCTACTAGACACAGATTGAGACGTTGTGAAGTTGCTCAGGAGTTGTAAGAACCAGTCTGCAGTTAGAGGAGACACTGATGCTCCAGGTAAGAATTTGGATTATATAAAGTGCTGCTTTCTCCCTGGGCTCACAGGATCAATAAGCCTTGCTCCCAGCCCAACTCTATTTGGAATATAAACTAAAGTTGTGTAATAATCACTAGTGCTTATTGAGGGCTTGCTGTTTGCCAGGGGCCATGTTAAGGGTTTCCTTGCATTGTTTTATTAAAAAAAATAATAATAATGTTTTTATTGATTTTAGAGAGAGAGGAAGAGAGAGAGAGAGAAACATTGATTGGCTGCCTCCTGCAGGGCGCATGCCCTCAACCTGGGTGTGTGCCCTGACCGGGAATCAAAGCGGCGGCCTTTCAGGGCATGGGACAGTGCTCAACCAGCTGAGCCACACTGGCCAGGGCTGCATTGTTCTGTTTAATTCTTACAACCACCAATGAAGCTGGGACTATTACTCTTCTCACATTTCAAATAAGGAAATTAATGATTTGAGAAGTCCAGTGACTTCTAGGTTACATAGCTGGTAAGTTGAGGAATTAGGCCCTGAGCCCACGTCCGCTGGCTCTAAAAGACGTGCACCACCTCAATACTGTCTCTACCATTTGACCCCCTTTTCTCCCAGGAGTCGCCTGTTTGACACCTGGGCCCGAGAGCCTGGGGCGCAGAGAGAGGTGGGAGCACCTTCCTACCTCTGTAAACTTTCTGTATGGGACCCCTGTCAGAGGCGACCTCACCTGACAGCTTACTCTCTGGCCTCAGTGGACAACCGTATCCCAATACTACACCAGAAGCGTAACATTCACGGAAAAGATACTTACACATGGACTCGCTGCTCACTGAATCCTCGCCTACGGGGTTAAATGTGCTGCTTTTAGGGCTCCTGCCAGTACTGGATCCAAAGTCTGGCTCACTACTATTCACTGGGTGACATTGGGCAAGTTACTTAACCTCCCTGGGTCTCATCTGTAACATGGAGATAGCAACAGTGCCTGCCTTACATGGCTGCTGTGAAAATTAAATGAGAGAATCCATGAAAATCACTTAGAACAGCGCCTGACCACAGAAAATGATCAGTAAATGTTATCTAAACCAAAAAATTAATTTGTGTTTTGTCTTTGCCCTCTCACTATTTGGAGTTGAGTATGTCTTTACTACTATCTCTTCTTACAGCGTACTCAACGATGGTAACATCTCCCTTCTCGGCTACTTTCTTCTGTAGGGAAGATTTCACTTTTTCCTAGGAAATTCCTTCGTCCAACTTTCCTGCTTCTGGATCAGCTAATTCTGAATACTCATGGGTCCTGCTAATATTTTTCTCTGAACAGGAGAGACCAGAGTAGGACAAATGTAACCTTTTCCATTTTGCCTTCTTTTCTTTCCTTCTTTTACCGTTTAAGTTGTATTTTACTCGCAAGTCTTAAAGTTGCCTCTGCAGCTGAATAAATTGAACCCGGACAGCCCCAGCTTTTCTTTCTCTTTTATGTTTTATGCTATTTGTAGCGCATGTCAGCGCTTCATTTCTTCGTATCGCTGAATAGTATTCGGTGGTGTGTACACATCACATTTTGTTGATTCACCAGTTGATGGACATTCCGGTTGTGCTCACTTTTTGGTGATTGTGATGAATGGAGCTGTGAGCATCTGTGTACACGTTTTCGTGGAGGATGTGCTTTCAGTTCTTCTTTTTTTTTTTTTTTAAATATATCTTTATTGATGTCAGAGAGAGGAAAGGAGAGGGAGAGAGAGATAGAAACATCAATGATGAGAGTCACTGATCAAGCCCGCAACCTGGGCCTGGGCCTGGGCCCTGACCGGGAATCGAACCCCGATCGCCTGGATCCTAGGTGGATGCTCAACCGCTGGGCCACGCCCGGCCGGGCGCGCTTTCAGTTCTTTCGGGCGCATTCCCAGGCACGGATTTGCTGTGCTGTGCGAGGATTCTGTGTTTAACTTTTGGAGGACTATCCAGACTGTTTTCCACAGTGCCTGGCCTACTTTACATTCCCACCAGCTGCGTACACAGGCTCCAGTTTCTCCACATGCTCCTCAACATTTGTTTTTAGGTGTCTTCTTGATTATAATCAGCCTAGTGGGTTTGAAGAGGTTTCTCGAGGTGGTGTGGCTTTCATCGCCCCCCCACACACCCCAAGGCTAATGTTGTATATCTTTTCAAGTGCTTATCGGTCATTTGTGTATCTCTTTGGAGAAATATTTATTCGGATCCTTTGCCCATTTAAAAAATTGGGTTGTCTTTTATTATTGAGTTGTAGGAGTTCTTTATATATTCTAGATGTAAGTTCCTTATAGGAAATATTATTTGCAAATATTTTCTCCCATTCTGCAGGCTGTCTTTTCACTTTCTAGATGGCATTCTTGGAAGCACAAAAAAGTTTTTAACTTTGATGTTTACTCTTTCTTCTGTTTCTAGTGCTTTTGGCATCATATCTGAGAAATCATTGCCTAATCCAAAGTCATGAAGATTTACACCCATGTTTTCTTCTAAGAGATTTGTAGTTTTAGCTCTTAAACTTAGGTCTTTGATCTATTTGGAGTTATTTTTTTATGGGGTGTGAGTTGAAAGTCCAGCTTCAATCTTTTGCATGTGGGCATCCAGTTGTCCCAGCACCTTTTGTTGAAAAGACTATTCTTTCCCTGGCACTCATGTCGAAAATCAATTGCCTGTAAATGTGAGGATTTATTTCCGGACTCCCAGTTCGATTCCATTGATCTATATGTCTATCCTTCTGCCTGCCCAGCTTTTCTTGTGGCATTTTATAAAGCTGGCTTTGACCTAGACTTTTAAAGATCTCTTGTCCTGTGCCACAAAATTCATTTTAGAACACTTTTAAACAGACCACATCATATTTTAAAAATAATTTTAGAAATTTCTCCTAAGTTTGGCTTTAAAATGCTGAAGGGTTTCGTCTGCTGCTTCAAGGCTTAAATCAGGCAACTTTAACAGAATCTCAAACCTCCCCCGGTTCACTTCTTTTATGTATAGTCATCATCAGTTCACCTTTTGTACCCTGTTCAATCACATGCTCACATTGATGCTCCGGGTCCCTTCCTTCTTTTGATATGTTTAAAGAGACTTTCACGCATACAGCCCTAGCAAGGAGTCCTGCAGGCCATGCTTTGTCTGCTGAGCCAATTGCCCTTGAGCTGCCACACATCTGCTTTCTTGCAAGCATTCTGTATTTTTCAGGTAGGCCTGGTTCTCAAAATAACATGTTTTGCTATTTAGTTACATAGGATTTTGGTTCAAGGACCTGGTCTTTTTTTAAAATCCAGGGCATGTAATTTTCTTAGATGTAAAGTGTGTTTTATAATAGTCTTCCCATCACTTTTAGGATCTTAAATGTGTCTCTGAAATTATTCCCTGCAGGAAGGACTCTTTCCTTTTGGGTTCTAGAAACTTCCCACCTCCCTGTCCCTATAGGCCTAGGAGTGGCACCAACTCTGAGGTTCCCAGCCATGGGCACTGCACCACCCTCGGTCATTCCCCCCCCCCCCCTTTGTAGATAGTCTCCTATTTAACCCGCCCTGAATTATCCTAACTTGAGTGTGTCTTCTGTTTTCTCTAACTGATATAATAACACATAGGGTACTTCTTAGTTTGTTAGAAAGGGGAGGGAAGCTGACATTTATTAAACACTTTCTTCCAGGTACTCTTTGAAGACACCCTCAGAGGGCAGAAGGAAAACAAACATTTCCTTTACTTTAGGGTTACTTCCAGTAACCCTATCAATTAGTGGTACAGATATTTCAGGAGAAGCCGCCGAGGTTCAGAGAGATTCGGTCACCTACCCCAGGTCACTCAGCAGCTAAGTGACAAAACAGGAATTTAAATATTATGAGCGCCTGGCTCAGTGCTCATTTTCTTGTTTGTCTTACTGGAAGGAAATTCACTCAATTTTCCTAACTGATATCAACCATAAAAGTGGGGAAAAAATCCCTTAGTGATTCCCAGTTACAGACAGGACAGTCTAAATTCCCTACCCTGCTGCTAACGATTCATTCATTTAGTCAGCTGATGTGGACTGAGCGCCTGGTGTGGGCCAGGCTCCTTCTCGGGACTGGAGATGCAGCTGAGATGAAAAGAAACAAGCTCCTTGATCTCAGGGAGTTCATATTCTAAGAGGAAGGCGAAAATTAAAGGGAAAATAAATAAAGCATACAGCTTATCAGGCAGTGATCAATATTTCAGAGAAAAACAAGGCAAGGAAGGAGATGAGGATTCTGAGGGTTTTCAGTTTGAGTGGAGGAGCTAAGGGGAGGCCTCGCTGAGACGGTGACTTCTGAGCAAACCCTGACACAGCGTTGGAGGGAGTCGGGGACATCTGGGGACAGCGGTGGAGACAGGCAGGTTTGAAGAACAGCGAGGAGGCCAGTGTGGCCGAAGCTGAGTTGGGAGAAGGGAGTAAAAGATACGGTAGGTTAGGTAGGGCCTTCAGGTCCCCGTAGGGACTTGTCTTCTGAGGAACACCGAGCCATTGGAGAGGGTGAGCAGAGGAGCCACAGGTCAAGTCCGCTGAGGCTGCAGAGTTGAGAACAGACGGCAGGAGGAGGGGCAGGGGCAGGGACAGGAGGAGTGCTGTGTCCCACCCTCAGCCCCCTCCCGATGCTCCCAGGGAAACAGGCCCCACAAACCTGCGGTGCTCTGGCCGCCTCCAACTTTGCCCCTACGCACTCCCCTCTCCACCCATCTAAGTCCCATCCGTTCTCCCGACCCCACAGCCAGCTTCCTTGCTTCTTTGACGGGACAAAGAAAGTGCTCTGGGAAGCCAGAGGAAGCAGTTACCAGCCCTGAAAAGAGGGTCCCGGTTTGCTGACGGCTGAGCTGGGAAACGGCGTCTGGAGGAAAACTCCCTGGGGCTGTGCGGAGGTCCTGGCCGTTACTAAGCGCACGAGATACTCCCTGGCAGCCCGCACAGCATAAAGCAGCCCAAGAAGCTTGTTCCGGGCGTTGATTGAACTAATGTTAATACTGAATTTCCAACTTTGGATTTACTCTATCGCCCTTTAAAAAAACTTCTGTCTCTTTTTAAACAGGATCTTCTCCGGGAAGGCAGAGATGCACTGGCTCATTTTGTCTTAGTTTTCTTTGGAGGAGGTCACCTGCTGCTGCGCTTTCTCTGGAACAACCATTTGATGTAAAAGGAATGTAAATGCCAAGTTCGGTTTCCTTCCACCCTCTGAGAAACATGAGTCCCATGGGCACAGGTGGGAAGAAGACCCTTCTCTTTGTACCTGTCACTGCTGGTTTATGGCTGGTTTGTTGGAGAACTGAGGACTCACTGACCATTTGTCTGTTCAGAGCACCGGCGGTGACGTCTGCGATGGCCTCATGGTAGGGCCCAAGGCGCACCGAGGAGGTGCTGTGGATGGTCCCAGGGCTCCTCGTAAGGAAACCTTGAGCATTTCCTTCCACGAGTGAAACCGAACCTCGTCCTCAAACCAGAGGTCACAGAAATGGACACTTTCTCCTGGGCCCCTCCCTGGGTACCCCCAGCCACCTGTTGGCCCCACTCTGGGTGCCCATGTCCAGATCCTCAGTGCCCCATTTTCCTTTCTGTCTATCTCATATTCCCTCTCTCCTCCATTTTAGAAGTGCTACAGGTATTAAGAAAGTTTGTTGTTCTAAGTTCTAAGTTCTACCTATTTATGTTTGAGTTCTTTGTGGGAAAAGTGTTATTTAAAAATGGAATAAATATTGTTATTTTATTGAGCATGAAACATCTGTGCATGTTTGTTTTGTGAGGGAGGGATTCCACTTATTCCTGCTCACATGGCTTCATAATTTCGTAGACTTAAATCATAGGTAGCAGAGCCTCTGTCCCCCAAAGGGAAACATCCCCATCTGTCTACTCTGCCTCACGCAACGCCGACTTTCCTGCCATCACCTAGGTTTGGGCTTGCTGGCAGGGAACAGATCCCTAAACTTTTTCTTTCTTTTTAAAAATTCTTTGAATAGGTATTGAAGCATTCAATTTGTAATAATTTTTGGTTAAAAAATCAAAACAATATAAAAAAGTTTGCAATGAAAACCCTTCCTCTTATTTTCTGTCTTGGATCTCAGTTATGTTTGTTGGTTACACATCCTTCCAGAGGTGTCTTTGTGCAAATGACACACACACACACGCGATAGTGGGTGATGCCACCGCTGGGGGAGTGCCCGGTGAAGGGGAGATGCGTTTGTGACTTTGCTAGATCCTGCCACACTGCCCTCCAAGGGGGCGGGTCACCTGTACATCCAGTGACGTGCCTGCTCCTCTCAGCTTCGCCAACAGATTATGTTATTGAACTTGGATTTTTGTTAAATCAATGGGGTAAAAAAAATGATACCTCAGAATAACTTTAATTTGCACGGCTCCTGTAATGCGTGAGTCTGAGCATCTTTCCTATGTTCAGGGGCCAGGGGCCTGTTGTTTCCCGGGGCTGCTCCCTCACATCCTTGGCTCCCTTTGCCCTGTGTGTCTGGACTCCTTCCTGTGGCTTCTAGGAGCCCAGGCAGCACCAGTGCTGAGGCTTCTTCAAAGCAGCAACTGCACCCTCGGGTTTTTGGAAGGTTATTAGGCGTCTTCCCTCCTTCTCTTCGGTTGGGGATGCTGGTTTGCTTTAGTGCTCACAGCCTCTCTGTTTCCCCTCAAGACAGCTGGCAGCAGGCCAGGGCAGGGGGGCCTGGGGCAGGGGCCAGTCGGGATCCGGGGGTCCTGGGTCCAGGTCAGGAGGAGCACCGCACCAGCTCTGCTGGCGGCTCTCGGGCCCAAGGTCTTGGGGCCTCCACCCAACCAAATGGCATGTGGACCAAGGTCACCCACCCCTAAGGGGAGGCACCAGGTCCAGACCGACGGCATGAGCGGGCCCCCTCCTATCCATGTGTGGAGACGCACAAGGGAGACTGAAGTTGGTCTGTCGTGGTCTCAAACGCAGGACCAGGGGTCCCCTTGGCTCCCCAGATCCCGCAGAATCCCACCTTCATCCTCCTGTGAGCCAGGCCAGGCCGTCCACGGGCGGGAGAATGACGGCGGGACCGACGCGCTCCGCCCGAGCGCAGCGCCCCGGGCTCGGCTCCCGCGGGGGCCGGCCCTGCCCCCCCCCTCCTCCCCCAGCCCCCCCCAGCCCTCCCCCCCAGCCCGCCGGGGCGGGAGTGGAAGCCGGATCCCGCTCTTTCGTTTTCGTTTCCCGGAAGGATAGCGATTACCGGAGCCCCGCGCGCCTGCTCGCCGGGAACCGAGCGCGCACGACCCGGCGCTTCTCCAGAGGGGTTCCCTCCCCCGAGACCTCGCCGTTTCCCCAGCCCAGCGAGGGGTTTGGGGAGCGAGGGTCTGGGGCGCCCGCCGGGGCCCAGGAGCCGCGCGCGGGCTTCGGCGCGCCCGAGACGGACGGCGGGCGGCCCCGCACCTCCACCTGTAATGCAGGTAAGGGCCTGGCGGCCAGCCGGCGGCGCCCACGCCGGGCCGCCCGCCCCCACCCGTCTCCACCGCCTGACTGTCCGCACCCGTCGTATCAGACCTCCCCCCCCCCCCCCCCCCCGGCTGGAATCTCACTTTTCCAGCACATTCCCTGCCCTCTCCCCCCGTGGTCAGGGCGCGCCCTCTCCTCCACCTCGCCCACCGGCAGCCCCTCACCCTCTCCCTCTCCAACTCCCCTGTGGGCTGCTCCTTCTGTCCTCCTCCTGGGCCCTGCATCAGCCAGATGTGCCGCCTCTGGAAGTTTCCGTGCAAGCCAGACCCTCGCAGCTGGCACAGCAACCACCGCGCAGGGCCCTCTCCTGAGCAGTCCCTCTCCATTCGCCCTGTTTCCCTTGGGAGCCTCTGAACGGTGCCCAGAGCTGGGGCCCCCTCCTGCCTCCAAGGCCCTTCTCTGCTCCCCTCTCTCCAAGATCCACGCCCCGGTCTGTGTGTTATCACGCTCCCCCTGGCCGGGTGCGAGCCCAGAGCTCGCAGTCTCAGCAGCTCGGGCGCCCCCCCCCCCCCCCCCCCCCCCGCCCCCCGGCAGGCAGACAGGCAGGCGCAGGCCCGGAATTCCCCGCTCCTCTTGCTTGGAAGAGGCTGGAGGAGAAGACAAGGGTCTGCCTGGAAGTCCTGGGCCAGTCCTGGGCCTTAAGTGCCCCTTCCAGCTTGTCAAGCCCCCCCCCTTCCTCTGAGGCTGGGTTACCTGGGAAACAGCACCAACTGGGGCAGGAGGAGGGCGCCAGAAATGAATTGGGGACCACCCCAAAAGGTGCTGGATCCTGTTCTGCAGTGACCAAGGCTTTTGGAGTTTGCCTTGCTGGTTTCGGGTCCATGGTCTTTTACTGCAGATTGCTCCCCTCAGACACCAGAGATGAATGTAATGCCCTTGAAGAGCTTAGAGTGAACAGATGATTCTTGCTGGGACTGGTTTCACTTTCACTTTTTAGGGTATGGCAGCCTGCGACAGGGCTGAGCCCCAAGGGTCGCCCTGTCTCTATAAAACCCTGCCACATTTTTCATCCCCTCACCCTGCTGAATGAGCTACATCACCCCTGGGGGCTAGGCTGATAGAATTGTAAAGATACATACTTCCCTTGGTGGGACTTTGGGGTTCAGAAGTTTATCATGTCTTTTGAAAACAGCATTGAATTATTTGTTTATTTCTTCATATATATATAGATATATATCTATATCTATCTATCTATATATATATATATTTATTTATTTCAGAAGGAGGAAGGAAGAGGGAAAGAGAGATCGAAACATCATTGATGTTTCTGCATGCCTCCTGCATGCCCCCAACTGGGGATCGAGCCCACAACCTAGGCATGTGCCCTGACCGGGAATTGAACCCCGATCTCCTGGATCCTAAGTCCATGCTCAACTGCTGAGGCATGCCCGGCGAGGCCTGTTTGTTTATTTCTGATTTAAGGTCCTTTTATCCTGGCCTCTCAGGTTCTCACTGAGTATCATTAGGCCCTCAGATTTCCAGCTTACAAGTCAAGTCTTGGCAGGGCAGCCTTCTAGGGGGTGGCGGGTGGGGGGTTAGGCACAGGCACGAAAAGCTTGACTAGGAAAGGTGAACTTACCAAGTGCCCACTGTGTACAAGATGTTCATGGTATCAAGTGAAGACATACATGATTCCTACCTTTACGGAAGACACAGAGGTGCGTCTACCATAAAGACACATTAAAAAAAACCTCTTAATACGTTTAAGGATGGCGGAGCCTACACCAAGATGCTCGCCTCTGACTACCCTGGTGTTTCCTCTCTCTAGGAGGGGGCGTTGGCCGGCTCTCCGGTGAGCCCCGCAGCAGCCGCGCCACCTCCGGGCACCCAGGCCCAAGCCAGGAGTGATGCTCGAGTGGACCTGCTGGGCGAGGGGGGGATCTGCCAGCTGCCAGGAAGACTCCGTGAGTAGAGGGGAGGAGAAAGGGTAATGTTTTTAAAGGACGTAAATGCGCCACACAAACTTTCCTTATTTAAGGATTTAACGGCCCTCCATTTGCTATTTCTTTGCTGGGTTTTCTTTAACTATCCCTTGGTAAGGAAGTCAGAGGAGGTCACTGTGAATTCTCCCTGCAGAGAACACAGCCGACGCGACAAGGGTGAGGGTGCCAGTCTCCTCACTGGTAAGATGGGGGTTGGGATCCGACGGGCAGTTGGGTCCCTTCCAGTCTAAAGAAAAAGAGTTGGGGACATTGCCAGTGAGGAAGCCAGATGGGGCTAAACAGTGAACAGTTGTATGTATGTAGAACCCTCTTGTAAATAATTACGTTTAATTTTTGTTACAAAAGTAGCATGTGCTTAATATTAAAAATTGGGAAATGAGCCCTGGCCGGTTTGGCTCAGTGGTTAGAGCGTCGGCCCGCGGACTGAAGGGTCACGCGATAGATTCCAGTCAAGGGCACGCACCTCGGTTGCAGGCTCGATGGGCACGTGGGAGAGGCACCCAATAGATGTGTCTCTCACATTGATGTTTCTCTTTCTCTCTGTCTCTCCCCCTCCCTTCCACTCTCTCTAAAAAAATCAATGAAAAAAAATAGCCTCTGGTGACGATTAACAAGAAAATAAATAAATAAAAACTGGGAAATGACAGAGAAGCATAAGAAGAATATATATAAAACAGTCAAACCCACCCAGAAATAACCAAGGGAATGTATTAGCTTCGTCCTTTCATTCCATTCTGTAAGTGGTGCTCTTGCCCGAGGAAACTCGGCCCGTGGAGCAGGCCGCAGACCAGCATATTTATGCCTGTGTTTCAGATGGCAGAGCTGAGAGGCAGAAAAGCTAAGCGACATGTTGAAGATCACACAGGCTCATGTTAGGGCTAAACTCTGGTCCTGCTGATAATCTTCTAAGAGAGTTTTAAATGCAATCCCTAAACTGGAAATCATGCGACAGGCAGCCAGCTGAGGCGGGCAGGATCTCTGGTCTGGCCGGGGGTCTGGGGCACAGAGGGGGAAGCGGGTCTGAGCTGGGCTGCGAAGCACCCGGCCGCTTCCTGCTCGGCTGGCCCGGCGGCTGGAATACTGCTTTGTTGATTTCACACCCTTCTGATTTCCTGGCCACAAAGTGCTTTCTGAGGCGATGACAGGACTGAGCAGAATGTGGGGGTAGGACTTCACAGGCCCTTGGAAGACCCTGCTGCCCTCTAAAGCCTCTGCCATCTGCTGCCTGGCATTTTTAAAAAGTATGTCTTTATTGATTTCAAAGAGAGGAAGGGAGGGGGAGAGAGAGATAGAAACATCAATGATGAGAGTCATTGATCGGCTGCCTCCAGCACGCCCCCTACTGGGAATCCAGCCCATTACCTGGGCATGTGCCCTCACCAGAAACTGAACCACGACCTCCTGGTTCATAGGTAAACCCTCAACCACTGAGCCACACCAGCCGGGCAGCCTGGCATTTTAAAAATGGGGAACAGAGCCTGTGTTTCCACGAGTAGAGGGAAGGTGGGGACTGAGACCTGGGCGCACAGACAGGAAAGAAGCCCGGAGTGTGGAGGAGGCCTTGGAGCCTCAGAGCAGCGGTGGAGGGAAGAGGTAGTGTGTTTGGGGAGAAGGGAAGGGAGCTTTGTCAGGAGCTGCTGATGTTTCATTTTGTCCAGATACCAACCCTGACTGGTAGCTTGGGGCTCAGGTTTGCTCCAGGGAGATATTTGGCAGCACTTACATATATGGTAGGATCTGAGCTCCATTCTCAGCTCAAGCCATGGTGATGAGGCAGAACAGGACCTGGGGGACAGACCTGAAGACCCTGAGTGTTGCTGCCGAGAAGGACCTTAGAGGTCATCTAATCCATTCCCCTCATGGCAACTGAGGACACTGAGCCTCAGCGAGGGAGGGGCTTCTATGCAAGTCCCCCAGGGCCCTCTGGATTGTCCCCCATGGCCTCCCCCATATTCAAAGACCACTCCCACAACCCTCTCACCAAGTCCTAGGATGTCAAAGCTGGTAGACACCCTAGATGTCACCTCAGGTAACTCCCTCATGTTCCAAATAAGGAAACCGAGGCTCAGGAGATTTGTCCTGCCCAAGGTCAAGTACCCTTCACTCCCTGCCTTCCCTTGGGTGCCTAGCTCAAGGTTACTGGGTGAGAGGGTACAGAAGTGGGGACTTAGAAAGTTTAGTGTCTACCTTAGTAAATACAATTAGGCAAGTCTTTTCATTTCTTGAAGCCCCCTCAGTGGGCCCCTCTGAGGTGGTCGTCAGGGCTTCCTGCACATTCCTAGTGACAGGGATTTCCTCCCCTCTGGATCGGCTTGTTCCCTGGGGACTCAGCTCAACACACAGGGTCACATGGCCTATCTCGAGCTCCTGAGGCACTAGTCCTATTGCCCTGGGTTAGATTTCCCCAGAAGCAGACCTGAAATACTTCACAGAGGAGAGAAGGGATTCAAAAGAGTGTTCTCTCAGGCCGTAGGCACTATGGCACCTGGGGCTCACTCAGTCCCAGTGGGGCCCTCTTGGGACAGTGAGAGCACACCCGAGTTACCCCAACCCGGGGGGAGGGAAGCTGGGCCTTCCCCCACTCAGTCTCGTCCTGATGGGATGAGGGAACTTCCAGGGGCCTGGACCCCCAGCTCACTGGCTGAGTCAGGGGCAGAGCAGAGGTGAGAACCGAGGCCACAGGCGGGGCACCAACAGTGGCTGCTATATTCTCACCATGGATTCCATGACTCATTTTTACTTCTGAAAATATTCAGACAGCACAGTCAGGCCTTCGTAAATATCTCGCAGTCTGAAAAGATAGGGCACACGAAATGACTCATTTTCCTGTCAGCAGCATCCCAAACAAGCACACTGCTGACACGTAGTGAGGGTTTGACCTTTCAGATGGCTGGGTGATGTCAGCCGATTCTTACATTTCTGGAAATGGGTTTCCATCGCTGGGCATCTCCGGCACTCACTCGCAGTCCCCCAGCCTGTCCCTCCTCCGCCTCCAGCGCCCATGCTGATCACAGGGCTGATTGGCCGCAGCAGGAAGCTGAGCGAACAGCGGCACACAGGGGCACGGGCACAGGCACACTGGCACACTGACACACTGGCACACAAGCACACCAGCACAGGGGCACCGGCACAGGCACACTGGCACACTGGCACACAAGCACACCAGCACAGGGGCACGGGCACAGGCACACTGACACACTGGCACACTGGCACACAAGCACACCAGCACAGGGGCACGGGCACAGGCACACTGACACACTGGCACACAAGCACACCAGCACAGGGGCACCGGCACAGGCACACTGGCACACTGGCACACAAGCACACCAGCACAGGGGCACGGGCACAGGCACACTGACACACTGGCACACTGGCACACAAGCACACCAGCACAGGGGCACGGGCACAGGCACACTGACACACTGGCACACAAGCACACCAGCACAGGGGCACCGGCACAGGCACACTGACACACTGGCACACAAGCACACCAGCACAGGGGCACGGGCACAGGCACACTGGCACACTGACACACTGGCACACAAGCACACCAGCACAGGGGCACCGGCACAAGCACACTGGAACACCGGTGCAGGCACACTGGCACTGACACAGCGGCACAGGCACACCAGCACACAGGGGCACAGGCACACCGGCACACAGGGGCACCGGCACACTGGCACTGGCACACTAGCACACAGGGGCACCGGCACAGGCGCACAGGCACACTGGCACACAGGCACACCAGCACAAGGGCACCGACACACTGGCACAGGCACACTGGCACACCGGCACAGGCACACCGGCACACAGGGGCACCGGAACACTGGTACCGGCACGCTGGCACAGGCACACCGGCACACAGGGGCACTGGAACACTGGCACGGGCACGCTGGCACAGGCACACCGGCACAGGGGCACCGGCACACAGCACGCCGGCTGGGCCCGCAGAGCTCACTCTCAGTGGCCCTCTGCCTCACAAAACAAGACAAGACGTGCAGGAGAGCAGTGGGGAGTCCCCCCCCCAGGACAAGGACACTGTGATGTCATGACAGGAGTTGGGCTTCACGGGGCTCTGGCAGAATGACCCCCACTCACAGAAGGAGACTCACTCCTGTGGATTCCTCTGTGCAAGGGGAGAGAGAGGGTTGCCAGCCCTCCCCCCTGCGGGTGAGTCCGAGGCTGGGGAATCAGGAGCTCTGGGGGCAGTGTGGCCCTGTGACCACCCACAGGCTCTGGGCTGAGGTCACGGGGGAGCCAGTCTGGGAGGAGGTGATGCCACCTCAAGGGACAGCTCAGGGGAGTTTGAGAGGAGGCAGTGTAGACATGATCCCCAACACAGCCTCACAGGATGACAGAGGAACTGAGACTCCTTGAGAGCAAGTTCTGCCAATGGTCAGATGGAGCCTCAACCCAGGACCCCCAGTTCTTGGTCCTGAGCCTCTTACTTCCCAGGAGCTCATTCCTGGAGAAAAGCTCTGTGAACGACCCACTGTGGGATAGAGGGATGGAGACATCCTTGTGTTTTAACAATGACTTTCAAAGCCCCTAGTTGTGGCAAAGCCACAGGAAGAGACACAGCATGACCTCCGATTTTCGGATGTCACAGGCAGAGGGGTGGCATCTCTCTGCAACTCCCTGGCAGGGCAAATGAGGGACAAGGGCCCTAGGGGAGTCCCAACAGTTTTCATGCCCCTGCTGAAGCTCACGTCCTTCGCTCACAGGAGAGTCCAGGCACTAATTTGAATAGATACAGTGCTAACAACCATGGCTTCCTGGTGTCCTGGAGCAGGGTTTGTCACTCTTAAATGTGCTCGTGAACCTCCTGGTTCAGTAGGTCTCAGGAGGGGCCTGGATTCTGCATCTCCAATAAACTCCCAGTGCCACTGCTGCGGGAAGTGCATTTGAGGACCTCATTTACGCAGCTAAAGCCTAACTGACTTTCAAAGTGTTGGTCAAGATTCACTAAGGAGGTGAAATCAGTCGAGTGCATCAAAAGAAGTATGTTTATAAAGTGAAACAGCATATATGAGAGTCCTTGGTACACAGTGAGGTAGCTGTGACTGCAGGAGCGCGTGTGTTGGCTATTTGTGTGTGTATACACGCGTGTAGGTGATAGCACAAGACATATTTTCTACTGTGGGTTGAGGTCAGAATGGTTTGGGAAACACCACCCTGAATCACGGCATATTAGAAGCAGTCAGCTAGATGATGCAGGTGTAAAAGGGAAAGGTGGGGTGGAGTGGGGAGATTGGCGACTAGAAGAGGGTTCTGGAAGCTGTGAGTATTGACAGTGGTGTCGTCTCCTGACAATGAAAGGGGCAATGGCAAACAGCAAACAGATGGGACTAACGATTCCCAGAACCAACAATCTGAGGACAAAAAGCCTTTCCTTCTAAACTCAGGGCATGGGCCGGGCCCTTTGCATTTTGTGCAAACAAAAAAGACCCCTCCTTTGGGCAGAAGCCAAGCCCAGTCCTGGTTGGGTTTCTCTCCACTCTCCCATTTCTCCCCTCAGATGTGCCCTAGTGTGTAAAACACAGCTGTACGTGTGGCCCTGTCTGGTGACGACCACGAAGCTGTGTGTGGTAACCAAGAAAGCAGTACCAGGCAAACAACCGGGGCAAGCAATGGGGTGACAGATTTGAGGGGCCCCTGGGCAGACAGTGTCATGCCACAAACTAAGGACAATGTTAATACTAAACACAGCGGTCGTGGCAGAGAAACAAGCTGGTCCCTGTTTTCAGGCGGGCTCCCCGGGAGGATGCTAATTGTCATAACAAAGGCCTTTTGTTGAGCTTTTTCTCTTGACCAGGTATTGTGCCCGCCGGGCACATCTGATACTCGGATCAAATGCACTCAGTAGGCCTGAGAAGTAAGTTCTGTTGTTAGTCCTGCCTTCCGGATGTGAAAACTGGCCTTAGAGAGGGACGAATGATCTTGTCCATAGTCACTCACCAGTAAAACGGTGAAGCTGGGATTTGAACCCACGTCTCCCAGACCCCACAGCTGTCGCTCACTCTGATAGCCTCCAGCATTAGATGAAGACAGCTCCCATTTTTAGGGGACCAGCCAAGCACTTTGCATTGTGTCCAGCATTCGTCCTGGGGGCCCTGCCAGGTGGGTAGAAGCCAGCTGTTAGTTCTGATTTGGTTGCTGGAGGTTGGTCCAGCTCTGTTGCTCCTGGAGGTCACACCACCGAGTAATCCGAAGGGTGTGGTGAGGAGTAGCAGGAAATAGCTTTGATCAGGTGAAGACCGGCAGCTGGAGGAGGTCCTGAAAACAGGAGGGGTTTTGACTTGATGGGGTTGGTAGTTGGGAGCCAAATGAGTTTCCTGAGCAAGAGAGTGAAAGGGATGCTGTGGGAAGAGAGAGCTGGGTGGGGGTCTGGGGAGCTGGGGAGGGGTTGGTCAGGATGCCCAGAGGCCTTTTTGGCCTTCCCTGATTTGCTCAGCTCCCTCATTTAGGCAATTTATGTTTATTGAGCATCTACTATGTGGCAGGCATTGCTCCAGGTGCTGGAGCTATAGAAATGACAGAGCCTGACAAAGTCTGTGCCTCAGGAGCTGGTGTTCTAGTGGGGGGTGCAGTGACTACATGAGGAAGCACTAAGCCCCAGGGTGAGGGCAGTGAGGACAATATAGCTGGGGGGGGCTCCCACATCCAGCCCTGCTCTGCAGGTGGGGGTGGAGCGCTGACTCTTCAGGGAGACACCTGAGCCCTCCCACTGTGTCCTGAACAGGCAGCTCTTTTGGCTGCCTCAGCTAGCGGGGTCTCTGTTCAGATCGGTCCAGAAACCGGGAGCTGGCCAAGCTGGAAATTCCCAAAGAGCAAGTCTTGGGGCAGGAAAGTAAGGTGATAGCTGGCTGGAGTCTTGAGAGACAAAGATGGTTGGTTGAAGGCACTGAGAACACAGTGGATCACTGCTGAGAGGGAGAAGCCGGGGCTGGTCTGCAGGCGAAGCCCAGGGGTTCAGTTAGACTGGGAAGGGAGACCCGGTTAGGCACATCCCAGTCAGTAGTCAGGGAGGTTCTGGGGGAGTCCACACCTTAGGGAACGCTCACCAGCACTTGTTGAGCTCAGGTGTGCTGGGCCCCGGGCCAGGCATTTTACACGTGTGACCTCATCTAACATTTAGAGCTCCATTTGTCTCGGAGGACAAACGCCACATGCCCGATGGTGAACTTTAACTGGGTTCTCTCAGAGTCCTCGTGACAGCCCTGTATTGCAGGCACTGTTCTTGCTTTGGTTGCTGAAAGCTGGTCCAGATGAGATCGAGACAGTCACTTAGGTGCCATCGTTGATAGCTGGCCTGGCACTATCATGGGTGCCTTTTGTCGTTGTATGTTTTCACTTTTACTTTTTTTTAAGGTATAACTTACATACAGTCAAGTGTACTAATCGTAAGTGTACAACTCCTTGAATTTTTATGTATCTATACATATGAACTGGTGTAGCCACCATGCACATTAAGATCTAGACCATTTCCCGTGCCCCAGAAAGTTCCCCTGTGCCTCTTCCCAGTCACTCCCCCTCCAGAGGGTGACCGCTCCTCTGTTTCTCTGCCTGGGGGAGCGCTGTCGATTTGTGATCACAGCTCCATGCCTGGCGTCCCTCGCAGTGTAGCATCTGTAAGCTGCATCCGCGTGGGCGAGCAGCACGCGGCTGTACTTTGTGGTTTATTGCCGAGCAGCTCTTATTGCATGAAAATATTGCAGTTGGTCCATTCTCTGGCTGATGGATACATGGATGTTTCGGTTCTTGTCTCTTGTGGTCCGAGCCACGGTGGACATTTGCATTCATGTCTTTCAGTGGGTGCAGTCACCATGTCCCTTAAGTCTTAGGAGTGGAAATGCTGGGCTCCTAACCTCTGCACCACACAGCCCCTCAAACAGCACAGCAGCCCAGGGAGGCGGTGCTATTATCCCACTTCACAGAGGGGGAAACGGAGGCTGAGAGGGGTTGAGTGGTGACTTGGCTAGTAAGGGGCTGAGCTGGAATCCAAGCCCTTGGGGATTTGGCCCCAAGCTAGGTGGCTGACCCACTGCCTGGAACCTGGTCTTTTCCTAGGGCGCAAGTCCTATTCGAAAAGCCTTCTGACCTTAGGATTCTTCGAAGACCTGGGGAACAAGAAGGTCCCTGTTCTTTGTCACTGGACCAGAGGTGCCAGCAGCAATGGGATGAAAGGCGAGGGTCGGAGGGAACACGACATGATGAAGGCAAAACCCCATTCCCTCCAGCCAGATGACACGCCTCAAGGTCTCAGGGGCCGCTGTGGACTGTGTGTGACCTCAGGGTCCCTAAGAGACAGCTTGGGAAGTCTGCTGCCCATCTCCGTGGACCCGGGAGCAGAACCACATGTGTGGTTGAGCATGTCTGCAAGTTCAGGGGTTCCCCTCTTAGTGTAGCTGTAGTTTTTCTTGGAGGCTGAGTAGCCAAGGGTTGGGGAGGGGTGGGACCTATCCCCACGCTCTGGCCAAACACAGGAACACGGGCCCCTCTGACTCAGGAATCATAGTTCTGAATTTTCAGACTGCCAACCTCAAACATCATGAAATAGGCAACACTGCAAAAAATGCAATTGCCGGTTGGCCCCGGAGCCCAGGCAGCCCTGACCAGTTGGGTGGGCCTGGCTGGGACACCTCCTGAGTCCTGCCCCACGAGGCCTCCACGTCCTACCCACGCAGCTTCTTGTGTCTCCCCCTGCACCACCAGGCTGAGCTCCACCAAGGCTCTAAGTCCCATTTCCACCAGCAAGGTGTCTTTTCCCTGCATTCCCGCCAGGCGTAGGTGTTATTAAAATGGCATCTTGTCCTTATGCGATTGCACCCGGCCCTGACTATTGGGGTGACGTGTCTTCCCACATTTTTGGTTGTCACAACTTGGGGCGTGTGTGTGTGTGTATGTGTGTGTGTGTGTGTGTGTACCACTGACATCTAGAGGGTAGAGGCCAGGGTTGCTGCTAAACATTCTACAAAGCTCTGGACAGCCCGCAGCAGGAATTCTCAGGCCAAAGTGTCAATAGTGCTAAGCAATCCTGCTCCACTGGGAACTGAGGTAAGATTCTTTTGCCTTAAAAAAAAATTTAGAGATGCTCTTGACCTATGATAGGCATTCGCCTTTTATCTGTGGTTTGCAAGTATTTCCCTGAAGTTTGCCCTCTGTTAGCTTTGTTTATGTCTTTGCCACACATAGAAAAATTGATGTAGTCAAATGTGTCCTTCACTTTTTATTATAGCCTCTGAGTTTCTTGTCATGGTTGGTCTCCCCTACCCTTGTTTAGTGCATATGGTTTCTTGATTCTACTTCTACTGAGGTTTTCATCAGGCCTTATTTCATCGGGAATTGATTTTTGTGAATGGTGGGAGATGAGGGTCCAAATATATTTTTTCCACATGGAGAGCCAATTGCGGTTTTACCACCGAATTAAAATCCCGCCTCTGTCGTATTTTAACTTCACACACACACACCCCGTCTCCTCTTCTTTTCCAGTGATTCCTGTTTAATACCAGATCTTCATTACATGACTTTGTAGAATGTGGAACAAAAGTCCCTTGTCACCTCTATTCTTTTTTTCTCCCTTAAATAACTTTTTGGCCCATTTCGGACACATGCTCTTCCTCCTAATTCACTCTGGGTTGCCCAGATAAGGTGAGGAGAGCCTCTCCTTCCTTCCCAGCTGGGTGGCCTTGCCCGCTGTCTGCATTCGCGCTGTGCCGCTGACTGGGATTGTTACTAGTCCCTGCTCTCTGGGGTCCCCCCCCTGCAAGCCTGGCTCTGTGCCCTGTCCCCAGCAGTGGCATATGGCAGGTGCTTGTCAGATATCAGCTGAATGAATGAATGAATGAATGAATGAATGAATGAGTAGATGATGCACATTTTTAAAAAAACACACGAAAACTGCTTTTATCTCTTATGCTGTTTTGGGAACAAGAGAGCCAGAGGTTGGCTCGGTCTTTGTCACTGCCAGGGTGTGGCGTTGGACAGCTGCTTCTCTCCTCTGCCTCAGTTTCCTTACCCATCACACTGGACCCCGAGAGCCCTGAGGTCCACCACTCTCACACGCTGGGGGTCCTAGTGGGCAAAGAGCTCCTGAGAGGGAAAGCACCACACAGAGCAAAACACCAGGCCCACTCATCACAGGGCACAGTGCCAGGGCCCTGTACTTTCAGGGGCCCATGAAAAGATCCAGTTTCTTTTGAAATCAGAAAAGAACTTTTCTAGGTAGAAGAAAATGTTTGAATATATAACAGTATACTCACCTTATGCCAATGCAGTCATAAAATACAATTTTGAAATGTTTTTAGTGAGGGAAGGGGCCCCGCGAAACAGTCCGGGTAGGGAGGTGAGTGACTGGCATTAGCAGCAGCCTGGCCCTGGGCTGGAAGTTTCCAGTGGAGATCCCCGGAGCTGAAGGTGGGCGGAGACTCCTCTGTCCCTGGGCTGTTCCCTGAGCAAACCCCCATCCGAGCTGTCACCACCCCGGGGGAAGAGTAGGGCAGCCAGAGAGACTTGGCTCGGACCTGGCTCTACTCACGCTGCTGTTACTGAACCTCCAGGAGCCATGGCTTCCAGATTTGGAAACAGTGACAATAGTCCCTTCTTGGCAGGACTGGGTGGCCAGTGGTGCGGTGGTTCAGCGCATGCTCGTGGAGCACAGACACAGGGCCCCCAGCCCGGGGCCCCCATGGAGCAGCCCCTCCTTAAACTGTTGAATGAATAGCTGGAGAACAGGCTGTGGCAGGCAGGCGGCAGGGGGCACCAGATAGAAGTGAGTGAATGCGCACGGACGGAATGCATCGATAATGATGTCTATACACAGATGCTTCTATCAAATGTAAAGCGCAAAGGGAGCAGTCAGGGCGGGCTTCCCTGAGGAGGTGGCATCCAAGCGAGGGCCTGCAGGGGGAGGAGCGGTGGACAGGGCGAGCCCCCGGCCCCAGCCTACAGAATGCATCGATAATGATGCACATACACAGATGCTTCGATCAAATGTAAAGCGCAAATGGAGCAGTCAGGGCGGGCTTCCCCGAGGAGGTGGCGTCCGAGCGCGGCCCCAGCCTGGCCCCGTTGCAGGCATCCAGCCGGCGCTGTGGAGCCGCGAGGACGTGCTGCACTGGCTGCGCTGGGCCGAGCGCGAGTACGCCCTGCGGCGCACCCGGGAGCACGGCTTCCAGATGAACGGCCGGGCGCTCTGCATCCTCACCAAGGACGACTTCCGGCTCCGCGCGCCGGGCTCAGGTCTGCACCCTCACTGGCTTTCCCTAAACTGAGGGACACCCAGGTAGGCCGGAGGGGGGGGGCAGGGGCGCTGGTGGGAGGCTCATGCTCGTTCCCGGCCCTGAGGAGGCTCCTCTTGCCACAGTGTTCGCCTGGTGGCTCCCAGCAGAGCTGGCCTGCGGCAGAGGACCCCGTTTGGCTGTTCCCAGTGCAGCAGGGGTCTGTCCAGCCCTCACTTTCCCTCCCGCTCCCTGTGGCCCTGTCTCCCCTCCACACCACTGCCTCTCATCTCCGTCAGCAGAAGCTCGCACAGGACATGCCCCCCAAGAGGCAGGCGACTGCCGGGGAACGAGGCCTCCCCCCACCCGCCTGCTCAGCAGCCCCCTCCTGCCCCCCCAGGTGACGTCCTGTATGAGCTGCTCCAGTACATCAAGACCCAGCGGCAAGCCCTGGTGTGTGGCCCTTTCTTTGGCGGGGCCTTCAGGCAGAAGATGCCCGGCGGGTACTGCTCCTGCCCCCTGGAAGGTGAGGAGCCCTGAGGCCCTCCCCAGGTCGGCCTCCTCGGGAGGGCAGGGCTTCCTCCAGGCGGAGTCATGAAAGAGGCAGAGGTGTGGGGAGCTCCCTGCCTCCTCCGTGCCCTGCCCCCCAGCCCTCCCCTCCTAACCTCTGGGACCCTCCTCTCACCTCCTCTCCAGCAAGGGGTGGTTTGTAGTATGGTGTCTCTGTTTCTTTTCCTCTTGATCTCTCCATGGAAACCCCTCTTGTCTGGGCCTCCAGGGACCTGAGCTTAGGGACGTCCACTCTGTGACCGCTCACAGCCTCCCACTAGTGGGTTATCCCCTTCCCCCAAACTCTTCCCTTGGCTTCTAGGACACTCCACTGGTCACTCTATCTCAGTCTCCTGGTTTCTTCTCTTCTCCCCTGCTCCTAAATGTTGGGGTACCCCAGGGCTCAGGGGCCTCTTCTCTGTCGACACTCAGGCCTGGGTAATCTCACCGAGTCTCAGGTCTGAAATACCGTCTAGTGCCAATGACTCCCATGTATGCCCAGAGCCCTCTCAATTCCAGACTTGAGCACCCCACACTTTGCCCCGCCCCACACTGGGATGTCAACCGGGCATCTCAACTCCAACAGCAGCTCAGCTCCTAAAACAAACACCTGATTCCTGCCTCCCCCAAGTCTTCCTGCCTCCTTCTAATTGCTCTGGCCAAAATGTTGGATGTTGTCCCTGATTGCTTTCTTTCTCTCCCAGTCTTGAAACTCCTCACTGATCCTGTTTCTGCTCCCGACATCCTAGGACCTGTTTGTTCTCAGCAGAGCAGCTGGAGAGAGTCATTAGTCAGGTCATGTGACTTCTCTGCTCAGAATCTTCCGGTGGCTCCCACCTCATTTGGAGTGAAGGCTACGGTCCTTACAATAACCTCCCAACCTTCTGCCATCCTCCGCCACCCCTTTCCTCCTTGCTCATCTGCTCCGGCCACACTGGCCGCCTTGTTGATTGAACAAGCCAGAGACACTCCTGCCTCAGGGCCTTTGCATCTGTTCCTTCTGCCGTTCATTCCCTTCTCTAGGTACCACCATAGCCCACTCCTCTACCTCCTTCAGGTGTCTGTTTAAATGTTAGCATGTCAGTGAGGCTTTCCCTGACCAACATGCACCTGTACCTCTCCCAGGATTTCCTACCTGCCTTATGGTGCTTTATTTTCACTCCCCATATTATAGATGTTTCTATTTCCTTTTTTATTTTAATCATTTATCTCCTTCCATCCCCAACTAGGATATAAGCTTCATGAAAGCAGGGGCTTTTTTTGGGTTCAGTGATGTGTCCCCAAGATTGTTAGAACGATGCCTGGCTCATAGAGGGTTCTCAGTAAATATTTATTGGGTGGATGGAGAAGACACTGGACTGAGATACAGGGTGCCTGGGCTCTGGACCTGGCTCTGTCACCCCTTGGCTTTAAGAACAAGTTTACAGATGAGGGACCAGATTTGAGGGATGAAGTTACTTGTGTAGGAGCTGGGGTTAGCTCCGGGGCTGTCTGGCCCTCCCCCTGCCCTCCCCTGCCTCCCTGACCTTCTAACCAGGGGCTAGATGGAGGAAGATCACTAGCAGTGCACCCACCGGGCTCCCAGGCATGTTATTAAGGAGGCCTGGGCTGGGGGAGGCTCTGGTCCCATAGACTCAAAGGTGCTCATTTGCTTGCAGAGGGGACCAGGCCCTCTCAGGTAGCCCCCCAAAGAGGCCTGCAGCAGCCACCAGACCTGGAGCTTACCAACTCCTTGAGCCACCTGGATGCCCCTGGCCTGGCCAGGTGGCCCCTCAGCAGGGAGGAGTCCCTCAACTTACCTCACTGTGCAGAGCTCGGCTGTAGGGCTGAGGGAGCCTGCTCCTTCCCCACGACGCCGCAGGCCCCCATCGACGGCAGGATCGCAGGTGGGTAGGGGGCTGTGGTCCCTGGCCTGGGGGGAAGTCTCAGGTGACAAGAGAAGGGTGATTTTGATCTGGGGGATGAGAGGGTCTGTCTGTGCTGGGCAGTAGGGGTGTGGGGTGACTGTCCTGGGTGCTGGCCACAGTCTGGCCACAGTGAGCACTGCTGCCTGGGACTGCCAAGCCCACCTTGTCTCCAGAGCAGACAGTCAAGCCAGTCACAGTCAGACAGGTTAGCAATCAAGACCTTATCTACTTTTAAATAGTTGAGCGTTAACTGTGTGCCAGGCGTGGTTCTTTATTTAACCCACAGCAGCCCTCGAGGTTGGGATTTTATTAGCCCCAGTCACAGGCCAGGAGAGTGAGGCACAGGAGGCCGGATGGCTTCCCCGTGTTCGCACAGCATGAGTGGCGGAGCTGGGGTGAGAACCCAGGAGTCCGGCTCCAGAGCCTGAGTCTGCAGGTGATACGCTTCCGTATGCACTTGTTAAAGGACTGACTAACAGACAGGCAAGTGGACAGACTGACAGATAAGCACCAAGGGTGTTTTCTAGCCATGTGGGGCCCCTACGCTCGTTCTAAGACACCACAGAGGGAGGAGGCCTGGCTTCTGGATTGGGAATGACTGGGACTCGCTAAAACACAATGACTTGATTTCTGAAATAATAATGCTTAGCATTCTTTGAGCTCTTACCTTGTGCCGGGTACCGTGCTAAGGTTTTTGTTTCTGTTCTGTCTGTTGCGTTATTTCTTGCTGGCACCCGGCCCTGGGAGGAAACGGGAGCTCTCGGGGCTCGCCGGCTCCCTCTGCTGCTTGGCCTCTGCGGTGGCACATTTGATTTTCCCGCATCTCCCCTGAGGATGCAGATGGATGTTAGAACCCCATTTAGCAGAGTCCAGGGGGCTGAGCGACTGGGCCAGGGGCGGACAGGGAGCTGGAAGCCGCCCGCCCCCAGCAAAGGGCATGGGCCTTGTGTCTGCAGAGCTGGGTTAGACTCCCTGCTCTGCCTACCACCGAGGAGCTTGGTGCCTTGGGACACATCTGCACCTCCCTGAGCCCATTGCCTCATCTCTTCCTGGGGATAAAGGTAGCACCCCTTAGAGTTAGGGCGATTGAGTGAGACGAGTAATGGGCCCCCAGTTTCTGTCAATCCTGTCGTGTTCACTATCCTGCTGCTCCAGCCTCGAGGGCCCCAGGCCGCCTTCCTATTGCCCATCTCCCAGCTGCACCCCATCTAAACCCCTGTGCTCGATTGCAGACTGCCGGCTGCTGTGGGATTACGTGTACCAGCTACTCTCTGACACCAGGTACGAGTCCTTCATCAGGTGGGAAGACAAGAATGCCAAGATCTTCCGAGTTGTGGATCCTAATGGGCTCGCCAGACTCTGGGGAAACCACAAGGTGAACCTCAGCCAGCAGGCGGGATGGTCTCAACATATCCAGAAGGGGACAGGGCAGGGGGTCAGAGTGGACCCTCAGCACAGGGGACAGTCCTTAACTGATGAGGGCTTCCCCAGCAGCTCCAGAAAGTGTTGGGATCATTTTATTTTGGGAGATCCTGAAGGACAGACAGGTACTTCTTGAGGACGGGGACTGTCCCCGGAACTTGGGAATCTTGCCTTCTAATGGCTTAGTCCCACCTTTGCTCAGCATTGGGGCCTGTCCGAGCCCGTGCATGTGAGTTGCCCATCATGTGTGGTGGGGGGGTCGGGCAGATGAGGAAGGGGGCCCCCTGGGGGAAGCCGGGACAGAAACCCAGGTCTCAGGGCCCGCAGGAGCGTCCGCTGTCAGGGCTGGAAAGGCCTGGGAATGGTTGAGACCAGCGTTCCCAGTGTGAGGGATGCCCATACCTAAATGGGTGTCCTCCAGGGGAGTCGAATAGCTAAGTACTTATTTTAGTAAGAATTAGGATTAAACAATTTAGCTATCATGTCAATCTTATGATTTGCAGCGGTGATGTAAAGCAAGTGTCCTTGTCTGTAAATTGATTTTTTTTTTGGTTAATTTTCACCTGAGAATATTTTTTCTATTGATTTTTTTTTAAAAAATATATCTTTATTGATTTCAGAGAGAGGAAAGGAGAGGGAGAGAGAGGGATAGAAAACATCAATGATGAGAGAGTCATTGATCGGCTGCAGCCCGCAACCTGGGCATGTGCCCTGACCGGGAACCGAACCCCGATCGCCTGGATCCTAGGTCGACGCTCAACCGCTGAGCCATGCCCGGCCGGGCTCTATTGATTTTTAGAGAGTGGACGGGAGGGAGGGAAAGAGAGAGAGAGAGGGAGAGAAACATTGATGTGAGGGAGCTACATCGATTGGTTGCCTCCTGCGTGTACCCCAACCGGGCTGGGGAATGAATCTGTAACCCAGGTATGTGCCGTTGACCGTGAATTGAACCTGAGACTCTTTGGTGCGCAGGCCGATGCTCTAACCACTGAACAACACGGGCCAGGGCATATAAATTCATTCAAGTAAAAAAAAAAAGAGTCTTTTAAAGAAAACTATTAATAATAATGATAATTTGCAATATACGCATTTCTTAAAATGGTATAGCATTTGATTGGCAGGCACTGCCCTGAGGGCTATTCCTTATTAACTCATTTACTCCTCCCAACAGCCTGGTGAGGGTAGGTCGGTACTATCAGATGGGGAAACTGAGGTATGGATTGGTTTATCAACTCGTCCAAGACTCTGCAGCCAGGAGGTGGCCGAGCTCGGCTTTGTTGCCTCGCAGTAGTGCTGGTGGCTGGAAGGGTGCAAATGGCTGAAGTTTGGGCGTGCTTGTCTGGCCCAACCCCCGCACAGTACAGGGTGGGGGTGAGGGGACCGAGGTTCAGAGAGTGGTAAGTTCATTTAATGAGCACATAGTACATGCCAAGCACTGTGCTAAGTGCTCTCATGGATTAGCAATTTAATCCTTACCACAAACCTGTGAGACAGATGTTCTTTTCTTCATTTTATAGCCAGGGACACAGATTCAGAGAGGTAAAGAAACTCGGCCAAGGCCACACAGCTGCCAAATGGTGGCGCTGGGGCTTAAACGGACACCAGAGCCCAGCTGCTCTGCCCCTGCTCTGCACTGTCCACCTGCAGAGAGAGGAAAAAGTCACTCGGCCGAAGTCGCTGGGCCCTTGCTCCGCTCACCATGCTGCCTCGATTACGTTTCCAACTAAATATATATTTAATTGTGACATTTGCTATTTAAAAGCAACATGTGACTCGCTCCTGCCCCACGGCTGCTCCCTTCCAGGCGTGGACGCCGAGGCCAGGGAGGAGCGGGGCGGGGAGTGGGGCGAGACGTGGGCTGCTTTGCCTTGCAGAACCGGGTGAACATGACCTACGAGAAGATGTCGCGGGCCCTGCGCCACTACTATAAGCTGAACATCATTAAGAAGGAGCCCGGGCAGAAACTCGTGTTCAGGTGAGCAGCCCCTGGCCCAGGTGCACAGGGAAGCAGGGCTGGGGCTGGTGGGCAGGAAGCCCCCCCACAGCTGGGGCAGCTGCTGATTTGCAGCCGGGGCCTGAATTCCAGATTTCTGAAGATACCCGGGAAGATCGCCCAGGACAAGGGAAGCTGCCTGGAGCAGCTGGAGAGTCAGGAGCAGGACAAGATGGATTTCAAGGTGAAGATGCTGGAAGTCTCTCCGTGAAGGGCATGGACTCCGGCACTGGGCACCCAGGGGACAGAGACTGAGCCTCTCCTGGAGGCAGCTAGCCGCATGGCCGCCGCCTCCTCCCAGGGTAGCAGGCATCCCCAGGCGGGTTTTGCACTTTTGGGATCTGTTGTCTGGGACCTCAAAGCTGCCCGAGGACCTGGGCTGGCTGAGAACTGGAGGCTCACATCCAGGACATTGGGGGGCATCATTCTTTGGGGAGGGCAGCCTTGGGCTAAGTGGGGCGCAGGGCATGAACTCTCTCTGCCCCGCTAAGGAGAGGTAGCCCCGCACTGAGAGCATCCAGCTCAACTCCTTCAGTTTGCAGAAGAAGGGACAGAAGTCCCTCGCTGAGCCTCAGCTTACCTCATCGATCAAAGGGGCATGCTCGTGACACCCCCCTCAGGGGCTGACGTATGAACCTGACGAAAGGATTGTTGCTTTGTCAATCTCTGTGATAAAAATAGTGATGATACCTGACATTTAAGTGCGTGCTGTGTGCAGGCCCGTGCCGAGGGGCCTACCTATATGTTACATCATTCAGTTCACACGCCGAGCCTGTGAGGCTGAAGGGTCCGGCAGCGGAGGCAGGGGCCCCAGAGCTGGGATGTCCCCGGAACCCAGCGTGCTGCCCGCTTTCTGCTCGCGACCCTACCTCTGGGCCTCCCGTCTTTGTGGAGCAATCCCCCGTCCTCAGGTTTCAGTCCTTCGGTGGCTCTGTGACTGTGGCCCAGTGAACCCTGTCACACTCCACCTGTGGCTCCTGTGCTCCCACACCTGTGCCTGCCAGGTGACTCTGGGCAAGTTGTCCCACCTCTTGGGAGAAGTGGGGACGCTGCCCTGATGACCTCCCGGGACAGCCAGAAAGCGTCAGTAGGGCCGCATCGCGGGTGCTCAGCTCTGCCTGCTCCGTAGGCAGCTTACTCCGCCTGAGCTCAGCTCTGCAAACCGAGGGCTGCTCTGCCGCCTGGGAAGGCCTCTGTCCTATTGGGTCAGCTCTCCTCTCTGCTCCCCAGCCCCCCAGAACCCCAGTCCCGGCTGGGGCCTCCTGAGGGGGTCGGAGCCTCCATCCCGCACCCTGGGGAGGTTGGGGAGAGCGTGCGGGGAGTGTTCACTTGATCGAACACAGAACTCCTTGGGTTTGCATCTTCTCTCTTGCCTCCAGCAGGTCAGGAACCCCCATCTGGCTGAACCTGAGTCACTGTACAGGGGAAGCTGATACGGGTCCTTGGACTTTGGGACTCAAAGCTCACCAGCAGGGAGACTGGCTGAGTCTGTCTGGTGCTCTGACAAGTCCATACCGAGGGCCCAGGCAGGGGTCTTGGCAGACAGGTTCAGCAGGAAAATGCTTGTCCCTCCATCGTCCCCGAGACTGTTCTGTCTGCTCGACTTGGGTCCAGGAGGAACCCACACCCATAGCCTTTCTCACCATCCCCAACCCAGAGCTACAGAACTGGAGTGGAAGGGACCCTGAAATCAAGTTATCCACCATCGCCCTTTATAGATAACACAGCGGAGGCCAGAGACAGGTGTGACTTGCCCAAGGTCACAGAGCCCAGCGCCGCCTGCTGGCCCCTAAGGTTGCCTCCTTTCTTCTTGTCTCACATTTTTTTCATGGGTCCAAGATGTAGAGATTTAGACAACAGAGTGGAGTCAGAGCTGACTTCTTCCAGTTACCATACTGGCGTTGGCCTGCTGGTGTGTTAATGGTTGAAAATACCTGTGTATCCTAGGAGCTGTGCCTATATCCAGGGCAATGAAGCTCACCCCACACTGGGACTCTTGGGGCCAGGGGTGGGCCGTGGGCTCGGGCAGAGCTCACCACCGCAGATCCAGGTCCTTGGACTCTCCACTGGGCCCTGGGCCAGCTCCGCCCTCTCCCCACCTCCCCGGCCCGTCAGGTTGTGCTCCGGGATGGACACCTGGGGGCCAGGAGCAAAGGGACTCTTCAGCCCTTCCTTCCACGAGCATTAATTGAGCACCTGCTGTGTACCTGGCATCAGGCCAGGCTCTGGGTTTACCTCCACTTTTTACAAATTAGATTCCCGAAAAGTCGTGGGTCACTGAAAACAACACATGTAGAAGTGGACTTCCTCACGAATGATTTTAGCAATGGAAAACGGTCCCATGGTTTGAAAAGTAGCGAGTCATGCCCTCCCCCCTCCCCCCCAGATTACATTAACATCAACAGTAAATAGTTTATTTAAAAAGTGGTATATTAAGAAGTTCTTGGGTGAAGTGACACAGATCATGGTCTCCACCAGTCAGACCTTTTACCACATAGCCCAGCGGCGCAGGCTCCCTGAGCCTCTGCTTCTCCTTGACACGGATTCTGTCTTTAATTATTAGTTTTTTTCATTTTATTTTTCAATCACAGTTTATATTCAGTGTTATTTCGTATTAGTTCCAGGTGTGTAGCATGGCGGTCAGACAATCATACACGCGACAGAGTATTCCCAGTACCCCCGGCGCCCTCCTTAGTTATTAGGATGTTACTGACCGTACGCCCTGGGCTGCACTTCGCACCCGCGGCTGTTCTGGAACCATCAACTCGGGCCTTCACCTTTTCACCCAGTGCCCAAAGCCCCCTCCCTCTGGCAGCCACCAACCTCTTCTCTTTGTCTGGTTCTTGCTGAGAAAGTCTTTTTCCCTCGGGGAGAAGCTCCCGATCCCGCACCCCGCTTTGTTGGGATATGACTGACAGAACACTGTGGATGGTCAGGGTGTGCGCGCGTAGCTCCCCCTCTGATCCCGGCCGCCCTGCCAGGTCGGGGGCTCTCCTGCGGGGAGCCTGGCTGGGGCTGAGACCCTCTCACTGTCCTTTGTGTGGGATGCTGGTGGTGACAACTTTTCTTGACTTCTCCCTCTGATCCCTCCCCGATGTGAATCCACATTTTCTACTCGAGTGTTTTCTCACCTGTTTCAGAGATGCGCAGAAAACGCACATTTACGGAGCGAGGGCTTGGTGTCTGCAAAGCGTCCAGTGTCTGGTGGCAAATGCAGGGGTGGTGCTGGCTTAGCTGGAGCCTGTCCCAGGCTGGGGCCAGGTCCCCTCCTCGCACTGGCTCCACCGCCCCTGGGACCTCTGAGCTAAGCTGCCACAGGGCCAGCCCAAGGTTAGGCTGAGGAGTGTAAGTGGCCTGTCCTGGAATCAGAATGTGGGTATTTTAAACATATTTTAATAATAATCTTAATTTGTTAAATTCCCAAATCTTTGTAAGTTAACTGCTCCTATGGGGAGGGGTTGGGGTGGCCTCACGCACCAGGGGGAGGCAGGAGTAGCCGATGGGCAGACCCTGTGAGGTGCACGTCCATGGGTCAGCGGTGACCAAGTGGCACTGGTGAATTCTGCTTGGCAGGTGCCAGGGAAAGTGCCCCTGAGGAGGGTCATCCAGGCTTCTGCTCTGCTTTCCCCCTGAGGGTGAGGGGGTCTTCCCATCAGGAGAGGTCAGGGGTCCCTGGAGGGGCTGGCTGCGGAGTCCGTCCCTGAAGGGGGCGAGGGGTTCCTGAGGTTGGCGCCTGGGTCGGCCTGGCTCCCTGAGCAGCGCTGAGGCCCTCGGGTGAGGAGGGAGCCTTCAGGGAGAGGGGGTTGTCCCGTGTCTGACCCAAGGGGAGCAGCAGGAGGAGGTGCCCAGCTGCCCCACCTGCACGTCCCCCACGTCACCCTTACCGGGCACCTGCTCTGTGAGGAAAAACCACACTGTCGACGCCGGTCCCCAGGGAGCCAGTGGTTCACCCGGCAGACGTGGCGGAGAAGCCAGCCCCAGGCCTGCTGGGGCTTCCCTGGGCCTTCCTGGGGCTTGGCTGCCCCCAACGCCTGGTCTAGGCTCAGGGTGATTAAAACGATGCCCTTTTCTCAGAAAGAAGTGAAATGGAAGGCGAGGTGAGGAGAGGAGCAGCTGGCCTGGGACAGGGGCGCGGGGCGGGCGGGGCGCACGGTCCCCACAGGCCCCCCGGGTCAGTGTTGCGGGAGGGCCACGCTCACCTCGACGGGCTGCACCAGCTGCCGGGCTCTCAAGTGCCTTCGTTTTTGTTCAGATTAAGTGAATTCTGTGAGGAAATGCTAGTGCACAGAGCTCGTCATGGCTTCTCCTGGCAGGTGCAAAGGCCTGTGATGGCAGCAAATGATACAGTAAGACACTAAACAAATAATAATGCAGCAAATACAGTGAAATATGCACTGTGCCAGACGAAATCTTTCAGAATCTTATGTCCATGGGGCAAAAACTTAAAGAGGTTTTTTTTTTTTGGGGGGGGGGGTCTTGTTTTTGTTTAGTTTTGGGGTTTTTTGGTGGTTTCACGGGGGCTCCTACAGAGCTGAACACAGTTAAAACGTTTACCTCTAGGCAAAGACAATTCGGGGTGGCTCCCCAATACAGAGAAGAACAGAATGAACAACGAGCCTTCTTCTGCACCCCCATCCCCACCCCACCCCTGGGCAGCTTCCCAGGTTGTCCACCAGGCATCTGCAATCGAGTTTGGGAAGGATGTGTCCCTTCCAATCCCAAAGCACGTCTCAGCCACCCAAGTCCCGTTAATAATTCCTCCCTGTGACAGCCGCCTCTCGGATGCCCGCTGGTGCCCGGCCCAGGGCCAGGAGGGCTGAGCTCTCCCACCCGCGCCCGTCCTCCTGAAACCCTTAGAGACTCTCTGGCTTCACTGCCCTGGGCTCTGGGGGCCCACGCAGGCCGCTTGCAGCTTCTCTTCATGGAGGGGTCTGCAGCTTAAAACCACGTCCACCAGGTGGCACCAAGCCTCCTGTGTTGATGTCGGGGACCGCGGGCGGCTGACAGTGCCAGTTCTGTCACGCAGCAGGCCTGCCGACTCCAGGATGTGAGCACCGCTCTCCAGCTCAGGCACACTCCGTAGGTAGACATCCAGCCACTGCTTGAACTCCTCCAGTGACAGGGAGCTCACCACCTCTGAGGGCACGGTAAATAGCCCGAGTAAGGGTGGAATCAAAGGCACCAAAAAGTCACCTGTTCACTGATGTCACCAACCCACAGGTCAGTGGTTTCTGACATTCCTAGATCTTCCCAGTCTCTTTGTTGGTAATAACTTATCTCCTTTTATTTTCACTGTGTCTCTGGAGGTGCTTATCTACTGTCTGAGCAGAGGCCCCAATGAGACCTTTTATTTTATTTTGTATTGAATTTATTGGGGTGACATTGGTTAATAAAATTATATAGGTTTCAGGTGTACACTCCTATAACACATCGTCTGTGTATTATGTGCTCACCACCCCAAGTAAAATCTCCTCCTGTCACCATTTATCCCCGCTATGCCTCTTCCACCTCCCCCGTCCTCCTGCCCTCTGGTAACCACCATGCCGTTGTCTGTGTCTATGAGTTTGTCTACGAGTTTTTTGCTTAATCCCTTCACTGTTTTTTTTACCCAGCCCCCCAACCCCCCTCCCCTCTGCTGTCAGTCTGTCTGTTCTCTATGGGTCTATTTCTGTTTTGTTTGTTTATTTTGTTCATTGGATTCCACATATGAGTGAGATCATGTCATGTTTGTCTTTCTCTGCCTGGCTTATTGCACTTAGCGTAATGCTCTCCAGGACCATTTATGCTGTCTCAAAGGTCAGATTTCCTTCTTTTTTATGGCCGAATAGTATTCCACTGTGTAAATGCACCACAGCTTTTTTTATCCACTCATCTGCTGATGGGCACTTGGGCGGCTTCCAAATCTTGGTTATTGTAAACAACGCTCCAATGTATTCTTGATTTTTGTCTTAAAAGAGAGAGGAAAGGAGAGAGAGAAACTTCAACTTGTTGTTCCACTTACTTGTGCATTCATTGCTTGATATTTGTATGCGCCCTGACCGGGGATCGAACCTGCAACCTTGGTGTATGGGGGCAACGCTCTAATCAACTGAGCTACCCGGCCAGGGCGCATATATTCTTTTGAATCAGTGTTTTCGGTTTCTTCAGATAAAAACCCAGATATGGAATCGCTGGGTCCGTAAGGCAGTTTCATTTTTAATTTTTTGAGGAACCTCATACTGTTTTCCACAGTGGCTGCGCCAGTCTGCATGCCCACCAGCAGGGTACTAGGGTTCCCCTTTCTCCACACCCTCGCCAGCACTTGTTTGTTGATGTGTTGATGGAGCCATCCTGGCAGGTGTGGGGTGATGTCTTATTGTGGTTTTAATTTGCATTTCCCAGTGAGACTGGGACATGGGCCAAGGGTGTGAAAAGCCTCTCCAGCCCCGTCCCCCACACGCAGCCCCTGGTTAGGACTCAGAAAGACTGAGGCCCCCTCAGTTCCCTGGTGACTTCAGTGAAGCCAGACTCCTGGGCGCAGCTCCACCCTGTGAGAGAAATAGCAGCACCCTCTCCAGTGAAATGCTGCCTTCATTTACTTAACAAACACCACTGAGCCTCTGCTACAGGGCGGGGCAAAAGGAGATTTACAGCGGTGAGTACACGAAACAGGTTATTGTATTGTTATTTATTAATTACTGTATCACTTTCCATAGGAACAACTGTAAACCCACTTTTCTCCACCCTGTATGCGCTGGGCATTGTTCTAGAAACTGGGGAATACAGTGGTGTAGCCAAGTTAGATAAATGAACTGTGAGTGACGGCATACGTGCCAGGAAGAAAAATAAAAGAGGGACCTGTGAAGGGGCCAATGTCAGGTCGAGCTGCCAGAGATGTGAAAAGCACGTGAAAGCAGGAGCAAGTCGCCTTACCGGTTGGTCTCCCCTGTAGCCTGTCTGTCCCTCTTCTCGTTGGCCTGTGGTTCGTGCCCGCAATCGACACTGTTATTATGTGCAACCAAATGCAATTGTAATGGGTATGAACAGCGTAGCCAGAAGTCCGGAGGGTGACCAGTTTGGCCCGAAGCCATCCCTCTCTACACCTGTCCTTTGCCTGTGGAGGAGCCACAAGCTAAGACCGAGGAGATCATAGTCTCCTGAACAGACCTCAGGGCTCCAGGTCAGGCCCATCTAACGTCCCAGCTCAAGGACACGCCGTGTGTTGTTGAAAGTGCTCAGACTGGAAAGTCCCAAAGTTCTACATATGACTCTTGAAATCCCAGCAATTCTGATCAGATAGGGATTCCCCGTGGTCATATGATCACACCCCGCAGCCAGTGACATGCTCAGGTTCTCATGCGGTGGGGTGTGTACCAGATTCTCAGGGAGCAGGTGGCCCGGGGACGGGGCTGGACATGCTGCGGGACTCGGCAGAGAGATTCTGGAGCAGCTGCTGAGGCACTTTCCTCCCCACCAGCCCTCATGGGCATCAAGAGCTCGCCCAGCTTTAGGGGTGGGAAACTGAAGCTCAGAGATGTCAAGGGGAGCCTGGGGGTCTGGCCTCCCGGCTTTCAGCCAGACCCCCTTCCAAGTGTTGGAACAGATCCTGCCGACAAAACTCTAGTGGTTTGTAAAACAGAAAAAGTTATGGTTTTCTGGCTGAATGAAGAAAAAATAATTCACCAGCTTGGGTCTCGCTTAGCTACACACACACGCGCAAAGGGAGGTCTGAGCTAAAGCCAGCAGCGGAAGGCCCCCAAAGAAGTGTGTCACAGAAACAAAAGCTGTGGCTCAGCAACATCTTTCTTTTGAGCCAGAGGAAGTGCCTTTCTGATAATACAAGTTCTTCAGCCCACTTGGCATGAGGGAGACGTGCCCAGGTGGAAAGCCAGCTCCTCTCCTGAGGAAGCCGGTCCCGACGGCCCCGCTTCTGGGCAGGAGAGAAGGTACCGGCACCCGGACGTTTGTCACATACACACAGCCCAGGGCCTTCGCGTGACAGACGCCTGTTTCTCAGCCGTGCCGGGTTTGGTTGGTGGGGCGGGGACGAGGTCCCCTCCATGAGGTCACTCGGGGACCCAGGCTGATGGAGGCACGTCTCCCTTTCCACGTGGTTTCCGTGTGGGCGGTTGGCCTCCAGCCAACAGGCGGGGGCAGGGACAGCAGGGGGATTGGGAAGGTGCTCAAGGGCCAGGCTGAAGGGGGGCCCCCTCATTCCTGCCCACGTTCCCTTGCTGGAACCAGCTGGAATACCAACCATGTTCCTCGCTCCTTCCGAAAGACTTGCCGTCCTTGGTCACGCCACACCCCACCCCGCCGGCCCTGCTCCGTGGCCAGGAGGCTGACCCGCACGGATTCTCCAGTGGGCTCCCTCGTCCTGTGCTTCCAGGTGGGTGTCAAGGAAGCCACTGGCAGGAGATCGGAGGAGAGTGTGACCGAGGCCCCCAGGCCCCCAGGCCCTCCTTGCCGGCATCCGTGGCTTGGCCACCTTCCTCTAGTGAAGGGCCACAGTTTCTGTCGCCACCCTCGCCATACAGTCTCTCCCTCCAGTTGTGTCCCAGCTCCCTCCACTTGTCCTTTTAGGCACAGAGGTGACAACTCCCAGTGTTGCTGGCCCGGGAAACCGCACCGTCGTTTGCTGTTTTGCCTGCGCCCCGCACTGAGCCTTGTAAACATCTCATTATTAACTGTACACGCGGCTCAGAATGAGTGTGCCATCTGTCTCTCGCTGTGACGGCTGCTGCTCCGGGCACACAGACGGGCAGGGGGCGGAGAAGGGGGTCCCAGGCTGGGCCGACACTCCCCACAGTGTGGAAGGAGCTTTTTAGTGACAGCTAGCTGCCTCTGCCCCATTCACTCTGACCTCTATGCTTCTTGGCCTCTTTGTTTAGGCTATTTGTTTGTGTGGCCCTGGGCAATGTCTTTTCTTCGCACCCCCGTTTTCTCATCTGTAAAATGAGGGGCTGGGCCAGGAAATCTATTTCAACTGGCACTGAGTAGCCCCTCCGGCAGCAAATGGCACCTCAGGTGCCCTGAGATACTTGGCTCCTTACCTGTGAACTCCATGCAACTTTCTCTTCCAGGCTCCAAAGCAGACACAACCTCACAACCCATAGCCTGCCAGGTGTCCCTCCTAACTCTGTCTAATGGACTGAACTGTGTCCCCTCCTAGCACTTCAGAATGTGACTGGATTTGGAGATAAGGCCTTTGAAGAGGTAATTAAGCTAAAATGAGGCCATTAAGTGTGGGCCCTAATCCAATCGGACTAGTGTCTTATAAAGAGAGATTAGGACACAGCGAGGAAAGACCAAATGAGGAAACAGCAAGAAGGAGCCTCCTGCAAGCCACAAAGAGAGGCCTCAGGAGATGCTAAACACCTTCAACTTGAACTTCCAGCCTCCAGAGCTGGGAGAGTAAATTTCTGGTGGTTAAGTACCCGGTCTGTGGTACTGTGTTCTGGCGGCCCCAGCAGACGAACACAGGTCCTGTCCTGGGTTCTAGCCCTTCAAGTCTTCTCTGTGCTGTGGCTTAGTACTTTGATAAATTCCCTTGTTGTGATGCTTTAGTGGAGGTGATAGAGTCCCTCACATTTCCCTCAATAGCATGTCTATACTTGAAACATCAATCTTCAATGCCCAACCCCTAAGAGATTGGCAATGAGGTAATACAGGTATCAGCCCAGCACCCCTCTTGCCATCCTGCTAATGATTAATTTTGCCTCTGGGTGTGGCTCCTCTCTTGCTCCGTCAGTCTCCTGTCCTTGGCAATGAGGGAGGGACAGGTCACTCAGAGCCCTCCCCTGGGATTTTTCTAACTGGATCTGGCAAGCAAATATCCCCACGCTGGGTGTGGCCATGTCCTCTGCCAGGAGGGATGCCAGAGAAGCAGGAAGGTGGGGTGAGGTCCCAACAGGGTCTGGTCTCCTAGTTCCAATCCTTGGGATTTCTGAGCTGTCCTGATCCCCATGGATCACCCTTCAAATTTTTTTGGCAACCCCAATAACTTTCTAACAAATGTCTTCTCACTTAAGGTGGTTTGAGTTGGGGTTTTGTCTTATGCAAATGAGAAAGCTATGACTATGTTTTGAGGAGGAGGCACAATTTTAGTCAAAGGATTGTTTGGAACCCTTCCAGGTCACTCCCGGGCCCGCCACCTTTCTCTACCCTAGGAAGTGAGTTCCCCATCACTAGAGATTTTCAAGCAGTGAGGGGATGTCCACTAGGAAGAATCAGAGGAGCTCAAGGGATCTAACTGGGCGGCATCAAAGAGCCTCAGTAATAATCACTGGTCCCATTGTGAACAGTTTCCTGCCAGGGATTAGAGGCCTGGCGTTCGAACATGGTTCTGGTTTTCTCACACAGGCCTGGACCAGGAGCTTATGAGCATCGCGCTAATACACCACATTCATAAACAAAAGACAAAGTCCACGTGATCATCGCAGTAGACGCATCTCAATAGAGGCGTTTGACAAAGTTCAAATGCTTTTATGGTGAAAACACTCAACCAAAAAGACTGGAAGAAAATTTCCTCAACCTGATAAACCTTGTTTGCTGAAAAGAAATAAAAGGCATCCAGATTGTTCATTGGTGACGCGATATTGTATATCAAAAGTCCTAAGGAAAACAATCTATTAAACAATCATTCAATCTAATGAATGAGTACAGCGAGGTTGCAGGATACAACATTAATCTACAAAAGTCAATTGTATTTATATACACTAACAATGAACACCTGAAAATGAAATTTAAAAACAATTCTATTTATAATAGTATCAAAAATAAAATATTTGGGAATAAACTTAAACAAAATGCAACACTGTATGCACTAAAAACTACGAAGCATTGTTGAAAGAAATTAAAAATCTAAATAGATGTGCAGACATCCCATGTTCATGTATCAGAAGACTTAATATTGTTAAGACATCAATACTTTTCAAGTTGATCTACAGATTCGGTGCAATCCCTATAAAATTCCAACTTCTTTTCAGAAATAGAAAAGCTGATCCTAATACGTATAAGGAAGTGCGGGTGACCCTGAAAGGCCAAAACGATCTTGAAAAGAAAAACAAAGTTGGAGGACCGACGTTTCCCAAGATCAAAGCTTACTGCAAAGCTACAGTAATCAAAGCAAGTGGAACTGGCATGGGACAGACATATAGATTGATAAAGTAAAATTGAGAATTCTGAAATAAAGCAATCAATTTTTAAAAATATATTTTTTATTGATTTCAGAAAGAGGAAGGGAAAGGGACGGAGCGGTAGAAACATCAATGATGAAATAGACTCATTGATCGGTTGCCTCCTGCACGCCCCCTGCTGGGGATCGAGCCCAAAACCGGGGCATGTGCGCCGACCGGGAATCGAACCATGACCTCCTGGTTCATAGCTCGATGCTCAACAGCTGAGCCACTCCCGGCTGGGCTATGGCAATTGATTTTTTATAAGGGTGCATTTTTTCAAAAAATGGTGCTGAGGCAACTGCATATTCACATGCAAAAGAATGAAATTGTACCCTTATCTCACACCATACACAAAATTAACTCAAAATGTATCAAAGACATAAATATAAGAACTAAAACTATAAAACCCTTAGAAGAAAACATAGGAGTACATCTCCATGACCTTGCATTAAGCAATAGCTTCTTAAATTTGAGCAAAAGCACAAGAAACAAAAGAGAAAAATAGGCACATTGACTTTATTAAATTTAAAAGAAACTGAAAAGACAACATAAAAATTGGAGAAAATATCTCTAGAACATATATCTGACCAGGGACTTGTATCCAGGATATATAAAGAACTCTCACAACTCAGTAATAAAAAGACAAATAACCCAATTTAAAAATGGACAAATAGTCACATCTCAAAAGAAGACGCACAAGTGGCCAATAAGCACATGAAAAGATGCTCAACATCATTAATCATTAGATAAATGCAGATCAAATCACAATGAGATACCACTTCATCTCTACTAGGGTGGTTATCATGAAAAGGTGTACAATAACCAGTGTTGGAGAAGATGTGGAGAAACTGTGGTCCTCATACATTGCTGGTACGAATATAAAGTGGTACAGCTACCGTGGAAAACAGGTTAGCAGTTTCTCAACAAGTGAATGTAGCTTTACCACATGATCCAGCACCCCCATTCTTAAGGATGTAACCAGGAAAATTGAAAATATGCGTCCACACAAAAATTTATAAACAGATGTTCACAGTAGCATTATTCATAATAGCCAAAGGTAAAAACAACCAAAGGTCCACCAACCGATGAATGGATAAACAAAGATGGCATAGCTTATACAATGGAATATTATTTGGTCATAAAAAAGGAATAAACTTGTGATAAATGCTATAATGTGGATGAATCGTGAAAATGTTATGCTAAATGAAAGAAGCCAAATACAAAAAGCCACATATCGCATGATTCCATCTATATGAAATGTACAGAATAGGTAAATTCATAGAGACAGGCCGTAGACTAGTGGCTGCCGGGGGCTGGAAGGAAGAGGGACTGGGGAGTGACTGCTAATAGGTTTGGGATAGCTTCACGGTGACGAAAATGTCCTGAAATTAGATAGTGGCGATTGACACACAGCTCTGTGACTGTACTAAAAACCACTGAACTGTGAACTTTAAAAGGGTGAACTTTATGGCACGTCTCGTTTTGAATTAGGTCTCAATAAAGATGTTATTAAAGAGAAAATGAGTCTATGAACAAACAGAGCCTCTGCAGAGTGTCAGCTTCTCCCAAGAGAGCAGTCGGTCAAGGGCACTGTCCTAGGACTGTGAGAGTGAGATGTCTATGTAGCATAAGGGTTAAAAACCAGGCTTCGCATCCTGGTGGTCTTAAGTTCGAATCCTGCCTGCTTTCACCTCTTATGAATTCTGGAAGGTTAGGACTCTGAGCCTCTCCTCTAAAGTAAAAATAATTCCTACCTTATAGGGTTCTTATGAAAATGAACTCTTTGGTGGCTTAAAGTAGTCAATAAATGACAGTTATTGTAATTATTATTTTCTCTTGGACACAGAGGAAAGAAGTCTCTGGAAGGAAACTTTGGCCTTGGACCACGGGCTGGGATAGGGCCCAGCAGTCTCACGTTAGATGTTCAGTGTTTGCACCACAGCAGCCCAGGTCTCCTTGGCCGGGCTGCTTTCACCAGCCGCAGCTGGCCAGTTAGGACCAACATCTCAGAGAGGCTGAGTGTTTTCCTCTCATCAATATTTGATTCTTGGGTAGTAACAGATGATTTTTTTTAAATTTATTTCTGCCTTTCTTGTACTTTGCAAGTTTTCTACAGGGACGAGGTATCTGATTAAAGTGTTATGGGAAGCATGATTCATTGCCCTTTGTCTAGATTTCTCTTTCTTATATCTTGAATGGCTGCATCAAGATAAGTATTTATAAACTGTACCAGACTGGGTTCAGTTGGAGGAAACAGAAACCTCATCAGCTAATTTTAGCAGAAAAGGAGTGAAGTCACTGGAAGGGTTGGAGTGGATTCCAAGCGAGACCTCAAGGAATGTTCTGGAACACCGCTGCCAGGCAGCAGGGGGCCACCCTTGCTCCCTGAAGGGGTGCCCACATGCTGGAACACTGCTGAAAAGTACACAACTTCTCTTGATCTTGCTTGTCTCAGCAGCAGCTGAATCCACGGGAAGATGACCCCACCTCACTTGCTGCTCCACATCTTGGGCAGGGACATCTAATTGTCAGATCCAAATTCTCGTCTGAAACTCTAGCTGCAAAGGAGTCGAGGAAGTTTTCTTTTCATCTTCCCAGCTCTTCTCTCCCCGCCCTCCCCAACCCCCTGGAATCAATCCATCAAGACTGGCCTCCTTATATCCAGATTTCAACATTGAATTCGGTTGAATACTTACTTGAACGAAACAACTGGTTATCCTTTGTCTGTATAACATTTATGTTTGCAGTGTGAAATGACTATTTCCATTTTGTGGAGCCTAGAAGTTTACCTCTGAAGCCCTGTGGTCCCAGCCCTAGGAACCCAGAGAAGGCGTTTCCTTTGAGGAATCCTTGCCCTGGACTCGGGGCACTTCCTAGTTGACTGACACCTAAATGAATAGCACTTTCTCTACAGGGACTGAGAAGCTCCACATGGTGTAGGAAGCAAGGACTTCCATGTATTCTCTTGAGCCTAATGAGCACTTCCCAGAGGAAACAATATACTTGATAAGTTGAATATTTTCTCAGTAAAGAGCCAGCTGCTCAAGAACAAACTCAGAGGCCAGGAAGCATTTGAGAAAATGCTGACCTTCACTGATAACAAAGACAGGCAAATTAAAACGAGCAGCTCACCCGATCCTCGACGAGGGACAGGCTCAGTCGTGTTCACCGTGGGGCCCACAGTCCACAGATGGAGGTGCAGAGGGGTGAACTTTTGAAGGGAACTTAAATGTCTCCCCAGCAACACAGCCACTGGATTTCTAAGAACACACCTTTCAGAACTGTCCTCACGGGCACACAAAAATGTATGTATACAGATACTTTCTGAAGCCCTGGAAGATAAATGACCAGCAGTGGGGTTTGGATGAATAAATACCACAGAGGGCTCCGCAGCAATGTAACAAGAGGTAGATCTGCCAGGCCCGATGTGGAAGGGATGGGGGGACCCTCTTGAGGTGCAAGGCTGGGGGCTCTATGGTCCTTTGCCAAATGGTGATGCCACCCTGTCTGTGAACACTTGGAATTGGTAAAACTGTGATTCAGAGAACACGGCACAGCAAGGCTTAGGTTGATTTTGTTCTGTAAGATAATTTAAATAAATTATATCAAGGAATTAGATTAAAGGTATGGGATAGTCTCTGGTCTTCGTGTCTTCCATTAAGTTATGAGAATTTTACCTCTCAGTGCCCCCAGTGAGAAAAGGAAAACTGAACTTGGACATCCTAATTGTCAACCACCTTGGGTGTAAAAGAGGTGACCCAGCTGTGGACAAGCTGATTGTGGTCCAACGCCCCGTCCCCTCCCTCACTCCTGCCTAAGTGGAGGCCGGGCGGGAGGGGCTGCAAGTTCCACTCCGATGTTTGAAAGTTTCAAGGACAAAGGTCATCAGCAGAAGGCTGAGAAGCCAGGATCCTTAAAAATGCAATTTTCTTAATGTCACCTTGCGTGGGAAATACAGGATGTGGCTGAACATCCCTCCCGAGTATAGACTGTCTCTTGGAGTTCGAAGCCCTTCACTAAATAGTCAAAAAAAGAGACTATTTAGGGCTTGGAAGAGAGGAGGCAGTGTCCCTTGCTCTTTGGTTAAAGGCTCCCTTAAGACAGTGTTTACTGAGGAACCAACACAAGAACATAAACAAAAAAGAAAAAAGAAAGCGTGAGCTGTGGAACAGAATATACTGAATGCTCCCGTCTGTGGAAAAGGGGGTGATGATGATGGTAATAAATGATGCTGTGCTGTTTTCTATAAAAAGGATCCCAGGAGAGCTTATTCAAAACAGTGACCATCTCCCAGGTGTGGGGTGCAGCGGGGCCTCTGGCATTTTAAATTAGGACAGACATGTCCTATTCCTGTGGTGCAGCCGAAGCGACCCAACGGGCTCGCCTGTCTGTCAGCAGGCTCTTGATTTGATAGGACAAGACCTTCCGTCTCATTTTCTGGTTCCCTGGCGGGAGTGGAGTGACCTTACTTGCCACCCGGGAGGACAGTCACTTGCTAATGCTAAGGCCTCCCTGTTCCCGAAACGGGCTCCTTCCTGCCATCTGAGCACATTCCTGGGAGCTCCAGGGTGATGGGAAGGGCCTGCCTCTCACGGCCGCCTCTGGACAATCTCTGCGGGTGGAAACCTGGTCCTACCCGGGACTTGGCAGTCGAGCTAAGAAAGAATGACAGTCACTGAGGGCAGAAACGCTGAGCAACCTGGGCTTTGCTTTCCTCGATATTGGCTTCACATTTTTTATTTCAAGATTAATTCGTTTCTCTTTTATTTCATTTAATTTATCTTTTTAGGGCCATGCAGGGAGCCCTGGACCATCCGTGGGCGGTGGGGGCGTGCTCCTGAGGGCTCCCTCCAGCGGGGGGGGGTATCCCCGTGGCTCCCCGACTCGGAGGGTGGGCAGCCCACGCGCAAGCCTGGAGCGCTCCAGGCCGGGCACACACAGTGCTGAACGGCTGTGTATTAGGTTCCTGCCCTGTAACAAGTGGCCACAAATGTGGGGGCTGAAAGCAACAGAAATGTATTCTTTCGCAGGCGGCCAGAGGTTCGAACTGAAAGCTTTGGCAGGGCGGTGGCCTGCGGAGGCTCTGGGGGAGCCCCCCTCGGCGCCCTTCTCCTGGCCGGTCACGCTTGCCACGGCCTTGGCCCTCCCGGGTTTGTAGAGGCTTCATTCCAACTAGGCCCGTGTTCACGCGGCCACCCCCCTCTGCCTGCCCCTGGCAGTCTCAGTCCCCTGCCTTCCTCTTACAGGGACACCTGCCATTGGACTTAGGGCCCATCTTTAAATCCAGGTGATCTTATCTTGAGGCCCTGAACTTAATTACATCTGCAAAGACTTTTCCCAAACAAAGTCCCATTTACAGATTCTGGGGGTTAGGATTTGGCCACCGTGTTCTGGGGGGTCGTTATTCAACCCACTGCAGAGGGACCAAGGGGAGGGAGGACCGTCGCTGCTTTAATTAGCCATGCATGTTGCAAATCTCTCTTGGCCTGATGACTTGCTTAAGCCGTATTTGCGACAGAGGTCCCAGCGGACGCAATTGCACCCTGCCCCCAGGGGAGACCTGGCTAGCTGATGGGCGTAACGAAACCCACATTTGCAGAAGAAAGTGATGCTCTATGGAAGGAGGAATACGTGGGCACTTTGGGGCAAGTGGTCAGGCCCCCAGGAACAAGAGTCCCCTCTCTTCCCCTCAGCTTGTTGTCACTCCCAGGCCTTGTGCTGGTGGGGACCCCCCCACACCCAGATTTGGGTTTGTTCAGTGTCTCGAGAGCTGGAGCCACTGCTTGGCATTCCCTTTGGGAGGGGTTGTGGCAGAGAAGGCCGGCCTGCAGCTCCTCTGTGCAGCTGAGACCCAGGGCGACCTGGTTGAGGCCCCGGGCAGACAGGAAGGAAGCTTTCCACGGGGTGCAGCAACCTGCAAGCTGCCACTGGGGGAGATGCTCCCGGAATCCTCTTTTCAAACCCCCCTTGCCAAAAAGGACTGGCCATTTCTAGAATTCACCTGGTGGGGGGCCAACCAGGGTAACAACGTTAACTAATTTTCAAAAATGGAATGTATAGCCCTGGCTGGTGTGGCTCAGTGGTTGACGGTCGACCCAGGAATCAAGAGGTCGGGGTTCAGTTCCCAGTCAGGGCACATGCCTGGGTTGCAGGCTCGATCCCCAGTAGGGGGCGTGCAGGAGGCAGCTTACCGATGATGTGTCTCTCTCATCGATGTTTCTCTCTCTCTCTCTCCCTCTCCCTTCCTCTCTCTCTAGAAAAAAAAAAATCCATAAAATCATATTAAAAAAATATTTAGGTGATTATACTTCTATTTTTAAAACCACATATATATGATTTAATTTAATATAATTTGGATTGTTCTTTATATGCAATTTTATACCCTGATGCTTCTACTTAATGCTGTGTCACAACATATACACGGAAGTAAACTGTGTCCTCGGGGTGTAGTTACACATTAACAGTAGTCATTTATTGTGTGTTTATTGATTACTTTGCAATTTGTTTTTATGTTTGCATCTTTTATAAAATAAGGAGAGTAACCTTTTGCCTGAACGATTTGTTGCAAATAATTTTTCCTGGTTTGGTTGTTTGTCTGCTAATCTTTTATAGTGTTTTTGACATGCAGAAGTTTACAGTTCTGATTCAACCAAGTCTCATTCTTTTCTTATGTGACTTCTCTCATTATTGCTTTTACCTTAAAAAGCCCTTCACCCAAATTTAGTCACCTACCTCCTCTTTTCGTTTTTCAAAGTGGCATTATTTTTACATGCAATGCTTTAAAGAGCCTGGAAATTATTTTATACTACAGCCTGCAGCGTAGATCTAACTAACCCAGCCAATTTCTCCAAATCTATTTGCTCTGTAACCCACCCCTTCTGGTTGGTCTGTGAGCTTTCTCTCTCATACGTGAAATTTGTGTGCTACTCGGCATGGATTCAGAGCCATCTATTCCCATCCATTTGCCCTTCAGTTCTTGGTGACACAGTCCTGTTCTACTTCTTTAACTTTACAATACATTTAATATCTGGCAGACAAAATGTCCCTTCCTCCTCTCAATTATTTTTCTTTGGCAAAAATGTTAGAGGAATCTTACCTGTTAATTTTCCAGGTGAAATATAGCCAGGAAAATTTTGTCAGTTTCTAAATTCTGATTGTGCCAAATTCTTTAGAATTTTAATGGAAGTGTGGTGAACTAGGGCTTAACCAGCAGAGAACTGAAAATTTTCTCATAAGCTTTTCATTCAAGTGTTTGGATGGATGGTCCTATATTTTCTCACATCTTTTATATTGCTTATAGGTCTCATACGCTTCTTCTTAGGGGTAGGGTGGCTGGGATTGTTACTGTGGCTGGGATATTTTTTGCCATCACGCCTTCTAACTGGTTATGTAGAAACAAAGTAAATAGAATATATAGTAAATAACATTAAATACAAAATTTGATTTTTTTGTGCATTTATTTTGCACACAGTCTTCTTTGTTTTATTCCATTTTTCACAGAGAATTCAGTTGATCCCAATTTTCTGGCTGTGTAATTTTATTTTTACAAGTGATAATAATATTGCCTTCCTATCTATAGCTACATCTATCTATATATAAGTATTTCAATCTAAAATGGAACCAGAGGATATGAAATGGAGAATTTCACGCATGTACCCTCAGAAGAACGGAACTTAAGAACTGAGACTGATTTCCATGAAATGCCTGATTTACAGAAAACAGACATATCTCTTGACCAACTGATATCCTCCAAGAATCAATCCCTGTCTTCTAGCTAACGAACCCAGTACCTGGACTCTGGCTGGACTTCCTCACCTTTGCTCACCTTGCCCATAAATACAGCCCATCCTAAACCCTCATTGAGCTTGCTACAGCACGTGTTTCTGGGATTAAAATTCTTCTGTTATTCCCAAATAAACTCAGATTGCTGATCATTTAAGCTCGCCTCAGTCTACCTCCTTATTTAGGTTGACATTCAATGGTGTCAGAAGTGGGATGTGAAGGAGATGACCCCCAGAATCAAGGGAGGACCCTGCACTGAGTCCCTTGATCTCATAGTTTCTGTGAGTTGCCTTTTGCTTCTGGTTTGGTGAGTCTCCTCTTGGGTTGGAGCTCCCTCTTTCTGGTTGAGCTCTCTGACTTTATTTGGATAAAGACAGATTGTCCTTCTGGTGAGTACTCTTTTGGTTTCTGAATTAGAATGTGCTTGGTTTAGAGGTAAATTTGTGGATTTTCCTGAAAGCAAAACAAAAGCTAAAATTGATGGGCACAGGTTGGGCACCTGTTGCTGCCAGAGCACTTGGCACCATTATATGAGAGACAACCACCTCTGAAACGAAGGCTCATGTCCTGTCCTGTATGAGGACAATGTAGTCTCAGATAAGCAAGTTCTACAACAGGCCGCTTGCCACCCACAAGTAAATTCCATGTGACGAGAGACACCTGGTCACAGGCTGCACAAGGCTGTTGCCCAGGAAAAAGTAGAGTCTCATAAAAGGCACAACTATCAGACAAGTCCCAACCCTACACATACCCCTTAGTCTATCTAGGATTTTTTTTTCTCTTTGCTCTCAGGAAAACTCCAAAAATGGGATCCCAGTCATCTAAATGCTTTAAGGGTGGCCCCTCTTTAGGAAGCCTGCCTGGTTTTATGTTTAAAAAATTTATGATCTCTCCTCATGTGCATAGACCAATCTTACTGAAGATGACCTAGACTTACAATGGCCATTATGAGAATTGTTCCAATTAGACAAGATCGTTCATTTAAGAAATGCACTTGAAAGCAAGGCTTCCCAATAGGATAGCTATTCCTATTGGCACTCAAAAGTCTCCAAAAGGCTCAAAAATTCCAAAATAGCTTCAATGAAAGATTCATGCAAAGGCTAATGAAAAATTAAAGATATAAGAGGTACCTAAAACAAAGACTGTAACACTGATGTAATTCCACTGCTCCTCTCAATCATTCTCTGCTTCAGTACTCATACTAATCACCTGTCTGAAGAGGCTCTATATGACCGTAAACAAAAGTCTCGCAAGTTAGTGGCCTTACAGACACCCCCATATCTACCCTTGTAGGAATGCTCCCATATGGGCCCTTCCCAGGGTTGACAGGACACTGAGGAATTTTCTAGTAAACTGGTACTAATTTTTCTCTTAAACAGTCAAGGGGAAACTAACATTTCAATGAATGGGAGACCTTGTTAAATTCTGCACTCTCTACCTTAAGCCCCACTTGCTTTGGAGCCTGCAGATTGGATCCGGGAAAAACTGGCAGAAACCACTGAAGGGTGAGCATCCTGCCCAGAGTCAGCTCTCCCAGACCTCTGCCCGGAGCACCCTGTGAAAGAAGACAACGTTTCAAGTTGTCCGTTCCCTTCCAAATTCAGACACATTGGTTACTGGTCCATTTTCTCCCAGAGATAGCTGTCACCTTCTTGTTGGTCTTATTTTGTGTCCCAAGATCTTGGCTTGTCAGTCATGAGGTTGGAGACCCCAACATATGGCTGGATGGAAATGTGGGTTTTATCCCACCTGCAGCCAGGGTCTATTGCCAGACCTTAGAGGCATTTCTAAGTCTCTTTATTTTGGTTATCTTTGCGAGTGGCTCTGGATATTAGAAGGGCATTACCTTTTGTACCCTCTTTGGGGGATGCCTTTGGGTCCATGGGGTTGTTTAATACTGCCAGGAATAGTTACTGTTTTTCCTGGCTGAAACCTGACAAGATATTTGAAATGATTTTTATCTCTATGGCCAGAAGCTGGCCAAACTGGAAGCTGATTATCTCTATCTCTCTATCTCTCTCTCTATCTCTATATCTCTATCTCTAATCTCTATCTATTCATCTACCTACCTTTTATTTATAACTTTCATTTCTATTTCATGTTGTATTGTCTTGGTCAGAAATCCTGAGAACAATGTTAACCAATTACGAGATAACTGACTTTATATTTTATTCCTGTTCTCAACTGGAATACCTCTGGCATCTCACTATTGTGTATGATATTTGCACATTTAAGAGATTTATTCTCTTCTTGTTTGCCTTTATTAGTTTGTTTGGGGGTTTTGTGGGACCTCAGTTGCAGTTCGTGGTATGACATCCTTTGCTTACGCAAGGCCCCCTCTGGCATGTGTTCTGTGGGTGTCTGCTCCATGTGTGTCTTTCTCTCCCAAAGCAGCCGGGCTTGTGGGTTGAATGGGTATCTTTCTGTACGTGTTCTTTCAACCCTGCATTGTCCTTTTGCCTCTTTGTATTTAAATTTGCATAATGTTGTTTGGTACGTCTCATTCTGTTTGTTACTTTTTTTCACCAAATGCTACATTTTTTTTAATTTTTTTATTTTTATTTTTGAACGTGTTTTAAAGATTCTTCCACAATGCTGTGTTTATCCAATCAGATGCCGCTTGTGTGTACATAATTCTCCAGGGTGTACATCCACTGCAGGGTATCGGTCCTCCGGGATCTGTCAGCTCCCTGATATCAAAACTAGCGCTGCAGCGGACACCCTTGTTCTCTCGCCCGTAGGAGCTGTGTGGGAACTTCCAGGAGCGGAATTGCTAGGTCCTGGGAATCTGGACCCCGGTTTTGACTAATGCTGCCTGACTGTTGTCCAGAGGCTGTACCAGGCCGCACGCCCCATTCCAGCAGAGTGTGGGAGTCCCCATATCCCCACGGCTTTGCTAACATTCTGTGTAGCATAGTAATAAATACATGAAACCTGGTTAAAAAACAAACAAAATCCTAGCATGGCCCTGGCCGGGGGCTCAGTTGGCTGGAGCATTGTCCCGCACACCAAAGGTCCTGGGTTTGACTCTCTGTGAGGGCACATAGCTAGGTCGTGGGTTCTGTCCCGATCAGGGCGTGTACAGGGGACAGCCGATCAATGTTCCTCTCTCACACTGATGTTTCTCTCTCCCTCTCCCTTCCTCTCTCTCCAAAAATCAGTGAAAACATATCCTTGGGTAAGGATTCAAAAACAAAACAAAATGAAAACCACCTAGCACTTTAGGAAACCACCTTCACTTCCATTCCCTGGAGACAATCAGTCTCAATTAATTTGTCTTCAGTTTTCTCAGTGGTTACTTTCATTATCTAAATACTATTTTGGATAGTATTTAGATAAATAACTTTTATCACGAAAAATAAATGTTCTTCTACACCTGGTTTTTAAAATTGTCATCAGGATTGCATATAGAAGTGGTCAGTTTTGTTTAAGCCTATTGACATGGTTCCCTGATAGTAAGTTCCTTAATCTTGATTTCCTACAACACTGTCTGTGGATGATGGTTGAGTCATTTAAAGTTTAATTTACACTGGATATTAAGAAATGTTGTTGTATTCCTGCTCTAGGTGATTCCGCTGTTCCCAGACAGTGACCTGGAACACCCAAAGCATGTGACGCCGTGATAACCACGGTCAGCAAACCATGACTTGTCACCTGTTTTTGTATGTCTCAGAGCCAAGCTTTTGAGAATGGTTTTTACATTTTTAGATGGTTGAAAAATATTGTTTAAAGAATAGTATTTCATGACTTGTGAACTGTGTATGAAATTCAAATTCAGTGCCCATGAATACTTTTGCGGGAACACAGCCTCACTCATTTGTTTACGTGTTATCTATGGCTGAGTTCTCACTCCAACCACAGAGTTAAATAGTGGCAACAGAAGTCACATGGCCCACAGAGCTGAAAATATTTACCACCAGTCCCCTTACATAAAAGCTTTGCTTTTGCCCTAGCTGATTTGGCTCAGTGGTTAGAACATCAGCCTGTGGACTGAAGGGTCCCTGGTTCGATTCGGGCCAAGGGCATGTACCTCGGTTGCAGGCTTGAGCCCTGGCCCTGGTGTGGGCAAGTGTGGGAGGCAACCAATCGATGTGTCTCTCTCACATCGATGTTTCTCTCTCTCTCTCCCTCTAGTCTCTCTGAAAAGCAATGGAAAAAATATCCTCAGGTGAAGATAAAAAAAAAAAAAGCTTTGCTTTTTACCCCTGGTATAAATGAGTCAATCAACAAAAGGTTATGGAGAACCTACTATTGAAGAATATGCTGTTCTTGTTCCCATGGGTGTTTACTGTCATGACCCAGGGTGACAAGTGTTAGGATGAGGGAATCAGGAGGCCTCTGAGTCACACTGAGGAGATCAAGGAAAGCTTCTCAGAGGTGGTGATGTCTAAGCAGAAACCTAGAGAGTGAGAAGGAGCTGGGTGAGGGAGGTTGGAGGTGGCAGGGAAAATGTTCTGGGCAAAGAGAACAACATGTCCAATGGCCAGAGGTGGTGTGGCTTGTTGGAGGAACTGGGAGATGTTTGCATTATGATTTGCATTGTAGGTTTATTTGTGGTTAACCCAAGTTTAGTTTGCATATGAATAAATAATTGCCTATGTAGGGGCTCTTGGTGGTATAAGCAAGGAAGGGGGAAGGTCAAATATTGACTGATTGATTCGCTCCCTCATTCGTTCATGCAACGAGAATTTATTGAGCACCTCCTTAGTGCCAAACACTGAGCTAAGGATACAGAGGAAAACATGAGGAGGTCCCTGCCCTGAAGGTTCTCACGGTCTAGTGAGGAAAGCAGAAAAATAACTTCCACAGGCAGGAGGACTGCCCACACTGCCCTGTCAGGGAGGCCCCACTCCATTTGGAACCCCCTTCTCCCTGGCCACCTAGTCATTTTCCCAGCCTCCCTTGCAGCTAGGGGTGGGCATATAACCAGTTTTAACCAATAAGACATAGGAGAAACCTGCTGAGAAATGTCTGGGAAAACTCTTCAGATTAAAGGCAAAGCCACACATGACAACATCACTTTGCCCCCTCTTGCCTGCCTTTGAATGGGATTGTGATGGTGACACAGTGGGATCTGTGGCAGCCACATTGTGATCATGAGGAGATGAGCATCAGCACAAAATTGGTTCTTGCTGGCTTCATCAAGCCGCCCCGCCAAACCTGGAACTGCCCACCTGCAGGGATCCCTGGTCGGATGAGATCACTACACGTCACCATTACATAAGCCAGTGGTTCTCAGCCGGGGATGCTTTCACCCTCCAGGGGACACTGGGCAATGTCTGGAGACAGTTTTGGTTTTCACTACTGGCACCTGCTGAATAGAGGCCGGGGGTGATGCTAAACATCCTATAATACTCAGGACAGGCCACATAATGAATAATTATCTGGTCCAAAATATGTCAGTAGAGTCAAGGCGAGACAGCCCGGCTTAAGCCACGGCTGGCCCAGTGCTTTCTCTACTCACACAGACAGCACGAGAGCCTGGCCCCAGCCTCGGAGGGTGAGCAGGTCAATGTCCTCCTTAAAGCACAGGAAAGAGGGGGGCAGGGACTTTTCCAGCTGGCCTTACTCATGCAACACTTTTAGGCCTGGACCAAGTTCCGTGGGAAAGCTGTGGGCCCCGGTCCCTCAGGTGAGGCCTAAGTGTGGGCTCCTCTGAACCTAATGCTGCCACTGCCCAAGAGGCTAATATGTGCCCTGGGATAAGGGCTCATGTCACTTGCCTCCTTGACATTTCCTAGCAACCCTGCAAGGTTGGCATCATTTATTCCCATTGTACAGCTGTGAAAACTGAGGTTCCGATGAACAGTGGAGTACCATGGTTAATGACATGCTCCGGAGACTGACTGACAAGTCTTAATCTGCCACTTAGCAGTGCCACTTAAGCATTTTATCTTAAGTGGCACAGATCAGTAAAATAAAACAATATCTACTTTATAAACATTATTATGAGGGTAAAAAGAGATAATGCATACAAAAGCTCTCAGTATAGGGCCTGACATAGAGGGAACATTTCACAGATAGCTGTTGTTGTTAGTACTGTACCTAGTGTGCCCGCTGGGAGTGATAAGCTGGGGACAGTGCAGCTCTGTCCAGTGTCAAAGCTGCTAGCTATCATGAGGGTCAACTGAGTTGCCCACTTGCAATGGGGATCTGTGAACAACTGAGGGACAGGGAGATCCTGGGAGCCACTGGAGAGACAGGAAAAGTCCCTGAGGCAGGGGGAGTGTGGCTGGGAATTTTCACTGAGCACTTTAGGCACAAGACCTAAGTTCAGTCATTTCGTACAGGAACCAAAAGAATATTCTGAGACTACCTTCCTGCCAGGGGACTTCGGTCCTGAGGAATGCTCTCAGGGAGGCTCAGTTGGTGGGAAGCCCACACACAAGGTGATGGCTGGACCTTGAATTGGTGGATTCCAAGCAGAGGGTGTGGCCCTGGGAAGGAGGTGTGTCCACAAACTTGCTCTTTGCTCCTGGGAGTCACCAAAGGCATGTGCTCATTTCCACGATGCAAATTGTCTCGCCAGCATGGAGGCAGATTTCTGGGAAATGAGGTTCCAAATCCAGAGGGTTTGAGTGTCTCTTGTGAAAATTCTTCCTCTCTTAAAGATGCCCCTGAGACGTGCCCCGCCCATGGCTCCTGAGACTGGGCACTCTCTTAAACTGATTCCTTCTTTTCCACTGGAGATCAAGTTTATCTTCTGTGTCCTCATGGTGCAAACCCAGGTCACACAAGAGGGTAAACAATCCTTCTAAACAAACATACAGACCCTCTGGGGAAAAAAATTCTCCATTTTGTGGGCATGACATTACCTTTCGCTCATTTTCTTGTTACTGGGCATTTGAGTAGTTTCAGGTTTTTGAGTTTTGGGCTACTATGAACAGTGCTGATCTATTACGCCCATAAATGTTGTTTGGGGGCGTGTGCATGCGTTTCTGTCGCGTGTGTATCCAGGAGTGAAGTGCTGGCTGGTGGGTGGGTGTCCTCTCAGCTTTAGTAAATATTGTCACTCGGTTTCCCCAGCGTGTCTGTCCTGTCTCCAGCAGCGGATGAGAGCTCTGGTCACCTCACATGCTCTGCCACACTTGGCATTGTCGGTCTGAGAATTTACAATGGTATGGCAGATCTCAGAAACATGGAACAGAATGAAAAGAAGCCAGACATAAAAGAAAACATGTGGTCTGACTCCCATTTGCATGACACCCCAAAACAGGCAAAAATAAGCTAAGCTTTAGAATCAGGATGGATAGTGGTGCGTGAGAAGTGCAGCGGGTTCTGCGGTGCAGGGGATGCTTCGTTTCTTAGTCTGGGTGCCAGCGACGCAGGTTTATTTATTCCCTTTGTGGAAACTCATCAGGCTGTATACTTAAGGTTTGTGCACTTTTACATGTTATACTTAAATTAAAATTTTTAAAAATTTTCTTTGAGTCTTCCTCTCCCCCTTCTTCTTTCCTCACAGCATTTGGTTGGGAACTGTCCCCATCAGAGTCCCCTATGGCCATGCGACCTGTACAAGTTGCACCAGGTCAGCCCTCTGAGGGCCTGCGATTGGTCCCATGCCCCACGGTCTCTGTCTTCAAATTCTTCGCATGTTTTGAACTAAGGCCCTTTTGTTTTTGTTTGGCTCCGGGCTGCATGCGTCATGCACTCGGCCTTGGCCACAGGCCAAGTGTCTCTCCGCAGATCCCCGCCCAAGGCTTTGACGGGCACTGAAGACAGGGCCAGGCTGCCCCTCTGCCTGGTTAGAGAAGGCGCCCAACGCGCAGGGCGGCCCCAGGGTGGCCCTCCCTCCTGGGAGCACCTGCAGATGGAGTAGCTGGGGCTAGAGCAGGTCCATGCACAATACCCACCCCCAGCCCTGGCCCGCTGCCCACCCTCCCATTTGATTTCTTTCTTTAATTGTGGTAAAATATAGGTAACATAGAATTGACTGTTCTGGCCATGTTTAAGTCTACAGCCAAATAGCATTAAGTACATTCACACTGTTGTATAACTGTCTCCACCATCATCTCTAGAACTTTCTCATCTCCCCAAGCTGACCCCCTGTACCCACGAAACAGTAACTCCCCAATCCCGTCAACTGCTTTCCTGACTTTCTCTGTGTGTCTCTCTTCCCAGTGACACCGCGAACCCCATGAGGGCTGGGTGGGGCTCTGAATAAAAGGGGGCTTGTACACTGCACACAGGGCTTGGGGGAGTTCTGTTAAATAAATGAAACTGGGGGTCTAATCTAACCCTTGTTTGGAGATCGTGTTGGCTTTTGGACTAATAAATTCTCTAAATTCAGTGTTGAGACGGTGCCCAGCGCATAGCTGGACCCAGACCTGTTTGCTGACAGAATGAATGAACCATTAGTAACTCTGCCCCTTATGGAGCGCTAACGAGGTGCTGGGCCTCTTACACACAGGACTTAGAAAGAGCCTGACGAGCCTGACACTCCAGACGTTTCCTTCTTTTCTTTCGAATTGTTATCCTATAATAAATACATAGATCTATATTCTTATAATATAAACAAGAGGACTCATCTTTTGAGAGAGAAACCAGCTCAGAGGTGGTGTGTCTCCTGCCAGAGGTCACGCAGATGGCAGATTGCTCCACCCATGGGCAACTCCAAAGCTCAGCACTTTCGATATTTACTTTTGAAATTATTTATAAAAAAATAAATATTTACACTCTGGAAATTGTCATTTGTAATATCTCCCAATGTCAATGAACCCAAATAAAATTCTGACTTTTTAATTTTTGTGTAAATAAAACTAGTTTTCCCTTTCTGATTATAAACACGCATGTACTCGAAAAAGAAAAAGAAAAATTTTGGACACTATAGAAAGTGAAAACGTGATATTCTAAGGACTCGTTAGAATGTTCTGTCAAGATTCATGGCAACCCTACCCAGGGGCAGCAGGATTTGGGAAACACGCCCCTTATCAATTCCTCCCTCCGAGTTTTTCTCCAGGTCAAGGAACATATGTGTTCCAGTCAATGACCTTTCTTTCTAGAGCCTTCTTTCTTTGACGTGCTTCAGAGCGATCCGAGGGGAGCGTGGGGATGACAAAGCTCCATCTCCCTTCTGACCCACAGCCTGCGTTTCCCATAAGCTCTTGTTTTTAACTCCGAGGCCTGGCCTCCAGCCAGGCCAGGGTTGTTTTCTGAGCCTTGGTTTCTCATTGGGGTTGAGTGTAATAAGGAAGTTGTCAAGTGAAACTGTGTCCAGGGTAGCTGAGGTAAGCCTCCTATCTTTGCAGGAGCGGGAAGCTGCCCTGGGTCGCGACGGGACAGGGCGTAGGGACAGCCCCCGGATTGGCTGCCCGTGAGCTCAGCCCCTGGGAGACACTGTATATGACTGACCGAAGCGTCTTCTGAGACACTCTGGAAATTGGCAGCAGCCCCGTCTCCCTGGGGGAGCTGGGCCTACCATCCCTCCCTCGCTGGGTACCGCTTCTGGCAGCCAGGGGGTGGTGCGCAGCCTCTCAGCGGCCCCATCGCAGGAGGTCCTGGCCAAGGGTGTCCAGGGACAGGAGCGGCTTTTGCGGTCCGAGGTTGGTTGAAGGATACTCTCTCCTTAGGGCACTGGAGCAGTTGGAGCAGTGGGTATGTATCTTTGGGTTCTGAAAGGAGTGTAGGCCCAGGAGTCAGACCCCAATACTGCTTTTAGCTTGCGGGGCCCTCCCTAGGCCCCAGTCTCTTCATTCTAGAAAGAGAGCAGGGTTCAACCACGTGACCTCAGCCGGGCTCTCCACAAACTTGGGCCTGTAAGCTCTGAATGCAAGTCAAGGAACTTCTCTTTCTTGGGCCTCAGTTTCCTCATTTGCTCGTTTCCTCTAGTACATTGTATAGGTGAGACTCTAGACTTCATGTGAAGGTATGTGGTAAAGGGTCGCTCCACGTAAACAGGAGGCGATATTATTACCCATGGCTGGATTAAGGTCTAGGTTTTAAGGTTTTTGGAAGTTAGTTAAAGAACAGGGAGCCCTAGCTGGTTTGGCTCAGTGGTTAGAGCATCGGCCCTCGGACTAAAGGGTCCCGGGTTCGATTCTGGCCAAGGGCACGTACCTCGGTTGCAGGCTCGATCCCCTCTCCAGTCGGGGCACATGCGGGAGGCAACCAATCGATGTGTCTCTCTCACATTGATGTTTCTCTCTCTCTCTCTCTCTCCCTTCCACTTTCTCTGAAAAGCAATGGAAAAATATCCTCGGGTGAGGGTTTAAAATAACAGCAGGGAGATGTTCTGCTCTGGCTGGGATCGGAGGGGGACCATCTAACACCTGGGAGCTGGGCATGGGAGCAGGACGGGCCCAGTGCTGAGGGAAGAGGCGGCCACCTGTTGTTCCCCATGAGCTCAGGCCTGGGAGGTTGTGTGTCCCGTTGGAGGCCCCTCGCTGCTCTGCATGTGGGGAGGCGTGACCTGTGATGGGCCCCACACCATTGAGGGAGCCCAGGCTGAAGGCTTGGAGCTCGGACAAGGATGACTTTCACCCGAGGGGCCTGGAGTGTCCATGGGGCCACCTTGCTGAAGAGAAATAAAAATGAGCTCAGGGTGCAGCCCTTGACCCTCGGCTCACTGATTGGCTTCCTGCCCAGGAGTCTGTGAGCCCTGCCCTGTGTGGACAATCTTTGCCTCTGGGGCACAGGTGGTGTATAAGTCAGTGTGTACAGGTCACAGCGGGGTGTGTGTGTAGATGTAGTTATCTCTGTTGGTGTCAAACAGCAGATTTACTCACCTCTAAGTGCGTCTGTGTGTGTGTATGCGAGTGTGTGCGCACGTCTGTATTTACTGGAGGCCCCTTGGTGTAAGAAGAAGAATAAAGAATTTAGAATCCAGCCCGGCCGGGCGTGGCTCAGTGGTTGAGCATCAATCTAGGATCCAGGGGATCGCAGTTCGATTCCCGGTCAGGGCACATGCCCGGGTTGCGGGCTCCATCCCCAGTGGGGGCGTGCAGGAGGCAGCCCATCAGTGACTCTCTCATCATTGATGTTTCTAACTCTCTCTCTAGCTCCCTCTCCCTTCCTCTCTCTGAAATTAGTAAAGATTAAAAAAAAAAAAAATTTAGAATCCAGAAAAGTGGATCTAAGCCCCAACTCCCTCCAATTCCTGGCTGTGGGACCTTGGGCAAGTCTCTTACCCCTTCGGAGCCTCTGTGCCCCACGGCAGCCCGTCTAGTTGACGGCCTGGCCAGGATGGACTGAGTAATGTAGATGAGAGGGCGTCCTGGACGCCGTGGCAGCACACAGGAGAGCTGGTCACGTCTGTGCCTGTCTGTGCATCATTTATTCCTTCCACAAACACTGAGAACGTCCCAGGCAGTGTGGGCCTGGCAGGGGGCCACGCAGGCTCTGTCCTCTCTCTGAAATGTGGAGTTAAGGGGGGCAGATGGCAAATAGATGTTCAGATAATTATTCCCTTGCACTTGGGTCAGGAAAAAATAGGTGCTCTGAGTCCGCGTAGGTCTATGGTGTGTGTGTTTCTGTGACATGCGGGCTGCTGTGACAACGGACCACAGACGGGCTGCTTGTAAGCAACAGAAATGTATTTCTCACAGTTCTGGAGGCTGGAAGACTGAGAGTGGGGTGCCGGCAGTTTCAGTGCTTGGCTAAGGTTTCCTGGTTCATAGAGAGTCAACCGCTCTCTGTGTCCCCAAGTGACGGAAGGAGCCAGAGAGCCCTCTGGGGTGTCCTATAAGGACACTAATCTAGCTGGTGAGGGCTCTGCTCTCATGATTTAGTCACCCCTCCCCAAAGGCCCCGCCTCCTAACACCATCACACTGGGCATTAGGATTTAACAATGAATCGGGGGGACACAAACATTCAGTCTATAGCAATGAGTGTCTGTGGGTGTTGGCTCTGGGTCCACATGTGTGCCACATACACTGTGGCAGCTACTTGTTAAGTTCTGTTGTGTGGAGTCCGGGGTGGAGAGGGCAGTGGCAAAATCGGCCTGTGAAAGTGCCCAGCGCCAAGCAGTTTACAGGGTGACCCAGCCGGCTTAATAAATTAGAGGATCCTATAGAGACGAGGGGGAGGCGTACTTAGTAATAAACCGAAAAGAGCAGCACGCTCGGGGAAATCGGCAAACTTGGGCTCCCCTCGCCCCCTCGCAGCCCTGTGGGCCGGTCTGGGGTTTGCCGGTCTGTGTCACGCCTTATCCGAGGTCCCGTGATCACTTAGGTGTTTCTAAGTGAACTTGGACTTTGCTCCGAAACCACTTGCTGCCGAGGTGACGGACAAGTTTACAAGAGCAGCTGGGGTTCCACGCAGGGAGGGTCGCCGCTGTCGGGGTGGCTGGTCTGGAAGCTCGTGCTTCCCGACAGCCAGGCCGCATGTGGGTGGTCCCCGGGCAAAGCAGGGGCCCAGAACGGGACAAAAGAGGAAGGAGAGAGAAAGTCTCGCTTTGCTGAACAGGCAGCTTTTACAATCGCAAGTCTGGAACGATTTCATTTCAGGATGCATAGAATGGGGTGTGTGTGTCAGAAAACACGATCTTCTCAGAGCTGGAGACATTAAAAGTCTGAGGACACATGGGCCAAAGAGAGGCTCTTCCAAAGTGCCTCCCCGGGGTGGGTGGGTTTGCCCTCCAGCCACACTCTCTTAGCCCCAGGCCTAACTTTGGGAGGCAGATCCTCTGGAACTTTAGGGCAGAGAGATGACTGCTGAGCTGAGTCACAACTGCCCGAGAGGAAGGAGTTGGCAGGAAGAAGGGTGTGGCCGTGGCAGCAAATGCTGCAGCACCTTAAGGGAGGGGGGAATGGGAAGAGGTCCCTGAAATGGAATTAGGGGGCCTTGGGAGATCCCGGAGCCTCTCTTCACCTGGGAAACTCTCTTGTATGGCTAGGGCCTCACGTCACCCGTCCTGCCTCCCCTGCCTCGGTGGCTGCAGCTGCTCCTCCCCTCTCCCCCAGCTCCCTCTGGGCTCAGGGCACTGCTGCTCCAGGGAGGGCGTGGGCGAATCAAGGCAGGCTTCTTGAAAAACCCCCATTGCCGATGACACGCTGATTAGAAGTAGCAGCGTTTCCTTCGGATGCGGTAGGAGGACACTGCGGCCATCAGCAATGGTGACATGGTTTCCATAGCAATGACAGGTTTTGGAAAGATGACTGCGCCTCTTTTTTCCATTAGCTGGGGAAGGATGCTCAGGCCGCTGGTGCCACAGGGCCCCTCAAGCCGAGTTAACGCAGGGAGGTGAGGGGCTGGGCCGAACAAGGGTGTCCTGCGCGTTCGGCTGGGTCTGTGGTTTTCTCTGCCAACCCCATCCAATCTGCCCCGAGCACAGGAACATAGTTGGAAAATCAGGGAGGACCCTGACACCATTCAGTAAATATTTCTGGCTCAGCTTGCTTCGATTTTAAAATCAAATAGAGCTTCCACCTAATTTTTTCTTCCCTTTCGACCGCATGATACTAAAGAGAGAGCAGGTGGGGGTGGGGGATCACTGCCATGGCCTCTCAGTCACATCCCCACTCCCGCCCATTGAAGAAGGCCAGAGCACGCTCGCTCGTGGCCGGAGCCACCGGCACCTTGTTTGTCACTATTTCCCTAGCCCTGGGCGCAGTTCCTGGCTGAAGGGAGGGCATCCTGCATGTCACTGCCACCTTCAGATCTCTCCATGCTTCCCATGCCTTTCCTTCCCTATGTGCCTTCCTCACAGTCACACGATTCCCCACCCCTGAGATCACAATGATAGATTCTTGTTCCTGTCTCTAAGCTGGACAGAGGGAGAGTGCATTTTATTTTTTTATTTATTTATTTTTAATCCCCACATGCTTAGAGAGAGGCGGGGGGGGGGAAGAGGGGAACATCGCACTGGCAGCCTTTCGGTACACGGACGGTGCTCACCCACTGAGCCACACGGGCCAGGGCTGGAATACATTTTAAAATAAATGGATCAGTTAGTAAGCGCAGGAGGTAGGATGGAAATACATGATACATACGTAATATATAAATGTAAATACACGAAATTACTTAGGAAACGTGTGATAAGGCTATAATTACAAAGCGGAGCAGGCAATCTAGGAATCTGAACTTCACAGGAATCTCTGCGAGCTCAGGTTTGGGATTCAAAACCGTATTTTATTTTTTGTTTATCTTTCACCGAAGGGCAAAGGGTTTCTGAACAACCTTGGAAACATCAGGAAGCCCAGGAGTTTCCGATTAAAGACATACAAGTTAATGCCCACGCTCTGGGCCGCTTACCGTGCCGCCCAGGGCAGCGGGTTCCTCTGCCTTTCCCGCGGCGGCTGCGTTCTGCACGGAGAACGGAGGGGCCGCTCTGCTCTAAGATGGGACAGGTCCTGATACATTTACTGTGTGTTACCCACACATCCAGAGATGCCCTATGCATGGTATAGTTTGCTGTTTGTGTTACACATTTGTCTAATAAGTACTTATTGAGGGCCACTGACCTGCCGGGCACTGTTCCAGGCACTCGGGATACAAGGCCTAGCACAATAGGCAAAGGGGAGGGAGAGAGGCCCAGACAACAATTAAACATCTTGTGACAAGGTAACCGGAGTGGGGTGCGGGGAGAGGATGTGCTAATGGGGTGGTGCACAGAGAGGATCTCCAGGAAGGTGACATTTGAGCAGAGCCCTGAAGGAAGTGAGGGAACATATTATTAGGCTGTCTAGGGGAAGAACATTCTAGAAAGAGGGAAGAGCCAGGGCGAAGGCCCCGAGGCAGAACGGGCCTGAGGGGTAGTGAGCAGGACTGTGTGCTGGGAGCCGAGTGAGTGAGGGTGACTGGAAGGGTAATGAGACCAGGTCATGGGGTCTTGCCAGGCATTGTAAGGACTTTGACTTTCACTCTGAGCAAAAGAGGAACCATTGGAGGTAGAAGAGTGACCTGCTCCAACTGATGTTGGAAAAGCCCAGGGGGTGGTTAAAGAGGAGAAATTACTGGGAGGAGCACAAGAGTGGAACAGGAGACCAGTTAGGAGGTGGTTGAACTCACCCGGGTGAGCGGAGCTGGAGGAGGTGAGGAGACCTGGTTGACTGAAGTCGGACATGGTTGGAAGTGGAGCCAACAGGTTTTGCTGGTGGGTCAGATGTGAGGAGTGAGAGGAAGAAAGGAGTCAGGGTGACTTCACATTTTTGTCTTGAGCAACTGGAAGGGCAGAGTTGCCATTTACAGAGGTGTTTTGTGAAATATTACTTTTTTTAAAGATTTTTTATTGTTTTTTAGAGAGAAAGGGAGAGGGAGAGAGAGAAACATCAATGTGAGAGCGAGCAACTGGGGTATGTTCCCTGGTTGGGAATTGAACTGGCAACCCTTGGTGCATGGATCGATGCCCAACTGAGCCACCCCAGCCAGGGCGTGAAATATTCTTAGCAGCCCATGGGACAGACAGACAGGACTCAGGCCCAGTTCAGATGAGGGCATTGGGCCAGAAAACATGCGTGAGCTGCCCAAGTCCTGGCTGGTAAGGCACAGACCTGGGCCCCTGGCTCCAGCTGTTTGTTTCCTGTGGCTGCTCTAACAAGTACCACAGACTCAGCGGCTTTGGAACAACATGAACTGACTGTCTTACAGTCCTGGAAGCCCGAAGTCCGAAATCAGTCTCAATGGGCTCAAATCAAGGTGGTGTCAGTGCCGCGTTCCTTCTGAGGCTGGGGTCGGGGGCTGGGAGGAGGGCGCTGTGAGATCTGGGCCACGACCTCCTGTGGCTCAGTTTCCTCCTCTGGAAAATGGGGACAAGGGCACCCCGCCCTCCTAGGGTTGTTGAAGGATGAAAATGGGACCACAGCTTGGAGAGCTGAGATCACCCACGTTAGCGGGCTGGGTGGGTGGGCAGCAGTCAGCAGGCCTCTTCTAAGGGAGCTCTTTGCTTTGGTTGTAGCACAATGGAGTTTCCGCGGGGCCCGAGGAAGCCTTTGTCACAAAGGAGAGCCAGGTCTCTGGACAGGCCACAAGACCCCAGGAAGAACTCAGAGTCATGGGAGGGCCAGTGCCTTTCCCTGCCTGCCACCCCTTCCAGGCAGGCACCTCCAAGGAGGGCCAGCGACAGGAGCGGGCGTCCCAAGAGCCCAGCGTCTCCAGAGGCTCCAGGCACCGTGGGCATAGCCCCCAGCCCGGAGGGGACAAGGGAGCTTCTCCACAGTGAGCAGAGGCCTCTGCGGGACACCAAGAAGGACAAGGCACAGAGTCGGACCCAGCAGGGGTGGCTGAAGACTGCGCTGAACTTCTTTCTGAGGACAGGCCCGGAGGAGACCAGAGACAAGGCCAGCAGGAGGGTGAAGGGGAAGGAGGGCCTCCCCCAGCCTGCCGAAACCTCCGAGTGGCCCGGGCAGCCATCTCCCAGGAAGAAAGCCCATGACAAGAAGGGGGGCCGCAAGAAACACGGTCACAAGAAACATGCTGATGAGGAAACCAAGGGGACCGACGCCCAGGAAGCCGAAAGCCAAGAGGCAGTGCCGCCCCCGACGGCTATGGCCTCAAGGTCCCAGGAGACTGACCTGGGCCCGGGACCCAGGGGTGAGCAGACCATTCCCATTTCTATGGTAACCCTGATGGCCCACCCCGATGGCTAGGGTGCTCTAAGCTGGCTCCTCCAACCTCTCCACAGAGGGGGTGGAAGGTAGGACGGCTGTCAGAACAGCCCCGGGCTGAGAGCTCAACGCCAGACCCCAGCTCCACCGCCAACTAGCTGTGTGACCTGGGGCTGGTGACTTTCCTCTCTGAGCCTTACTTTTTTTTCACTGATAAAATGGAGATAATGACAGTTTCTGTATCACAGGGTGGCTGTGGCCCAGAGCTGGCACTTGGAAAGTGCTCGGTAAATGATAGCTATTCTTGTTAAGTACTCTAGCTCGAGGATCATGGACCAGGGAGAAATGGGAGGCAGGGAGGGAGCCGAGGATGGGAGTCCTATCCTCGCACTGGTCCACAGGTGAGGACTGGGGGTGGGTGTCAGGGAAGTGGACAGGGCCAGCTGCTGGGGTGCTGGGTCTAGGCTTGGCTCCATCAGGAAGAAACTTGCTGTGTAATCTTGAGCAAGTTGCTGCCCCTCTCTGGAACCTTTGATTCCTCATTTGTAAAGTGAGGGAGCTGGTCGAGAGGTGCCTTCTTTTCCTGACTCAGTGTCCTGGGGATGAATGCCTCGCAGGCACCTGGAGGAGGTGGAGCTGTGCCCTGTAGCTTTCCAAAGACCCATGTTATAGTGGAGAGAGAGACTCAAGGAAGACCCAGGATACTTTGGGGGTGGGGGAAGGAGGTCTGGGTTGAGGAAGCCTCTTTTCAAATGGAAACCTTGGTGTGTTTCTGATTTTTTGGTTAGGCCTAGAGCTGGCTATAGCAGTACCCTCCTGCTGGGAATTCAGTGCTGTTTCCTAGCGTCAATGAACAAAGTCAGAAGAATGTCACTGACATACCCCTATCCGCCGCACCCACACTTGTTTTCATCTCTATTCCAGGCGGGGAGGATTCTGATCTCCACCAGTCCTTGCTCCTCGAGGGCCCGAATGCTGGCATCTCAGAACCTTCTTCGCAAGCCACAGGCCACTGGCAGGTTGAGAAGCTCAAAAAGCTTGACCGTGAGTCAGAACCTACTGTCTCCTCTTTGCCGCAGCTGGGCGACTGCCCTGGACAGCTGCTTAGGCCCCAGCTGGTCGCTCCCAAAATGCGTGTACTGATCTTGCAGCTTCTGGTGCTTCTGGCTACATTTGCTTATTTCATAGTTTCACAGTAGGGTGTCTCAGGAATTAGAATGGCCACTGGCAAATGCTCCTGCTTATGAGTTAATGAGCACGGGACTTTTTAGTCTCTTTAAATCCATAAAAGGAATTTAGAATAAAGGAATATAGAATTTATGTGTATATATTTAAATACATAGAAGAATGGACAGAATAGTTCTATGCATACTCATATACACACAGTTAACAGTTGACCATTTGCTTTGCGTTTGTGCTTGTGTGTGCGTGCATGTATACGTTTGTTGTTGAACCATTTTAAGTAAAACAATGCTTCATCCTTAAATACTTAAGTGCGGGTCACCAAGAAATAAGGACAGTCTCATACTCAACTACAATCCTGTTGTTGCCCCTAATAAAATCAAGAATGCTCCATTAATCTAATTCCCTGTAAAGAATGGGCATATTTTGAAAGATATGAAAGGAATCAGCTGGTAGACTGAGTCAGGGAGTAAAGGCCAAGCAGGATTTCTAAATAAGAGAAGTGAGGGAGGGGAGGGAGGGGAGAAACAGTCTTCAGATGCCCTGGCACAGGGAATCTCGTGTGCACCTCCTTCCGTGTAAACCGGCGGGTCAGCAGCTAGCGGAGGCCGCCCTGGGCACACTGTCTTTGCGGAGGTGGACTGGGTAGCAAGGAAAGCCACTAATGTTGCTGTGGCTTCTCCGCAAAGACTTGGGAGTGTAGTTGATGCATCGCTGCGGCAGGCGGCCTGTGTAGCGTGGGCTGGAGTCCCTCCGCCCTCTAACCCCACCAGAGGCCAGGCCTCCACCATTTCTACCTTTTCTCCGACTGGCATTTTGCAGATTGGAAGGAAATAGTGGGGCACAAGGTAAACGCTCAAAAGACCGACCTCATGTTTCCTGCCTGGGATGTCATGCTTTGGCCTAGTGCCTCTCCCCTGCGGGCCTCTCAGCCCTCTCTCAGGAGGACCTGCCCCTGGGATGTGGTGCTTTCCACCACATCTGTGGCCTAAGGAGCTATTTTGGGGACCCTCGTTTAACACAGGAGGCCCAAGTTGGTCTCAGAAGTCCAAGACAGTCATTAGAAAGTATTCTCTGTGCATCTGGAAAGATTAACTTGTCCCTTCACTTTCTTCCAGAGGATACTATCATCCAGATGATAGTGCAGCTGCTCCGAGACGTGGGAGACCATTTGGAAGGGGAGGTGAGGAGCCGCCTGTGGAGGTCCCCGGGGGCTTGATGTTTCCCCGTCCTGCTCCCTCCCTCCCCCCTCCTCCCTCTGCCTGCCCTACTTGTCCTTCAGGCCTCCCAGCTCCCCTGCCCCAGGCTCTGTCACTCCCTTGCCTGGGGACACCTGAAGCCCTTGGTTGCTATTGAGTTGCTTCTCAGGGAGCTTTCCTCTCTCCTCAGGTCAAGGACCTGACTCAGTTTCTCTCATCTCCCCCACAACAACTTCAAGCCCCTGAGCCAGAGGTGGCTCCACAAAACCCGGCAGCAGGCCTCAGGAAGAAATCCCAGGAGAAGTCTAACCTCAAGAGAACCATTTCTCATAAGAAGCATGGCTCTGAGGAGCCCAAGAGTGCTGGGGCTGCAGACGCTCCCAGGCCGGGGTCCCGGCCGACCAAGAGGCCCAGCTTCCTGTACCTGTGTTTTGGGGGCCACCGGCCCTCCATCTCCAACAGCCTTGGTGAGCGGGCTCACCATTACAGCAACACTGCAGCTGCCTCCAGCTCTGGAAGCTTCCCCAGGGTTGGCATTGGCCACTCGAAGGGCAGCCAGCCCAGCTGACTTTTTCTCTTCCCTGAGCCACATGGGGGGGGCCTTGGGGAGGAGAAGAGGGATGCCAGCAGGCCACCCCCCCACATGCAACACCTCACCGGCTAGGCAGCCCAGAGAAGCCCCCAATGGAAATTGTATTCAGGGACCCCAGTTGTCCACATCTCCCTGCAGCCTCAGCTCTCGCACCCTGGCAGTGGGGAGGCACAGGAAGGAAATGCGACTGGGAGGCAGGAGACCTGTGTTGGGAGCTGTACTTTCGATGTCATTCTGCATCTTTGTGCCTCAGTCTCGCCTATAAAATGGGACACTTACCCCCTGTGTATCTATCCGCCATCAGCCCTCAGCCATTTCATTACCTCCATTTACAGAAGAAGGAACTGATACTTAGGGAGGTAAAACAGGGCTCAAGGTCATGGCGCATCGATGATGGAGCCGATGATGGAGCCAGAGACAGAGGGAGAAAGGATCATCCTGGGTGTCAGGGAAGAACTGCCTGGCCGGGGTAACTTACATTTTAAAAAGGAGGGGCAATGCTTTACACCAGGGGTGGGGAACGCTTTTTCTGCCAAGGGCCATTTGGATATTTATAACATCATTCATGGGCCGTACAAAATTATGGACCTGAAAATTAGCTATGAAAAATGCTCCTAGATTTATTGAATTTCGAGTCCCATGGTTGCCTTGGCAGGGGCAGGCCAAATGATGTTCCCCACCCCTGCCTTACACCAAAGAGGGGGTTTTCATGCAGGGGACTCTGGCCCGATGCGTTAATTCATTCTCTGGCATCTACTCTCCAGCTAGTGGATCAAGCCAAGCTGGTGGAGGGGTGAGGTCGCGTGGGGAGGGAGTGGAGGGAACAAAGCCCAGGAAGCCAGGTGTGTGGAAGTACAAAGGCCCTGCCCAGCAGCTCCCCTCCCCCCGGGCTCACCACCCTGCTCAGTCCACCGTGATCTGGGCACAGGGCCTACCGTGGAGGCTCTGCTAACTTCTGTGCAGTAGTTAACAGCCTCGGGCTAACAAAACACGCTCACCATTTCATTTTGCTTCTCAGACCTGGAAGAACCTCAAGTCCAAGAGGCCTTGTCTACAGACTGTGGGGATCTACATCCCTTCGAGCCGTCCACCCAAGCAGGAAGCCAGGGGCCTGGAGAGGACTTGCAGCCAGACAGAGCCTCGGAATGCAGTGAGTACCTCTCTCCTTGTCTCTGGCCTCACCCCTCCCTTGCAGAAGAGAAACTGAGCCAGGGAGAGGCAGAAACTTGTCCTGACCACCTTCTGAGTGCAGCAGGCTGGGGAGGCAGTGTGGGGTCCCCAGCACAGGCACCCAGCCACACTGCTGTCAGTCACCCTGTCTGAGCCTCCATGCATGTGGAATACCCCCCTGGGGGGGGGGGGGCGGGACACAACATAGGCCCTGCGAAGAAGGCATCGGCCCACAGGACAGGCTGGGTAGACGATGTGATTTAGGGCCTGGGTTTGAATTTGGGCTCTGACTTCTTCCAGCCGTATGAACTTGGACAAGCTGCTGCTTTTCTGGTCTCAGTTTTCTCATCAGTGTAATGGGAATAGCAATAGAACTGACTTCACAGAGCTTGTGGGGGCGCTGAATGAATGAGAGCCAATAAAGCCCTGAGAGCAGTGCTCGTTAGCAGCTAATAAGTGCTAGCTGTCATTTGTTGTTATTGCTGAGGTTGCTCAGAGCCCCGGGAAGAGCAAAGAGGATGGGAAGGGGCAGGGGCCCCAGGAGGGAAGCTCAACAAATGGTAGCTGCCTCACGATTGTTGTGTCCTCATGGCGGAGCAAGCTCAGAATCATCACTGGTAGTTCCGTGGGTCTGAAGATGCTCTTAAAGATCTGCTCCCCCACCCCCTTCTGCCTGTTTCCTTTCACCAAAAATGTGCCTTGAATGGGAATGGGAAGGGCCCTGTGCTGCTTTCCTCACACCTAACCAGCACCTCTAGGCCCTGGCTGGGGAATGGATGAATGAATGTGTTCCCTTGAAACGGGCCCTGCCCTCAGGCCGCGCCTCAGGAAGCTGGGAGTCCCCTGGGCCAGGCCTGGGACAGCCACACATGCAAGCACCTGGGAGACCCGTGAGAATCACCCACCCAGGCCTTAGGAAATGAAGGATGACCATAGAAAAGCTCTGATCTGCACCAGAGTGAAAGCAAACACTTTGTTCATTTTAGGAGAATTTATCCAGAAGATCATCACCCTACTCCAAGATGAGGAGGAGCAGGAGGGAGAGGTGAGGAGGGCATTCCCCGCAGAGACCCTGGCCCTCACTCTGGACCCCCGGTGAGGCCTGGCCGAACTGGCCTGCCCCTCCCCCAGTTCTACACCTGGCAGGAGCCCTGCTCTGCTCCCTCCTCCTGCCTTGCAGCCCCAGGGCACAGTCCCTGTCCCACCTATGAGCGTCAGAGTAGCTTCTCTCTGGGCCACACTCTCTGGGCCAAGGCAGGTCTCTTGGTTTCAGGGGCTGCTGGTCCCTTTCCCCAGCTCACTTGCAATTTCCTCAAAGCCAAGGGCCCTGACTCATTCTCTCTCATCTCATGGCAGCAACTTCAAGTCCAGGAGCTAGAAGGGGCTCTAGAAAACCTGGTCCAGCCCTGCAGGAAGAAATCCCAAGAGAAAAAGTCCAGCTTCAGAAAAGCCTTTTCTCATAAGAAACACAGCTCCAAGGAGCCCAAGAGAGTGGGGGCTGCAGGTGCCACCAGCCCCGAGTCCCGGCCACCCAAGAGGCCCAGCTATCTGCCCCTGTGTGTCGGGGGCCATCGGCCCTCCATCTCCAGCAGCCTTGGTGAGTGGGCCTGGGGTTGCCACGGTAACAGGTTGCCTGGGGGGGCCCCCCTTCCTCCAGGGCAGGGGTTGGCCAGCTGCAAGGCCTCCTGTTCAGTCTTGACTTTTGCTCTGGGCCCGGAGCAGAATGAGAGGTGTGGGAGGACTGCGGGGAAGAGAGGGGCGGGTTGCTGGAGGACCCACCGCTCTCAACACATTCTCCACATCCCACCACACAGACACACACACGCAAACATTTTAAAACAAGTGTGGTAGGAGAACAGTGCCTCTGTGTTTTGGACAAGTGCATCAGAATCACCTGGAAGCTAACAGAAAAACATACAGAGCCAGGTTTGATGAAGGAGGGTATGCCCTGGGCCGGCTCTGTACTGCACCGGAGTGTGCGGGCCGCTGGCATACAGTGATTCTGACATCTACGGAGTGATACTCCATGCCCCTTTCACACGTTAGCTCATGTAACTAGCTCACAACCCTGCGAGGCCAGTCTTATTACCCCCATTGAACAGATGGAGAAAGTGAGGTTCCGACAGGCTGAGTCCGCAGAGCCTCGCAGAGTTAAAGGGGAAGTGAATTCACCTGGGGGACCTGCTGGCAGGCCTGTTTGTTTTCCTCCCAGGCAGAGAGGAGGGAGAGGGGGTTGGTGGAAGAAAGAATGAGATTTCTGGAGGGGCAAATGGAGTCCTGTGAACTCTGAGGTGGGCCCAGGGGCTTGGGGGCTCACCCAGGAGCCTGGAAAACCAGGGCCCCACTCGTGCCAGTGCCTTTGGATAGCTGCTTGTCAGAACCTAGGCGCAGTGATGGGCTTGTGGATTTGACAGGTGCAAACACACTCACACAGCTCCTTTCACCCTAGATCCAGAGGGTCTTGAGACCTGGGACTCTTCGCCTGCAGAAGGGGGACAAGTTGGGTCCTCAGAAGCACCCTCCCAGACCAGAGGCCACACGCCGGAAGGGAGACCTCTGCCGGATGGAGCCCATGAATCTAGTTAGTATCTCCTGCTCTCACCTGGGATGGTGCCCCATGGATTTCACAGGCTGGACCTGAGTAGGGAACTTTAGGCAGCTGACAAATATCCAGGAGACCTCGAGGGGCAGGGAGGAGTGAGGGGTGACCTTACAGCTGGGCTGCTGGGGCGGAGTTGGAGGTGGGGAGCACCTGTCTATTATACGGGATGTAACTTCCCCCCACCCCACTGGTTTGCTCGAATATTTCATTAAATTCCCAGCTTGCTCTGGGTCTCATAATGAGAGGTGTACTGGCAAGCAGCTCTGGGTGGGGTGTCAAGAGGGAAGCCCTGCTCTGTAGCCTTTGCAGACTTCTGTGGCATAAATATCTCCACTGGCTAATCTCAAGCTGCCAACAGTTTATAACAATGGGTCCACAATTTCCCTGAGCATTTACAATGAACCCTTGGTACAGGCGGCCACCTGCATACCACTGTTTATAGCCCTGGCCGATGGCTACACTCCTGCTCCATCCGTAGCCATGAAATTCCCCTCCCTGCATTCTGATGAGCTGCTCCTGGTCCCAACTCCCATTCTTGACAGTGCTACTCTGTAGCCTGGATAAGGGACTTGGGAGGTCTCAGTTTTCCCATCTGTCAAATGGTTACATGTGGAGCCCAGCCCAAAGTCCCTTCTATTTCTATAAAGCAAACCCAAGCAAAGCTCTCATGCTGCAGCTCCAGCTCCAGCTTGGGGAAGATGCTTCTTTGCCCTTCATAACTGATCTGTGTGCTGTGCTTTAGAGACAAAATAGTCTGTAATCCATGGATGTGCTACGGCAGAACTTATCAACAGTCTCTCAATTCTTCTTTATTTGCCTTAGAGGAGCTGATCATTCAGAAGCTGATGGTCCTTCTCCAAGGGATAGATGGCCATTTGGGGAAGCAGGTAAGGACGACTCAGTCCCCCCAAGGCCAACTCTTGAGTCTCATCAACTCACAGCTGAGGCCTGAGTTCAACCCCCATTTCTGTATCTGGGTGACCTTGGGTGTGTCCCTTAACCTCTCTGAGCCTCGCTTGCCTCTTTTGCAAAATGGAGAATTAAATACCTGCTTGGCAAAGTTTAGCATATATATAGAAAACACCACACATGCAGCAGATGAGTTAAACGCTAGTTTAAAATAATATAAAGCTTGTGCAGCTCCCTTGCCAGCCAGGACCTCCTCCATCTAAGTCCTCCGTGAAGTTCAGCTCACCTCCCACCTCCCAGGAAGCCTCCTTCCCTGAGTCTGGATGGTGTTGAATTGGGGGAGGCCCTGGCCCACCCTTTGGCATCTATCTGATCTCCAATTCTTTAAAGCTTTTAGATTTCCCTCCCTGCTAGATAGCCTATAAAGAGATGATTCCCTGCCCCCGAAAACCTCCCAGTCTACTGGAGTGACAAACACAGATGGCACAGGAAGGGGCCATCAGGTGTGAGCGCAGGTCACAGATGAGTGACAGTGTGGCGGACGCTATAGGTACCTGGCAGCACAGTGTATCCCAGCCCAACTCCCCTGGGCCAGCACCTGCATCCTCTTACCTGAGAACTGGCTGCCAGAGCCACTTTGCCACCCCTGAGGTAGGTTGGAATGAACACCCTCTGCCTCCCCAGGAGCTGCCCTCCACCGGCGGCTGATGGGACCTGGTGGATACAGGCCCCAGGTCCTCTCGCTTAGGCATAAAGGAGCTGCACCCCGGACCTGGTCTCTGGGGCGGCCTCTGGAGGGGCCTAAGACATCAATACCTAAGACATTTAGGTATTAAGAGGAAGAGGCTTAGATGGGAACTAAAATTCATCAGCATCTACGCTAACAAAATATTTTGCATAAACCACCTTCCTTAAGCCCCTCCCCCACCAGTAATCAAATCAGGAGGGTGGGGTATCACTTCCCCATTTTCTACATGGCCAGGCCGAGGCTCAGAGAGGCCACTCAGGTGGTGGATGCGATTTAAACCTGGTTGTCTGGGTCCAAAGGCCTGCATTTTCCCCAGTTTGTCCTGCTATTTGCAGCCGGACCTTGCAAGACAGATCCTGAGTGGCTGTGGGTGGCGGAGGAATGGAACCCTGGAGCCTGGCTGCGTAGAGTTGGAGGGAGGCTGTGGGTGGGAGGGTCACCTGCCAGCGACACTGATGGCCTGCCTTCGTTTCTGCTTCCAGATCAGGCGACACCCCAGCTTCAAGAAGCTTTTTTACCAGCTCCCAGACTCCTCCCTCATAAAGCTGGCAGCCACCCTGCGCAGACGGGGCGCCCACTCCCTGGAGCCCCACAGGGACCTCACTGAGAGGCCCTACCAGTTTGCCTTCAGCTTGGCTAACAAGTTTTCTGGCAAAAATTGTCATGCCACCCTCAGCCTGATGGGTCTGCACTACCCCCAGTTCCTATGCAAGGAGGCCCAGCAGGTGAGAAATGGCAATATGGCACAAGTGACGACAGGGTCTGCTTACTGACCCCTGCTCTCCCTGCCTAGTCCAGGACTTCTGGGGTCCAGCTGAAATGCCACTCCCGTGCTGAGGCCTTCCTAGACAATTCTACACCACCGTGACCTTTTTCTTTCCCAAAACCCTCACTGGCTTTACTTGATGACTAGCATCTTCTTTATCCGGCTCTGGTCCCTAACTGCGTGCATTTTCATACTTTCTGATATCAGTGTGGAACATTGGACAGACTGCTATCTTAGTTGCTATCGTATTATTTCATGGGTTCTGCTGCTTGGCTCCCCAATTTGAGACTGTCATAAAATTTAAATAACAAAGCTAAGTAAGATTATATACCAAGCAAGAGATGGTGGAGGTAGACCAGAAGGAGCCTTCACAGACCTTGGTCATTAAGAAGAGCAATTGCTTTCATACTTTGTCCCCTCCCCCAAGGCTCTGAGATGGTCCCTTTGGAAATAATACTTATTACTGATTTTTTTAAAAATCTGAGTTTTCACATGTTTTCTGGAAGACCCTGATAAACAGTTTCCCCCACCCCTTTCAAATCCACTTAAGATAACCTGCTTACAAACACTGGACCCAGACCTATAGAGCAGAAGCTACTGAACGAGGGTGTGACTTTAAAGGACAGAAATGTTCTGTTTGTGGTGTTGGACACATGGAACCAGAACTTCTACATCCCAGTAGTCCCCTGGGAAACCAGAGTGTGATTGCAATGATGTCGCCATCACTCAAACACTCTGTCTTCCTCTCTGAGTTAATTGCCTTTGGAAGCCATGGCTAAGCCTTACAGGAAAGCTGGTCTTACTTCATGATGTTTGTACATTGTTAATCGAATGCTCTGCACAACGTTGGCTTATTTTCCTGGTGAGGACTCCTTGCGACCTTAGACCTCTCTTTACTCAGCCTCTCTGTCTTCTCCTGGAGAATGGGGCTATTACAGATAATTTACCCTCTAAGATGGGTCAGGTAATAGTTTATGGAGTGATCTGAGTTCTTTGTGAGAGATATTACAGAAACACCAGATTCGACATCCTCAGTAGCCCTAACTCCATCCTCTGGTTCTATCATTCATTCATTTATTCATTTAACCAATAGATAGTGTGCTAGGTGCTGTGAGGGCCTGTGGAAGGTTCTGCCAGTGGAAAATACAGAATGATCATTGATGACAAGATTAAATATCAATTAAATGCCAAATTAGTGGTAACTGAGGTCGATAAAGCAAGTTGGCTCTGGAAGACTTCCAGGAGGTGGCAGGCATTGATTTTGACTTTTGGGAACAGAGAGGCTGCAGATGGGGAGAAAGGGCCAGGAGGACACCATAGGCAGAAGGTACCATACAAGCAAAGACGCAGAGGGGGAGCGAGTATGGTGTGTTGATGGATTAATGAGACGGCTGTTGTTACCAGATAACTGGGCTCTGGCTAAAACCTATGTTCTTTTTCTCCTCCCAGAACATCACAAGTCCTGATGTCCAAAGTCCAGATTGAAAGCTGTGCTTTGCACTCAAGTGCCCTTGAACTAGCCAAAGAATTGGTGGCTTTAGCCAGAAGACCCTGAAGATGCTTCATGACTGTCCCAATTCAGTGCTTCGCAGACACGGCTGCAGACAGAGGAGACGGCCATCTGTGTCCTCACATCCCCGTGGGCTTGCCGAGGACACACGACGCATTCTTCCACAGCACGGGAGGCAGACACTGCGCTGGGAGAAATAAGCACCGGACTGGAAGTTAGGAGACGCTGGGCTCCAACTGCCGACCTGCTTCAGACTTGCTGCAAGGCCCTGCCTGTCCCCTGTCCTCTCCAGACCTTGGATTCTGGGCTGGAGGTGACTCACTGTATCCCTTCTGGTTCTGTATCTCTGAAATCTGTCTAAAGAGGAGTAGTGAGTGCTTCTACTCTGTGGCTAAATATACCGTCCCCACTGAGCTGGAGACACTCACCGAATGAATGAATGAATGAATGAATGAATGAATGAATGAATGAATGAGTAAAAAGGCAGAGAACTCCCAAGATCCAGGCGGCATTCCTGGGGGGGCCTTGCTCCTCAGCTGGAATTGGACAACCAGTGATCCTGCCTCTAAGCTGTGGGTCAGGGAGGAAGCCGGGGAGCTCCCTCAACAAGCACTGGTCTGCAGTGTTAGCCTGGGGGTCAAAGCCCTGCATTCTGGGGACAACCCTAGTGCTGACTTACGTGCCCTTGGGTGACACTCCTGGTTTTTACTTTCATTTAAGAGTTACTAAGTCCTTAATCTTATATTTTTATCAGCATGTATTTTCTTTTTTTTAATCCTTACCTGAGGATATTTTTTTCCTCATTGCTTTTCAGAGAGAGTGGAGAGAGAAAGCGAGAGAGAGAGAGAGAGAGAGAGAGAAATATCGATCTGAGAGAGACACATCAACTAGCTGCTTCCCACACACACTCCTATCGGGGCCGGGGAATTGAGCCTGCAACCCAGGTGTGCACCCTTGGCCAGAATTGAACCTGGGACACTTCAGTCCACGGGCCGATGCTCTATCCACTGAGAGAAATGGCTAAAAATATAGCCACTATCATAGAGAAGACCTGATGACATTTTCCCAGATGTTAGTTTTAAACGAGTCTTCGTTTTAAAAGTAAAATTTTGTTTAACCTCTCACCAGAACATCCACATGCATTTAAACAGATGTGCCTCCATGTGCAACATGTCATTCATTCAGTTGACCGAGCCCACGTGGACTTGTCGCCACCTCCCAGGAACTCTGCAGGCCCAGGCAGGGAAGACCTGCGGGCTGGGGACCACTGGTGTCAGAAACCTTGCAACCCCGCGTCCCTTAATTCTACGCCAGGGAAATGAAGCCGATGCCTTGCAGCTCTCCCACATCCTGAGCGTTTGCCAAGAGTCAGTGAGACATGAATGTGAAGGGTTCTGAAGGTTAGCTAGTGCCATGTCCCTGCGTGTCGTTAGTTTTATTAGAGCCACAATCTGGTAGCTTTCAGGAAAGGGAGAGGGGAGGTTCCAGCTGAATCACCATGGTTCCCGGGCGTGCCCTGCTCAAGAGCACAGTGGCCCAGGGAGGCTGCTCAGCTCCGGGACACTGTGGATTTGTAGACTTATGATGACGTTTTTCAGCTGGTGGCAGTAAAGTGTCTTAAGAAGGGGCCTCCTTTTGTTTTTGTCTGAAGGTGAGAGGTGGGCTGTGAGGGGCTCTGCCTCCTACACAGCTGAACAGTTTCCACAGCTTGGCTCAGGTGAGCCACTTGCCACATGGCCATCAGCTACTTGCGTGCCCCACAGGGCTGTGACTGCAGCCCTCGGATACTGCCTGGGACACATGGTCACAGGGGCGAGGGTGTTAACACCTGGATGGCAATCAGTCTTGTCACGCTCGGTGGACACTTCTGCTATGTGACCCTTTGGTGAGCGCTGGGGTGGGACTGGGGCGGAGAAGCCCAGGGCAGAGAGGCCTTAGGCGTTTAGACTGGACTGGCCTCAAACCTGAGGCAAACTTTAGCAATTGCCACTAAGCATATTCTGAAAGCCATTTAGTGTTATTGCTGCTAAGAAGTGGGGGGAGGCGAGCTATTTATGCACTTATTTTCGGCGGTGTGTAGGAGCACAGCGCCAAAATGTGGAGGAGGGGAATCAGTTTTAGATGGGGTCAGGGACCTTCGGGACAGTTTCCTGTTTGGAGCGCTGTTCTTTAAGCTCTGTGTATTTGGTATGAGTCCTGATGCTGGCATCTGTCTCATTTTTGTACTGTGTTATTTGGACAAATAAAGAAACTGACTTGCAAAAAGGTCTCAGCTGGATTATTCACAGTGGAGGCAAGATGGGGCCCACTGGGGGTCAGCCTCCTTGCCCCTGCCTGGGGACGCTCTCTGGATGCTTTCCAGGTGTCCCATCCATGGCGTGGTATTTTGCTGAGGCAGTGAAAAAAGTGTTCTGGGCTGGGCCTCAGGGGACGCTGCCCACAGGCTGATGACCTTGGAGACAAGACACTTGCCCTCCACACCTGACATTCTACAACTCTGTGACTCTTACGTATGTCCAGGAAAATGTGGGCCAGTCCTCATTCTCTGTCATCTGTTTCATTCGTCCCTAAATTCTGATGCCTGAATTCTTGTCACTCAGAACCAGGATAGAACTGGCAGAACACAGTGCCTGGTTTTGGTCTAGGAAATGTGGCCTCCACTGAAAGTCACTGAAGGCCTCCTTTCCCCTCTCAGATAGCATAGGAGTTCTGCCAGTGGCTCCCCAGGAAGGCGACCCTTGTCGTCTTTTCAAACCACATTTCCATTCCCCGAGCTCTGAAGGCTCACGGGGATGCTCTGAGGAGGATATGAGAGGGCAGGATTATGAGCCTCATCTCCCCGGTGAGGCAGCTAAGGCTCAGAGAGGGGCAGTGCTTTGTTCAAGGTTACACAGCCAGCTGGTTCAAGGTTACACAGACTAAACAGGCCAGGGCCCAGCTCTGAGAGCACCAGTTTTAATGCCCCCATTATTGTCTAATTCATTAATTCATATATTCAACCAATATATATATATATTTAAATATATCTTTATTGATTTCAGAGAGAGGAAAGGAGAGAGAGAGAGATAGATAGAAACATCAATGATGAGAGAGTCATTGATTGGCTGCAGCTCGCAACCCGGGCATGTGCCCTGACCAGGAATCGAACCCTGATCGCCTGGATCCTAGGTCGATGCTCAACCGCTGAGCCACGCCCGGCCAGGCTCAACCAATATTTATTGAGCACTTACCATGTGCCAGGTCTGATGTAAAAGACACAGTCCCTGCCCTCAGGGTGCTAATGGACCTCCCTGGTGATGGGAATTTTGTGCCAGTGGGAATGCAGGGTGGTGGACACCCTGTGAGGGTGGCCTCCCTCAGGAACACTGGGCTGCATGGGAGACCCTGCTGCTTTGAAAGGCTTTTAAAAGTTGAGCAAATAACACCAGGACATAATTAACCTAATTTCTCACCCTGAGACGTCAGGAGGCTAAGTGGGTGAGTCAGAGATAATGGGGTCTGCCGAGAGCTGGTCGAGTTTGGGTGTTAGTCGGTCACAGAGAGCGTGGAACTGCCACTGTCATTCAGATGCTTGTTTGGAAAACCAGAGTGTTCTGGCCTTGGCCTTGGTCCCAGTGAGAACTCCCAATTTCAAAGCATTAGTGTTGTTTTTTAAAAAATCATAAAACAGAGAAAGGAACCAATTAGAGTTGCCAAATTTAGCAAATAAAAATATGCTGGCCCTGTTCAATTTGAATGTCAGATATACAAAAATAATTACAATACTGGGACATATACTAAATAATCACTCATTGTTTATCCGAAATTCAAACTTCACAAAGCTTCCCGTATTTTATCTGGCAACCCTGGAACTAATGCGAGAACAATTCTCTTGATTACCTCAAAATGGGGAAAAAGAAATTAAGCCACATGAGGGAAAATACACAAGGGGATTTATTGATACTTATAACTGTAGCATAAGAGCAGCTGGGCTCTGAACACGGGCTTTGAGTTAAAACAGTTACTGTCACGTTCGGTTCTCCTTGCACACCAGGGAGCACGCATTCCTGAGCTGTGCAAGACCGGCACCTCCCTCCCCGGTCCCCACGTCTCAGGCCTCTGGGCACACAGCCACCTTCGAAGGGCAAGGGCAAGGGCACTGCCCAAGGAAGGCCTGCAGCGGCTGCTCCCCAGAGCCAGGCGCTTCCCTGGTGGTCTGGGCCACAAAATCAGGGGAGGCAGGGGGCCAAGTACACCTGACACTTGATTCTGCTCAGGCCTCTAGAGGTACATCGGGTTCTTCCAGGCAGAAGCTTCTGAAGGGGGCTCGCATAGACTGTTCCCTGACGCGGTCCTGCTACGCGCAGGCTCCACCGGGCCCCCTGCCGTAAGGGCCCCCACCCTCTGTGGCTAAGTTTGCACGGGGCCTCCCAGTTCAGGCTGCCTTCTGCCCACTCCGCTGGGTTTCACGCCCCGGGATCCGCTGGGCAAATGCACCTGCGCCTGCGGACAGCCTGGCCTCCTTCCTGGGCCTGGCGGCTGGAGCGCACGCACACCCTGGGAGTGGAGGGGCTCATCTTTTCTGGACAGACTGGGAAATTGAGGCTGAAGATGTCTTCCTTGTGGAACATTTTCACTTGGTGTGAACAGCAGAGTCTGTCCTTGTTCGGGGGAGGGGAGGGGCGGGATGTCTGGCCCCCCATTTCCTCTCCAACCACCCCAGGACTCAGGGAAGACCAGGACCGCTAGCACAGCTCCACAGGGGTTCCAGCCAGCGGCCCAGGCGGCGCCCACTGGTCCCCGGTGGAGCCTTTAGTAGGCTGTGCAAATGAGAGACAAAACAAGAGAACCTGGTTTCTTGACACCACAGGAAACAGGAAAGTGTCCGTGGCTCAGCCCTGCCTGACCCTCCAGAGTTTTGCCCTGTGGACTAGATCCTGTGGGTCAGGACCCATCTGACCCACGTCAAAAAACAAGCCCGGGCTGGGGTTGGGAGGACGGCCCAGAGCCCTGCAGTCAGGAGGGGGCTGTGCCACATGCTTTTCAGTTCCTGTCCTTGTCCCCCTGTCTGTCCAGAGCAGGGCAGTGGAAAGGTTGGAAGGACCACAGGGAAGCTGAGAGGATGTTTAGACAAGAAGGTGTTGGTCCAGGGAAACAGGACCCTCTACACCACAGGCTTGATATGGGTGTCATCCTGGTCCCCAAAAAGCCAGGGGTGAGGGGAAGGCATCTGAGAACAGTGGGGAGACGGCTCGGCCTGGGGTCGTCAGGTTCTCTCTTGGTCCAGCTCCAGTTTTCTCTCTCGGCTCACAGCTTCCTAGAGAAAGGACAAGATTCATCATTTCTAAGTCCCTCATCTAGCACTTGCCTCCCCTATTTCCAGTGAGAACATTCCTCACAGCCTCACAGTTTCCTGCCCCTCGGGGAGTCCTGAGCAAGTAGCCAGGCCCCACCTCGTGCGTCCAAATGGGAGCTCTTCATTTACACCAAAGCCAGTTGGACGGTTCCCTTTACTATACAAGGGTCTTTTGCAAATGGAGAATCCCGCTTGCAGAGCAGGAGTTGATAAGAGTGTGTAAAACACTATTGGGTTTGCAAAAGTCCGGCTAGTATTTGGGTTTTCAGGAGGGGGGAGAGGCAGAGACCCCAGGGTGCCGAGCACAGTTGTGCAGACTGAGCACTGAAGGACACACTGCCAACACAAGGGGTGGGCACTGCATGGACATCCTATGTCGTATGTTATTTGTGCCACTTTCTAAGAGTTATTTGCATGGTTCTGTAGCTTTGTATGTCATTCACACAGCTCTCTAGCAGTTGGCAGTCAATCGTTTTAACAAAAGCAGTGTATTACGACAGTCTTCCAGCAGCTGGCAGTCACGTTCTCTTGGAAGGGATTGTTTAATTAGTGCACCAGGCATTACATGGGCTAGTGTCAGCCTTGACTGTGACTAGGGGCAGAAAGGAAACTGGGTTGAGGGTGCTCAGGGGTCATTACAGCATCTGGGGACAAGGCAGACAGTGCCCGGCCTCCAGGGACACCGTGGGGGGGTTCCACACCTCAGGGCAGCTGCATTCCTGGATCCCGCTGGGATGAGGTCTGTAGGTGACCCAAACAGTCTTAGAAGTGGAGAGCACAGAGAAGTCGAGTGGGCAGGGAGCAGACCTGGATGTGAGAAGCCAAGGAGGCACATGTGAGGGATGAGAAGACCTGGGTTCCAAACCTTCCTCTACCTGCTGTATGACCCTGGGCAAGTCACTTGCCCTCTCTGGGAAATTGCAGGAAGACACCTGCTGAGCCCACTTTGGAGAAACGCTGGGATGTGAAATTGCATATTCCTGGATAATTTTCAAATCTGATTGTGTCATTCTGTTGCTTAAACCCTGTGATGACTCCCCAGCACCACGGGTGAAGTCCAACATCCTTAGCATGACGCTCTGACCTGCCATGTCTCCCTGTGCACCTCTGAGTGCACCTCCAGGCCTCTCCCTGCCCAAATGGAGAAAGTAGGACTAGACTCTGACTTTTGACTCTAGTTCCAGCCCTGGGTAGCTACCTTGGGTGGCTGTATCACTTTGTGATCAACACCTGGTCACAGACACCTGGATTCGGATCCTAGCTCTGCCATCTACCAACTGTGTGACTTTAAGCATGTTACTTAATCTCTGTGCCACAGTGCTTAGGACACAGTAATACTATATAAATTTTAGTTGCTATTATTACATTCACATTTGAATTGGTGGAAAGTCCATAGTAACTCAAGGAGAGGTTCTCAAGGAGTGGAAATTTGGGAAGTCTGACACACTTGGTAGCAATTAGGAAAATCTGAGTAGGAATTAGCAAGATGGGCCTCCTCCTGCTCCATTTGTAGCCTGCGGGCAGTTTCTCAATTTCTCCCCTTTCCACTTTGAGGCCACACAACCCAAGAGAGATGACCACGGAACTCTACTGGAGGACAGGCAAGGCTAACAGAGAGAAACTATGCTGATACATATATCTGACCATGCTCCAGAAAAGGACAGTTCTGGCAAAACTGCTGGTCTTGGAACGAAAGGGCCAGGGAGCAGGCTTGACCCCGGCCTGTAGCCTAAGTATAGCTATCCCACACGACCCACAGGCCCAGAAAGAGAAACACAAACATTTGTTTTGTAATGTACTGAGATCTGGGGGTGTGGGGTGTTTTTCATGCAGCATTATCATAGCAGCAAAAACTGACTAATACAACCCACATCAGAATATGAACGTAAACATTTGATTTAAAGTGTATGCATGCCCAGCCGGGCGTGGCTCAGCGGTTGAGCGTCGACCTAGGATCCAGGCAATTGGGGTTCGATTCCTGGTCAGGGCACAGGCCCGGGTTGCGGGCTCGATCAATGACTCTCTCATCATTGATGTTTCTATCTCTCTCTCTCTCCCTCTCCTTTCCTCTCTCTGAAATCAATAAAGATATATTTAAAAAATGAAATAAAAAAAATAATAAAGTGTGTGCATGCATGTGTGCACGTGCGCGCGCGCACACACACACACACACACACATTAATGTATGGAACACCTACATTCTACCTTTCATTCCAGCCTCTCTCGTCTTTATTGGGAGGGATATCAGCCGGGGACCAAGAGTTTACATGGGACTAGCCCATGGATGTGACAGTGTCCCTGTGATTGTAGTTTGAGAGGAAATGAGCAGATCACTCCTCTTTCTCTATGCCTAACATCTTTGAGCTTCTCTTTTCTGCACCCTGCCTTGGTCTTTGAAGCTCAGAGAAGAAAATCTGCGTGGAATTGCTTAAGATCATCGGTTTCACAACCTGATCTGTGAAGGAGCATCGCGGACAGCACGCGTGACCCGCCGACAGTCTCTCCCAGCTTATGAATGCTGCTGCGTTTGTTTTGACCGCAGCCTGCTTTCATACAGCACCTTGATTCCTAGAAGTTTGGCAACCAAGGCCGCTCTGGCTGAGCTGCATAGTTCCCGCTGCTCTGACGTGTGGGAAGAGGCCTGGCCTGGGAATCAAGGACCTGAGTCTGGGCCTGGCTCCCAGCCAGGGAGGCTTCTCTACACCCACTGCAGACCTGCCTACATTCTCATGACCTGAGCTCCCAGGACAGATATGTGGACACTCAAAGGTAAACGAAGGCCAGGCCAGGCGTGGCTCAGCGGTTGAGCATCAACCTAGGATCCAGGAGATTGGGGTTCGATTCCCAGTCAGGGCACATGCCTGGGTTTCGGGCTCAATCCCTAGCAGAAGGCAGCTGGTCAATGACTCTCTCATCATTGATGTTTCTCTCTCTCTCTCTCTCCCTCTCCCTTCCTCTCTCTGAAATCAATAAAGATATATTTTAAAGAAAAAAAGGTCAATGGAGTCTTGGAGTTGGACACCAAGGAGCAGTGAGAATAATCCCAGGCTGCACTGGCCAGTGCCCACCAGGGGCTGCCACCTGCCTGCTGCGCCCTGCACCCTCCCTGCCCACCTTTCGATCTAGAAAGTGCCTGTGGGTCTGCCCCGCCTCCTGTGGCAGCTCTGAGAATGTCCTCCCCACCACCCACCAAGTACCCCCCCCCCCCCGGGGTGAGCCTCTGACCCTCATCTACCTAACACATCCCTCTGCCTACCCAGGGGCCCCACCCGGGACAGGAGCAACCTGGAAGGATGCCCCTTAGAATGAGTCAGGGATTTATCTGAGCAATAAAGACTTGGAGCAAATGAAATAGCAGTGCGGGTCTGTTCCGTTTCGGGGGAATACTTTGATAATTCAGCAAAATAATTACAGGTGCTACCTGGCTTGGTTCGTGTTTGAGGCTGGCATTTTGCACTTGAGAGAGAGAGAGAGAGAGAGAGAGAGAGAGAGAGAGAGTGTGTGTGTGTGTGTGTGTGTGTGTGTGTGTGTGTGTGAATGTGCTTTTAACAATGTTTTGGCTCAGTAAAAAATTAAGGATTGGTTTATATGGGGCTCACGGTTCATCAAATTAGTAGGTTTTATTCTTGTCTTTGGTCTGAAGTTCAAAGTTCAAGAGAAACTCTTGAAAGTTGAGAGTTTAATTCATCTTTGATTTCCCCAGAGCCCAGAAGAGTGCTTGGCATTTATTGGGTGCTCCATAAATGTCAATTGATTTAATCAATGCCAATGTAATATAGTCCAAAAGCTATAGGAAGCAGGCCTACGTTGGTTAGGGCTTTTATTGCCGGCGGGAACAGTGAGGAGCTCTGTGTGTTGAGGGTCACATGGGTCACAATTCTGTTCAGAAGCTGAGAGGCAGCTAGTCGACCTCTGGCAGTTATATAGGCATGGCACCTACTAATTATTGACTGCTATACAGCTTGCTCTCTGCGAAGCAATGTACACAGTTGGCTTCACTAAACGCTCACAACAGCCTTGAGGTGGCCATTTCACAGATCAGGAAACAGAGGCTCAGAGAGACCACGTGTCCTGAGCGCGCTCACTGAGCGAAACCATGGCAGGTCGGGCGTCCTGTTCCAAAGCCCAGCTCCTGACCCCCACTCCTGACCCCTCTCCGTCCCTGGTAACCTTCCTGCAGTCCATTCCCAAAGCGGCTCCTCCGTGCGGGGTTTGAGAAACATTAGTCGTGCTCACTGCGCTTTGCTGCCTGGCTTTTTGGATCGCAGATGTCTTGGGAAGCCTTTCCTGGTGCCACTTGTCTTTGGCTTGTTCTTCTTGAAAACCTTGTCCACCCAGTTGGAGTCTTCAGCAGGGCTCGCCCTGGGCAAAGAAAGGCGGTAGTGGTGTGTTAGCGACCTGCCGGGTGTCCTTCACTGTCAGGTCCCTGCCCTAACTCAGAAAGCAGCAGACACGCCAGCGCTGTGATTCTCGGCCCTGGGAGCGTCAGGCTTCCCCAGCGACCTTTATTTTGTAATCAATGAATATGTATCTGAGTCATATGCCAACTAGTCAACAGAAACTCAAACTTTTATAGTCATCTGTCAATGCAATAAAGTTTAAATGATGTGAATAAAATGCATAATTTATGCCCACGCACAAAATTATTAAATTTATGAAAACTCTTTCAAAAAGTTCTATAATTAAAATTATACTAAGCGAAAGAAACAGGTCTATTTTAATGTATTTGATATGACATGATATGGTGTGGGAACATCAAAAGTAAGAGGCCTGCTCCCCCAATCCCTGCCTCTGTGGCCACAGAGAAGGCCAGCCACTGGCAGAGCTGCCCCATGGCAGGGGTGAGGTTGGGGGGCAGAAAACCCTTGACCCTGCTGGTGCCTTCCACTGGCTAAACCAATTGCTTTCCAGCCAGTAAGGGAGCCTGGGAGCTTAAAAACAGAGAGACCCCCCCAGGCCCTCTTGTAACAACTGCGAAGATAATCATGGAATACACGTGACACGGCCCCGCCCATGTTTCTGATAAGAAAGGTTTTTTTGGGGACAATCTATGACATAGGACGGTCAGCCTCCTTATTGGGCTGATAGAAAATGATCTGGATGAAGGGAGGCTCTCGATTCATGGCGCCCAGGGGCTGCAGGGCTGAGCAGCACGCCTGCTCGCTCCCTGGGACTGAGATGTCCCCAGAGGCCCAGTGCGCTCGGGGAGGTGCATGCCCAGCGTGCACAGCAGGCCGGTGTCCCACACGTTGTCCCCACTAAAGAAGAGAGCAGAGGAAAGGATCCCAGTGTTCCTGGGGCAGCTAACGAGATGGAAACTGTCACTGAGCGGCTCCCCCCTCCCCGCCCCCATCAAAGGACAGAACACGACCTCGGGGAGGGAGAAACTTACAGGGCGTCCTGCTGGCTGCTGGCTTCCTTCACGCTCACCAGAGGCGTGGCGCTTTGGGGGTTCAAAGAGGCAGGAGGAACTACAGCCAAAAGTAAAAAGGTAGGAGATGGAGTGAGGCGACCGGGGGAGGGGCACTTAGTCATTTCTGATATAACAGTAGCATAGGACCACAATCTTATTGTTGGACTTGACTACGAGGCAGTGGCGTCTGTGGAAGGGCGATGCTGGGCCTCCGTCGAGCGTTATCAACGGTCCCTCGCAAGCAGCCGTGCGAGGGAAAGTTTTCAGAAAAAAACCCAGGGCCCTGGGCCTGCCACCACCTGCTCTATGCACTGCCTTTTTCTTGGAATAGAAAATATTAATCGTTTTATGACCACTGTTCTTAGGTAAGCTCTTTGCATGTCTTCAGAGTATGGGGATATGTAAAACATAACAATTAACATATAATTATGTAATACATGTGAATAAAAATAATATGGAATCTGTTTAGATTCCTCTACCTGAAGTCCTTTCATTTGGGGGTCTGGTGGATATCTCAAATCTAGTTGCGGTCCCTTTGTTTACGGATTTTCCTAGGGTTTCTTGCAGTACCCCACCCCCAAGAGCATGGCTTAGGCTGTCACAGAGGCTCAGCTGGGGCTGTAACCCTCAGCACCACGGACAATGAGGGCCTGACCATTGTGGGGCTGCTCTGTGCATCGCAGGAAGGTCAGCAGCATCTGGCCTCCAGGTATTGCCAAACGTCTCCTGGGGGTAAAATTGCCCCAGCCGAGAAGCGCTGGGCTCTCTGTATCCTCTGTCCACCCCAGGATGAGTGAGGAATGCCACCCAGGGCCCAGGATTGCTCAGGTGCCTGAAGGTGGCCACCTGTAGGCACAGGTGTGATAACATAAAATAAAGACATTTTATTTAACAGGAAATAAGAGAGCATGTGAAACACTTTGACCAATTGTCTGACTCTTAATATCCTTATATTTTTGTCTCATGGTGATTAAAAGAATCAAAGTAAACCTATTCCACAGAAAGCGTCACCGTGACTTGGGCAGATCTGAAAAGAAGGAAAGCTTGCTAATCTGTGCTACTGTTAACCCTAATAACTACGGAGGTTTGGCTGATGGACCATAAGGACCCCACAACCTGGCTTCATTCCACGATTAGGGCCCTGTCCCTTTGCCCCATCCTGACCATCCACAGCGGCCAAACAGGTATCCTCTTCATCCCGGATGTACCTTTGATAGGGGGTAAGGCCACACAGTAAGAATGGGACCACAGCTGTTTTAATGATTATTCCCCTTACTAACTATAGATAACAGGTTTTCCTACAGACCCTGGGAAACTGGAGGGTGTGCTGCAAGAAGAAAGACAGAGCTGTAAAAAAATAGACACATTGGGGTCTGGATGGGTCCGCTGCTCAGAAAAGAAAATGCATTTTGAGAACAGACAAAGGACAGGAGACACTTTGATTTGGTTGCTGTGCCTGGACCCTGACCCCCTGCAGGAGTTTGCCTCAGGAATGCTGACCATTCTCTGATCCCACGAATGTGTAGAGCTGTTTTTAACACCATTGAAAATTAACTACCTTGTTATTGCGCTTCAAGATCCTGGAAGGAGACACATGGACCATGGACCCATGCAGCATTTCTTTCTATTCCTATATAATCAGCCAGCTCGTAGGAGGTGTTAGAGCAGAATTTACAGGACGACCTGCTGCTCTCCCCATACTGGCGGCATTATTGGCATAAACGCTCACATATGATTCAACCCTGTCTCTGCTTAATTTGGCTCAAGTAGTGACAGGCAGCCCAGACCCACTGTGTCTGGTTTCATCTTGCACTTTCCTTCCTTGCACCCGAGCTTCTAGAATGAACAAAATCTGAAATGGTCTTTTCACTCTGTCCAATCCCATTCCACAGACCATGATGGTCAGTATCCCACCCATGTCAACTCTTGGAGATAACAATCTCCAAGAAGCCTTCCTTACTCCCCCAGAGAGCACTGAGAGTATTCTCTGTGAATACTAGTTATATACAACTTAATTTATCTTGTATTTTTTAGTTTGGTTTCCATGCCATTCTCTCTGCTGGGGGGAAGACTTCCTGAGAGTGAGGAATTGTATTGTTCATCTCTGTAGCCCCTAGAACAGTGCCTCTCAACCTATCTGCAGCAAAGAACCAGCTATTTAAAAATCTTATTTACAATCCATAATGGACCGATACTCTTGTGAAATCCAATCAAAAAGAATTAGGAAAGTTCTTCGGCACCGTGGCTCTATCTTATTGCTACAAACATTTCTAAATGCTACTCTCAATTTCTGTGCTCATTTCATTGTGAACTAGTAACAAGTAGTTAGGGGACTGGCAGTGTCCACAGACCACCCACAGACCATCTTGGCACAGTGGCGTTCACAATAAAATTTACCAGAACAGCATTTTCAAATATAAGTGGGCAAAAGAATCAGCTGCAGGGCTTGTAGAAAAGACAGTTGGGTCCCACCCTCTGAGTCTGTGATTTAGCAGGTCTGGGGTAGGGCCTGAAAACCCTCCTGTCCAATGAGTTCTCAGGTGATGCGCCGCTGCTGGTGGGAAACACACTTGGAGACTCACTGGACTAAGGAAATGAACAAACGTCAAGCACGCTGCCCTCCTGTGGCTCCCTGTCCTCAAGCCGGGCAGAGCCTCTATAGCTAACGGCTGACTTCGCCTGCGCAGCCCTCGGAAGCAATGGTTTCGGCCACCATGTTGTCATATGCTTGCCGGGGGGCTCCAGACATAAGAAAGCCCTGAAGAGCCAGAAGGTCCCTACCTTGGGGCTGCCCTGAGCCCAGTTCCTCCACGGGTGGCTGTGCAGGTGATGAAGAACACTGAGGCGACGTTTGAGGTGTCCTCCCAGCTGGAGGCCCCAGGGGCGGCCTGAGCAACAGAGATGACTGGGAGGGTGGGGATTCGGGTGGGGATCCAGTCAGTTGTACCTGCTGCTGTGGTGACATGGGTGATAGACCCAGTGCTGAGCTGGGCGGTGAGGGGACAGCTGGGAGTGATATAGGTGGCGAGTCAGTTGGAGAACGTGACAATGGAGAGGCCAGTGGCGACGCAGGTGACTCCTCAAATGAAGAGACAGGTGGTGAAACAGGTGACTTTACAGGCCACTCACGTGTGGATTCAGGTGTCTGTACAGGTGGGGACACAAGTGGACCTTGGCCATCGGATTCTTCCAGACTGGCCTGCTCTGGTGGGAGGCTTGGTTTACTGTGTTCAGGACACTCGTCGCCAAGAGCGAGTTCTATCTGGCAGTACACTTCTACCCGGGGGAAAATCACTCTCCTGGAGGGAGAATTAAGGTAAGCGGCATCTAGGAAAAACAAGAGCATGGGTCACAGGCAGCATTACCAACCTTGACATCGGCATGGTGTCTGCAAAAAATGATTTTCCAAATTATTTTCATAAACACAATCAGTTCTCATCAATGGCTTTCCTTTACTTACTTGAATTTACACTGAGTATTTGATTGTGGATTAATTCACTTATTCAGGGGGTATTTGTTGAGCGTTTCTATGTCCCCTGAGGGAGGGACATTTAAGCTGAGATCTGAAGGCCAGTGTTCCAGGATATGGCCAGGGTGGGATGGGAAGAGCATTTCAGACAGAGGGAACAGCATGCACAAAGGCCACAGGTTTGAAGGGGCACCAGGTCGTTGAGGGCCTGAAAGGCGGTGTGGCAGGAGCCAGGGTGGGGCGCTGTGGTGGGAGATGGGGCTGAGGAGGCCCATGGACCAGATCTCGCAAGGGCCAGCAGGCACTACTGAGGACTCTTGATTTTCATGGAGGCCGTGGAGCCTTCTAGGCCGGGAGATGCCCACCTGACACTGGTTTTGACAAGGTCACTGTGGCTGCTGTGTGGAGATTCACTGACAAGGGCATGGGGACCGAGGGAAACCTGTCAGGGTGCTGAGGTGTTTGGGGCTTACACCTGGAAGAAGGTAGAAGGAGGCAGAAGATTCTGTTTAGGAGGCAGAATGAATGAGAATTGGTGATGGACTGATTGGGGGTGAGGGGAGGTAGGTGGCTTGCACAATCGGATGGATGCTGGTGCTGTCTGCTGAGACTATGACCATGGAGGGAGGGATCCGGGGGTGGGGAAGTGGGGAGACAGGTTATGACCTTGTTTTGAGACATGCTGAGTTTGGGAGGCCTTGGAGATGCCCAAGGAGAGATGACAAGTGGGCAGTTGTGTGAATGGGTTTGGCTCTCAGAGGAGAGATGAGGGTCAGGGAGCCCCACCTGTGGGGGGTCACCGAGGCTGGGCTGGTGGCTTGGGGGGACTTGCCCAGGGGGGAAAGCGGAGTCAGAAGAGGGAGGGGCCGGGTGGAGTCGGGACACAGGGAAAGGGGGCCTAGGGCAAGTCAGGCAAGACTGGGGTAGATGCAAAAGCTGCTGGTAAGAGAAATCACGCGCCGGGAGGAAATATTCACAAACAGTATTCCTCACAAAGGGCATTTATCTAGGATACATAAAAGCTCCTGAATGAGGAAATGAACTATTCGGTTTTTCAAATGGGCAAAAGAGCCAACTGAAAGAGCCAAAGCTGGAACAATCTGAGTAAAAAGATAGAGCGGACTAGTACCCTAAAGGATCACCTAAGTATCCAGGAGTTAAGTGGCGGGGAAGGAGACCAAGGTTCCGTGCAGAACTCCAAATACTTTACGTAGACATCCTGGCCTTCGAAAGGGGGAATCACGCCTCCCTTTCTCAGGGCGAGACTTCCTTCCAAAACGCACCGATGGAAAGAAGAGAAAGGGGACCTTCACCCGGAGAACCTGACAACCCCCTGCAGCCAGGTGGCCGCGGGCGGCAGCTTCGGCGATGTCGTGTCTGGCGCGCCCCGGACATCCTGTGCCGAGAAGGGCGCCTTGGCCCTGCTGCCTTCCTCCCTCCAGCCCACAACCCCAGCTGAGGGACACCCTACAGAACACCTGGCCACTAAAACCCGCCGAAGCCACTAAAAACAAGGAGAGTCTGAGAAACTGTCACAAACAAGAGGAGCCGAAGGAGACATGACAACTGGATGGGATCCTGGATCTGAAAAAAACCATTAGGCAACAACTAAGGAAATATGAATAAAGAATAGACTTTAGTTAATAGTAATTTGTTAATATTAGTTCATTAGTTGCAAATAATATGCCATACTATGTACCAAATTATATATGCACCGTACTATAGCATCTAACAAATGTGAGACATGAAATAGGGAAACCTGGATGTGGAATGTATGGAAACTCTGTACTATTCTCATATTTTTTCTGTAAATCTAAAACTATTCTAAAAAATAAACTTATGACAGGTCTGGGGGAAATGGGCATAAGAGTTGAACAGACACTTCCAAAGAAGCTACTTGAACAACTAACAGGCACATGAAAAGATGCTCAGCATCATTAGTCAGCAGGAAAGGCAAATCCAAACCTCAGTAAGACACCACGCGAAGGAAAAGACCTGCCCTACCAAGTGTTGGGGAAATTGGGGGAGACCGGGGCTCTCATATGCTGCTGGTGAGAATGTAAAATGATACGACTGCTTTGGAAGACAATTTGGTGGTTTCTTAAAAAGTTAAACGTACATTCTGGGAATATGCCTCATTCCACATATATCCAAAATAACTGAAAATGAAATCCCAAAGAGATATTTGCACACCTATGTCCACTGCAGCCTTATTTACAACAGCCAAGAGGTGGAAGCAGCCCATATGTCCATCCCGAGTAAATGGATGGAGGAAATGTGGCACACACATTGGAATATTATGCAGCCTGAAAATGAAGAAAATCCTGCCACACGCTACAACGCGGACGAACCTTGAGAACATTCTAAGTGAACTAAGCCAGTCGCAAAAAGACAAATACTGCGTGCTTCGCCATGGGAGGGATGTACAGTGATCAAGCCCGTAGAAACAGAAAGGAGAACGGTGGTCGCCAGGGCTTCGGGGGAGGGAGGCATGGGAGGGCCCTGGCCAGCGGGCGCAGGGTTTCGGTTTTGTGAGATGAAAAGTTCTGGAGGTTGGCTTCACAACCATGTGAGAAAGGCCAACATCACTGGGCTGTACACTTAAAACAGGAGGTGGTACATTCTATGTAGTGTTTTTATCACAGTTTTATATATACAAATTATATATAATTATATAATAGAATGTAATTATCATAATTACATATAATTTGATTTATATATATAACACATCTACCATGTGATCTAATCATTCCATTCCTGGGTATTTACGCAAGAGAAATAAGATGCGCCCATGAGTGTTTACAGCAGCTTTCTTCATAATAGCCCCAAGTGGATACAACTTAAATGCCCATTAACAGGTGAATGTCTGAGTGAACCGTGTGCATTCACAGGGTGGAACGGAATGTAGGCAGGAATGCACTATTTATATGCCACGCAGTAACACGCGTGAGCCTTAGAATAATTACGCGGAGGGAAAGAACGCAGGCAAAAATCAGGCTTCACACTCTAAGAGTCCATTTATCAAAAACTCCAGAAAATGCAATGAATCTGTAATGACAGAAGTAGGTCGGGGGTTGCTTGGGGACTGGGGGTGGGTGGGGGAGGTGGAAGGAACCACTGGGGGCACCAGGAAACTTTGGGGGTGATGGATTGGTCACCATCCTGATTGTGTTGCTGTTTCACAGGCGTGTGTGTGTGTGTGTGTGTGTGTGTACACGCATCCAACTGTGAGAGGCAGGGAGGGGGGAGGGAAGCAAGGGAAGGGGGAAGAAGGGAGGTAAGTCTGGCTGGACGTGCCTGGGCGCCAGATGGCTATCTTTAGACGTGGCGTCCTCTGAGCTCTGACCTCACTGGGACCCCGATGCCCATGTCTGTGGGGGCTGTGGGCCTTCGAGCCCCCCGGCAGGCCTGCCCTTCCCTTTGGCTGAAGGCCACTGCCGAGCAGGCCGAGGGTGGAGAGGAAGGCCTGCCCAGCAGCAGGAAAGCAGGTGGGTGGGAGCCCTTGGGAGGGAGGAGGGGCCGGGGTGGGAGGTGAGGAGCTGAGGGTGACACCTGTGGGTGCGCCTTCCTGGGGAGCTGCCCCCTCCAGGAAGCAGGTGGGTGGGAGGCCGAGTGGACGCCCCCTTCTGTCCCCAGATGGCAGGTGGGGATTAAAACCGCCGTGTTCAGCTGTATCAGTACCTCCCACTCGCATCTGGGGACACAGGCAAACCCAGCCCCACCAAACCCAAGGGGCTTTGGGTGGTGGTGTCGAAACCTGCCCTGAGAGGGCCGTGCACACTGGCACCCTGGAACAGCAGCAAGCTAGCTGGTGGCCAGTGTGAGACAAGGTCTCCCGGAGAGCTGTGTGTTCCCCCGGAGCGGCCCGGGTCATGGGGAAATCGCCGTCCCCCATCCGCCGCCCCGGGCCAGGGGGCCAAGCCTGAAATGCTGCTACTAGGGTTTCAGCCGGGGCCTGGGACCACCACTCATACCTGGGCAAACGTCCACGCCAGCTAGGGTGGAGGAGTGGGGGGGTTCCCCGGGAGATGGAAGGGTGGACGAAGGCGCTACTGAGAAATGGGGGAGACTCGAGACTTGAGATGCTTCACCGCCCACTTGGTGACTCTCCCCAGGGCCTGCCCCGAGAGGAAGAGAAAGGAAAAGTTCTAGGGGAGAGATAGGTATAGAGTAGCCTGGTACCAGGCTGCAACCTGGGGTATACAGGGGCCTCCTGGGACAGGCAATTGGTGTCTGCTCCAAGCTCTGAGCCCCAAATCACAGGAGATCCCTTAAATCCCAAGGCCCCAGCCTACACCGTCACTGGGGAGAGAGTGGAGGGGCTCCCCAGCTGGTGGCAGAAAGGACCCCAGGCCCCAGCCAGCCCCTCCTATTCCTGAGGTCCCATCTCTACCCCCCCAATAACACCCCTCACGTAGTTCACCTTTTTGGATACCTGGAGCTCACCTAAATGAGGATGGCAGAGTTGTCAGAGGAGAATCAGGGTTAGGAGGAGTCTGTCCTACAGAGACGTTAGAAGAGGTGCCTGTCTCTGAAGTCAGAGTGGAGAGTGGACTGGATTGACCACAGCAAGGACATGGGACTCTGATGTCCTCAGCAAGAACTACCAGCTATTTGAGAATTGTGCTGAGGGCTGTATGTGGCTTCGCTCCTTTAATCTTCACAATAACCCCTGGGTAATTTCCATGATTAGCCCTTTATACAGATGAGAAAACTGAGGCCTCAGGAGATTAATTACTTGCTCAAAGATCACACAGTTGGTAGGTGTCAGGAACTAGAATCTAAACTCTTTTTACAGATTAGGAAACCAAGACTCAGAGAGGGGGAGTGATTTCCCTGAGCTCACACAGCTGGAGGGACAGGAATCCTGGCCTAGGCTGTTTGCCTCCGGAGCCCACATTGTCTCCATCTGCTCTTGTTGGGAGAAAGGACCCAGGAGAAAGTAAAGAGTCAGTTCAACGGGAGCTTGGGAAAGCAGGAAGCAATTTTGAAGGGGAAAAAGTGACATACTCTGGGAAAAAAACCCTCATTCAACCCCTTAATCTCACTCCCAAAATTACATCTATACACACAAAAAGTACCCCACAACATTGCTTAGAAGAGTGAACATTTGGAAACTCAAAGAAATGATCAAGCAAAGTTTTCTGTACAACTGTGATGGAATATTATGAACCAGCCCCAAAGGACAGTTATAAAGACCATGTGGCAACATGGGAAAAACTTAGGGCAGAACACAGGTAAACGCCCTTTGACCCAGGAATCCCTTTCTTGGAAATTAAATATGAAAAAGATTTTTTTTCTTTCCTTTTAACAGAGATGCTTGCCATGACCTTCGTCATGTTAAAGTGTCATCAGAATCTTCCTTCTACCCAAATCACAGAGAACACGCAGGTGTGGGGACCGCGGTTTCCAAGCCAACCCAGGGCAGGGCTGTTCCCTCTCATTCGTTGAGCAATATGTCACTCAAAGTCTTACATAAACCTGTCCACATAGTTCTACATTAACAATACGGTTTTACTGAAAAGAGAATTAAAATGCAAGAGAATGAAATGACATAGACTAGAAGATACAAGCTATGCATTTCCTAAATATAGTTTTAAATCCAGAAACGTATTTGTACCAGCCCTCACACTGTCCCATCAGTTAACCTAGAAGCTCCTGCACAGAGATCCTGGTTTCTGGCCACAGGGGCCTGTCCTGGACACCGCGGGCTCTCAGTCCCCGCACCCATTTCGGGCTCTCCGGGGTGAGGGGCACTGCAGGTCACAAACCTGGGGGGATGCTCCTCTGCTCAGCTCTTCTCCTTCCTGTCTGCCCACCCTCCAGACCCCCCCTCCTTGGGGCTCCACATGGTACTTACTCAGCCGCCTCAAGTACAAAACGGCATCTTCGTACCCTCGGTAGTAGTAATTGTGTAGCACCTGCAAGGTGGGCACACCAGGAAGAAAATCAGGCTGCAGCGACAGCGACTCCGCGGTCCCCTCACCCCGAGCAGCTGCTTTCGCCACTCTGGAGCTTTATTTATGGGCTCTTCAAAACGTGCCCGTCCAGAGTCCCATCCACGACTGTGTGCTAAGGACTGGGAGCGGTGCCTGGCCGTGTGTCCACAGTGACGCCGCGGGAGTGTGGCAAACCACTCACAGCTGCCCGCCAAAGTCCCCTGGGCGGGAGGCGCTGAGGGGGTGACAGCGGAAGCAGAGGACGTGCGTGTGGACCATATGAAGGGCGAGGGTTGGAGACTGGGCTCAAACCCAGTGCTGCCACTTACTGGCTGTGTGGCTGTGTGGCTGTAACCTCTCACAGCCTCAGTTTCTTCATCTGTAAAATGGGGGTAATAATAGTATCTATGGCAGGCGATGCTGAAGGATCACACGAGGTGTTGCCCGCAAAGCCTTTTCCATAAAGGGCCAGGTAGTAACTCTCTGGGGTTTTGCAGGCCACATATAGTCTCTGTCATTTCTTCCTCTTCTTCTTCTTCTTTTTTTTTTTTTAACGGCCCTTTGTTTTTTTTATTTTATTTTTCCTTTTTACTAAATCTAATAAGGTGACACTGGTTAACAAAACTGTGCACAGGTTTCAGGTGCACAATTCTATAACATCATCTGTACGCTGCATTGTGTGCTCACCACTCCATTTTACAGCCCTTTAGAAATGGAGAGCCCACTCTCAGCTCACAGATTGTACAAAAACACTCCCGGGCCGTAGTTTGCTGACCTGACACTGCACATCAGAGTGGAAGGGTTCAGTTAACATCCCATCAGCCATTCTGACCGCCCATTTTACAGGGGAGAATATTGAGGCTGGGAGCCCTGGGGGGACTTGCTCAGGTCACATAGCTCGTTTGTGAAAAGGCCAGGACACAGGTTTAGGAGGAAGTTTAAGGGACCATTTGAGGGGAGGAGACAGGGGAACTGAGTGGGCCCCATTAGTTTCCCCACTGCACCCCAGCCCCCGCCACCATCCCCCTCCCCTCCCGCTCCAGGCCCCTTCTCTCACCATCAGGTCTGGGGGGAACAGGGCATGGGTCATCCTGGCGATGTTCTCCAGGGAGAACTGGAAGGAGCAGTTGAACATGCGGAAGTCGTGGAAGATGGCAGGGCAGTCCCGGGGACAGATGTCCTGCTGCCCGCTGAAGGTGGAGATGGTGATGGCGTCGGTCCAGAAGGAGCAGGGCTGCATGCCCGTGAAGCCCCCGTCGATGTACCGCTGTGGGGGGCAGAGCGAGAAGTGCTCGCCTGCGTCAGAGGTCCCCTCCCCACCCAGGGACTACACCAAGGACAAGCCTTGACAGTGAGGTCTGGGGGCTGAGTGGGGTGCCTGAGATCACGGTGGCCTCTGGACTCCAGCCTGGGGCTCTGTCCCTGCAGGGCTCCCCTAAGTACTGGTGCTGAGATGAGGCTCCCAGGCCTCTGTGGGGAGGGGCGTCCATACACTGGCTAAAGCAGGAGCAAGTGCTCCCTGTCACAGCTACTCCTCCCAGGCTGGCCCTCCACTGCTGAGGGCAGGACTGGGGAATGGAGCTGTCCCCATGGCCTTTTGAGGAGCACACATGGTGGGCCTCAGCAGGTTGTGAAAAAGCCGATTTCCAGACCACCTTGGATCCCCACCGCCTCCCTCTGTTGAGGTCAAGCACCCCTGACACTCTCCGGAGCACCTGTGAACAGCCACCACGACCACCCTCCAGTTCCTTCCCCTCTGGGGTTTCTGTTTCCTCAGCTGTGAACAAAGGACCCCAAATGCTGAGGCCCTGACTCTGGGGTAACTGAGGAGCACACAGCGACACACGAGCTGGGCTCCATCTACTAGCAGGGTCCTACCTGGGTCTCATTGTCTCTGTATATGAAACGAGGAGGGGCGTGCGTCAGACCCTCTTACTTAGAGAGTGTGGTCCCGGACCAGCAGCACTGGCGGCCACTAAGGCCTGTTAGAGGTGCAGCCTCAGGCCCTGCCCTAGATCTGGGGCAGAATCTGCATTATTTTTTAAGACCCCTGAGTGATTCATGGGCACATGGAAGTTTGGGGGACACTAGCCTAGATGACCTCAAAGGTCCCCATCGTTCAAGGTTCCAGGTCCCAATGGTGCAGGGTCTACATCTATGCTTTCTGTTGAGTCTGGGAAAATCTGGAAAGCCTGTGGCCCCTTGATTTGCCCGGCTCAGTAATCAACTGGTACGTCCAGAGAGAAGCCCAACCCAGTTGGGAAAGTTCATCTTAAAGCCCCAGAAATCCATGTATGCTGGGAATTCTGAGTAGAAAAACATAAGAACCTTTCTGACTCCTGATCTTCCCACTGAATTCTGAGACCACCCCTCTGCTCCCCCAGATGCGGGTCACAGGGGCCCGGGGTACCCCTGGGTCCTGGCTCACCCCTTCCCACACCGAAGCACTCACCACTCCGCGGTAAGTGGGAGGGATGAGACCACAGTACACGGGCACAAAGCAGCTGCAGTACAGGGCCTGTGGGGGGAGAACAGGGCTGAGATGCCTGAGGCCGTGGGTACTGGGGAGGGGGGAGGGGCACCTGGGGGCCTCTGGGACACAGCCAGCCTCGCCTTCCTTAAACTCAAGGTGGAGGCACTGCCTCCCTCCCAAGTTCAGTCCATGTCCTGGCCCTGACTAGCTGGGTCCTTGGTAACCAGCTTGGTCAGTCTGGGCCTGATGTCCCAGCTTTAAAGGGAGAGGGTGACCTCAGTGATGTCCAGGGTCCCTTCTAGCACCAAATTTCCGTCAATCCAATGGGATTCGACAACTGTCGATGTGTCTCTGGCTTGGTCCAGGCCCTGGCATCAAGGAGGGTGAGATGCCCACCCTCAGAAGTGCTGAAAGAGGGAGAGCAAGCAAGTAAGTGACAGTACAGGGGTGACAGGTGCTGTGATGGAGGTGAGCAAGGGCACTGTGGCACCCAACCAAGGAGTGTGTGGGGCGGGCGGATGAAGGGACATTCCCTGGGGGGAGTGACTGGAGTCTTCTCAAGCAGGTGCAGGGCAGTGAGGAGAGAAGGGCCTCCGGGCAGAGGGCCCAACAGGTGCAAAGGCACAAAGGGCTGCTCTGTGTGTGGTTTGCTCTGGTTGGCGTGGGTGGGAGTGGGAGGTGGTGGAAGAAGCCTGGAGAGAAAGGTCTTGAAGAGCTGGTGCCAACAAACCCCGGCGGGCGTGAGGTGGGTGGAGGAAGTATCCATGCCCGTTGCCTGTTCACCCTCCACCCCCAGGATCATGGCCAGGCCGGTGTGGGGATGTGAGGATGGGTGGCAAGGGCCTTGTATTCAGGGGAGGGGAGGGGTCATGCAGCTTAACCCCGCTGTCATGAAAGAAAATTGGGTACATCCCCACACTCCCCAGCAATAGTAACTCACAGCTAAAGGTTATATTAATGACACCAGAACAGTAAGAGCGAACTTCATAGGTGATACCCATTTAGTGATGATTCAATCCTTTCGTCAAGGGCCATTGGAAGAGAGGGCAGAGAGGAGGGCTGTTCCCACAAACTGGGAGTAATGCAAGGGGGACACCCTGCAGCTCAGCCTGGAGGCCCAAGAGGAGACACAGCACCGTTTCTGGTAACACTCAGGATTAGCACCAGGGCAGCGCAGAGGCCTAAGGAGGGGCTGGGCCGTGGGGACTCTGGGTGCTGAAGCCTAGAGGATGGTGACCAAGTGGGATTTGTCTTGGACTTCTCTCTGTTCGCCTCCTCGAACAGTGGGCCTGACAAAGAGATGCGGGAGGGCGGACAGGGAAGGGCTAGAGCAGCAGAGAAGGGAAGGCAGGCAGCCGGCCATCCCAGGGCCATCAGGAGAAGCAGGACAGGACCCCCAGACTCCACCGCCCTGCCCCTCCCAGCCCCTCCCACCCAGGCCCCGCCCCCTCGCCTCAATGAGCTCTTCTTTGGACGTGAACTCTGAAACCACAACGCTCTCTCCATCGGTGAACCGGGTGAGGCTCACGTGCAGCCTCCCGGTGGCCGCCTTGTAGGAGTCCTCGGGCAGGGCCTGGTACAGAAACTGCCGCATCATCTGCACCATCTTGCAGGAGGGGGCCAGGGGCCCCAGGAAGGATTTCTTCACCTCGGCCACACCCACGTTGAGGACTCTGAGGTACTCATCTGCGGAGGAGACAGAGAGGAGGGGCGGTCAGCGACTAGTGGCCAAGAGACCGACAGGATTCTCCATCTCATCCTGCGCCCAACAAATGGAAGACCTAGAATTCCGAAGCAGGGAGGCTCAGGAGCCCACCTGTCACTCTGGCCTGGAGGAAAGCAAGGCCCGAAGAATTAAGCCACTGGCTCCAGAGGTCCCACAGCTAGTCAATGGCAGAAGTGCACCCAGGCATCCCGACTCCGTTCACATTGAGGCAAAGGACCACTTTCCTAGCCCAAACAGCTCTCCCCAGCTTCCCGTCACCATGCCTGGCTGTCTGCCACCAGACTGCATTCTTCTGGAGTCTTAGAAACTTTATGTCCCAGGTGAGATTCCCATCAGAACACTGACAGAGTTCCCAGGCCGGGCGTGGCTCTGGGGTTGAGTATCTACCTAGGATCCAGGAGATCCCGGTTCCATCCCCAGCAGGGGGCATACAGGAGGCAGCCGATCAATGACTCTCATCATTGGCGTTTCTCTCTCTCTCCCTTCCTCTCTCAGAAATCAATAAAGATATATTAAAACAACAACAACAAAAAAGCCACTGACCCAGTTGAAAGCCTTCACCAAGGGACACCCTGGGGCACAGGCTTAGTGCCTGCTAAATCTGTGTGCAGGGAGGGGGTGCTGGCGCTGAGGCAGATGAATTACAGGGAGGGGTGAATTTTTCCTGAAACCATGGCATCATTTCCCTTTCTGGCCTCTGGAACAGGCCCAAGGGGGAGAAGGCCCCGAACCAGGGAAGACAGCTGTGCCAGGGTGTGCTGCAGGCGCCCCAGGAAGGGGAGACAACATTCTACTTCCTTTTGAGAGGAGCCCAGCCAGGGCACAGGTGCCAGGTGGGGCTCGGAGGGCAGATGCGTTGTTTGGGGGGTGGTAGAGGAGGGTGTAACCTGCCCCCTCCAATCCCCAGAATCCCACCGGGAAGTTTGAGCTGTAAGCTTGCTAAGAGGTGACATCATGCTTGATCCACAGCAATACTATGAGGCAGGCATTTCTCTCCTCGCTCTACTGGTCAGGAAACTGAGGCTTGGAGGGGTAATATAACTTGCCCAAGGTCAACTATCTGGTAAGTGGACAAAGTGGGATTTGAACCTAGAGTGTGTGACCCATACTCCTTCCGCTAAACTAGGCTGCAAGCTTCCGGAGCCTGGCCTGTACCTGGTTCCTACCGATTGCTGCTAATTTCTACTGTGTGGAAACTCTCTGGGAAATCAGAAGTGGAAATGGCTCTGAAAAGGACTGCAAAAGTTTTAAAACAAATATTTAATCATGCAACATCCTATACAGGATGATTGCTTTCTTACAATCAGTATCATGTAGCAATGGCTTTTTGGGAAGTTGTGCAGTCATGAGCTCTCTGCCACTAGAGGTAATCAAGCAGAGGCAGGACAAGTACCTCAGTTAGAGAACTTATCAAAGGGACTCCTGGGTGGGCAGTTAGGGCTAAGATTCCTTCTGATTTTGAGATTCTGGGATCTTCATGGGAGCCCGACAAGATATCTGGGAAGTTATCACATCGAATCTTGTTTTCTATTTACAAATAGAGCAGCTGAGGCACAGAGAGGTTAAGTGATTTGCCCAGAGTCACATATAGCAATCTGGGGCCAAACCATAGCTAGTAGTGGTCTACTCCCCTTGCGTTTTATAGTTCACAGGTAATTCCTCGCTTTCGCATCATTTTCTAGGTATAGAAACCGAGTCAGAGAAATGCTAAGTGTCTTTCCTGAGGTGAGGCAGCCAGTTTGCCCTGACTCCCACCCCACCTTTTTTCCCTGGGTGTCGGACTGATTTCAGAAGCTGAGCGAGCCTGGGTTGCCATGGTGACAGCCTTTTCTCACCAACATTTAGAATCACAGCTGCATGTATATGTGTAGTAGGGACTGACCTGAGTGGTGGAGCATCTTAGCTGTCACCCCTCAGAGGGGAGGGTGCTCCTGGGAGGTGGGAAGGCCCTGCAGTCTTAGCGAGGTTAGCTTTGCCGGGTGCCAGCTTGTACAAACAGCATTTTCCCTGAAGGGAGAGCGGCGGCCAACCCAGCAGCAGGTTATGAAACAACTGGGCATTTGGATGCCAAGGTGTTGGGTCACTGAGTTCTCAACTACAAGGCCGGCTGGGGTGGGGAGTCAAACCAGGGTGGGGACACGCTGTTCTTGGAATTCTTTAATATTCACCAAGTATATGTTTTTATTGATCTTAGAGAGAGAGAGAGACAGAAACATCCATGTGAGAGAGAAACATCGATCGGTTGCCTCCTGCATGCTCCCCGACTGGGGACTGAACCTGCAACCTGGGTATTTGCCCTGACCAGGAATCGAACCTGCAACCTTTCGGTGACTCTTCAACCAACTGAGCCACCCGGCCAAGGCTATTTGTGGAATTCTTAGTAAGCAACAGGAAGTGGTCACAAAAGGGTTGGTGGTCTTTCCCACAAGGCCTGGGAGCCAGGAGCACCTGGTTCAGCTTGCCCAAGCACCCCTGGACTCCCCTCAGGGGGAGCTCGCTGGGACCGATGGAAGGAAATTTGTTCTTATTGCACAAGAAATACATGTTCATTGTGAAAGAAAATTTGCTTTAAATGCAGATAAGCAAAAAGAAAAAATTTAAAATGACTTGGAATCCCTCCACCCAGAGGTTAACATTTATTTGGTTTATGTCTTCCCAAACTATGTATTTTATATTTATTCTTACTTACAAAATGCTTTTAAGGAGTCAATCTAATTACACTATTTTGTAACTTGCTTTTTTCACCCAATAAATCACGTCTTTCCCATCAGTAAGTACCCACTTATAGCCTAATTTACAAGCAGCATGGGAAGCTACTGTAAGGTTACAAGATTATTTACTGGGCGGGTGCCCAAAAGGGGTCGGCTATTTAGTTTGTCTCTTTGCTTTTATAAACAATGCTACAATTAATAATCTCATGCTAAACTCTTTGCTTGTGTCCTTCCTTATTTTCCTTGGCATGGAAATAGAGGTGGGGATGCTGGGTCACAGGCATGTGTGTATTTAGTCTTGTAATATCTATTTTAATCATGGCTTTTGTATATTGTCGATTTACAATCAACTCAGCTAGTCAGGGGTGGTGGTGGAGCAGTGCCCAAGATAATAGAAATAGTTTGGACATCTCCAATATACTGACATCTGAAAACAGTGCTATCTGGAAAGTAGCAATGCTCTAGCCAGAATCATGTAGCCGGGGGTAGGGGACAGAAGATGGTCTGATTTCTCCCACTCAGGTGCCTAATTTAATATCCTTTCCTGCTGCTCACGGGGATGGGTACCACAGGATGCCTTTATCTCTCCTTCTCCTTGCTTCTCTTCAGGTCTCTGTCTGTGTGTCTCTGTCTTTGGAGCCCTCCCCCCCACCCCCGTCTCCTTCTCTCTCTCTCTCTCTTTTCCTAACAAGTCTCTGTTGGTAGAAAGTCAAGTGCTAAGCATAGCAATTGCTGGGGGCTGCGAGGAGGGATACATTTAGCTTGCTTCTTTATGCATCTCTGCACTTCCCAGCACCTTCTCCCGTTTAAAGGCCTCCTTCCAAGCTGCAGGCTGCTGGGCTCCGAGACACAGTGTCCCACACTGACCACAGCAAGGCAGGATTTAAAAGCAGCACAGGAGGAAACTCAGGGTTGGCTGCTCCCACCCTCAGCCCACATTCTCCAATTCCTTTCACAACTTTGGGTGAAAGCATCTAAGGGTGGTGTTTGTCTCCAGAGCCCAGAAGGCGATTCTCTGAGGGCTGGTCCTTGTGGTCCTCCTCTCCCTCTGTGGCCTATCATGGTGCGTTAGCCATAGAAGGCCCTTCAGAAGCCTTTGCTATAAGCTGGGAACTCCTCCAGGGCAGGGATGGGCCATGCTCCCCCACGATACTTAGTGGGTGCTCAGTGTTTGTTCAGAGTGTGAACAAAGGCAAATAAAAACCTGACAGGAAGGAAAAGCAAATGATAAGCATGCTCACAAGAAGAGCTACTTGACTTAATTTCCCAATAAAAGCTTGAAGGCAAGATCACCCCAAACAGATAGATACTAGAGTTAACTATATTGGTAAGTGTGGCTAATTCACCAGGTTCTATGACTCTATAGTGCTAAAAACTCCAATAGAAAATAAATAAGATCCTGGCACTGGGAGGCTTTGAGGCCATTTGGAAGCTACTCCAAATCTCAGCCACTCATGGAGTCTTTTACTCTTTTCTGTGACCAGATCCATTTCTTGGAAAGAGGTCAGGCTTTGGAGCCAGACAGATTTGGTTCCAATCCCAGCTTTGCCACATACTATTTGGGCCATCACTGGCAAGTCACATAACTTCTTCCAGCCTCAATTTGCCACCTATAAAATGGGACCAATAATATTTACCTTACCGGGCTGTTACAAGGCAGTAGTTTTGAAAGTGCCTGCACACAGCAAGTGCTCAATATCAGTATGCCGGTCATTCCCAGGTGACCATGGCAAAGCCTCCTTCATGTTCCTGCCTCTCCGCTTTCTCATCTGAACAGGGGGCAATGGTCCCTGCCCCACGCCTTATCGGGTGTGCTCAGGCTCACGTGTGTGTGCAGAAGAGCAGAGGAAAAGCACGGTAGAGAGGAGGGCGTGCACCTCTGTTTCCGAGCGTGGGCAGGGCTGGCGAGAGGTAGTGCAGGCACGGTGGCCTGCGGCACTCCTCCCTGTCACCTAGGGGGCCCTACAGATCCGGTAGGAAAAGGGGGGACTGAAAATTCATTGAAGGGGAGGGATAGGGGTAATGAGATATTTATTTTCTTTATTTGCTTAAGTGCCTAAAGTTTCCCCCTTTGTGAGAGCGAGGATGGTCTCTGTGTCATTCGTCCCTTTGTCCCTAGCACCTGATACAGCGCCTGGAATAGGACAGGCATCTAATAAACATGAATACACACATGAATAATGAATAAATGGGTGAACCCCAGCCACGGGAGGAGGACACCGAGGGCCAGACAGAGCAGCAGCTATTCAAGGCGACACAGACTGAAAGCGGCTTCCTCCCCGGCCTCAGCAAGGCCTCGTGCTCAGCGAGAAACCCTAGAAAGATGGGCGCTTGTCAGCTAACAGGTGAAACTGCTGGGGATCCCGTTCCCAGGGCTGCGTGGGATGGGTCTGCGGTGGAGGATGGGGCTCCGCAGGGCCCGGTCCCCTGCGGACCGGTCGCCTAGCAACCGCCTCCGGCTCAGCCAATCACTGCGAGGCGCCTCCCGCAGCGCGCCGGCTCTGGGGGGAGCGCCCTGGGGACCGCGCGGCGGGGACGCCGCAGCCCCTGGGGAGGCGCCGGGGAGCAGAGCTGCCCCCCAGGAAAGCCCTGCGGCTTTCAGACCTGGAAATCTGCCGCTCCCACCCGGCCCCTAATTGTAGCCTGAACTGCCGGCTGCGTTTCCCGGTGGGTCTGAACCTGTGGGTCCCGCTCAGGCAGGTTTTCACGCTTATCATCTCAGTTTCCCGTCCCAGTGACAGCGACCCCCGAGGGGCAGCGCCCCCGGTTTGTTCGCCACTTTATTTCTGTATCCCACACTGCAGGGCCATCGATTGAAAACAATTTGGCTTCAAGCTGCAGTGTCGCTGCAGTGTCTCTGCAGAAAGCCCACAGAGGCCCTCCCGGCAGTGGTTTTTTTCAGTCAGGGAGCCTTTGTTGAAAAGAAACCTCAAGTGGAAACTCAATATATAGGACAGCTAAAAACAGGGCTGCCGGGGGGGAAGCCAAGCAGGGTCTCAGCCCCGTCCGATTGCCCCCGCACCCTGGGAAGGAAGCTCCAGGATGCACAGCTCTGACGCTCCTATGATTCTCCGAGCCTGGGTCAAACCCAAAACACTAGACTAGACCAATCCTCTCATTTACAGGCAAGAAGTCCAGCTCAGGGAAAGGTTAAGCTCGGTAACTAGGGCCGAAAGGCTGGCTGGCTGGAGAGATGGATAAACGATGGACATACATAGGTCTCACAGTCATGTCAGCATAAGCCAGAGCTAGAACGTACGAGAAAACTCATTTTTTCACTCTGTTCTGAATGCATTATAGCCTTTAGCCAAAAGCAAAACAACTCTGACCTCGTAAGCACTTAACACACACACACACACACACACACACACAAATACTTTCTTATGGATAATAAGTCTCCCATGTATACCTTTTTCAAACCCTAAAGTTTACTAAAGAACTAGCTTTAAAAGTTCAGATTGTCTTATATCCTGTTGCCATGGAAACAGCAGTGCCTCCTACTGGTTCGTGGCCTGTATTCCTATCAAGGCGCCTTGTCTTCCCCTTCCCAGGACCTGGGCCCTCACCCTTTCCCTGTGTGTGTCTCCCCCAGATTCCAGGCACAATCTCCCCAGCTTTCCACGGAAGGACTTGCTGATCACCTTGAAATGAAACAAGCAGAGAGGAAATGTGTCTAGAAAGTTCTCTGGAACTTCACAATGTTCTCAGGGCCATTGCCCTGCTTTTTTCTTTCTGACTGTTTTCTTTGGTGGACCCAGAATTCCCTTTGGGATTCTGCTTCACCGTGGAAACGACTACCCCCTTCCAGGCTGTGGCCCGTCCTACCACCCTACAGATGCTCCCTGCACTACAGAGGGGACGCTGGGCTAGTGCAAGAGCTGTGAGCTAGTCACTGTCCAGTCTTAAGAGTTGTTTTTGGTGTGTGTGGTCGAGGGACCTCCAGGGGAGGCTCTGCTATACAAACAGAGCCATGTCAGAGCACCTCCTCATTTGGGACCTGCTCAAATCAGGACACCACGGTCGAGGAATGCCCATGCCTCCCTCTTTCAAAACCATGACAATTGAAATTCATTTCTGCCGACTGGAGTTACTCAATGTTCCATCCACCCAAGACTTCACTTGGTTGGGTGTCACCTGCGTCCCTCTCCGTCCATGTCACATGAGTCTTGACATTCTCATGAAATCCACAGCACTGTTTACTGCTCTTACAAGCTGCCACTCTCCGGTTCCCCCTTGGTGCCAGGCTCTGTGCCAGGCCCTGGGCCTCACTGTCCATTTAACCTTCATGACACTCCTTTGAGGCAAGTGCTATGTTATCTCCTCTTTATGGATGAAGAAGCTGAGACTTAACCAGTAACTTGCTCAAGGTCACACAGCTGAAAAACAGCGGAGCCTGGCCTCGAATCCCTGAGGGTCCCAAAGCCAGTGTTCTTTGCACCACAGCTCACTGCCTGCACCAGAGAGGACACGCTCTCCCTCTCTCAGAGCCTCTGTCCCCACTGTGAGGCCAGGGATCGGCCTTTCTAGGAGTTAGTTTAGGCACACCTCCTAAGGGCTTAGATGTCCCTGGGAGACGGGAGGACTCCCTCTAGGGAGTGGGGAACATCTGGCTCTCGCGGCCTGTGAAATCATTTGGTCTGGCCCTGCCAAGGCAACCGCAGGCAGGACTGGAAATTCAATAAATCTAGGAACTTTTTCATAGCTAATTTGTAAGTTGATAATTTTCTATGATCCTTGAATGATGTTATAAATATCCAAATGGCCCTCGGCAGAAAAAAGGTTCTCCAGACTGGCCTGTGTGGCTCAGCGGTTGAACATTGACCTATGATCCATGAGATGGCGATTTGATTCCCGGGTTGGGGCTCGATCCCCAGCAGGGGGTGTGCAGGAGGCAATGGATCAGTGACTCTCTCATCATTGATGTTTCTATCTCTCTCTGGAATTAATAAAGATATATTTTAACAAAAAAAGGTTCCCCAGCCCTGCTTTAGAGTAACAGAACCAAATCACATCTTTAAACATATGCTCCTCTACCCCCAACCCAAAGCCCCTCTCAAGCCAGGTCAGTCTCTTCTTTCATAGTAAACACACAGTGCACAATCCTGCTTTTCTACCCAATGCTCACACTTTTTTTAAAAACCATCTATGCAGACCTCACCCTAAAGCCCAGCTTAAGATCTGGGCCTCCTCCTGGAAGCCTTCCCTGATCACTCCGCTGTTAGCTCTCTCTCCCCCTACTGCCTGTACCAGTTCCCTCAGGCTCTCTGGCCAGCTGCACTCCTTGAGGACAGGGCCTGTATCAGGAACACCCTTCTCCCCTGCTATTGCCTAGCTCTGTGTCAAACACTTAGTAAGTATTCAAGAATGAATAAATTAACACCCTGGCCGGTGTGCTCAGTGGTTAGAGCATCAGCTGCACACCAAAGGGCCAAGGGTTCGATTCCTTATCAAGGGCCTGTATCTGGGTTGCAGGTTCCATCCCTGGCCCCAATGAGAGTGCTTGCAGGAGGCAACCAACTGATGTGTCTCTCTCACATCGATGTTTCTCTCTCTCCCCCTCCCTCCCTCCCTTCCTCCCTCCCTCCCTCCCTTCCCTCCACTCTCTCTAAAAATCAGTGGGAAAAATACTTGGGTGAGAATTAACAACAACAAAAAGAATGAATAAATTACCTATTTAATGTTCCGTAGGCAGGGACTATTTCTTCCCCATTACCCCCCATTTTTGTTCCCCATTATGTCCCTAGCATTTAATTCACTACCTGGCACACTATAGGCACTTAATAAATGTTTGCTGAATAAATTAATACTGAATATTTTTTTAAATGAATGAATGGAGGAGATCAAAGGGTGTCTTCTCTACCAGGCTGATGGGAATCTTTCCTACTAATGGTCAGGAAGGTGGGTGTTCAGTGACTCGGCCGGCCTTGGGGCTGTTCTTGGGGCAGTTTGCTCTGTCCAGCCTGATCCTAACTCTTTTCGAGCACAGATGGACAGACCCTGAGCTGGGGCTGAGGCGGAGAGTCTCTCCTGTGGGGTGGTCTCACAAGGACAGGGTTGGGTTACCCTCAGGATCGGTGGGTCAATCCCAACTTGAATGGGAGGTTTGTTTATTGCTTGTTTGCCTGTTTTCCCTGCAGCATTGGAAATGCAGCTCAGCTGTCTGCTGAATTTGATCCCAAAATGAAGCAAAGAAAACAACATTATTTTAATGCTCTCTGCGTGAGCTGGTTTAAGAATGGACCTAGCAAATGCAGTACAGGACCCTGGACTGGATTCTGGGACAGAAAAAGGACATTAGTAGACAAACTGGTGACTCTCTAGTTAATAGTAATGTATCAACGTGGATGTCTCAGTGTTGACAAATGTACTGTGGTTATGTAAATGCTAGCATTAGGGGAACCTGGCTGAAGGATATATGGAACTATCTGTACCATCTCAGCAACTTTTTCCTAAATCTAACGTTATTCCAGAATAACAAGAAAAGTGACAAAACAGATTGACCACAGCCATCAGACACCCAGCGCCCGCCACTCAGCCGGGGCTCAGTGGCGCCTGCTGATGGTGGGGATGGGCCCACGTTTGTCACCTGCATGAGACGCTTTCCAAATAGTCAGATGTTCCTACCGTGCGACCAACACATTCAGAGCTTTGCCAGCTTTCCCCTTCGAGTCTCTTCTACTTAAGAGTCCAAAGGATTGTTTGGGGAAGTAAAATCTTTACCCACTTGGTCGAAGAGGCTAAACGTGTGAAACGCAAGTAACTTCGGATTGAAAGACACTGATTCCAACATGGCCGTGGGAGTTACAGCATTTCTATAGCACGTTATAAAAAGTCTTTTTTGCACATATCACACCATTTGACCTTACTTTCTTAACCGATGTGCAGGTGATTGCCTGCCCCATGGAGTTTGGCTGGGAAACGGCCGTGCTGCTTCACAGCCACCTCTAAGTCACGACTGGGAAAGGTGTAGACGCGGAGACTAAGCGAGAGCCCAGCTGGGCTCTGTTGTAGAAACCTGGGAAAGCGACCTAATCGCTGTCAATACCTGTTTTCTCCTTGGGTATAAACAGGTATAAATACAGTATCTACTTCATGGCGTTGGGAGAGGGTTAAGGTAAAGGACTCGTGCTGTGCATTGAGCGCCGCGCCTGCACATTGTAAGTGCTGGATAAATAGCTGTTATTAGCGTGGCTCTAAGATGTGACTCAGAGCAGAGATCTTTTAACAGAAAATGCTGCTGTCTCAGGCAAATTGACTCTGGGAATGATTTTTGATGACATTTTGATTCTGAAAGTGCACCCAGCAGCCAGGACTGAACTCCAGGCTTTGTCTGGACGACACACAGACACACCTCTGCAACAAGAAATGGGGCTTTACATTATGTCTTAAAGAACTTCGGAGAGACTCTCAGCTCCAGCAATATAGCTAAACTGAAAAGGAGCCTCCTCAGCTCAGGAACAACAGTAACGACTAATCGCCTGATAAAATAATAAAAAATAAAATAAAATAAAATAAATTTGTGAGTCATGCTGAACTCGCAAGAAGGAAGAGAAGGAATAGAATCAGTGCCATGGGGAGAAAGCTGATGTGTGGTTGTCAGACCAGGAGCAGGAGCTGTGGTCTCCACCAACCTTGGGTGTCTAATTCCTTGACTGAGTGACAAAGACAGGCACGTGGGTGACAGAGGCAAAGAATGACCAGAGCCAAGGTTCTCACAGAGGTAGTCTTGTCCTCCCAGCACTGGCTCCTGAGTCCCAATGGGCCCACTGCCCGGACACACCTGAGCCACCTGCCAATGATAATAATTCAGCTGCCCTTGGCTCTGGGGCCCAGGGAGCCTGCGGTCGCTGGGACGCAGGAGTTGCCTGAGGCAGCGCCCAGGTGCTCGGTGCAGACAAAACACCTGTGGCGTCCTCAGTCTCCAGGGGAGGAGTCCTGCTGGGTCCTGCTGTGCCCACATTTGAGCAGTAGGGCCCCACTGCTCCCTGGCCCTATCATGTGCTTTGCAAGGTCCTGTAGAAGCCCAGCTCCTATCCAGAAGGACAGCTGCCTCCCTTTCCGACAAGACAAGCACATCTGTGCCACAGGGCCCTTGCACCTGCACCTCTCTCAGCCTGAACACGCTTCTCGCGGAACACACCTGGCTTTCCCCCCTCCTTCCGCCTCAGAGAGGCTCCCCCAACAGCCCACCCGAAATGTCACCCTTTACTCATCCCTGTGCCCTTGTCCTGCTCATTTCTTCCTGTGAGCAGCTGACCCTTCTCTGTGTGTTTGGATATTTATGGCTGATTTCACAAAGAGAATGTCAGCTCCACGAGGGCAGACAGCTATCTTTTCACTGCTGGATCCCCAGGACCTAAAATGAATGAATGGAGTGGTCCAGTTCACCTTTGTAATTCAGCCACAGTCTGGTCCTCTGCTTCTTTATCTGCATATTGAGGGGACTGGGCAAACAGTGGCTGTCTAATTTTTAAAAAAAGAAAAAGCCCTAGCTGGTTTGGCTCAGTGGGTAAGCGCTGGCCTGCACACTGAAGGGCTCCAGGTTTGCATGTACCTCGGCTGCAGGCTCAAGCCCCAGACCTGGTTGGGGTGCGTGCAGGAGGCATCCAATCTATGTGCCTCTCTCACATTGATGTTTCTCTCTCCCTCTCTCTCCCTTCCACTCTCTCTGAAAAGCAATGGAAAAAATATCCTAGGGTGAGGATTGAAAAAAAAAAAATCACTGGAACACGTTCTTTAAATGAAATTTTAAGGAAAAAACCATTATAAGATGGACAATAGCCCGGCTATACTTGCTGTCCCCAGGGGTTCCATGTGTGTCCTCTCCCTGTTCCCCTGCTCCTTCCCCTCCCAACCCTATAGAACCTTGGGGCTCCTCGGAACTCAGTTTGGAAACCACCCGCCTAAGTGAGTCCCACCCCCAACTAGTCACTTCCTCTCCCAAAGACTAAATACAATTATTTGTAAAACGAAGGAGTTGGACTCACTGACCTTCCTTCTATGACACTCTAGTATTACATGTCATACCCGTAACTGCAGAAAATTACCTAAGAGCCAGGTAAACCCCAAAATAGAAATGGCAAAGACACGCTGAGTGGCATGCCTGCCAACAGCCAGCAATTGTCAGGAGTTTAGCAAGCCACTCTTACTTAAAGAGCAATTTGTGGGAGCCATGAGACCCATAAGATCTCAGATAGCTCAGCCAATCTAGTTGATGAAAAGAGAAACGATGTCTGAAGCAATTAGGACAGCACAGCAGCAAGTGCTGAGCAGGCGGGCAGATTCTGCGGGCAAACGAGAGATCACAGAAAGACATCAGTGGGGCAAAATGGGAAGGTTCTTGGGAGGAAAAGGAAACAGGAGGTCATTAGAAGTAGGGGACACCACGGGTGCTGTGGCCCACTGCCCAGGCCCCCTGCAGGACTGGGGCAGCCTCCTGATGGTTCAGAGCTCAGCCCCTCCCCAGCCAACAGACTGGACTTGACCTTATGGTTATGGAGTCATGGCAGAGAGTCTCCATCACGATCATATCACCACTTATGGTATCATGGCAGAGACTGCTAGTCATTCCCACTATCCATTCTTTCCTTCTTCCTTAGTAATTGAACCTCCAATTTTTAGCTGGACACATGGTCCGCCAAAATAAAGTCTACATTTCTCAGCCTCCCCTGCAGTCAGGTGTGGCCATGTGACTAAGTTCTGATCCATGGGATGTAAGGTGACGTGATGTGTGTCACCTCCAAGGCCTGCCCTTAAAGGAAAGAGGCGTGCCCTCCCCTTCCCCCTCTCCGACTAGCTGGAATGCAGACATGACCGGGAGTCCTCTTGGACTGAGCAACAGGATGGAAGGAACCTGGGTCCTAACTCTGTGGAGCCACCACACAGCTTTGGGGGGCTGGGGTACAAAGGCCACATGAGCGAGTAATGCTCTTCTGTCCTGTTGAAACCTCTGTTATCCCAGCCAATGCAACTATAATGTCAACCCCTTAGCATGCAAAGTTCATTCACAGGGGCCACTGCTGATCCCCAGAACCAGCCAGAGGGAGGGGGAGGGGGGCATTCCTCTCTCACTCTGCACAGTGGCTGAGCTGAGGCTCAGGGCACCTTGCTCAAGGTCACTCACTGCTGAGTGGCTTCCCAGGCCCAGCTTGGTCTGAACTCCACGGCCCTCCTTACTGAAAGGTCACGTGAGAAGGCTGTGTGCGAAGCTAGGCTCGAAATCTGACCGTAGGACACTTTGTAGCCTTTGTTCTCAGCAGCCTGCTTCCTAGTCAGTGCTCTTTTTCACGGGGACTCTGGTCTCTGAGGCTGTGGGAGTGCCAAGGATTTAGGGCCTGCTGGGAATCAGGGGAGACTCTCAGAAGGGGTGACGTCCGAGTTTGGCCTTGGAGGATGGGGACAGGTAACAGAGGGAGGGGAGAAAGGGAACAGCATCCCGGGGAGGGAAGGTTGGAGCAAAGGCTCAGAGATAGGACACAGCCTGAGACGACTGCGCCGGTGAGAGGAGAGCTCCCCGTCGAGCCCTAACCCGCAGCCCACCCTTTTCCTAATGGTTTGGTGGTTTGGGGGTTTGTCGGGGGAGGCTGAGGTTGGCATTGCTGAGAAGGCAGCGTGAGAGGTCTTGGAAAAGAATTACTGTTAGAGGTCGACACAAAGTCACCTGATGAGCTCAGCGGAAAGTCAGCTCAGTGCCTTGGTCGTTCCCCTCACTCGGCCCATCCTGTCCTGAGCCGTGAGGCCACCCAGCCCACCCCCGGGCTCTCTGGCTTCAGACTCACAGTCCTCATCTGCAGAGAGATACACACGCCGGGGCTGCTGCCAGAACAAAGCCAGGGGGCCTGCACGCACCTTCTGTGGGAGTTTAAAATGATTTCCAAATACAAAATATAAAAAACAAAACAAAGCAGGATGAAACCCAGTAAGTAAATGCTGGTAATTGTCGAAGTTAGATGATGATGGGTTCTGGGAGGTTCATTATGTTATTCTTTCCAACGTGTTTAAACTATTCCCATTAATAGGTTTTTTAAATGTATGTAAATGTTCAAAGCAGCACTCTTCGTAATAGCCCGGATGTCCCTCATGTGACGAGTGGGTGAGTAAAATGCGGCCTACCCACGCAGGAGTGCTGCTTGGCAACAAGGGGTGAGCCCCACGCACTGCCTCTTGGACGAGCCGGGTAACCTGCCGAGCGGGAAGTCAGGCGGGAAGGCCACATGGTGCAGGTCCCATTCACAGGCAGTGTCCCCAGAGGCAAAGGGACAGAGACAGAGACTGCATGAGCGCTGCCAGGAGCTGGGGGAATGGAGGGATTGAGGGGTGACAGCCAAGGGGTACGGGGTCCCTTTGAGGGATAATTAAAATGTTGTATAAATGATTGTGATGTTGGAATGGACAACTTTGTGAATATATTAAAAGCCATTGAATTATATGCTTCACATGGTGAATTGTATGGAGTGCGAATTATATCTCAAACAGCGGTTTTGAAAGTTTAAAAAAAAAAAGAAAAAGCAGGGTGAGGGGGGAGAAAAGCAACCAGGAGAGGCTGCGGGCCAGGCCTTCAGCCCTGCTCTGAAAAGTGGGCTGGGTGTGGGGATCGGCCAAGGGGGAGAGAGGGGCCAGCCCCTAACAGGGTCATCCTTGCTCATCTATGGCCCAGCCAGAGGCCTTCACAGAAAACCAGTCCAACCTAAGCCACCGTAGTGAAGCTTTCTCCCCGCCCTGGAAAGAGCCATTCCCCACGAGCAATCAGGTACAGGGTTCGCTAGTCCAGGCCTGCGAGGGGCAGTTACAGTTTTCCATGAAATGCCTGCCCGTTTCCACTGCCTGGTCACACTCATGGCATCGTAGGAGGTGCTGCTCCCCAGTTTTCCAGAGGGCACTGGGTCTCTCAGCCATGGCTGCTCATTGAAATTCCCCGGGTGCCCCTGGAGCTCCTGATTTAACTTGTCTGGGGAGAAACCTGGGCAATGAACATTTTAAAGCTCCCCGGTTGATTTGAATGTGCAGTCGAGATCGAGGACCTCTGATGTAATGAAGTTCTTTTTTTTTTTTAAGGACTAGAAGAGAGTATCAAAATTATGGCATAGAGTACAGTAAGTATTCTATCACCGAGCTCTCTACGCCAACCCCGACGCCGGTGGGCCCGCACTCTTCACGCTCTCTGCAGGCTTTGCATTCCTGCTGCGTGACTGTGGTCATGCCGTCCTCGCCAGAAGCCAAGGCGCCTGCCCAACCTGTCGCTGCCTGTCAGATGCCTACTCACCTTTCAGGCACCAGCTCAAATGCCACTTCCATGAGGCCTTCCGTGATTGGAGGCATTTGCTCCCTCCTTCTGCACCCCTGCGCCTTCTAATTTTCTCACATTCAGGTGGAACTTCCTTGGATTATGATTACCTGGCTGCCTTTGAGTCTGAGTAGGATGGAAGCTCCTTGAGGACAGAGTTGCATTTTGTATTATATCTCTGTACTGTATGCTCAACAAACACTTGTTGAATGAATGAATGAATGAATGAATGAATGAATGAATGAATGAGTGGCTTGCTATGCAGTTTTTATAGAAGGGACAATGACAAATAGTAGCTTATCTGGGGCTGGGGTTTTAAGTCCACCAAATCCCCTTTCTGGAATAAGAAAAAAATATTTTTCAAAATTGCATACATACCCACCCCTCCTCTGCCCGGATTGGAAATCCTGAATTCCCCACCGGTTGTCATGGAGAGCGCCGCTCGTTGGCTGGACTTTGGATGGATGAATGAGGGAACACATGTTTACCGCATCCCTAATAGAAACCAGGCACTGCGTGTTTGTACCAACACTTTCCCACGCCCCCGGATCGGCCCTGTCACGGAGCGAGGCACACGCCTCGGCTTTCACGGAGCAAAACAGTCTGGGGACAGGACGGCCCAGGCCGGGAACAAGGGGAGAGAGGCCTTGCGACCCGTGTGTTGAAGAATCTTGTTAAAAAGAGACAAGCCTCTGGTTATAGGCAGGCAGTGTGATTGTTTACACATAAAATATGAGATAACCTACCAACAAACTTTTAGAACTATTAAGAAGTTCAGCAAGGTTGCTCAAAACGAAATTAATATGCAAAAGAGTCAACATTCTTTCTATCAGCAATAATCAATTAGATTGGAAGATGCCGGAGAAAAAAGATCCCATTTCCCATAGCAACAAACTAACATATCTAATCAAAGACCAACAAAATCTTCATCGAAGGACAAAAAAGGCCAGAAGAAATAGAGAAACTATGTTTATAAATGGAAAGATATCATTTCAATCAAAAGCCCAACAGAGCTTTTCCTATGGGAGGAGAGGGTCAACCATAGGGCAGTGTCTGCAGAAGAAGCTGGAAGAGGGGAGCGGGGTCGCCGCGTGTGATGTGCCACCTAAGGCTCTGGGATCAAAGCGGCATGACACGCGTGGAGGGGACACGGCAGCCAGGGAGGGGGGGAGGCTTCCTGGGCACCTCTTGAGGACCCGGGAACTCGGATGGGCCAGAGGCATGTCCAACGAGAGCACAAAGGGCTGGCTACTGGTTAGCTTGGCACATGGCAAAATCACTGAAAACATGAATTTCTACCCCAAACTAGCCACAAAATAAATCCCAGCCGGATTCAACGAAATACAAAAGAGCAAAACTTTAAAATCTTTGAAAGAAAATATAGAAGAGATCATGGTAACAAAGTAAAGATATTTTAAAAACACAAACTGTAAGAGGAAATGATTGATACAGCTGACTCATTAGAATTAAGATTTTCCGAATGACAAGAGACATCATCATCAAAATAACAACCACCCATGGGGTGGAATCAGATAGCTGCAGTGTCCGTAACCGACCAATGATTAGTGTCCAGGCTACGGAAAGAACATCTACAAATTAAAGAGAAAAAGCTAACTCCGTAGAACAAAACCAGGTCACGAGCAGGCAAGTTGCAGAAGAGGAAACACAAGTGATCAATATACGCAGAGATGCTTAACCTCACTAGTAACCAGGGTACGCAGACTGAATGAAGTGAGACATCATTTACATTCATTAAATTGAATTAAAACTTTGCAGTCTGGCAGTACCAAGGGTTGATGACGTTGTGGGGAGATTAGTGGTTAAATCGGTGCAACCACTTTGGAGAGGAATTACGCCAAGTCCAGTACAGTTAACGCGATGCACACCCAAGGGGAACATTCCAGTGGGCACCGCAGACGCAGACGCGGGTGCTCACTGCGGTGTTGTTTGTAACAACAGACACGGGCGGTGTCCATCCATACAGTGGCTAAGTGAACCACGAGAGAGTCTAATGGAATATATACTGAAAGAGGTAAGGGGCCTCGAGGACAGGAGACCGAGTCCTGGTTCTTGTGCTTCTAACTGATGACAGATGTTATACAAGCCACTGTCCCTTTGAGTAGAGAATACCCCCCCAGGTCTGAGTGCAGATTCTGCCTGCTCAGAGGGGCTTCCCTGACCTCGCTGTTTACACAACCAGCCTCTGCACCCTGACACCGCTTGGTCAAGAAGCAGAGTGGTTTACAGGGTGATTGTGGAGCCTCCGGCCAGACGGGGTTCAAATCCCAGCTTTACCAAGTACTGTTTGTCTGACCGTAGGCAAGTGATTTAAGCTTTCTGTGACTCAGTTTCCTCCTCTGTAAAATGGAGATAATAATAGTTTTGCCTCAGAGGGTTGTTGTGAGGACCGAATGAGTTAATATCCCAGACTTAGAACTGTGCCTGACATAAAGGAAGTGCTGATTGGCAGTAAATCAAACGGCAGGTAAACTAATGAAGTAGGCTGGAGTGAGCGGGTGCCCCTTGTAAACAGGCAGCTGAGTGAAAAGAGTGGATCCCACCTGCCTCTCGCCCTCCCCTGGGCTTCCCTCCTAATCACGGGCGGCACACGATGGAGTCTCTGGTCTCCCCTGCAGCCAGGTGTCCCTCACGGGTTTCAGTTCCTCTCCCCTGCTGTCCAGGCCTGTCACAGCCTGGCCAAGTGGGTTTTGGGCAATATTTATGGAATTGATTGAACTGAATTAATTCTGAGAAGTCCTTGAATGCCAGAGGATGTAGACACCATTGATTCTCTCCAATGGTTATTTTAAGAAGTTGAAATATGACATGAGGAGGGTGGAGGCAGTGGAGCAGGTGAGCGACACAGACACCCAGAAAAAGAGTGAATCCAGAGGCAAATTAAAGAGAAAAAGCTAAGTCCCAGGGCAGGAATTCTGCGAGTCCAGATCAGGGAGTGGTGGCTTCCCCAGCCCCTGTCCGAAGGCCTGTCCTAGGGTCCACTGGGTGACTGAAGCATTAACTGCCACATTCACAGAGGATTCTGTGTGTAAAGAAAGATCTAGAAGGATCCAGGCAGAGCCCTTAGCCCTGGTTACAGGAGGGCGAGTGGGATTGGGTGGGGTGGGGTGGGGTGGAGGCAGGGGTCAGCGGAGAATTTTTTTACTCTATATACTTTTGCTCTATACACTTTGGCATTGCTTGAGTTTTGCACAGTGAGAAAGAATATGTTTATTGCATGTGAAATATTTAAAAGAAAAATTAACTTTGCACATAAGAGGTACTCAATGAACAGGCATTAGTATTATTCTTTAAAGCAGAGACAGAGACCTCCCACCCAGCACAGAGGTCCCCGGCAGGAAGGAACCCGGTGGCATCTCCTCCTCACACGCTGGCCCCTCAGCCAGCCTCACTGGCTCTCCCTGCAAATTACATCCTGAATCCAGTCGCCCAATTGCTTCTCAGCGCCCCCACCACCCTCCGCCTGCCCTGCTCATCCCCTGCCCAGACCTAACATAGCTTCCTTGGTTCCGCTCTGGTAGTTAGGTAAAATCTCCACTTTACGGATGCAGAAACTGAGGCACGGAGAATTCAGTAATTTGCCCCAGGTCCACATTGTGAAATGGCAGGGCTGGGATCCAACCCACGGGGGGGTGTGCCCTTCGCTGCCCCCACATTGCCTCCCTCGCAGCCTGTCTGTGCCCTCACCTCTGAGAAGGAATCGGAGCTTGCACTCTGGCTACAGGCCCCATGTGATCTGGCCCTTGCTGGCCTCTCCAGCTTTATTCCCATGCCCTCCTCCTCACTCACCACTCCCCAGCCTCCCTGGCTCCCTGGCTGCTCCTCCATCTAGAACATTCTTTCCTTCCTGATCTTCAAATGGCTTCTTCTCTCACTTCACTCAGGTCTCTGCTTGAATGTCACCTCCTCCAGGAGGGCTTCCCTGACCACCCTTTCTAAAACAGTCCCCACTTTATTCTCTGACTTTTTCCTGCTATAATTTTATTCATAGATCTTGAACTTCCTGATGTGATATCACAAGGTTACTTGTTTGGTTGTTTATTATAAACAATTATGTCTCCTCTCCCTAGAATTTCTGCTCCATGAGGACAGGGATTTGTCCCCTGTGCCTGGAACAGAGCTGGGCACAGAACAACAGTGAAGTAAATAAATAAATGAGCCCTAGATGGCCCATGTGGATGGACTCTAGGCCTCTTTAGTGCCAGGTCTGGGCCTGCTGTCTGGGGCTGCTAGGAACGTGTCCAGCCCCCTGCACGCATGGCCCCTCTGCCCTCTGGGTCAGTGGTGTGGCCCGTCCTTCTGTCTGGGGCCCCTGGGCTGGCAGGGCAGGGGTGAGTGAGAGCTTCCACATTCCTTCCCAGTTCCTCCGCATCCTGCCCCTGCATCCACCCCTCCCCTCGGCTCCAGGCTTCCACCTCTCCAGGCGCCGGGAAGCAGGTCTGACAGGTCCATCCCCACCGAGGGGATACAGACAGAAGTACAGCCCTTCCCATTTTACATGCAGCCAGGCAGGGGAACCCTTCCCTCCCAGGTCTGACTGGGCCTCGGGGTAACTTCCCGGGCCAGGGTGTGTGCGGGAGATCCTGCCTTAAACTGGGGGAGACGGGCATCACGGGCAAGAAGAGCGCTGAGGGAGAGAGAGATGGGCCCCAGTTCACACGGAGGGTCAGGGGCGGTGCACCTGGCAGACCCCAGCCTCAAAAGTCACAGCTGCCCAACACCCCATTGCGCCGCCTCATCCTCTCCTGTCTCCCAGAAGTCCTGGCTTTGCTCCCAAAAGCATCCCTGAGGCTCGGCTTTGGGGACTCCCCAGAGGCTCGGGCGCCCAGAACAAAGAAAGGCCTTACCCATCTCAATCCCGCAGATGACCAGGGCAGCGATCACCGCGCCCGCCGACGTCCCCGCGAAGCGATGGGCCGTGTCCAGCATCCGCGGGGCCAGGTCCCGCAGGGCATCCACGGCCCCAGCCTGGTAGAAGGAGAGGAAGCCGCTGCCCGAGAAGGAGATGGAATGAGGGGTGTCCGGGTCCCCCTTGAACACCTGTTCTTCCATCTCAGCCCGGGCCCCCCGGGGGGGGGCAGGAGTCACCCCTCAGTGCCGGCCCTCCCGAGCTGGCCGCCCAGCTTCGCTGCCAGCCGGAGCCGGGGCTGGGACTGGGGCCGTGGCCGGCGGGCCCGGGGTGGCTGGGGCACCCGCGGGCGGCTGGGGCAGCTGAGCTCCGCCCAGCTGTGTGAGCTGTGTCTGGTCCCCCGGGTCCCTGGGTGTCATCGCGTGGCTGGGTTCATCTCCGCAGAGTCCTCAGCCCTCTGCCGGCCCGGGACACCTCGGGGCAGTGGAGCGGCCACGCAGGGCCAGGCCCACGGAGGCGGGCACGCTCAGCTGGAGCCCAGAGCCAGCAGGCTTCGCAGGCTGAGTTGCAAAACTCCCGCGATGGGTATCAGAGGGCCTCTCCCCGCAGGCGCTGCGGCAGCGAAGGAAGAAAGGCTGGCGTCCCTCCCGGAGGGGGAGGGCGGGGGCCGGGCGGGGGGCCCCTCCCCACGGGGCAGGCCTGGCAGGTTGGCTCTGGTCTCTGAGGGGACACGCTCCCACCACCCACGCCCCCACCTCCACGCCCTCCCCGGGCTCCTTCTCCAGGCGCCGTGCGGTGTGTTGCACAATTGTTTTTATTTGTTCCTACAGAGGCTCCCCTTGGCTTATGCTCTGTTCACGTGTTGGGACCGGCCCCCGGCGAAATCCTAAAGGGAGAGGAGCCGGGCTTCGGGCCCCACCCGCGGCCTGCGCTCCAGCCCCAGCGTCTCCTCTCGCTGTCACTGCCACATCGACCCTTCGTCAGCAGCCTCGCACCCAGCTCCCCACCTTCACGCTGCCTCGGGGTGTCCGGGCAAAATCAGCCTGAGCCCTAAACACTCTGAGTGTTCGAGGCTTCCGGCTGGACACCCTTCTTCCAGCTGTGGGATGGGAAGCTCCAGATGGCACCATTTAGCCCCAAGAACGAGCAGCCTGAGAGGACAGACATGGGGGCATCGGGATCAGGACAGAGACTTTGGAAGCCCAGAGGGTGGGGAGGTGGTGCACGGCGACCAGGGTAGTGCCAGGGGACACCCTTCGCGCCCCCTCTGGAGCTGTGTGCGTGGCGCTGGAGAGGGGAGTCTTCCTGGCAACCTGAACATTTCACAGCAATCCCCCCACTCTGCCGGTCCCCAGGCCCCCCAGAGGCAGGACGAGGGTTAGAACTGAGACACCAGGTACCCCCCCAGCGGCCAGCGCAGCTCCACGCCCCGTGGGATGTGCTGTCCCTGCTTCACCCGCCCCGGGAGCTCCCCCAACGCCGCGGCCTCACTGACCGCGCGGATTTCCACGGGAGGGCAGCGCCCGGGACCCCTACAGGGAGTCCTCTCTCTCGGGTGGGTCGTTCCAGGTATAGAATCGCTCCCTCTGGAAAGAGACCTTTAGATTAAATGTGTGTAAACAAACAGAGAAAATGTGAGCGTGAGTGTGTGTGTGTGCGCATGTGTGTGTGCGCGTGTGCGCAGAGATCTGAGGCTCTCCGCCGGGGTGGGGGGGGTGTGCCTGGGTGGAGTCCCTTCAGCTATTGGAGCATCGTGCCCCTGCCTCCGTCCTGGGGAATCAGGTCAGGCCCACTAAGTGTTTGCACACCCAGCTCTGCGTCGGGGACCCTTGGGGACAGGAACGAGTGAAGTGCCATGTCTGAACTCAGACACTTCCAGGCTCCTTGGGAACAAAACAGTCAAATGTAAAGTAAGCAGAGAGCCAGCCCGGCGGTCTGTAACTAAGCGCCGAATTGTGCAAGCTGAGTCCTGCCGGGAAGTTGAGCGAGGAGGGTGAGCAGCCTGGGCTGGAGCCGTCGGGGAAGCCATGCGGTAGAGCTGCGGGTTTCGGGACTTGAAGAAGCTGCGGGGCAAGGAGCACACGAGCTCCCTGCGGAGGAGGGGCTGGCGGGGTGGTGAGCTTCGGAGCAGACGGACACGGGTTGAATCCCAGCTCTGCTGTTTACAGGCAGTGTGACCTGCTGTCGCCGCTCCAGGCCTCAGTCTTCCTCGTCTGTAAAAGGGACAATAATACCTATGCTGCGCAGCCGTTTAAACGTTAACGATGTGGCTGTAGGACGCCTGGCATGGGGGATGTCTATTCTTATCAACCTGTGGAAGGGCCAAGGCTTCTGGAGCAGCTGGGCCAGGGAGTGAGGTGGAACAGAAAGGTGCCACTGTGGCCATTGTCTCCACTGTCGCCGTTCGGGAGGAGCGGGCAGGTTCTCAGGCGGGAGAGCCCTGCAATGAGGCCAGGGCTGGAGGACGACGCAGGACAGGGCTGCCTCCTCCTAGGGAGGCAGCAGCCGGGCCGGGGCGGTGGCTGAGGGAAGACGGGCTAGTGGAGCCATGGCTGCGGAGGCTGGCAGGACCAGGGAACTGGTGGCTGTGCAGGGTGAGTCAAGGCTGATGCCCTGGGGGCTGGGAGGAGCGGGGCTCCTTCTGTTGACTCGGGGAAGCTGGACGGAGGGTGAGTTAACTTTAAGACAAGTCTGAGATGACAGCAAGACATCAGAGCTGGGATGGCAGCGCTGCCTCCCAATCCCGGAGCTCCAGCCCGAGGAGAAGGGGGCAAGTACAGAGGTCTCTACTGTGGCTCATTCAAAGCTGGCTGCCTGCAAGCCGACAGGGGTAAAGCACCCAGGAAGCCGCTGGGTGCGCCCTCTACTGGAGGGGTGAAGAAACCTCATCGTTACAGGCCCGGTACCCCTGGACTCCGTGAAATGAGACGCTATTAGAAGTCCTCTAAACTTCTGATTCACAAACTTCCCTTCCAACGTCTGGTGCAAGAAATTGTTCAGGGCTTAAAACAGATCTGCCCTCCAGAGTGCAGCTGCTGGTGCTCTGCAGGGGCGAGTGAGGCCTGTCTGGTTGGCCTTTGTGAAGACGCCCACCTGTGTGCTCTCCGTGCCGAATGTGTAACCACTATGCCAGGCATCCAGCCTGCACGCCGCGTGCGTGGCGCACATGCTTAAGAACCCACTATGGTGGGAAACATTTCATCCTTTAAAACAAAAAAAAAATTTCTCTTCTTCCAAAAGTTCTATTATTTTTTCCCATGGGGTCAAAAGGTACCTAAGTATATGATTGCAAGTGGAAAGTAGGGAACAGAAATCAAACATTGGCAGTTTTTCCATTTTCATCTGTGTGTGAATTTTTAAATATAAATGGGGGGACATAAGCATTAATGCAAGTCAAAATGTTTCAGGAACCAGTTTCAGCATTTCGACTTCATAACAATATAAATAAACCTATTGAATTTTTCTGAACAATGGGCTGGAGCATTTGAATCTTTTTTAAACAAGTAAATTTCTTACTGATGGCAGCTCCATGGTGTTTGCAGCAGTTTTATCCTACAGCAGATTCCACCCATTCACTATACTTTCTGAGTTGTCCTACAAGCAAGCAGATGCTTTAACGTTGTCTGTCTTCCGTGCCGTTCCTGTACGTTTGCTATTAAAATACATTACACTATTTTAAAAAGACATTGGAGCTGGGAGGGGGTGGGGTGACTCCAGGCCCCTGCCATTGAGGCCACAGAGAAGGGTATAAACGGCTGGAGGTGGCACAGGGTCATGCTGAAGAAAGACGACCTCGGACAGGTATTTCCTTTTCCTGTCATCTCGCTATGCCCAGTGAAATGGGAAGCAAGCCCACCCTGCTCTACACGGCTGCAGGGGCTTGAGAAGGCTGGGGGCCCACCACCCTTTCAAGGACAGAGCCTTGTGCTGACACAGCCCCTGGGGTCCCCACTCCTCAGGCTGAGCTGTCAGATTAGGCCCGGACTTCACTGAGAGAACTTCTTCAGTTCCATGGAGACAGGGACAGCGGAGACCTCAGCAGGTGCAAACAAGCAAACTAGAAATTCACGATTGCGCATGAGAAGGTCCCATGGGAGCTGTTAACGCGTTCACCGAGCACCGGCCTCGGCGGAGTGCTCTGCGCACCTGACCGTAGGGCCACAGGGCCCGCCTGTCCTGTGCCTGTTCTGTACCTCGGTGCTAAACAATGGAGAAGGTTTGTCTCATGTCCCCTTGTTGCTGACGTTATACCTAAAGCCCTGCGAACTTCAAGTGGACACCATCATGAAAGGATAGCATTCCAACGCTTCTGCATTTGATTTTGAAAGTCAGCTCATAACCTCTCAGGTGTTTTAAATCAAGTTAACACTGCTCTTATGACTGGCCAGCCTGTGAGGAGATACCATGCAAGTAACTGAGACCGCTTATCACACACAATTCTGACAACACAGCCCAAAATGAATTTTTAGAGGAACACGGAGTTCCCTCAAGTATAAGATAAGTGAAGCCTCCTAGGACACAGTCCTTCCAGGTTAGCCTTACATTGATGGTGAACCACCCTCTGCTTTAGTCTTGTAAAATGTTTATTTAGTGAAGATCCTGGTGACTTCTTGATGTGAGAGAGTATGAAGGTCACAGACTAGCCCTGAGCAATCTTGCTGATAATGTTTAACCTGAATCTAATGGAGGCCTCACTTCCAGTTCACAGTAAATAGAGTAGGAAGGAACCCATAAAATGATCCCAGGTGAAAACAGCCAGACACGCTGAAACTGCAGGAAGGGCTGGTACATGCTCTTGTTGTGACACAGCAGCCATTCCCAGCCAGTTTGTTCTGTGCCCATTTCCCACAAAGCAGCTGAAAGACCCCCCTTTTTTTTTTCTCCAATTACAGTTTGCATTCAATGTTATTTTGTATTAGTTTCAGGTGGTTAGACAATCATATTCTTTACAAAGTGTCCCCCTCGATATTTCCAGTACCCACCTGGCCCCACACAGTTATCACAACATTACTGATTTCCCCGCCTCCCTTGCAGCTAGAGGCTATCAGAGATCCAGTTCTGGCCAATGAGAAGTAAGGGGAAATCTGCTGGGTGGCTTCTAAGAAAGATTTCCTCCTTGATAAAAGGATAAAGGAACATAAGCCAAGCCCCATTTGCCCCATCGCCCTTTCTTCCTGCCTAGGATGCTGTCATGTGAGAAAGTGGTATTGGGAGCGATGACAATCATTGTTAGCAGACACTGAGTATATTAGTTATCTATTGCTATGCCACAAATTACCTAAAAACGTATGCCTTAAAATGACAAATATTTATTATCTCACGCAATTTCTGTGGATTAGGAACCCAGAAATGGCTTAGCTGGGTAGTCTTGGCTCAGGGTCTCTCAGTAGTGGAGCTGATAACAAGGGTTGCAGACATCTCAAGGGTCATTAGGGTGGAAGAAGCCACTTCCAAATACACTGTTGTGATTGTTGGGAGTCATCAGTTCTCAGCTGGCTGTTGATAGCAAGCTTCAGTGCCTCACCCTGTGGGCCTCTCTATTGGGCTGCTCACAAGAGGACAGCTTGCTTTTCCCAGAGTCCAGAGTAAGAGATTCAAGGGAGTGAAAGAGAGTTAGGGAGCTAGAGCTAGAGCTAGTGATAGCAAGAGAGAGGGAGGGAGAGGGAGAGGAGAGAGAGACAGAGAGAGAGAGACAGAGAGAAGAGACAGTGTGAACCCAAGATGGAAGTCATAGTCTTTTTATAACTTAATCTCAGAAGTGATGCCACCCCTTCTGCCATATTCGCACCCCCCCTACATTTTACCACGGCCAAGGCCACACAGACCAACCCCAGTAAAAAGTGGGAGGTGTGAATACCAGAAGGTGGAGATCATTAAGGGCCAATTTGGAGGATGGCTACTACAAACTTCTGAGGACAGCAGAAGAGACAGAAAGAGCCTGGGTCCTTGAGGAGATTGTCGAGTGACTACACCAAGCCCCCAACCATTTGTCCCCTTCCTGTTGTATCAGTTAATTGAATGCCTTTATTGATTAGCCACTGTTCATTTGACATTTGCTGCTGAAAACCTCATTAAGTAATGAATGCAAGGACTGTTAAATATTTCTAGTAAAATGTAGGAATGTTATCTTGAGAAGAACAAATAGAATATGCCCTTCGCTTTTAGTAAAAGCCAAAGAAATACTTTAAGGTATAGATAGTTTGTTATTATAGGTGAAGTAATCCTGATTCATAAAGAGTCTGAAAATTTTAATCAGAAAATTTTTATTACACTTTTTAGAAATTATTTAATAACTATTCTTTCATTAGAAGAAAAATAATATTTTTCTGTTTCCTATTCCTCTTGAAAAATAAAGTGGCATTCTGCTAACTAATTGAACTTGCCTTTCAAGGTGATGTCATTTTTGAATTCTTGACCAACATATAGATATATCCTCTGTGGGATGCAAGTGTTTACACCTTTCCTAAAAAGTCAGCAATTTTAAAAATAAGACTTAAGGACATAGGAGAAAACTGGACAGAGTTGACACAGGGACAGAGCTTGCTGGCATCCTTCCATGCTGTCCTTTCATATGACCTTGCGATCATTCATGCAGCCTAAATCATATCTTCTTGATGTGAAATGGCTCAAGTCCACAGTAAAGTATCAGAAATAGAACAGCAAACAATGACCTACCAGGCAGAATAAACAAATCTTAACATTTCACCACATCTCAGTCAAATATTTGTTTGGTTTTAAAGAAATAAAATATCACAGAGAGAGGTGAAAAAAACCTCACAGATGCAGGTGAAACCTCCTTTGAATTCTTTCCTAATCTTCCCCACTCTCCCTCCCATAGGAAACCATGTCCCAGATTGGAACTTTCCCTTCCATGTCTTTACATTTTTATTATATGAATATATTTCATAAACAATACATTAGTATTGTTTTATACACATTCTTAAATTTCATGTGAGCCAACACCTTGATTTATTCTGTAACTTGCCATATCCATTCGCTGTTGTGAGACTTGGTTCTGGTCTTTTCCATCTTACTGCTTTTGGTAACCTGTTATGAGACCAGGGGGTGTCTTCAACATTCAAGTTGTTTCCAAAGTTTCATTAGAACCAACCAACCTTGTATACATCTCCCTTTGTATCAGATAGGAATTTTTCAGGTCACAATGTGGGTGTATGAATTGTACCCACAGAATTTTAATTTATGGAGATGACTGAGTGATGACATGGAGAGACTAATACCACTGAAAAGAAGATTGTTATTACTTACATTTCTGGAGACAAGGGACATGCCATGGCACACGGGGCCACATGGCGAAGCACCAGGTTTGGGCAGGAGGCAGAAGGGATGAGTTTAGGATTGGCTGGTTTGAGTAATGTCGGAGGGCTCTCTAGTTGTTGGGACCTGGTCCTGGTGATTAGGGCAGAGGAATATTGCTCCTGAAGCCAGATAGAGGCGGTGGGCTCCGACTGGTTAGTATACATATGAAAAGGGTGCGCCCAGCCCTTTTCTGTCCCTAAGACTTGGCTAGCCCTGGGAGGGGCAATGTCTTCCCAATTAGGGAGGCCACAAATGCCAGAGCATCAAGAATATACAAAAGAAGAAAACCCAGTTAATGCAATGGGCACTTCTTCAGTTTGACCAGCTGTTGGCAAGTTGCTCTCCAGAGTGGTTGTGTCAGTTTACACCCTACTGAGAGTTTATAGGAGATCTAATTGCTTTGCTTCTCTTGGTATTGCCAGGATAAAATACTTTCACCAACCTGAGGGGTGTGAAATGCTATCTTGTTGTTGTTTAATTGAGATTATCTTGATTATTCATGAAGCCGGGTATCACTGTGATAGGTAATTAGACAGACATGAGCAGAGTGAGGGCCAGGTACAGAGGTCACCAGGATGGAAAAGCCCTGGATGCCTAGCAAAGGACAATTGTAGGGTGGGACCTCGCCCCCAGGGGGCCCTTTCCTCCCCTAGTATACCACCGGTCACGGGGTTTGGACCCCCTGACCTTTCCTCCCTAGAGATAACATTTAGGCCTCAGTTGTGTTTTAGCTCCAGGCCCAGAAGAGCAACAAAACCAGCCACAGCTGACCTCAGGAGACCAGATGCACTGGATAATCACATACACACACACACACACACACACACACACACGACCAGATGCACTGGATAATCACACACACACACACACACACACACACACACACACACACACACACGGCCCCGGAGCCAACCTATCAACCAATGGAGACCACAGTCCTGAAAGGACACACCTGGAAATCTGCTGAATATTATAGTGATAGTCCCCTGGGACCTCCCCTAAACTCTCCACCCTTAAAACCTTTAGGACAGAGGACCCAGTGCTCTCCCTCTCGGGAGCATGCCTGTGACTTTCCCTCTCCTTGCCCCCCAGGCACGTTGGCATTAGCATTAGCTTCCTCACTCCCAAGTTCCAAGGGCCCTTCCTTTGCCTCTATAACTTGTTTCCTAAGCCCGTTTCTTCTAGGAATTACTTTTTCTACCTCTGTGATTAACAAAATAAATGTTTTCTTATAGTTTGGGTCTGAATTCTTTCCTAGCCAGAACCCAAGTACCGAGGTTGCTGAATCCAACTCCAGTCTGACCCCACCAGACTAATACCCAGTGCCGTTCCCACCACCTACAACAATCATTTAATTCATCCATTTGTTATAAAATGGTATGAAGCTGGAAAATTTTCAGGACAAGTGGAATAGGGAAACTGAGACACATAGTTACACAGCATTTTGCAGCCACCCAGTAAATCCCATCTTCCCTAAATCAAGGGCACTTCAGAGTAAAAGGCTGGCACTTCTCCCCAACCAGAGGATAAATAGCTTAAATAACCCTACTCAGGGATAATTTATTATCTGTTATTACAGATAACAGAAATCCAATTAGTGCCATTTGCCAGACACACTCAAGGGCAGGCAAAAATAAGAGAATAAATCCCATTTTGGTACCTCAGCAAAAAGCTGATGAATATTCTATTGATCTGCCCTTAGGACATCCCCTAAACGCCTAGCCTTTAAAACCCCTGAAAATGAAGGTCCCAATGTGCTCTCCCTCCAGGAAGCATGCCCATGCCATTCCCTTCCCCCATAGGCACGTGTCCCCTAACCTCTAAGGGACCCCATGAGACTTGCCACCAGGGAAGCAATGGGCAGTGAGTGGCAGCTCGTCCCGGGCTAACCCCCGAGCCTGTCTCCAAGGCCCCCTTTCCCCGTGAGCCAAAGCAGCCCGGCCTGGGCCCTCCTGTCGCTTCTCCTGTGCCCTTCCTTGTTTCATTGCCCTAAGTATACCTTTGGCTGCAGTCAATAAATTCTTGCTTTCTTTCCTACACTGTCTCTTGATTGAAATCTCTCTCAAGAAGACAAGAAGTGCGGTCTTCTCCCGTCTCCCCTGTAACACATTCCTCATTCTGGATTCCTCTTTTCCTCTTTTCATTTCTTAGCCTTTTCCCACTAGGGTGGTGGCAGTGTTTGTCTTTTTAATAACGTGTAGATGTTGGTACTAATACTAGCTAATATGAATAACATGAATATAAACAATTGAGTGCATTGCAAATATCTCCTCCCAGTTTGTGGCTTGTCTTTTAACCTTTTAATATTGTCTCTATGGTACAGAAGTTTACAATGTACCATATTCTTCTTTATGATTTATATTTTTTATGTTTTAAAGTCATGAAGACCATCTTCCATAGGAAGTAGTCTTGGTTATTTTAAATTATTTAATGACCAAGCCTAAGCTATTCGTTCCGTCTTCATTGAAGAACTGCAGTCTGGTGGGCAATTTGGCACCACCTATTTCAAAATAAATGCCTGTAGAAATACTCACAGAAGTCCCCCAAAATATATACAGCACCAATTGTAATAGCAAAAGCCTAGAAGTAACCTAAACACCAGTGGGAAGCTAGTTACGTGAATTGTGGTTCAGAAATATAATGTAATTCTCTGTAGTCACAGAAAAGAATGAGGGAGACCTGGGTGGGCTCATACAGAAAGTTCTCCAAGATATATTGGTAAGCAGGAAAAATAAAATAAAAAACAAAGATCCAAACAATTCATAAGCTACCATTTATGTCAAACAGGGGGGAAAAAAAAGATTCTCTCTGCGTATCCATGTAAATTTCAGAAATAAAACTACTGGATGATTACTTGTGAGGGGCGAGCTGGGGTGGGGGGGGAGGGAAGCCCATTTTCACTGCCTGTCACTTGTGCTGTTTCATTGCTACTTTCCTTACAGTGCACAAAGCGGAGCTGCCTGGGTTGGTCCCATTGCTCTAAGTTGCTGTTTGTCTGGCATCTGAAATAGTCTGAGGCCAGGAGGGCCTTTGGCTGCAGTAGCTGGGGAGCAGCTGATTTGTTAGCAATGGGGTGGGGGTGAGGGCAGCCGGGCTCTGCAGGCAGAGCTGGTGGGGTTCGGGCTTGCTCGGGCCTGGGGGCGGGGGCCCTGTCTGTGAGCCAGGGGGAGGGGCTGGGAGAGGTGAGGATGGGGGTGTCTGTGCCATGGGAGTGGGGGGACAGAGGATGGAAGGTTGGGGCAGGTGTGAAGCAAGAGGATCCCCCCAGGTCCCTGCAGCCCCGAGACTGGCTGTCTGACTCCCTCGGCCTGGGCCACTCTGGGGCTGTGTGACAGCCGGGTAGGAAGAAGCCCTGCGCACACATACCCCCCACTGGAGGAGGAGAACCCCCACCTCAGAGCTTCCGGCAGGCAACTCTCCGGAGAGGAAGGAAAAGCAAAGTCACCCTCAACGCAGGGAAAATACTCATCCAACCAGCGAGAACCGAAGGACCCCCAGCTTACCCTCGTTGAGGGAGAAGAAGGGGAAGGGCTGGGCCTGACATCCACAGGACAAAGTTAAAATGTGCCCCAGGGATAAGTGCCACCCTCGGGCCGCCAGAGCAGCTGGTTGGGGGCAGGGGCTGTCTGGGTTCAAATCACTGCCAGGTCGATTCCACTTCTGACGCTTTTAACATTTCTGCGTCTTAGTTTTCTTATCTGTAAAATGGGGAAACGATCCTACTAACCCCCTGGGGGGTTGTCCTGGCATATGGTGCTTACAAAGTGCTAACCCTGTAAATTTTTATATTTTTTTTGTAATCTGTATTTACGGCCTCTGTAAATGCACCACAGTGGGGACCCGGGCAGGGGCTGGGCAGCGTGGAGACTGGGCCTGTGTGAGGCGCAGCAACAAGCCGGCAGCCCGAAGATCAGGCCCCGCTGGTCCATTTCCAGGCCCCAGCTTGCGGCGGGTCCGCCAACACCGTCCCCTCTCTCCTCCCCCGCAGGGAGCGGGCGCATCAGGGGCTCCCCGGGGAGGGAACGCTTTGTGCTCTCACCTCCCTGGCTGCTCCCCGGGCTTGACCGTGAGCCCCGAAGGGAAAGACACGGTACATAAGAGGATCGCAATGCACGGCTGTCAAACAAATACTTGTTGAAAGGAGCAAGGGGTCCTGGCCTGTTCCCTGTCGCAGCAACCCTGGAAATGACCCCCCCAAACCGGGCAGTCATTGGAAACGGTAAGTACAATGATTATAGAGAAAGGTAGAGAAAGGCTTGTGATGTAACCTTAGAAAAACAAAAGAAATCAAAATGGTCCGGACGCGATGGGGATCCATCCCGATATTTTAAGTGCAAACACAAAGTTTAGAAAAGGGGTATAATATGCTATGGTTTGTGTAAAGAGGGGAAGGAATAGAACTTCGCCGGCAGCGTGAGCAGGAAACACCTGAGCGACAGCGAGACTGACGGGGCCTCTCCGGAGGGGCCCAGAGGCGGGCAGTCGGGAGGCGAGTCACTGACAACACTTTTGTCCCTTCTGAATGTTGAAACATGAGCATGTTTCTGATTCAAAATTCAAATAATTTAAAACTCTTCCTGGCACATAACAAAGTAAAATAGATCAATATACATTTTTCTACTATATTCCTCAGCTCTAAGGCACTTGTCTCCCCTCTCCGCACACAGGCGTTTTACTTTCTGATACCGGGATAGACCTCACAATCCATGGGCATTCTTACCAGTTTCTTGTGGTGTTTGTTTTGTTTTGTTTTTCCCAACTGAGCCAATTGCTGGGAGAGACACCTGCGGTGCCCGAGTAAGTGTTGTCTCAGTTTTTGACAAACTGTCCCAGGAAGGTGAGTACCCCAGGAAAAATCCAAGGCAGATGAGTCTTTCCTTGTAACCACAGCTGAACTTAGGGCCCAGGGCTTCAGGTTTGATAATTATTTAAGCTGAACTAAGCTGAGGAAGCGGTTATTTGCATGGGCTTATGGGTGTAGCAGGTTATGCCTTCCTCTAAAACCACTGATCGTCTCCTAAAAACACTTAAAAATATGTTTTTTAAAAACTGTGGAAAAGATATAAACATACCAGTAAGGACCATTCTGAAGAAGAAGGGTTCCTACAGTCCCGCCACATGTGGTTGTCACTGTTGCAGCCCCTTTCACATGCCACGTTTTTCTGCGCTGCATTTCCTTGGTCCTAAAATTCCATCAAGGTTAGGACTCAGCATCAATTTAGTAAAAGCTTTAAACTGAAGTTTTGGTCCAAACCATTGCCATGGTCACAGGCTGGTTGTGGAGTTGGAAACACTGATGAAGCCCAGTGCCTGCCGGTTGGGCTGCCACAGTGGTGAAGCGCACTGAGCGTTGTGACCAAAAAGTGGCCTGGCAGCCTTGCTGCTTCCCGATACCCCGCAGGACCCATTCTGACACATGCTCTGTGGATAAAGGATTTCTTAATCAAATGAATATGTTTATGAAATATTGTGGGTAAAAGATTGTGATAAATTGCAGATCCACAACGCAAACCTTCATTTTAAAGGTACTGAAAAGTCCTGTGTGGCAAGTTCCATTGGTTTCCAGCCTAACAGCCATTTCCATCTTTTTCCTGGCTAATCAAACCCTAATTCTGTTTACCCTCTTCAGGGCAAACAACTCCCAGAACAAAGGGGTTAAGAAAGAGCAGATGAACACAATTCTGGCCAATAAGACAGAGAATAATCCACTGGGGAGTTCTGAGAAAGTCTTTGTTCTTCAAAAAGAGACTAACGAAAATGCTGCATTCAGCAATGTCTGAGCAGCTCCTAGTGAACCACAAACCATTTCACAGAATTATGAAAAGCAACCATGAAGACACTGGAGAGTCGCCAAAGCACACAGATAGTGGAGCACAGATAGTGGGGAGGAGTCAACACTTGAAAGAAGGGAATAGCCCGGGATAAGCTTTTCATTTTTTGTAGCTTTTTGCCTGAGTCCTGTGGGGTGGTTAAACCAAGGCTAGAAGCCCACAGTTGTGCCCGTGTGAAAAGCCGGAGAGCAGAGTTTTGGTGACCACGCAGCTGGAAAGTGAGGAGAGAAGCCCTGGGAAGGATAAAAAACCACGAGGGCAGACCCCAAATGTAGATTCTGTTCAAATCTCTGAGCCCCACGTGTGCAGGACAGACTGAGACCTCAGCTCCCACCTACCAGAGAGGAGACAATACATGCAGTTGGAGAGTTCAGCCAAGTCAGCTGACTGCTGAAACAAAAAAATTAAAAAATAAAACAAATAAATAAAAAAGCAACACTCTTCAGAAGCACAAAAGGAGTCCCGAGCGTCTACTACATATTATTTGCCATGTTCAGAATACAACCCAGAGGTCCCTGACATCAGATTCAGAAGAGTAAAGTAACACTTGTTATATTGAGTTTTACTAGTCGTGTAGTTGGGGGAACGGTTGCCAAGTCACCGTCCATATACTCGTAGCTTCAGGTGATGCAGACTTTTGATGTCTCCCAAACCGGGAGGTAGATCCTTTGAATATCCTGTAGCAGTCGCTCCTAGGATTGCGCTCCTCTCTTCATGCCCGAGCCTGCCCTGTCCCTCAGGAGGGGAGATGACAGTCCAGTTCCCACGGCAGCCCCTCCCCTCTGCGTAGTGACAGCCCAGCCAGGCCTCAGCTCCAGCGGGAGCCCGAACCCAAGGCTCAGGGTTAAGTAAACTCAACAGCCAGGATAATGGGGCCCTGGTGTGGGAAGCCAGATAGGTCTTTACATCAGCCCTGCAAGAGCTTTCTCATTCCATTCCAGCTAGGATGGCCCCTTCTAATCAGGGGACCAAGACCAGGGTGACAATAGACTGTGGTCGACAATAATTGGAGCTTAGTAAGAAAAGAACAGAAACATTTATTTATCAAGAAACTGTAGTATTGTTTAAATTTAAGAGTTTATTTTTTTTTAATAATTCATGATCTTGGATTATTTACTTGTTTTACTATTGAATGGTTACTTGGTTTAGCTGTTTGAAAAAGGGTTGTGACTTCGTTTTTTAGAAAAGATGAAGAAACATAATGCTTTCTAGCTCAGTGGCCAGTATCTACAACATAACCCTATTCAGACCATGCAAGCTCAGAACAAAAGCAACACATCGTAACTGTAAGCGAGCTAAGATGGAAAGGACAGTCCTGAGGGCTCAGCTCAAGGTGAAAATAGCCATAGTATGTACACGAAGTTCTTCCCTCAGGTCTTGCCTTTTTAATAAACAAAATTCTCAGATGCAATGACTGAACCGTTTTGTTAACTGGATTCAAGGGGTTCTCCACTCGGTGCTTTATTCAAAAGGCGAGATGAGGTCGTTACAAGTAGCTCTATTTAAGTAAAGGAGAAGGGCTTCGCAGCCAAAGCTCTGCAGCCCGAAGGGAGGCTCAGTCATTGCTTACAGACGCTGTTTGGTTAATTGCCTGTTGATTTCTTCTTTGTAGTTGGCTACATTTACCCAGTTGTTATCGTCAGCTCTTCCTGTTTTCTGCTGCATCTGCCAAACACTGTGCTACATTTTGACATTTAGCAAGAAATAACACTTAGAACTGCCCAGACCTTGAGACCCTTGTCTTACCTGTTTGGCTATTTATGAAGAATTATAGTAGTTATGTCTTAGGTGAGGCTGACCACTTTCGATTTATCTTTGAACTAGCGATTCTACTTCTGGAAATGTATTCTGAGGAGATAATCTAAGGCATAGGAAGAGCTCTAGCCAGCATGGCTGGCTTGGCTCAATGGTTGAGCATTGACCTAGGATCCAGGAGATCGAGATTTGATTCCCGGTCAGGGCACAGGCCTGGGTTGTGGGCTTGCTCCCCAGTGGGGGGGTGCAGGAGGCAGTGGATCAATGACTCTCATCACTGATGTTTCTCTCTCTCTGAAAAATCAATAAAAAATATATTTTAAAAAAAAAGAAAAGAAAAGCTGTAGCCAAAAGAGCTCATCGCAGTCCTGTCTTAAACAGTCAAGCATCGGAAGCCCGCAGCATCTGAGATAAGGGAATGACCTACGGTCTACCCACCTAATAATATGTGAAGTAGCCATGTTTTAAATGATGTTTACATTTAAAGTATATTTGGTATTGAACTAGATTGTCCTCTGTTGCCTTTCCATCTAATACAGCAATTTTCAACCAATGTGCCACAAGATTTTTAAAAACATGCAATATCGGACTATTTAGTCAGGGCCACTGACCTCTTTTCCCTTAGACTGTCAAATTTTTTAAAATGACAACAGCCAACAAAACAAGAGCTGTTGGGTATGAATGAATAAAAATTATACCTGTTTTTTTTGTGTGTCAGGCAAAAAATATATTTTTTGGTGTGCGGCAGTTTTAGTAATTACTTTATGTATGCCAGGAGATGAAAAGGGTTGAAAATCGCTGATCTCATACATGAAAATGGTTGAAACAAAGTTAAAAAGAAAAGTTGTAAGGCAAAGATTATTTGTAAAACACTAGCTATAAAGTTTGGTCTTGGATATATTAAGAAGGGCCCACCTAGACTGTGGTCACCTCTCCATCCAAACCCAAAGCCCAGACATGCCTCAAATCCCACCCCCTCCAGCGGGCTGTCCTGCCTCGCCCGCCCGCCCTCCGGGCCCTTGGCCTGGCTGCCTTGTAAAGGTGGCACTTTCATTATGTGTCCCTCCCACCGGGACCCTTGACACCAGTGCCTGGATTTTTACAACTCTTCTACTCTGCACAGCACACAGCTCAACCCCTGTACCCAACCGATCACCAAGTCCTGTGCCTTTTGTTCCTGGCTGTCCCAGCTCTATCCCTTCCTCTCTGTCCCTCGGGTGAAGGGCTGTGCCCGTCTCGCACAGGGGTTCCCACAACACGGTAGCTATCAACACTGTACCAGTTACGGTGTTTTCAGCTAGTAACAGAAAACTCACTCCAGGGTAGCCTAAACAATGAGGGAAATCTATTCTTTTTATTTGGGAGAAAAAACTCTTCCCAGAAGCCCTCCAGGAGACTGTCCCTCAGGGTCCACTGGTCATCCAGGCCTTGGCTGCAGGGAGGCTGGGGAAACCATCGCAGGGCCTGTGCAGTCGCTCTGGTGGGTGCAGGCTTTGCCAGCAGGAAGGAGAGAAGGGTGGAGGGGCATTTTCCATAGGGTGGGGAACCTGCTTCGGTCTCCTCGCCCCTTTCATCCATTCTCAACACTGCCCTTATGTGTTTATAAATTCATTAAATCCATGATGTACCCATTGGATTAGTCCATCAGGCTCGGCTCGCTTAGGTTCCAGTGACGGTCCTCAAGCCCCTGGAGCTTGCAATACCGGGGTTGGTTTCACGGGCCCCAGCAGCAGGGGGGAGGGAGAGCGCGGAGATACCAGCAGCTCTTGCCAGCTCCCGCCTGGCATTAACACGTATCCGTTCTGCTCCCATTTTATTGGCTAAAGCAAGTCACAAGCCACACCTGACTTCAAAGGGACACAAAAGTGAGATCATCCTTTGAGCAGGATGAACAGCACTAACCATCACCACGGACTCAGCAAATATTTACTGAGCACTGGCTAGGTGAGGGGCTGGAGGAAACCAAGCACTGTATCTGTTCGGAAAGCATTTGCAGTCTAGAAGGAATCCCCTCCCCCTCCCTTATGCCTTCGTGCTACCGTATAAAGACTTCAGTCGGACCACCGGTTACATTTTTATTGCATTAAGAAAAAGAAGAGCGTGGCTGTCTGCCCGAACAGGCTGTGAAACCTAATACCTAGAATGGTGCCCACACGAACAGAAACTTAATGAATGTTTGTGGAATGAGGTAGGAGATAGGATGGGCTCAGCTACGAGGAACAGGAAGCCTGGCTGATGGGGCCTTAAACAAACAGTTTGCATTTTCCCATCGCAAGACGTCTGACAGCCGGCAGCTGCTGTGGTCGGCTTCTCTTTTCTGCTCCTCCAGGACCCGGGCCCTTCCCAGGCTTACACTATGATATGCTTGGCTCGTGGGCTTTTCCTCCGTGTGACTGTGCCTCATAGTCACAAAACGGCTGCCACTGTTCCGCCTGACGTGTTCATATTTAAGGTGGGAAGGAAAAGAAGGGGCAGGGGCAAGGGGCTGTCCTCTGGGGACTGTCCCTAGAAGTCACCAACCAGTAGCTTATGTCTCACGGCCATCCCAAGCTCTGAGCGAGGCTGGGACAGAGGATGTCTGAATTTCCAGAATCTGTGGTTGGCGATGGCAAAGAAGGGCTAGAACGGGTTGGGGAGCCAACCAGAAGGGATCACCGCAAGTGGAGAATATATGCTCAATAAATATTTACTGGTGGAAGTTTAAATTTTTATGACCTGGTTCATTATTGATTTTTTTTTTTTTAATTTCAATTATAGTTTATATTCAACATTATTTTATATTAGTTTCAGGTGTACAGCATAGTGGTTTTATTGATTTTTAATAACGTGAAGGGCCCTCAGCATTGTTGTGACTAACCAATATTGAGTACATCTGTTTGTGCTGGGCACCATGCCAAGCAAAGTATGTGAATTGTGTCATTTACCCTTCGCAATACTTATGACACAGGTATTATCAATCTCTGTTTTACATATGAAGAAACTGAATCTCAGAGTAGTTAAGCAACTTGTCCAACTTGTTCAATAACCAGCTAGTAAGTGATGCAACAGGGGTTTGAACTTCAGTGTCTGACCCCAGAGCCCAGGTCCCTACCCTAGAACTTTAGAATGAGGTCTGAGATAGGATGGGCTGGAGGAGAACAGGGAGCTCCTCAGACCCGAGCCCTGGAATTTTGTGGTGCTGAGGCCCAGAGGTGGGAGGTAACCAGCTCAAGGTCGCACAGCAGGCCCAAGTCAGAACCAGGCCCAGGACGCAGGACTCCCAGGCTACTGTTCTTTCTGTCACACTGGGCTGCCTCTGTTTAGGGACCTCATGTTAGTTTGCTGATCTTTATTTTATTTTATTTTTAAAAATATTTTTTTATTAATTTCAGAGAGAGGAAGGGAGCGGGAGAGAGAGAGAAACATCAGTGATGAAAGTCATTGATCCGCTGCCTCCTGCACACCCCCTACTGGGGATTGAGCCCGCATATCTGGCTTGTGCCCTGACCGGGACTCGAACCCTGACCTCCTGGTTCATAGGTCGACGCTCAACCACTGAGCCACACCAGCCGGGCAGTTTGCTGACCTTTAAAAAGACAAATGGCCAAACGTGGGGTCCTGTGGACGATTCTGTTTAAAAACATGTATTTGAGTTAAGGTTTGGCACAAGTTAGGAGTTGTTTTTTTAAAGTAAAAACTTGAGTATCAGCTGGTTCAAACTCTCTTACCCGTCTCAGTGGCGACTCCAGTCTGCAGTGTTTGCAGTTCCTCAGTGACAAGACAAAGGACAGAGCGTGACGGTCAGAGAGCCTCAGCTGGGACCTACAGACGCCACACTCCTGCCCCAGAAACGCCTTGTCCGCGGCCTGCGAGCGCGTCCTCGGCGCATCGTCGGGAAGCCTGGTGGCAGATGGGACGCGTGTGGTTCGAATCCTGCTCTACCCCCTTCTCACGGTGAGAAGGAAGCGGAGCTGCGCGCAGAAAGCACCTGGGCCGGGTGGGACCCGCTGAGCGACAGTTCCCTGTCCCCCTGCCTGGGTCCCCGCTACTCCCCCCGTGCCAGCACCCCGTGTAACAAGCAGCGCCTGCCTCGCCCACAAGCCTCACGGCCCTTTGTCAACAGAACTGAAATCTTCCAGGGACAAGCCTGCTGGATTGGAAGTCATTTCGGTGGCGCATTTAGGACCCTAGGGGCGGAGTCATAAGCACAGGCTCTTGAATGACACAGGGGTGTGAATTCAGACTCTGTCCCTTCCTATGTGTGTAGTTGTGCCACCTCCTTGTGTCTCGGTTTCCCTCGCAACACAATGGGGTTAGTGACAGTGCCCGCCTCGGGCTGCCGTGGGATCGATGCGGGGACGTGTGCGGACGGCTGCCTGGGTGTCGAGTGGTAAGCACGTCGCCCGTCCAAGCTCGTTCACGGCGGTTTTCCTCCGAGTTTCAGCGGGTTAGAAGCGCATCTTCCTTGTTTCCTGTAAGGTAGCGACAACCAGGCGAGTGACTGCCTGTGACGGCGAGTGAGGTGGGCAGCAGGCAGGCAGAGAGCCCAGGGCCGCAGGGCAGGAGACCTGGGTTCGAGTCCTGGCTCTGCCGCCAGTGCCCACGTGTCCTCCTTTCTCTGGCTTCAACTCCCTGCCTGTAAAATCTGAGGGGTGAAGGAGGTGGCTGGTCTGGTCATTCCTGGCCTTAGACGTCCTTGCTAATCACGGCCACCCAGCCATCCTCTCGAAGCCTGAGGTCACCAAGACTCCCAACAGTTCAGCGAAGGTTCCGAATCCTGTCATTCGGGCTTGAGAATGAAGAACTCTTTCAGGACCTCCTCCCGGACCAAGAAGAGCCAGTTAGGGGGAACCAGCAGCCTCCCCTTGGGCAAAGCTGAGCAGTCCCCAGGCTTGTCATCTTCATCCCGCCTTCCCACCCTCCTCTGGCTCCCCTTGGGCACCATGTGGCTCCCTCTTCCACCTTCCCCCCAGATATTACCGTAAACTTGCTCTCAGGTCCTTCCCCACCTTCTGAAATTCATTCAACAAGCATCACATTCACCAAATGTGCACCGCTGTGCGCCAGGCCTCTCCGGGGGTGGGCAGAGGGCACAGCCTGCTCGTGGGGCCGACACTGTGGGGCCGACACTGTGGGGCCAGACAAAGCAGATGCACTCAAGCAGGAGGGACAGCGGAGCAGGCGGGGAGCGGGGAGGAGGGCTTGCCTGCGCTGGGGTTTTGCGGAGTGAGTACGATCTAGGAGGCTCGAGGTGCGGGAGGGGAGGGTGTACAGAAGGACTAACTGGCCATGGAGCTGAGGCTGAGCAAGGAGGGGAGGGGGGCCTTGAAGGGGGCGGTGAAAGTGGTGAGGCCTGCGGGCTGGGGGGCCGTGGGGGTGTAGGCTTGAAGGCACGGGCTAGGAAGAAGTTGAACATGGAATCCCGGGAGGACCTGGAGTTTGCCCGTGGGGCGGAGTAGCTGATCCAGGGAAGACGGGCCTGGTGGCGAAAGCACCCAGCAGGGTCGCAGGATGAGCTGGGGAGGCAGAGAGGTGGAGCTGAGCCCCTCCGGGAGTTTGTAAAGCAGGGACAGCTGTGGAGTTTGTGAGGACACGTGTGACAGTGCAGTGCAATGTGATATTTGGGGGAACCTCTTTTGTTTTGATAATAGGAGCTAAAGGAAGGGAGAGAGCTGTCTATGTTGGGTGGAGCAGGCCTGAGCACTCAGGTTGAGAAATACCCGGGAGCATGCTGTTTGGTCAGGATCACAGCTGCCAGCCCAGGGCACGGCGCTCTGCTTGTGCAACGCTGCGCAGCTCTGCGCTGCCGGAAGGTACTAAGCTTTCTAAGGGTGAAGGAACTTCCTGTCACCCCTGAAATACCAAGGACACAGCCACTTGAAATAATATTATAATGATAATTTGTTAGTATCATCTATCGAAAGCCATCGATTGAGAGGCAATAGTAGAGGAGTTAAGGGCATGGGTTAAAACCCCAGCTCTGCTGTTTATATTACTCGCTTAACCTGCTCTGCACAGCGGCAATACTAACAGCACCTACCCCTCCCGTTTCTGAGAAGCAAATGAGGCTAATAATACGTGTAGAGACTGCACTGTGAGAGCTCAAAAAACGTTGGCCAGATATTTTAATCTTTTTAATCCTTGTTGGCAAAAGCAGGCTTCAAAGGCCCTGTGCCATTAGTGTTTCTGTGTGTGGAAAACCAGCCAGAGAGTAAAGCTGAGGTCCAGGTCCTTCCTCTGCTCATTGCACTTTGACAGCCACTGGGAGGCAGTGTGGCCCAGGGGGCAGCGTGGCCCAGGGCAGCCCGGAGCCCCGGGAATCCCTTCCTCCTCAGCCTGCGAGGCCAAAGGCAAGGCAGGGTGCCTCAGAGCCCCAGCTTCCCACCCGTAAAGTGGGGAGGGTCATTCTGCCAGGCCCACACAAGGTGGTTTTGAGGACCAAATGAAGAAATGTTCCATGAAGGTAAATGGTAACTCACTGGAAAAGTGTGTGCAACTCAGCGGTTGGACTGTCCGCCTACTGCGGTTGAGCTCGGCCTGCGCCCTCCCCAGAGCCGTAACCAGAAGACAGGCCACTGACCAGATAACCAGTCCGTGGGACAAAGTGCTGGCGGTGTGGGTGGGGGGAGTATTGGATTGCAGAAGGAATAAGTATTTTTACAGTTAAGTCTATGAACAGATTTGGGGAAAATATAATGAAGAGTGCCGAGTGTGGTCAGCAACATGCAATATGACCTGAGGTCAAGGCTGTTTGGAATGGTTTGTAGCTGCAGGTTCAGAGGCCCTGCACACCCACTGAAGAGAGGGGGTGGACAGATGGGCCATAAGGCAGAAGAAAGAAAAGCTCTTTGTGAACTCACCTGGGGAGACTGACCAGAAACACTGACCGAAGAGAGAAAAAACTGGCTGTAAAACAGGACCATAGGATGCTACCGTTTTTTGCCAAAAAAACACAGGAGAATATCAATAGAATATAAGTATTTATAGACTATTTTACAACTAGTTATAAGAAACTAGTCCCATTTTTTCCCCTCTAGGAAGGGAAACTGGGACACAGGGGCAGGAAGAGGGGTATCACTACATATCTGTTTGAACCTTTTGATCTGAGATGTGTAAATGCAGTATCTACAGGGTGGGGGAGAGGGAGAGAGGAGCGCTGGGCGTGGGCTCTAGACTCCTATGGGTGGGCATGACTCCCAGTTCCACCACTTCCTGGCTCTGTGACCTTGCACAAGTTAGTCAGCTTCTCTGAAGCTCAGTTTCTGCACGAAAGGAACATGAAAATACTGGATGATAATATCTCCAACCCAGCTGGACTGTGGAAGATTAAGTCGGACGAGTTTAAAGCACTTAGATGGAAAACGGTTGCTGTAGCTGCTTAACCAGCCAGGGGTTCCCACTCTCTAGATCAGCTTTCAAACTTCCCTGCATGCAATTCCTTTGTCCTTTTACAGGAATGCCCCAGGTACCCAGCCAAGGGAGCCCCTGGCCTTCAATACCAGGTCAAAGAAGAGTGGGGATGGGGGATGCCCTGAGTCAAATGCAAAGAAATGCTCCCCTCTTGCTTCTTCCCAGAGGAAAAACCCTGCGACCAGCTGCTGGGCTCAGGTAACCAGGCCCAGCTCTCCTGACTCCCTCTCCCCCCTTTCACCCTGGGCTGCACCTCTTCACTCTTGAAACAGCAGTTCTCAAACACGAGTGTGCATCTGAGTTACTGGTGTAAATCAGATTCCTGGGCCCACCCTAGGACCTCACTTTGCTCACTTAGGCTTCCAAGATGGAGCTCCAGCCATGTGCCCGTCGCTCAGTCCCACATCCTTTACCCTCCATGTCTCTTCCTAAACTACTCACCAGTCCTCAGGCACATCCCAAGCTTTCTACCTTCCCCTCCATGCTTCTTTCTGATTTCCAGGATCTCGCCTTCACGAGAGAGATTTGCCTACTTGCTTAAATGATGCCTGCCTGGACAGACACAGCTCAAATATCTGCTTCTCAGGAAGCTCCTCCAATTCAGGCTTCCTTCCCCTTCCTCTGGTGCTTGGTGGCCGGTACTCGGTGCTTGCAGACCCTGAAATTGCACCTATCACAGCACTGCCCCAGCTTCCTTGAATAAGAAGGATCCTCCAGAACAAGGAAACTTTGACTTGCAAGTGCAGGAATGTGAGGTGCTTTGTAAACACCAGCCCCTCTTCACCTCTGAACCCAGGGGAGTGTTACTGTCCCCATTTTAAAAAATATGTCTTTATTGATTTCAGAGAGAGGAAGGGAGAGGGAGAGAGAGAGAAACATCAATGATGAGAGTCATTGATCAGCTGCCTCCAGCCCACCTCCTGCTGAGGATCAAGCCTGAAACCTGAGCATGTGCCCTGACTGGGAACTGAGCCTTGATCTCCTGGGTCCTAGGTCAATGCTCAACTGCTGAGCCACGCCCAGCTGGGCGCTGTCCCCATTTTATAAAGAAGTGAGGCTCAGGGACATGGCGGTACAGCTAATAGGTGCTGGGCTAGGACGTGTGCTAGTGATTCTGGTTGGTTTTGTGCCTGTGTCTGTCCATCCCCTCCAGAGACATTACACTCTCTGAGGGTGGCGATCAGTTTGTTTTCCCTCCTTCAGGGAATACTGGTGTTGAGATGGGGATGGTCATGGAAGGAGAGGCCAGGAGGGGAGCATCCTGGAGGGGTCTGTGTGGAGGTGGGGGTGGCAGTGTGGGGGCATCAGGTTGGTTCTGGGTTGGTGCAGAGGGAAGGTGGGAGGTGAATGTCCTTGTTTGAGGGGAAAGAGGGAGTGCTGAAACAGGCAGGGCAGATCCCTTTCCCCAAGGTGGGAATTTAGCAGATTTGCTGGAAATAGACAGGCACAGGGCCAGAGGGGAGCAAACACTGTCTCCCCTTTTCATCTAAACATCTGAGGAGGTTCCTGTGTGAGAAACCTGCCTATAGACCTCCCCAGTACAGACACACTTTGCCTCCTGAATACAGAGCTATTCGTTGCAGAATTGGCTGTAAAAGACTAGAACCGACTCAATGTCTATCAATAAGGAACTGGTTAAATCAGTCAGATTTTCATAAGCTGGGACACTCTCCATCCCGAGGAAAGAGAGTTCACTGTAAAAGAATGGAGCTGGACGCATGGGCAAAGCCCTGAATAGACATTTCTCCAAAGAAGATATATGAAAGGCCAACAGGTACATGAAGAGATACTCAATATTCCTAGCCATTAGGGAAATGCAAACTAAAACCACAATGAGATATCACCTCACACTTGTTAGAATGACCATCATCAAAAATACAAGAGATAGCAAATGCTGGCGAGGGTGGGGAGAAAAGGGAACCCCTGTGCACTGTTGGTGGGACTGTGAACTTGATTCAGCCACTATGAAAAACAGTATGGAGGAGTCTCCAAAAATTAAAAATAGAGCTACCATATGATCCAGCAATACCACCTCTGGAATATATCCAAAGGAATCAAAAACACTAACCCAAAAATATATCTGCACCCCCATGTTCACAGCAGCGTTACTTACAACAGCCAAGACGTGGAAACACCCTAAGTGTTCATCAGTGGATGAATGATAAAAAAGTAGTGACACACACACACTCGCACACACACACTGGAAAATTGTTCAGCCATTGGAAAAAAACAACACGGAAATCTTACCATCTGCAACAACATGGATGGCACTCAAAGGCATTACGCTAAGTGAAAGAAGCCTGACAGAGAGAGGGAAATACTGTATGATTTCACTATATGTGGAGTCTTTAAAAAACAACAAAAACCATGTAGAAAAAGAGATCAGACTTGTAGTTACTAGAGGCGAAGGGAGGTGGGGGGTGGAACTGGACGGTGGTCAGAAGGTACAAAATTCCAGGTATAAGATTTTAAAAGTTCTAGGATGCCCTGGCCAGTGCAGCTAAGTGGTTAGAGCATCAGCCCACACACCGAAGGGCCTCAGGTTCGATTCCTGGTCAAGGGCACATACCTGGGTTTCGGGTTTGCTCTCTGCCCTCAGTCGGGGAGTGTGGGGAGGAAACCAATCAGTGTCTCTCTCTCACATCGACGTTTCTTTCTCTCTCTCCCACCTTCCCTCCCTTCCACTTGCTCTGAAAATCAATGGAGAAAATATCAGTACTAGGAAGGCAGCGTACAACATAATGACTGTCGCTAACACCGCTGTATGATAGATAGGAAATTTAAAAGTAAATCCTAAGAGTTATTATCACAAGGAGAAAGTAGTTCTTGCTTTTCTTTTCATTGCATCTGTATGAGAAGATGGATGTTAGCTGCACCCATTGTGGGGAACATTTCACAGTGTATGGCAGTCAAACCATCACGCTGTACACCTTCAACTGACACAGTGAAGTGTATCGATTATTTTTCAGTAAAACTGAAGGGGGAAAGAGGAGGAAGTCCTCATCACTCCGACATGCAGCAATCACCAAAACGTATTTTTTTTTCTTTTTTTTTAAAGATTTTTAATTGAAATTTTTTAGGGAGAGGAAGGGACAAGGAAAGAGAGAAACATTGATGTGAGGGTGAAACATTGATCAGCTGCTTCCTGCACACCCCCTACCAGGGGCTGAGCCCACACCCCCCAGGAATCGAACCTGCACAGGACGATGCCCAGCCAACTGAGCCACACCGACCAGGACTCATCAAAAAATATTTTAAGTTAAAATGGGATGTGCATAATCAGGGAAATGAAAAATTAAATCATCATGAGTTACAATTTCACATGCATCAGTCTGAAACTTTTTAAAAACGGATAATTCCAACTGTAGGGTAAGGAAGTGGAGCAAAGGGAACTCAAACACGCTGGCAGGTGTGTGAACAACACAGCCTCTCTGGAAAACAGTTTGGCATTGTCTACTGAAGTTGGCAAAGTTTATTCCCTAGAACCCTGCAAATGTGCTAGGGAAATCCTCACCCAAGCCACCCCCCAAAACATACACCCCGGTCAAGATGGTGGAGTAGGTAAATGCTGTGCTCACCTCCTCCCACCACCACATCAAAATCTCAACTGAATTATAGAACAGCCTTGAGAAACACCTGAACAGAGCTCCTATAACTAAGGAGAAGCCTTTGAGATTGGTAGGAGAAGTGGAGACAGGAAATGGGCTGTTCCCAGCCCCATGTGTGGTGGCTAAGAGTCAGGAGGGATAACTCAGAAGCCCCCACTGAGGACCGAGGGCCCCAGCCCCACACGAGGCTCCCCAGCCCCAAGCACCCGTACTGGGAAGAAGAGTCCCCCACAACATCTGGCTGTGAAAATCAGTGGGGATTCTGTCTGGGTGGGAGGGAGGCTGCTGTAGACCCAGGCATCCTCTTAAAGGGCCTGAGCACAGACTCACTCATTCATAAGCACTGGCCCTAAGCCCCAGGGAAGGGACAGCCATTGGAAAAGCACCAGAGACATACAGGGAGAAACTGAATTGTCTGGCTTCCAGGCGAGGGCTGGAGGGGCAGCTTTCTCCCAGACAGAAGTGCTGGCAGAGGCCATTGTTCCTTTGTTAAGCCCTCCCCACACAAAGCCAGCAGACACAGGTTGAAGCCAAATCTGAGTCACCATCAACCAGGCTACTACTGCTCTTACCCCACCCAGGTGATTCTCTGAGACCCCTCCCCACCCAACCAGCACATCAGCCTGAACTTCCTTCAGCAACTGTTCCTCCTCATAAGCAGCCAGCTTTGACTCATGCTGTGGACTTTCCTAAAATCTTTTAAAGGTCCACAAACTCCAAACAAGTAACTGCTTGTCTCAATGTGCCCTGTACCTCTTGCTGGGTAGCCCCCAGCACTAGTGGCAGCCAACCTTGGTTCACAGCATAGTCTTTCCAAAGCACCTCCAAGTGCAGCACAAGCAGCTACCAATGGCAGATCACTTTGTAGTTCCTACCAGGTGGCCCAGGCTGGGCATAGGCAATGGTTAACCTGGGTCTGCACTAGAGCCCCACCCAAGAGGCCCCAGAACCGATACACCCATGGTGGGCTTCAGACCATACCAGAACACCCACCCAACCACCTCTGCAAATGACACACCCAAAGGATGGACTTGGCAGGCACCAGAGCCTCACTAAAGTGAATCCCGCTCTCTGGGGTCAGTCCATGCACAAAAGCTATTCACTATAGTCACAGCCAGTCCTTGCATCCAGTTAGCCAGAAACTCAATCCCACCCACTGACGTGCTAACAGCAATCAAGGCTCAACTACAACAGGAGAGCAGACACAAGCCGCACAAGGGACATCCCTAGAGCACCCAGCTCAGGTGACTAGGGAGTTTCCACCACTGGGCCCCACAGGATGCTTACCACCTAAGGCCATCCTGCCAAGACTAGGAGACATAGCAGCTCTACCTAATACATAGAAACAAACACAAGGAGGAAACCAAATGAAGAGACAAAGAAACAGATTTCAAAGAGAGAACAGGACAAAACTCGAGAAGAATTAAATGAAACAGAGGCAAGCAACCTACCAGATGCAGAGTTCAAAACACTGCTTACAAGGATGCTCAATGAACTTGGGGGAAGAACAGATGAGCTCAGCGAGAACTTATACAAAGAGCTGGAAGCCATAAAAAAGAACCAGTAAAAAAACGAAGAATGCACTAGATAGAATCAACAGCAGAGTAGATGAAGCGGAGGATGAAATCAGCAATTTGGAGGAAAAGACAGCAGAAAATACCCAATCAGAACAACAAAATGAAAAAAGAATTTTAAAAAAATGAAGGTAGTGTAAGGGACCTCTGGGACAACATCAAGTATAACAACATTCACATTATAGGGAGAAGAGAGAGAACAAAGGACTGAAAACCTATTTGAAGAAAAAAATGACTGAAAACTTCCCCTACTTGGTGAAGGAAATAGACATAGAAGTCCAGGAACTAAAGAGAATCCCAAACAAGAAGAACTCAAAGAGGCCCACACCAAGACACGTCATAATTAAAATGCCAAAGGTTAAAGACAAAGAGAGAATCTTAAAAGCAGCAAGGGAAAAGCAGTTAGTTACCTAAAAGGGAGCTCCCAGAAGACTGTCAGCTGATTTCTCAATAGAAACATTCCAGGCCAGAAGGGAGTGGCATGAAATAATCAAAGTGATGAAAAGCAAGAACCTACAACCAAGATTACTCGACCTAGCAAAGCTGTCATTTAGAATCAAAGGGCAGATAATGAACTTCCCAGACAAGAAAAGGCTAAAGGAGTCCATCACCACCAAACCAGTCTTACAAGAAGAAGAAAAAATAAAATAAAAACTTGAATAATAAAATGGCAATAACTATCAATAATTAAGTGTAAGTGGATTAAATGCTCTAATCAAAAGACATAGGGTAGCTGAATGGATAAGAAAACAAAACCCAACTAGATGCTGTCTACAGAGATCCACTTCAAAGACACACACAGACTGAAGTAAAATAATGGAAAAAGTTATTTCATGCAAGTAGAAACAAAAAAAAGGTGAGGTAGCAATACTTATGCCAGACAAAGTAGACTTTAAAACAAAGGCTCTAACAAGAGACAAAGGACATTTCATATACAATAGCTAAAATATGGATGCAACCTACGTGTCCATCAATAGATGATTGGATAAAGAAGAGGTGATACATATACACCATGGAATATAACTTGGCCATAAAAGAATAGAATCTAGCTCAGGCTGATGCCGCTCAGTTGGTTAGAGCGTCGTCCTGTGCACCAAAGGGTTGCCAGCTCAGGGCACATACCTGGGATGAAGGTTTAATCTCTGTTCAGGGCAAATACAGGAGGCGGCCAATTGGTGTTTCTCTCATACATCTATGTTCCTCTCTCTTTCTCCCTCCCTTCCCCTCTCTCTAAAATCAGTAAAAAGACATATCCTCCAGTGAGAATTAAAAAAAAATTTTTTTTTAAGTAAAAAGAATGGCCCTGGTCTGTTTGGTTTAGTGGTTAGAGCTTCAGCCCTCAGACTGAAGGGTCTGGAGTTTGGTTCTGGCCAAGGGTACGTACATGCTCAATCTCCTGCCCCGGTAGAGGTGTGTGCGGGAGGCAACCAATCAAGTGTCTCTCTCACATCCATGTTTCTCTCTCTCTCTCCCTTCCACTCTCTCTGAAAAGCAATGGAAAAAATATTCTCAGGTGAGGGTAAAAAATAAATAAAAGTAAAAAGAATGAAATCTTACCATTGGCAACAACATAAATGGACCTAGAGGATATTATACTAAGTGAAATCTCAGACAAGGAAAGACTAATACCATATTATGTCACTTATATATGGAATCTAAAAAACATAAATAAAAATAAATGATCAAAATAGAAACAGACTCCTAGACACAGAGAACAGGCTGATGGTTGCCAGGTGGGAGGGAGGTTAGAGGCTGGGGGAAAATGGTGAAAGGGATTAAGAAGTGCAAATTGGCAGTTACAAAGTAGTCATGGGGATGTAAAGTACAGGCTAGGGAATATAGTCAATAATATTATAATAACCGTGTGTGGTGCCAGGTGGGTACTAGACTTATCGGGGGGATTACTTTGTAAGTTATATAAATGTCTAACCACTGTACCGTACACCTGAAACTAATATAATATTGAATGTCAATATTTACTATAATTGAAAAAAGAAAGAATATTCACACCAGTGCTATTTCTAGAAGCAGAAAATTGGAAGCCACCCAAATGTCCTTAAATAGTACAACAAAAATTAAATGTGTAATCTCAGTACAAGGAATTCCACACCAGAGTGAAAATGAACTAACCGCAGCCATGGGTAACAGCACGACTGAGTCTCAGGATCTTAATCGTGGGGGCAGGAGGTGTGTGTGAAAGGAAGTCATAGAAGGCTTCATGCAATACACACTTTCTTCTCTTCAAAATCCGAAAAGGTGAGACACTGTACAACATTTATTATATGGTAATATAAACATGTGGCAGGACTATAAAAACAAAGGCCATGATAAGCGTAGCACTGAGGATAGCATTTAGGGGAAGAGGTAGGGTGGAGAAGGGCCACATAGAGGATTTTAAAAGCTCTGCTCCTCTGTCTAGGGCAGGTGGTGGGTACTGGGTGGCTTCCTGTATCATGAATTATTTTTTAAATTTATCTATATTGTATAGCTACTATTTTTGTATCTACTCAATATTTAATAATTTTTTTTTCTTATTTGTAACTTTTAAAATTTATTTAAAGAGGGGGAGAGAGAGAGAGAAATATCGATTTGTTGTTCCACTTATTTCTGCATTGATTGGTTGTTTCTTGTATGTGCCCTGACCGGGGATTGAACCCACAACCTTGGCGTATCTGGACGATGCTCTAACCAACAGAACTACCAGGCCAGGGCAATAAAAACCACTTCTAAAAAAATGAGCAGTATGCCAACATTCGTATGTATAGAAGAGGGGACACCCCCCCCATAATGGTTTTTTGGTTCCCAAGTTTTATTCAAGAACTCATACAAAATATGCCAGATCACTGAGTTTCACTCCTCTCCCTCCTGGTTAATCTGAAAGTAACCCCTTCGTTACTCTCTTTGCTGTTAGCAACTATGTGCAACCAATCACATCACCTAATCTTTTTTTTTTTTTTTGCGTCACTTTTTCTTCTTCAAACATTTTTGGTGAGATATCTCAAAGACCTTTGCAGAAAGGCCCCTCAGAAGTTACCGCGATCCAATCTGCTTTTGCTCCTTTCAGTGGCTGCAGGCCCTCCCCGAGACTCCCAGCTCTGCATTCACGAGACTGTCCTGCAGAAACTGCTCAGAAATGGGCAGCACGCATGGTTCCAGCTGCTGCAGTCACGGGAAACCTCAGAGCCTGCTTCTGTCTTTGCCAGGCCCCCCCTTTGCCACAAGCTTTTTCAGGGGTGCCTGGCGGCAGCGGAGGCAAGGACACCTATGCTGGTATTAAATTAAATTAAACATCTCTGCCAATTTACGTATGCAACGCTGGTTCCCTCTGGGAGGAAAACTGGGAGTCTGTGCACAAGGAAGGAGACATTCCGGAATTTTAAAAAATTTGAATCACATAAATACATGAAATTAAAAATAATAAAATGTGAAGAGAGAGAGAGACTGGGAGGGGAAGGAGAAGGGGACAGGAGAGTGTGAGGGGGGAGGGAGGGACAGGGGTGGGAGGGGGAGGGCTGGCTGGACTCTGGCCGCCCAAACCTAGCTTTGCCCAGAACCACATGGAGCCAGAAGCCCCATGGCCAGTCCAGGGAAGCCTGTGTCCTCATGTCACTGGGGCTAGACCCAGCTGCTGCTCCCGCCCAGCTTCGAGCAGTCGCCTCTGGGAACTCCGGCTCCTGAACCTTTTGTTTCCAGACAAGTCTCCCCGGGGTCTCCTTCTCTGACCCTGTCTTCTCATCTCAGACCTTCACCCACCAGGCATCTGAGCAATTCCTTTGAAGCCACGTCAGAGTCTTCTGAAATGTGCCTGTGTCACCAGGGTCAGCCAACAGCGATCAGGCCCCTTCATCTCCTTGGTAATCCCTTCAAGGACTCAGGGTCATTTGCTCTATGGCCTCATCAAAACCTGCTCGAACATTCTTTATTCACGTCCAAATACCAGTGACTCAAAGGAAAGCAGGGTCACGGGCATGTCCCCCAGGATCAAGGCCTTGAGAGGTAAAGGCATGAAGCGCTCGTGGAACTTCGGGCGTCAGCCAGTAGGCAGGGAAGGACCTGCACCCAGCGCACAGGTGCCTCCTGCGCTCCTGAGGACAAAGTGGGGGGCGTAGGCTGTAGAAGAGAGGGGGCCCCTGAGGCCGGGCTCAGGTCCCCTAGCCCAATGGCCAGAGATGAGGAGGAGGGTTGTGTTCCTCTGAACTAAGAAGTACCTTATTCCCCAGAGAGCCAGCGCAGGGACCTGGTGGCACTGTAGTGCGGAGGCAGGTGCTGAGGGACAGTGCTGCACGTCCAAGACAGGGGCAGCTCTCCGGCCTTGCCCATCCCCTCGACGTGGGCTCCCCCCTTGAAAAGCACCTTGCGTTCCATAACTTCCCTCAGGAGCAAGGAGTGTTACAAAGGAAGAGAGAAGCCTTGCTGCGTCGTGGAGCTTAGCGGTTGTTCAACAAGCAGGTCTGGCGCAAACGCCAGGGGCTGACAATACTAAGTGTTGGCGAGGATGTGGCTCAGCTGGACTCCCATACCCACTGGGGGGGTGTAAATTGTGCAGCCGATGGAAACTGCATGGTAGAGTCTGTTATAACTGAGCACATACCTGTCCCATGACCTGGTAATTCTACTCCTGGGGAATCTACCAAAGACGTACAAGCACTGTGTCCACCAAATGACAAGAATGTTCACAGCAGTGTTGTGAATGAGAGCCCCAAACCAGGTTGGGTAAACAAACTCCAGTGTGTTTATGTGTTGCAATACTACTCAGCAGTAACAAAAACCGACAGTAGTGACATGCAAAACAAGGAAGGAGTTCAGACATAATGTTGGATGAAAGAAGCCAGACACAGAGGAACACACACCGTGGTTCCATTTGTATGAGCGTCAGGAGCAGGCGACGCTGCTCCATGGCTGTGGGAGTCTAGACAGTGGTTACCCTCGGAGGGGGGTGGTGACTGGGAAGAAACATGAGGAACTCTCTAGGGCACTGGAAATTTTCTGTATTTTGATCTGGGTGGTGGGTTCTTAGCTGGATACACATGTAAAAATTAATGGAGATTAAACTTAAGGTTTGTGTACCTTAGTTACTATATGTAAAATTATATCTAAAACAACAATATTCCAGGTCTAAAGCTCCACTGCCCCTGTCCCAGCCCTGGCTGCTGGTCGCCCCCTTGGAAGTGGGGTGCTATTCAGGCACCGGGGGCCGAGGGCAGAGCCAGAGCTGCTCAAGCTGGGGGAGAAATTATACGGCTGTTTGGGGGCCTCCTCGCTCATAGACGTTTGAACAAGGGGCAGAATTTGGTGTAGGACTTATTGCCATGGAAATGCATCCCCAATAGCAAAGTTCTTCAACTGCTGGGGACTATCAATATTTTAGTAAAACAAAGCTGGGTGGGGGGCGGAAATCCAAGATAACAACAAGCAAAGGTTGGCTTAGCCCAGTTTACTGTACACAGCAAGTGAGGACAAGCCAAAGGAGGGCAGAGGCGGTTGGGCCTGAGTTCCAGTCCTGCCAAGAACTTCTGTAGGGATGACAGGCAGCTGACAGGCTCTCAGTGGCCGGTTCTCAGCTACCCACACGAGGAACTAAAATACACGCTCTATCTAGAAAAAACCAGAGGCTCTAAGGAATTCATTAATATGGAGGGGATAGTTACTCTGGGTGGCTAGGATAATGTTTCTTAGTTTCTCCTTTGCACTTCTTAAAAAAATTTCCCAAATCAGATAACAAAGAACACATTTTATAATCTTTCATGACCGGTTCAGATAAAATCCTTCAGGGGTCTTTCTGGACTGTGAAGCTGGGGGAGAGGCCCTCTCCTGGGCCCCCTCGCATCCTGCCCCCTTGCCCAGCAGGAACCATCAACATTGCATCCCCAATCCTGCCTCTGTGTCCCCAGAAGGGGCCAGTACAAAGCAGAGAGGAAGAGGAAGGAACTCAGATCTGCTTTAGAAGTGACGGGAGTTGGCGGGCACCTGCCCCTTCCAACCGGCAAGCGGAGGACTCACAGTGCTCTCTGAAATAGCAGCACCACCACTCTGCTGAAACTGGGGGACGGTTAGCTTTTTAAAAAATTGACGTATAATTGACATATATTTTATTAGTTTCAGGTATGCAACATAATTATTTTTGTGTATATTGCAAAATGATTAGCACAGTAAGTCTAGTTAGCATCCGTCACCTTATATAGTTACAGATTTTTTCCTGTGATTTGAATTAAGATTTACTGTTCCCTGAGCCACTTTCAAGTGTGCAGTGTTTTGTATAGTATTAACTATAGTATTATTATAATACTATATAGTATTATTAACTACAGAAAATTAGCTTTTTCTACTCTGTGTGCTTGAGTCCCAGCCCTCTTAAGAATATTAAAATTGTAGAGAATACTAACATATACATATACATATACATATACATATACATATACATATACATATACATACACATACACATACACATACACATACACATACACATATACATATACATATACATATACATATACTATATTAACATACTTTATACACACACATACTTCTTTTTTTAAATTTAAAATATATATATATCTTTATTGATTTCAGGGAGAGGAAGGGAGAGGGAGAAAGAGAAAAACATCAATGATGTGAGAGTCGATTGGCCGCCTCCTGCACGCCCCCTGCGGCCCGTAACCGGTGCATGTGCCCTGACTGGGAATCGAACCGCAATCTCCTGGTCGATGCTCAACCGCTGAGCCACACCAGCCGGGCCATATATTTCTTTTCTTTCCACCCCCAGTGCCCTCTGCCACCCTTGAAGGGTAAAGGCACACAGAAGGGCACCCCAAGTGCCAAGGTCAAGTCAGAGCTCCCCTCCAGCTCTGGCCCAGCAGAGACGCACCTCTCTGGCCCCACTTCCCCACCACACACTGAGGCAGAAACTTCTGCCTCCTCTTTTGGAGAAACCACTTCCATCCTCTAAAGACCTCCCTCCATTGCCCCAACTCTGGTAAACGCCTGACTGGCTGGGGGTTGGGCAGAACCAGACATTTATGCTCATTTCCCTGCAGACACAGTGGGAGGCCTGCAGGCCCGGGGAGAGGGGAGGGGGGCAGGCCCCACATTCCATCTCCCTCCCGAGCCTGGCAGGTTTACCACTCACCCCTCTCCTCTCCTCTCCAAGCGGAAGCTCCCAGCCTGGTGAGGCCAAGAGAGTCCCCTGCAAGGCAAACTCCCCCTCAAGCCTCAGTGGAAACTGACACATTAATGGAAGTGGCCAAGCTGACCAGGGTTTTGGCAAACGCTTTTAACGGTATTTTTTTAACTTGTTAGGAAAATGAGATTCTCTGTTCCTAGTCAGAGTGCCCCCATGTGCTCCATTATATTTTAGGGTCGAGTGTGTACATTTTAGTCACACATTGATAAAGTTCATTAGGGACCCTTCTGCTCTCCTCGAGGCTGAGTCGTGGGCCTGCAGAGTGGAAAATGCTGGGTTCCGGTCCAGCACCGCCTCCTCCTGCTCTGTGATGCCCCACGTCTGGCCTGCCCCTCCGTGGGGCAAGCTGGGGGGCCTAGGTCCTCGAAGCTGGACATGGTGTGAGGCCCTCCGGGGACCAGACCCCTCTGCAGGCGCTGTCTCCATCCTCAGAAGAATGTTCCTCCCTCTCTCCGTGGCCATTCTTGCAACTGCCCTGCTGGGGGCTCCAGTGCCCCCCATTTCTGTCATCTGCTCCTACCTTCCTCCTGAACTCCAGGCCAGTCCCATCTGCTTGCTGGGACTGTTTCTCAGATGTCCTGTAGGCAAACTCATCAAAAACTAAACTTTTCCTCCTCCCTCCAAACCCACGGCTGATCCCTCCAGCCACGTAGAGACCGTTAACATTCCTTTTTTTTCTTAATTTTCTTTATTATTGAAAATATTACAGATGTCCCCTTTTTGCCCCCATTGATCCCCTCCACCCTGCATCCATCCCACCCCCAGGCCTTCCCCAGACCAGTGTCTGTGTTCATGGGTTATGCTTATAAACATGTAAGTTCTTTGGGTAATCCCCCCTCGCCCACTCCCCCTCCCCTTCCCTCTGAGATCCCTGTCTGTTCCTTAAAACACATTGTATGAGGGAAACGTATTTATATGTTTTACATTGACTGGTAGTAGAGCACGCGATAAAAACGACCCGCAAACAATGTGTTAACGTTCCTTCTTTTTGATTCTGATGTCTAATTACTTGCCAAGTCCCAGTCAAGTCTCTCCCGTTCCAGTCCTTCACTGGATGCTGCCTCCTACCAGGCACTAATGCCTCGCCCTGGCCTTAGGGTCCTCTATTAAGCCAGTCTCCGAGGGACACAGAGAGGTCAAAGACCATGCTTGAGGTCACACAGCCAGAGTAACAGGGCTCATAACCCCGACATTGCCTGGGCAGCTTGGTGGCTTCCAGTCTGATAGAATGGGGGCAGTCATTAGCTGGAATATACACCATCTCCGAGCCCTGCCTTCGCTTCAGCCACTTCATGGATTTCCATCGCCTTCTCCTATCCTTGCCTGCCGAGATCCCACCCGTCCAGTCATTTTTCAACTTTGCTTTCAACGTGTTTTATTGTGAGCTTGTAAGTTTGCTCTAAATGCCTTTGCAATTCAAAATATAAATTCAAATAGGGATTTTTCACTCCATTTTTCAAGGCCTGAACCAACTGCTTCATTCTTCTGGAAGTCCTTGTTATTCCCCCAACCAAACGTGTCTCCCAAACTCTTCCCTGCCAGCTGGACCATCCGGCCAGGGCCTGTACTTTGTTCAAAGTTTTAACAAGTTGAGGATGTTCACACTTTAGTGACTTCAATGACAAGAATTTCTAAAGTCCTGTTGAGGTGATCAGGAGACCCGTGTCCTCCCGTCATACCACTGAGACAAGCCCAGGAGCCAGGCAGGACCAGAGAGAACGGGGTTGGGGAAAAGCCACCCTCTGGCAGCCTGCCCCTGGGAACTCTCCCCCGGCTCTTTCTCTGAGATGTTCCTTTCCAGAAATTTTGGAGCCACAGCCCCTGAGGGAGGGGAGAGAAGTACAGGACGGGCCAGCACAGCCTTGAAATGTGAGCAGCCCACGAGAAAAGCCCTGGCCGATCCTTGTCCCAGGATCCTGCCACCATTTCTTGGCTGGCTGACCTTGGACAAGTCTTCTAATCGTGGTAGGTTTCCTCATCTGCAAAATGAAGACCCAATAGGCTCAGGGATCCCTAATGGACACAGGGACGACGGTAAGGAGGCGTGAGCATCCCAGAGTTGAATTCCCCAAGCCTGGTGAACGGGACATGTCCAAAGGCCACGTCTCCCAGTAAATGAGCAGATGCTCCTAACGGAGCACAGCCACCGGGAAGAGGCGGCATGGGAGCCAGGCTGGGCCTTCCAGAGCTCCCAGAAGGCGCCCATCTCCACCCCGTGCCAGGGGTCCAAGAGACAGAGCCCTCTCCAGCGGGGAGCCTGCAGCAGCTAGACAACCCCATTCTTAGCGACCCCTGGCCTTCTGAGGAGGGAGGGGGTTGCAGGAATTAAGAAGAGAGGGGCAGCCGCCACAGATGACACCAAACATGACACAGCAACTGCTGCCCATTAGAACATTTATTTCTCAGAGAGAAAATAATTTCAGACAGTCATATTATAGTAGGTAAAATTAACTTCTGTATTCTTTACAAGCATAGATTTTTCTGTTTATTACCTCTCTTATACCATCTGTTATAAACAATTCTAGAAAGCAAATAAAGTCACTTTCTACAATAAATAGAGCATCATGTGCTTCACAGCAGACGCGACTGAGACACGCAGGCCCCATGCCACAGCAGGATCTGAGCCGTTTCCCATTCTAAAAGAGCAGTTTTAAAAATGAGACTCAGAGAGAGACTGAAAGATTGAGAGAAAAAAAAAAGAGCCTAAGAAAGAGAAAGTGTTGGAGGGAAGAGATAGACACAGAAAGAGAAACAAAGCCCCGAGATCTTACAACACAGGTTGAGACGAAGGTCACAGAGTCCACAGCCGACTGACTACCTGGGGAGGGGGGTGCATTGGCTCCTTTAAATAAACCACACTGTGTGCACTTAAAATACTCAGCCACACAATGGAGGGCTCTAGTAATGGAAACTATAGGCCTGAATAATTTAGAACAATATTTTACAATTATGTACACCATGTCCTTCCCTAGCCATATGCTGCACTGTATTTTTAGTATTTTACAAAATCCAAAACCCCATCCTTTGTGTTATAGAGAGTTTTGCTGGTTCCCTTTAAAACTCTGGCTCCTGTCCCAAATGTTTAAGAAGTTGTGGTGGTTGGTTGACTGTATTTTTAAAAACTCGTGCGTGTAAAAATGGCAGTGATCTCCCCAGTGACTTCGTTTTGTCCAAAACTCCCCTATGAAAAATTTAAAACAATTAAAAAGAACGTCAGGTTAAAAATCAACATGGCAATCAGTGGCCTGCAACCTGGCCCCGCGACTTTGGTGCTTAAGAGGTGAAAGGAAACATCCAGAGAACAGACATCGAAGCCTCTGAAAGTTGTGGTTTGTCAGCTTCCCTGTTTCACAGCTTTTTTATTCCTTCCGTTTTTGAGGTGATGGTGGGGATGGGGTGGAGGAGAAAGAGGGAGGGGGACAGAGGGTCTGAAATAAAAGCGCTGGCGTCCCTGGGGTTGGGAAGCAGGGGCGGCGGAGGCCGTGCAGGGCAGAGCACAGGACAGGAAGACACTGCACTGCAGGCACCGCGCCATCCATGGTGGTGGACGGGGCCCAGAGGCCACCGTTGCAGAAAAGTCCACGAGGAGCGGAGAGGAAGAACGATGGGGCAGACCCAGCTCCACCTCAACAACCCTCAACATCCGAGTGGGCAGGTGGACACTCACGTGTCCAGCCTGTCTGCTGACAGGAGCCGCCCAGCCTCAGCCTGCCTCTCGACAGGACAGGACGAGGGCAGGAGGGCCCCTGCCTCAATTCAAGGGGGAAGCTCTCACAGCCTGGCCTCAGCTGTGAGTCCGCAGATGTGAAGGTCAGTGGGAAGGGGTACAGCCGGGGGGCAGGGGTGCGTGTGCTGGTGGAGGGGTCACGGTAGGCTGGCCTCTGTTCTGGGCCCCCAGGCAGAGGCACCCACCTAGCATAGCAGCTGGCCTTAAAGGGACTGAGACGTAAAAACAAAAAGACCAATTTGGTGATGGTTTCTGTCAGTTTGGCACAAGAGAAAGAAAAGGAACATGGGGAAAAGACTGGGCAGAGGTGCAGAAGATGGGACAGGGAAGAGGTGTGAGGATGGGTGATAGGGGCGGGGTGAGCTCACTGAGATCCCCCACGGGACCCTGGTGTATCCACAGCACCTCTGGGGGTCAATTTCAGAGCCTCACTCACCCTGAGGTGTAGTTAATTGGGAGTGGGGTGGAGGGGACCAGGCACACCTTGAGAAAGAGCCCAGGACCCTTTGCCTTCTGGGGCCAGGTCCACCTCCTCGCTGGGCCTCAAGCTATTTCTACTTCTAACTGGTTCTTCAGTGGACCAGCCCCTGAGGGAGCTCAGGTGGGAGTTTTTGGCACACAGCAGGCTCGCCAGGGGAACCATACAGTTCGTCAAAACTGGGGACTTGCCCTTGGAAAGGACCCAGCCCCAACAGTCCCTGGCCTGCTATGAAAGGGGGATGGAGGCAGGGCGGGCAGACAGGCCAGGCCCTGCCCTTACAGGTAGCTGGAGGTGACGAAGGAGTGGGGCCCGCGGACACGGCTCAGATGGATCATTGCTCGGTCATAGGCCACCTGCACGGACTTGCGGATGCTAGTCTTGCGACCTTCCAGCATCTTGAGCTTGTCCACGGTGTCTTCCACGCCCAAAGGCAGGACTTTGTCTCTCGGAAGCCACTGCCTAAAATACAAGCACAGTAAGATGCCTGGGCCATGGTGAGTTGGTCCCACGAGGGTGCTCCTCAGGGCCTACTTGCCCAGGACCAGCAAAACAATGGGGGACAGGCAGAGGGAGGCAGACTGGGATACCCCAGACAGGAGGTCACCAGCAGACTGGTTTTTGCAGTCAGGCCCTTCTGTCTGCTCACTCAGCCTAGGGAGTTATCAGGGCCCAGGAGCCAAGACAGGTCCATGTGTGCTGCCCATGGGCTGGCTGAGCCATTGGAGGGCTCTGAGCCTGGCCCTGCGCTGCAGAGTCAGGGAGCTCTGGTTAGGAAGTGGGGCTGATGCCAGGCATCAATGAACTGATCCCTCGTGGGGTCTGAACCTGGTGTTTTAAAAAACAACATCCCCAGGTGAATCTAACATGTGGCTAAGAGCCCAGCCTTCAGAGTCAGATCTTAGCTTGCATTCCAGTTCTGACTGTGGGACCGGCTCTCAGGCCTCCCCTTCCTCGGCTACAGAATGGAGGGCGGGTACCAATGAATATTTAAATGAGAATTAAATGAGATCACATGTGTAAAGTGATTCATATTAAGGACACCGAGCAATCGATAAATGGTAGCTGGTACCATTATCATCATTTTTATTAACTACTCCAATTTCCTTATTCAAAGGTGAAAGAACCCCCCTGCCGGTGCTAAGAGAAGCCAAGTGCTCACCAGCAACGAATAAGGAAGCCCCTGTGGTGGGCCCTGCGTGGCCCAGGGCCCTGGCCCCAGGTCTGAGACTTGTATTCCCACAGTCACTGGATGGACTGGCAGCTGACAGGCTCTCAGCTGAGTTCTCTCCAGGAATCACCCTCTACCAAGGGAGCTGCCTGGCCCAAGGTCACTCTTCCCCAGGGGAAGCCGGCATTCAATGAACTAGTTGATGTGGGGGCACAAAGGCACAGCTTCCATTTCTGACATGGCTCACCAGCCACCCAGCTCCAGAGCTCTCCACATCAGCCGAGGCTTCTGTAGCATGAGCAGTTCAACATTTTCTCCTCACAATCCTGCATCCCTCATCCCCACAGCTCTCCCCAATGTTGCGTCCCTCATCCCCACAGCTCTCCCCAATGTTGTGTCCCTCATCCCCACAGCTGTCCCCCTCAATGATGCGTCCCTCACCCCCACAGCTCTCCTCCTCAATGCTGTGTCCCTTGCCCCCACAGCTCTCCCCAGTAAGCCTCCTGAATCAAATGTCCATGTCAGAATTTTCCCAGGGAATCTGACCTCAGTTACTGTTAACACTGCTAATCAGTGTTAGCAACCCTGAGTTACTGCTAACACAGCAAGTGCAGGCCAGCGACTGGCAACTGACGCCTCACCTTCCTGGGGCGGAGGCAGGGTGACTGAGTCTGAGCCCCTCCATGCCTCTCCCTAGCACGTGGAACCTGCACAGCCCGGCCCGTGCCCTGGCACACCTTCCTGGCCGCAGCGCCCACTCACCAGGTGCGCTTGTTGTCAAAAAAGAGGACAAGGAATAACTTCTCTCCAGCCTCGGCCTGCCTCTGCTCTCCCAGCTTCAGCACGTCCAGCGGGGGCACGGGGATGGGGACGCCGTTGTGCAGGAGGCCCTCCCGGGGCATCTTGGGGTCGATGATCTGGAGGTAGGAAAGGAGATGCCACTCAGCGGGGGGCGCACGGGGTGAGTGGGGCGGCCTACTCCAGGATTAACCACTAAACTGCCCCGCACCAAAGCTATGCAGGGGCTTGGCTAGGCCCGCAACCATGTGGTGGAGAGGTGGACTTCTTCGTGACCCTCAAACCCCAAAATGGGGACTCTGGCTACTTCCTGAGCTCAGCGTTCTAGCCCTCTGGCCTTGCTCAACCATCTTTTGGATGAGGGAGAAGCTTGCTCCACAAACTGTCAGGCCCAGAGCTGAAACAGGAGTAGTGGGAAACCAGCACGGAGGAGTCAGACTGACTGGGCGTCTCTGATGGCCAGGCCAGACAGGCAGACGCCCCCCTCCCGTGGTCCCTCGGGGGAGGAGCGAAGGCCATTTTCCCCCTTTAGAACCTTTGCAGTCACTTGAGATGCTCAGGGGCCTTCCCAGACACCATGGCTGTGAAGAGGTTCTGCATCATCAGGAGGACCATCCCTCGGTTCTAACCTCACAGAGCCTCTTCCGGGTGTGTGGACCAGGCACGCTTGTGACACCTCCATGGTAAGATAAGAGAGAAGCTAGGAGACTGAGCTTGGCGGACTACTGGAGAGAGGGGGAGAGCAGGCTGAAGCAAGAGCCGCTGGAGGAATGAATCCTCACAGCTGCTTGTTCTACCAGGGCAGGGGCTCAGCAAAATGCCCGGTGTATCAATGACAGTTCTCCAGCTCTATGGAGCACTGACAGTTACCAAAGCTCCTAATTAGTCACAATCACCATCTCGTTTCACCCTCTTACTGATGTTGAGAAGTCTCTGCCAGGTATTAGCTGGCAGAGGAAATGCCAAGCACAGAAGGACGTAGCTGCTTGAGGCCACTGCTGGGTGCAAAACCAACACCTGAACCCGCTTGAGCCTCTATTGCCCACTGCTCCCTACACAGGCGCTCTTCCGGAGCAGCTGGCCGATCATCACTGTGTGCTAAGGCCAGAGAGACCTGGAACCTACTGAGGGAGCAGCTTTCTCCAGAAATGGAGCAATCTTAATTTCTAGACCCTACCCAGGGGGCCTGTTCTCACAACAAACCGCTCTTTTAGTTACCTTTGGGTGTCTGCCAGCCTCTCTACATCCCTCTCAAGACAAGCAGCTGAAAGTAGGTGCTCTGGTTAAGAGTTTACTCCAAGGAAGAACCACGCCTACCCTGCCCCCCGCTGTGTGATTCGTTCAAAACTCTATCTCCTAGTCTCCCTGTCCTTCCTGGGACTGAAGCTAAGGGTCCTAATGGAAACCAACAGACAAGCTCTTCTGAGCTTCCTCAGTTACTGAACGTCTAAGACCCTCGGGCTACTCTGATATGTCTACCCTGGACTCGTGCTGGTTCATGGGAGGAGGGGCAGATAGTGAGAAAAGTCCCACACAATCAGAAGCCAGGTGGGTAAGACTGCCACTGAAGGAGAGGTCTCCTCCCTCTTAAAGAAGACAGAGGCAAATGGGTCCCAAAATAATAAATAATGATCCATTCACTCAAATGTTATGATGATGTAAAACGACATGGATATAAAGCTTGTGATAAACTTTAACATAATAAATGTGTACATACACTATTACAGCTGCAATATGTAAACAACAAACAGAAGGAAAAATACAAAATGCTTACAGTTCACATGCTAGAATGGTGGGGATTTATATGGCTTTTCTCTATTTTCCAAAACTACTATAATGTAGTTACTTTTATAGGAAAAAACACACACATTTTTTAAAAAACAAGAACCACCCCCCAAATTTAAAAATTGTATATCCACTATGGATGTAAATACAGCTAGCTGATCCATGAACACAGTGGTTAGGGGTGCCGACCTCGTGTGTAGGCAAAAATCTGTGTATAACATCTGACCCCCCAAAAACTTAACTACAGTTGTCCTTTGCATCCACGAGGGATTGGTTCTAGGACCCCTATGGTTACCGAAATCTGTGGATGCTCAAGTCCCTTATACAGTCAGCCATCCCCATCTGCAGATGCGAAACTTGGATATACCGAGGGCCAACTGTATATTTACTGAAAAAATCCAAGAGTAAGTGGACCCACACACTTCGAACCCATCTTATTCAAAGGTGAACTCTACATATTTAAGTAAGCACAGGAGAGCATAAATCAAAATAAAAACACAGGTTGTGTTTAGGTGATTGGATTTTCAGGTGGTGGTTGAATTTCTTTAATCATGAAAGAAAATGTATCATTAAGAAGACAATTAGAAAGAAAAGAAAAACAAGACTAGTTTTAGAGGCTTTTTCTGCAGTGAGATTTTAAAAAACCAAAACCCAAACCGGCACAGCCTTAATCACTTCTTCGATGACTAAGCTGGAGTCTCAGGAACAGCAGGGCACAGAGCAGTGGGAAGATAGCCCTGGACCAACCTCCTCAGAGGCTGAGGACAGTGTGGATCCTGCCACCTGCCAGTGCTAAGGAGGAATCGAGGCAGGCAGCCTGGGTTCCAATATGCCTCCAGCCAGCTGTATAACCTTTGGAGCTGTGGTTTCCTCACCTGTCCATAAAGGATCAGAGTTCTTGCCCTCCTTTACCTTAAGAGGCTACTTGAAAGAGTCACAGACATGAATGAGCTGGGATCAGTCTAGAGCTGTGTGTGCATGCATGAGGTTGGTGAAGTGATCCTCAAACCTGGCTACGGATCATCTGGAAAGCTTTTTAAAAAAGATTCATGTCTCAGTCTGGCTTCAGAGAGTCTAATTTAATATTCCTGAGATGGAGCCTCAGTATCTGCATTAAAAAATTCCCCTGGATGATTCTGACGTGCCCCAAAGGTTAGAATCAGCATCTTGCAGGGCCAGATGAACATTACCTCCCCAATACAAAAAGAGCTCTAAGAAATAACAATCAAGGTCATAAAAATGGAATTTTTAGCTACTGCTGGTGGGAGTATAAACCAGAACTTTCTAAAGAGCAACCTGGCAATTTGTATCAGAATATGTATAGACTTTGCCTCAAGAAGGCACTCCTAAGAATTCCCTGTAAAGAAATAATCAGGGATGTGCACAAAGGCAAAGTTACAATGATATTTATTACTGGCTTTTTATCATCGTGAAAAAATCGAAACATTATAAATGAGCAATTAGGCAGTGGTTAAAATAAGGTAAGTACATGCACACAACTGAAGACAATGCAGCCACTAAAGTGATGTTGCTGAAGAGTGTGATGGCGTAAGACATGCAAGCGCATGGTGTGCTGTTAAGTGAAAGGGAGGCTAAACAGACTATGGGCTCATGTATATGCATATCTCTGCGTTAAACAAAAAAAAGCCTGAGTAGATACACACCGAGGTCATCTATGAACAGTGGGACTATGGGTGATTTTGAACTTGCTCAAAACATAGGCATCACACATTTTAAGCCCTGGCTCAAATGCAACCCTGCCACTTAATAGCTAGATGACATGGGTAACAAACAGATCCTCAGTTTTTCCGCCTACAAAATGAAAATAACCATACCTTCCTCAGTATTTCAAGAACTTAGCATGACAAATGTTTAATAAAACATCTAAACATAATTAGCAGCTTTAAAAATTCTCTACGATGAGCACGCATTACTTTTATGCATTAGCAAAGAAATCCCTAAGAGCTCCAGTCTCTGTTTCCCCAAGCTGGAAGCCTTGCTGGTTTGACCCACCCAAGGCTGGGCTAAAACCATTCTGCAGCTGAAGGCGCCCTGACTCCCACCGCACTCTGATGGTTTGATCCAATCAGATAAGCCCCTGGGGCAAGGCAAGGGCCAGAACAGCCCAGGGGAGGGAGGAGGGTGGCATCTGGGGTAGACTCACCAAGGCAGGGTAGGAGGGATAGCCTCGGCACTTGGCCCACACCAGCTCCAGGGGCTCCAGGTCTCCACGGTCTTCAAAGGGCAGCAGGAGGCTTCTGCCTGGGGGTGGGGGAGGGGAGGAGACAGTGCCCAAAGGGGGCTTGGAATGGTGCCCAGGAGGCCTGCCTGTGGCCTCCATTTGACTGGGGCAGCCTAGGAATGAGTCAGAAACATCCCCTCCACCCTTCCTAGTCCCTGCCCCTTCCTTGGAAGTTCTTAGACTAGATTAGGGGTTGGCAAACTTGTTCTGTAAACGGCCAAAAGAGCAAATATTTTAGGTTTGTGGGCCACATGGTCTCTACTCAACTCTGCTTTGCAGCAGGAAAGCAGCCATAGATAATCTATAAATGGATGAGTGTGGCTGTATCCCAATAAATCTTTATTTTTGGACACTGAAATTTGAATTTCTTGTAATTTTCATGTTACAAGATTTTTTTTTTCCAATCACCTGAAAATGTAAAAATCATTCTTAGCTCATGGGCCCTATAAAAACAGGCAACAGGCTATACTTTGCTGACCTATGGATGGTGTTCCTTGGAAAAATAAAACTGCTTCATTACCAGGGCCCCTGGGAAAAGACCCATTGCCCAGCTTGGGCAGAATCACAGACTGCTCTCTGGGCCTCCTCAAATGGGGAGTCCTCATGATGGAGGCTTCATGGAAAAAGATGACTGGGACAGACTTCCCAGTAAAACCACTTGCTAAATGAGTTCTCTTCTGGCACAGCCACGCCTAGCCACAGGTCACCTGGATGCCCAGCACTCAGCAGAGCCAAGCAGGTGTGCAGGACCCTCCCCTGCCTACTTTTACCAAACCTCACACTGGGTGTCCTGCCTAGGGCAGGCCCTTCTCTTCAGTTTCCTTTGTTCTGTAACCAATGCACTGGCACATATGAATGGGTGCTTCACAAAAGCTTCTGAACACACAGAGGAAGCTCCCTTCCCCTCCCCACATCTATAACCTGGGAAGGGGAGGTTACCACACTCAACCAAGGAAAAAGGCCCAAATCTCACACACAGTAGAAATTGTGTTTCTAAGGAAACATTATCACCCCCATTTATAATTTTTTTAAAATGTACTACTAATAATGAGATATTATTTCTACCAATTGAGTCAACAGCAAGAACAACAAAAAGATAAAACCCAATACCACAGAGGCGGGCTGCAGGGGAACTGCAGTACATGCACACACAGCCGAGGCAACTGCAGCCCAGGCCAGTCCCCAGCATGTAATTTGATCTAAGTCTCAAGAGCCATAAAAAAAAAATGTATGAACCATCTGCTCCAGTAAATTCCTTCCCTGGGAACTTAGTCAAAGAAAATAACTTTAAAAACAAATAAAAGGATTTTGAAGAAAAATATGGGTTCACTATGTATAATGTTAAAATTGGAAATAATCAAGTGTCTAACAACAGAACTGTTCATTATAATGCACTGATTGAAAGATACATTGTTCCGATGATGAAGATATATAAAGATTATGTCAATATGAAGTATGAGATAACACTGAAAAAATACAAAAGAGCATGTGTTTTAGATTAGCATTTTGTTAAAAACATGTCTGAAATGAACAGAAGGCAACACAGAAATGAAGACAACTATGTTAAGGTGATGAAACAGTGGGAGGTCAATTTCCTTCAGCATCATTTTAATAAGTATGTAGTTTTAAAAATAAGAATAAAATGTCAAAATGTCACCAGCAGCAGCACAAAGTACATGCCAATTCACTCTTGATTTTTTATCTAGACGTGAGCCTTGCCTCCTGGGTACTGACAGTCAGACAGTAATGAAACACGCAGGCTTGCATTCATCAACACACATACAAGAAAAAAGTCATGCCAAGGGAAGATTATGCAGTTGGGAAAAGGAAAGAGGCGAAGGAAAGCTCTGCAGCCTGTGTGTTACATGAAAGCTTCAAAGACAGGCATCCAGAGAGTGCACACCTGCCCCAGATGGCTGGACAGGTGCTCAGAGAATAGCCCGCTCTGCAGCTGCTCGTCCTGAGCACCACCCAGGCCCCGCTCTGCCCTTTATTCCCTTGGTCTAAGGAAAGACCCATACATTTCACTGTTTGGACCAGCTGCAGTGTGTGTCATAAGGGGAGGGCTGGAAGAACTGGATCACATGAAGTGACAATCACATGTGAGATTCAGGGATACAGGCTATCACTGATGACTCCAGGAAGGGAAGACGGGCAGTATCTATCGAGATTAAAAATGCACACTTCTTTCAATACCGCAACTCCACTTCTACAGATATAGGCCCCACGGATACAAAATGACCTGTGTACAAGGTTGCTCATGGCAACACGGATTATAACATAACATCGGTGAAAACAATCAAAATGCACATTGGTGGAGGATTGGCTAAGTAAATGGTGGCACTCCCGTATAAAGGGACATTAGGCAGACGGTAAAAACCACAGAAGGATCTCTAAGATACATTATTAACTGCAAAGAAAAAAAGCATGGTTTAGAGGGACATGTGCAGAGTAGACTTCTCTAGTCACTCTCCTACATGTACATATGAGTTTTGGCTTGTTTAAGGATTAAATTTGCAAAGACACAAAAGAAACTGCTAACAGTGGTTGTCCTGGGGAGGAGAACACTGGTTTTTCATTATGCACTCTTTTGTACCTTTCTGATTTTTGTTACCATGGACATACATTACCAATTCAAATTTAAGATCAACTGAGGGGAAAAGAAGAGTATGAATGACCTGGGAAGGAAGACCATCTCCCTGACCAGTGCCCAAGGGTTTAGAGGAGCTCAGGGTCTTGCCAGGCCACAGAGCTGGTTCTTTGGAAGGCCTGCCACCCTCCCACCCCCCAAATCCACCTGTACATTTCTCCTCACCTGAGCCACTGTAGTCACAGTCTCCGTTCACACTTTCCAGGAAGGGCACTCGAGACAGGGCTGGCTTCCCACGACTGCGTTTGGGAGGCATCAGACCACTGCATACAAAGCAGGGAGGGGACAGGAGAAATGAGCAATTTCAATGACTAATACCCCCACTCCCGCTCTCTCATGGCTGACAGGAGTGGAGCTGCATAAACCCTTCAAAGAGAATGGTATCTCGCCTTCCCCTAAAAACTCACACTAAGCCAGGATATACTTCAGAAAGTTCCTATGAAGCTTTGGGGAGCCATTTCATCCATGTGGAAGGACTAAATCTGGGAAGAGATGCCCGCTCCCCTGTTTGGAGACCTTGGGCTTCATCCAGAGCAAAGGTCATCCCAGGCACTTGGGGAGGGTCCATCTCACATCTGCTCAGAACTCTTTGTTCTGTGGTTTCAAATTGCTTCTTCTTTAGAAACCAATTTATTTTTTAGACGTACAAAAATCTGCCTCTTTCCCAAATTTTCTATAAAGGACACATCTTACTTCTTCAATTGGAAAAGAAATTTTTAAATTGGAAAAATCCACTTCTCACTTCCACTTTATATCTGTGAATTTTTAGGACAAAGATGGACTTTTTTTTAACATGGCTACTGCAAGGAGGTAAAAAAATATATTAGACAAAGACTCAAAGGTAATAAGCAAAAATGAGAACAGTAACACTAGAGTGATGGTATAACTTGAATCCACACAGGCATCAGTATTTTTAAATAGCTCCCAATGTAATTCTAACGTACAACCACTGTTGGGAGTCTCTGGGCAAGAATAATGTGACTAGGGCTTTCTTTCCAACCAAAGTTTATAAAATATTACCACTACATAATTTTTCCAACTAAAAAAAATGCTTAAAAGACAAGCCAGCAATTTGCATAACAGAAATGCTTAAGAAATCTCTGGTGGGATAAGAGGAGGCTGGGGTTAGGACTGGTTGGAGAGTAGGGTACTCCTGTTTTATCGAATCATAGCTGACTTTATCATGTCTTAAACAGAATACCTGCACAACCAGCTCAATGAATCAGAATCCTTCAGTAACTAGTAGGTTGGGAACTTTTTTCCTGCTAGTTAAAATGAGGGCTTGTTTGGAAAAACGCAAAGAATACCCAGTTCACATTTAGGCTTCAGTTCCTACTCACTCTACAAAAATCTGTCACTGAGATTAAAGACTCTGAGGCCTTATAAAAATGTAAGGTACTAGTAGTTTCATTAGGAAAGCCTTTCAAAGTTCACATCATGGATCTGGGAAGACTGTCAAATACAAGAGAAGAGGGCCCAGCAAAGTGGTTAAGAGATTAAACTGGGGAGCCAGACTTCCTGGGTTCAGAACCTGGCTCTTTACTCTAGTTCTGTGACTTTGAGCAAGTTACTTAACCTCTTTGAGGCCTGTGTCCCTCATATGCTGTGTAAGGATTTAATGGGTTAATACACGGGAAGCACTCAGTGCAGCACACACCAAACAATAAATGGCAGTTCTATAATGAATACTACATGCAGCGCAGTAAATTTTAATGTTTCACTTTAAATATTAGAAACTACTAATGTACTATCAAATGATGAGCTCTGAGAAGGATGAGCTCAATGAAATGGGATGCAACACCAAAACTAGGTGTGTGTTTTCCAGTTTCATAGGAAAAAGCACAAGTGTGCCCTAGCCAGGTGGCTCAGTTGGTTAGAGCATCGTCCCAATAGGCCAATGTTGCAGATTCCATCCCCAGTCAGGGTACATATAAGAAGTAACCAATGAATGCATAAATAAGTGAAACAACAAATCGATGTTTCTCTTCTTCTCTCCATCCCTTCCTCTCTCTCAAATCAATAAATAAAATTAAAAATAAAGAAAAAGCCAGGCCAGGCATGGCTCAGCCATTGAGCATCAACCTAGGATTCAGGAGATCACCATTTGATTCCCTGGTCAGGGCACAAGACCAGGTTGTGGGCTCAATCCCCATGACTCTCTCATCACTGATATTTCTGTTTCTCTCTCTCCCTCTCTTTTCTTTCTGAAATCAATAAAGATATATTTAAAAAAAACAACAAAAAAGCACAAGTGACTTGATCATTGAGGGCCTGCATTTTAGCCCTCTCTCCCAAGTTACCCTGGCCTAAGCAGACAACCCAACCTATAATTACTTTGTCTGCTGGCTTAACATTCAACTCTGCCCTCCAGAAGATAAGCTCCATGAGAACAGACACCTTATCAGTGCCTAGAACAGTTCCTGGCTCATAGTAGGTGTTCAATTAATGACCACATGGAAAGACAGTACAGCCCTAACCTGTTCAGAAAATCATCAGAACAGATAAACCAAGGGCCATGGGGGGGGGGGGGGGGGATTAGTGACCAGAAATTCTTTCAAGGTTCTAATTCTGGGATTATATGATTCCAATTGAATTAATAAGATGGTCCTTTATATACCTGTCACCACAGCATAGGGAAAAAAAAGAAAAAAACCCCTGGCTACTGGAGTCCCTGAATCTCCTGTTTTAAACCTTGAAATTCCACCAAGTTAAAGAGGAAATGCCTTCCAAGGGCATGGTTTCCACGTTGAGTAGGGCCCCAGAGAGATCAGTGGCACTGGACTAAAGGTCTGCACAACAGCACACACACGAGAGCCTGGGCTGGCTTGCTTTCTGTGTTTCAGAGCTGGGAAGTGTCCCTCACAGAGGGGAGTGCCCAACTCACCTTCAACCTTTAGTCAAAGTGTAGAAGGGGACACTTTGGTACCCTACTCCTACCCCAACTCCAATGAACTGGATTTCCAGACACCATATCTTTGAAGGGAGTCAGGAACTCCAACCCAGGAACAGGCTAGAAGCATCTTATGAGTCTGAAATCTCTGTCTCTTCTCTGGTAACTGTGTTCTTTCCCATCTATTCCCCCTATATCTCTAGAGGCCACTACATGGGAGGGAGTAAGATAGGGCAATTATGAGGCTTGGTGGAGAGGAGCCACTGAAAGCCAAGCCCTGCCACAGTGGGCACCAGCCTAGGCCCAAGGGGTAACCAGGGGCCTCCTGTGGTCCCACCAGGAGCCCAGCAGCCAGTGTAGAAAGAGCACCTGACAGAACACACACCCAACCTGCCTTGAAGGTGCTTCAAACACAGACACATAATGTTCTGGTGCTCTTTCCCCCAGGACCACCTGCCCTACTCTGAGTCCAGAATCCACTCAGCAGCCACATGGAGGGACCATAACGTTAGCCTTCAGGACAACTCACTTCTCCTTTGTGGTACTGAGGGTCTCTGAGTCTTATACTCCCTGGTTTCTTGTAGAGCTCACAAGACAGAGCAGGGGTTCAATGAACTCTTGGACACAGAAGAAACTTTACAGCTCTGGTATAAAAAATCCTTCCTTCAGGTAAAAGAATGGAAAAAGAAACCCATTCCCCCCCAACTCAACAATGATAGAAGAGCTGGGACCTTTGTCTAATAAAAGGCAATTCCAAATTTCCTATCAGCTCATTTCTTATTCCCATAACACACCTCTAAAGGAGCCATAGCTATGATGCTCCAAGACAAAGGGCGAAACCATGTCTGTAATAAGCTGGGTTATCTGAGTGGGTTGGGGACGGATGGGGGATTGGCTCAAATATTAACTTCTCTGGGCAATAGAGATATAGCTGGCCCCGCCCTCTAGAGCCAAATTCAACTCCACAAACCCTGTAAAGCATCAGCATCACCCCTCCCCTCCTAGTCTGATCAGGCCTGAGAGTCAAGGGTCAGGCTGTTTCCTAGGAGTTACCAGAGTTACAGACCAGAGGCCTCAGGAAACAGCAGGGGTGGGGGAAGAAAAAAATCTGAGATAAGCAGAAAGAGGTTCAATCTGTAGCTAAACAGAGAATAAAGGGAGAGGTGGTGAAGCTGCCAACAAAGCTTGGGGGACAAGTGTTCTTACCTGCAAGCTTCAAATGCCAGTCCACCACTGAGGCCCAAGCTACATTCCGAGTCAGACCCGCTTTCGGCGTGTTTTCCAAACCCATTGGTTACGCCTGCCAAGGACACACAGAGTGAGCCTGAGTGCAGAAACCCCCCTTCCCCTGAACCTCGCTGCAGTGTGAAGCACCTCAGAAGGGCTCAGTGAGGAGTGGAGAATGGTTGTGCCCTCCCCTGTGGAAAATGAGTCTTGGGTGGTATAATCTGATAAAGGTTTGGGGGAAATGTTGGCTGGGGCAATGAGCAGACACTGAGTTTCCTTTCCCTTCCTCTGGTTTTACTGTAAGGAAAACACAGCACACAGCTCACTCCAGTTATTGTCATCTGGCTACAAAGGGAAATACCAAGACTTCCCCGCTCCAGCTGGCTCACAAGTCCCTGGATCTGCTTCTCATTTCAAGCCTCAATTATCAGGGAGCCTCCTCTGCCTCTTGGGGAGCCCACCCGCCTGGACTCTACAGATAAACACTCACACACCCTATCCATCACACAGCTGGCAACGGCTAGTTTCATTCTTTTGAGATGGAGTCACGGGAGGTTGGGGCAGGATAAGGGCTTTGTAACCACACCCGGAGATATCTAGCGGGCTTGTCAGGCTTGAGGATGGGGGACTTTTCAGAACTAAAGCAGATCAGATCTTCCTGGGATGGGGAGTCAGAATTCCCTGGGTTCTAGACTGGGCTCTAAAATACAGGTCCCCTTTCCTCTTTAAGCCTTGGCCTCTGCTTCTGTGAAGATAATACATTCTTACTTATGGAGAATACTATTAAGTATGAATGAGAGGAGGTCTGTTTACAGCAGGGAGCCCTTCGGAGGCAAATGAAGACTATATGCTCACCTCAGGGACACACCTCTCATCTGCTGTGAAGGCTTCAACTCTCCTCTCTATCTTGCTAATTCTTAACCACAATCCAGAGTGCTAAAAGTCAGAGAGCTGAGTCAAGAGCTCTAAGTCACCTTGGCCAGAAAACTGTGAGGCAAGTCACACCCGAAGAGCAGGTGTCTGAGCCAAGGTATCTGGACTCTGACCTGGCTCTAACACTGTGACCTCAACTTAAATCATCAAGCCAACTGTGCCTTAAGTGCCTCGTCTGTAAAGGACCAACACCTGTTTCTGTGAAGCTCAATGAAGGGTGTCCAGAAGCATTCCTGAGCTCTGGGCAACTGGGTTAGAGGAGGAACAGATTCTAGCGGTGTCCCCAAGCAGCCGGCCCTCTCAGGTTGGATGAGCCTGATGTCCAGCTTCCCAGTAGCAGGACTTGTCCTTTTTAGTGCACACTATTCTCAGTGCCGCTTGGCTGTGTCCAATGTGGCTGAGAGAATGAGAGCGATAACTGCTACCATCTATTGCTACATGCCAAGTGTCTCATAACAGACCGTTCCTAATCCTAAGAGCCCTGCAAAGTAGGTATCACTAGCCCCATATTAGAAATAAGGAAACAGCCTGTTCAATTTGCCCCAGCTAATTAATTTGATACACAGCTGGTAAGGAGATGGAATTTGAACTCAGGTCTGCCTAACAGCAGGCCTCAAACTATTGACCAATCTACTGCCCTAATACAGGGAAGCTTGGGCCAGATGGGAAGGGAAGGTATTGCTGGAAACAAAACGATAGGAAGAGAGAAAAGCAGAAAAAGCATATGCTGCCCATACAGCCCAAAGCCACCACACAGGACATGAGAGGGCCATGAGAAGCACAGCCAGGGGCAGCACCCCCCCCCATACGCACCTGAAGCAAGTTGGCCTTCCATATCCCACTGAGACGCAACTACTCTGTCTGGAAATGGGGGCCCTGAACATTCAGGCCCACTTCACCCCCAGCCTTGGCTCCTGACTCTCTGAAAGTCCCTCACCAAACTCTCCCTCACAGGGACTCTGTCCTTGTTTCCACACACCTGGGCCTGACCCCTCTGTCCCGTGTACTCCTTTCTATTCTGCCCTCACCCCTCAGGGCCAGGTTAGGCATCAACTCTTCATGAAGCTCCCAACTCCTCCAGCAGTGCTGCCTGCCAGCACTGTGACACCTCTGCACCTCAGGAGACCATCTAGCCTCCCCACTAGCCTGTGAACCCTTCTGGAGCTGGATCTAAGCCTGACTTTTTACCCACCCCTCCCCACAACCAGCTAGTGCTGGACATACAGTAAGGATTCTTTAGTAATCGAGCCTCTGTTACCCACTTCTGGGACCGCATCTCCAACCACCCCTGGCTCTCTCCTGCAGCCACATTGGTTCCCTCGCTGTTTCCGACATGCAGGCATGTTCCCATCCAGGGCCTGCGTACTGGCCAGTCTGTCTCTATCTTTTTGGAACGTTCTTCTCCCAGGTACCCAAATATCTCACACCTTCAACTCCTTGAGATTTTTAGTCAAATGTCACCTCCTCAGAAAGCCTCCCCTGGCCACCCCAATACCACCCCAGCATCCCTTATCCCCCTTCCCTTTTTCCTCTGTAACTTCGAACATGCAATTCACTCACTTGCTTTTAGTCTATCTCCCCTCCAAGGGAGATTTTTGCCCCAGTGCCTCGAATAGTACCCAATATAAATATCTGATGAATAAATGAACTGAAATGAAATGAAGACCTATTTTATCATATACAGCTTTGCATCCCACTCAGGGGCAAAGAGAGTCCCAGACACAAACTAGCCGTCTCAAAATGCTTGCTCAAAGCCTATTTCCCCAGGCCACTACTCATCACGTGCCAGCCCAACTGTGAGCTGTGGAGCTAATGCTACTATTGGTATCTGCAGGGGCCATTCGGAGGTGAACAACTGGGGGAGGTGCTGGATGGCAAGGCAAAGCAGAGAAGCAGAAGAGAAGTAGCAAGAGAAGTCACAGGCGGGGTCACCTGTTTCTTCCTCCTGCTGGGGGGACCTCTCCCCGTCACTCCCACTATAGCTCCTGCTCCTTGGCCGCTTCCGGGAGTGCTGCTCATCCTCGATGCTGGCAGGAGAGGCAGGAGAGCCCAGGGCACCGTGGTCCTCGCCATTCTCCACAGCCCCGTCTGGGCTCCTCTGCAGCTTAGCCCCATTCTTGGCCTTCTTGAAGAGGACCGAAGTGCGGCGGCCCACGCTACTGAGTGGGGCACCGGCAGCGGCGTCGGAGGCCAGGAGGGACAGTCTGTTGATGCCACTGTCACTGAGTAGGTGTTGCAAGGGCTCGGTCCCTAGCTGCAGAGGTGACTTTTCCAAAAGTTCATCTTCTTCCACCTTTCTGGGTTTCAGGAATCGGCTTGAAGGTTTGCTATCACTGATGGGTTTTAGAGTGGGGGGATCTGGAGGGGATTCTTGCTCAGACAAGGAAGGCGCAGGCCCAGTGGGCTCCAGGGTTGGTGGGGGAGGCAGTTTGGAGTCATCTGTTAGAGAAAAAGAGAACCTGCTTGAACATTTTAGAAAAAGTCTGCCCGTACGAGCCAGATAATGACACTAATAACCAAGAACTAAAAGCACTGGCTGTTACAAGGCCTGAGAAGCGTCCCAGGTCTCAGTCTGAGGTGAAGAGAAGGTAGGACTACGTTTTATCGACACTAGTCCTCAACCCTGGCCATAAATTAGGATCACCTAGGAAGTTTCTTAAAAATTTCAATGACAAGGTCCACAGCATGCGGACACGGCGGGTCTGGGCCCCACTGGACCAAATCCACTGAAACCAAACCACTAAAGTGAGGTATTCTTTTTTAAGATTACCACGTGAGTCTGATGAAGTGAGGGTTACAAAGCACTGCTCCACAACTGAGGCCAAAAGCCCTCTGCTTAATCAATAACTAGGTAACAGCTGCACAGATTAGGGGACTACAGTTTTCATTAGACTCAAATGTTTTTTCATCTTTCAATGTATTTTGTTTCACATCACTCAAGTGAAGCAAACAGGACAGGCAGAAAGAATAAGTTTACAGATATGAAAAAGTGAGGCCAAGTAAGTTAAATCGGTGGTTCCCAAACATGTCTATTCACCTACCACCTTTTATTTTTAAGATTTTTAAATTGATTTTTAGAGAGAAAAGGGAGAAGGGGAGAGAGAGGGAGACAGACACATTGATGTGACAGCAAAACACAGATCAGCTGCCTCCTGCATTCCCCTTCCCGGGAACTGAGCACATAACCCAGGCATGTGCCCTGACCAGGAATCAAATGGGTAACCTTTTGGTGCACAGGACAACTCCAACCAAATGAGTCACACAGGCCAGGCTATTTTTATTTATTTTTTAAAATTTTTATTTATTGATTTTGAGAGAGTGGGAGGGAGAGGGAGGAAAAGGAAGAGAGAGAGAGAGAGAGAGAAACACATCCATTTGTTCCACTTATTTATGCACTCATTGGTTGGTTCTTGAATGTGCCCCAACTAGAGACCGAACCTGGAACCTAGGCGTATAGGGATGACAATAACTAGCTGAGCTACCCGGCCAGGGACGAAACTTTAAAAACGGAGGCTTCCAAACCACAGCCAAGACTGCCCTAATCTGAATCTCTGGGAGGTGAGCACTGGGAATTTTGTTTGAAACCCTCTAGGAGAAGGTGTTGCAGCTGGGCCAGGGGTATGGCCCTGTGTGCTACAGCCTGGGATGGGGATACAAGTGGCATGCTGACGGCCACTTGGGGAAGCAGTAAGAGTAACAATGGACACAAAACCCTTGAAAGCCGAATGTGACCTCTCAGCCACATCCCCATTCTCTGCCAACCTAAAATAAAATGGGCCATTCCCTGTAATTTGGCCCCCTTCCCTCTGGAAATAATTCCCAACCTTCTGAACTGTGTGGATGGCAGCCCCTCCCAAGCCATAGGCTCAGATCCACGGACAGGTAGAAGGAAGACAGGTCTGTTCCCCATGAAGTGGGAAAACAGGAATCAGTTCAGGTTTCACGCTCCCGAGTCTCTGAGAATCACTTCCCCAGATGTCCTTGCAGTCTGGCCTTTCTGCATGGGACGGGCCTATAGACTCGGCCAGCTAGGGTCAAAGCCATGGGGCAGCTTGAGAACCAAGACTATCTTTAGGAACTTTCCTTTCTATCCCCCCACACCACAACCTGAACTGCTCTAAGAGCCTGTCTACATGATGGTATGAGGTGAGTTGATATTTAACTGGTATGTGCAATATGACCATATCAGGTGCAAAATACTAAAATACTCCTTTACTGGTTAATAACAGCTGCTGGGCCCCAGCCTCTGAAACTCCCTGAACCTGCCCACAATCCAGCAACTAAATATTCACTTCAGTGGCCACCCAAAGCCCACTCCAATACAACAGTAACATCTACTCTGACGGATGAACTTTGGTCTCTATTGATTGTTAAATATTTTTAATATCTCTGGGTATACCTGGAAGTGTAACCCCCTCCGTCCAAGGGCTTCTGCTTGCCGGTAAAGGTCAGACCTAAACTCAAGGAAGGATGCTTCTATTCTGGGATTTCAGCTTAACCCTTACTTCCTTATCCTGCCCCCGGCATCCCGCCTGCCCATGACGGTCTCTCACCTCTGTCCCCATCGTCTTCTGGCTCCTCCTGCAGGGCCTGCTCCAGGACAGCCCCATCTCCCTGGGGCCCTGCTGGCAGCTCCCCATTGGACACAGTCTTGTTCAGGGAGGGTGGCTGCGGTGGCAGCGGCTGTGCCAGCTTCTGCCGAAGAGCATTGATCTCCCGGCGCAGCATGCGGACACGGCGGGTCCGGGCCCCACTGGACCGCATGGCACTCACCAGGTCCAGTTTCTCCAGCAGCTCCTTCAGCTGCACCTCCGGGGATAAATGGGCCCGGTTCTCTGGGATGAGGATGTTGTCCACTGCCAGGGAGAAGGGAGGACAGAAGGGGCTGAAAGACCTGCCCAGCCCAGGACAAGGGGAAGGGGCTGAATCCTTTGGATGCAAAATATTCTCCTGGAATGCCTGGGCCAGTGGCTTCCAGCAACATCACTGTGGGGCCTTGGCCCTGGCACCACTGCTGCCCTCAGGGCAGCCACAGGGAAAAGGTCAGAATCTGGGAAGCATCTGCAGGAAGCAGTCCACAGTTAATGATTATGACAAGGCAGCTTGGCAACCCCCTGGCCTGAGTGGCTGGCTGCTGCCATTGGGGAGCAGAAAGTAGGGGCAGGCAGAGAGTGGGGCTCAGAGGCAATTCCATTTTCTGGTCCTCGACCTGTACTCTCTGAATAAGCCAGACACACAGTAGCCTTGCACTTCACTACGCCATGCTCGAATGCCACACAAAGGGATCCAGGAGACGAAGACCCCAGTGAGGCTTTAGCTTCTCAAACAGAAAGCTAGTACCCGATTCCCCTTTCCTACCATTCAGGAAGTGCTCACTGAATTAAACTTTAGTCCTGAGAACTACTCCAGCCACAAGCAGATATATTTCAGCATGTGCCTACCCCCAGCTTTGCTCCAGGACTCTACCCTATAGCCCCAAGGCCCACTCTGATCCCTGGCTCTCTGGGTTCTGTGCCTCCTGCTAGCCCCTCTCCTCCCCACCCATCCAGGCTTCTCACCGTCTTCCCAGGAGAAGCGGTAAAAGTCCTCCAATTTGGGTGACTCGGGCAGGTGGGTGCCCCTCTCAGGGTCATAGCCGATATTTTCAGCCTGCCGTCGGGCATGCCGAAGGATGGCCCCTCCCAGATCCCGCAGGCGGACAGCTGCTCGGTGGAAAATTGTGTCTTTAGCATTATACTTCATGCAGTTGGTAACTATAAGGTTAAAGTCTTCCTCAAACTCCTCCAAGGTGTGGTACAGATGGGACTCCAGCTTCCGCCTCATAGTAGAAAAATCCATTGGCTTGGATATGAATTCCAGGTAATCTGGAACCTAAACATATAAAACCTGTACAATTACAACAACCATTTACTAGCCAAACAGACACACCCTTCACCAGCACTCTAGCCTTCCCATTTTCTGGTTTAGCCATTTTGGGCTCACTCAGAGCCCCAGGGCCCTGGCCCACCCTAGCCTGCTGACCCCTTACCACTGGCAAGTCTACTGGTTTTGCCAGATACACCCAGGTTTTGTACTCTGTCATCCAACCCCTTCCTGGCCTACTCAGAGAGTTTTCCAGTTCTAGAGGGGCTCACTGTTCAGGAAGGGGGATGAGGGGAACTTGCCTCACTCAGGTTGACTGGTTCGGCGAAGATGTGTGCGGGATCCTTCTCCTGCAACAAGTCCAGTGTTGTCCTCAGCAGTACGTTGAAGGGCATCAGCTCCAGCTCCATGGCAGCCTGCTGGACCTTGATCTGTGGAAAGTGGGGAGAAATCAGGACACCCCCCTCAAGAAGAGGCACTGAGCTTTTTGTTAATAATATGACTTTCACCAATCATGTGTAACAAATTTTCACAGGCTATTATTAAGCCGACCAATTTATAAGGAGATATCACCTAACCCATAGCCTAGAAATAAGGATACCAAGGGCTACCACTATGTGGATGTTTCCTATGTATCAAGCACCATACCAAAACTTAATAGTAATGATTATATAGTTGAGCCTTGAATAACACAGGTTTGAACTGAGTGGGTCTATTTATTACACATGAATTTTTTTCAATAAATATTGTTAATGTATGTTCTTTTCCTTATGATTTTAACATTTTCTTTCCTCTAGCTCACTTTATTGTAATACAGCATACAAAATATGTGTTATCAACTGTTTGTTAGCGTAAGGCTTCTGGTCAACAGTAAGCTATTAGTAGTTAAGTTTTGGGGAAATCAAAAGTTATATGCAGATTTTAAACTAAACCAGGGGTCAGAGCACCTAATTCCCACATTGTTCAAGAGTCAACTTTAAAATAATGAATACTTTTACAGTCCTTTCTAAATGCAAAGTAACACTCTAAGCATTTTACATAATATAAATGAGTACATGAGGTAGATACAGATGAGGTATTCTATAAAAGGAAACTGAGGCACAGAGAGACTAAGTAACTGATTGGCCCCAGGTCACATAGCTAGTAAGGGGCAGAGCTGGGACTTTGTCCTAGACAGCCTGGGTCCACAGTGTGTGCTCTTGATGGCTATGCCACACTGCCTCCTACTTACGTGACCTCAGTTAATCATGGCTTCCCAACCTTTTCACGTTAGGGTACATACAGAAAATAATATTTTACAGCATACTACTGTAAATATATGAGGCTGCTTGCTGCCCAAGGGGATGAGCCTGGAGGCCCCGGTCAGCCCCAGCCAACCCAGACGTTCCAGAGGCCAGTGGAATCGATATCTCAGCACACTGGGTGGGACTTCTGGCCCAAGGCACATTTTCTATCAACACTGTGCTCCATGGACTAAGTCAGACCCTGTTCTTCTCTAGCCAGGTGACCATGGAATAGCCTATGAAAAGTCCTGCATCTTGGCTACATCAAAACAGGCCTGCCTGCTTCCTTTTCCGTTTCATTTCTGTGAACCAGAAGCAGGAAGAAAAGCTCAGCTGTGGAACCAGGCCTGGAATGGCAGACAGACTGAATCCAGGAGAAGATCCTGAGATGTCCTCCATGGCCACCCACACTAAATATGGTAAGAACTGCCCAGTCTCAGGCCTTGTTCTGGGGCTCAACAGAGAAGTGGGAGTTTGGAGAAAGAGAGAAAGGAACATCTTTAACCCAGGCCTCTGAAGCATGAGCGCAGCAGCTGCTACTCCTGGACCAGAGAGAACAGTTTTGGTTCATCATTCATTCAATTAATAGTATTTGCTTTCTGCCCTGTATGTATAGAGCACTGCAGTTGGTACTTCAGGGAGGCAGAAAGTGTCAATAATGACAGCAGCTGATACTGTAGCCCCTACTATATGCCAGGCACTGTTCCAAGCTCTTTATATGTATGAGTCATGAATCATCTAATCCTCACAACAACTTCATGAGGTTGGTTCGATTATTACTTCAATTTCACAACTGAGAAAATTGAGGTATAAGGAGATTAAGAAACTTAATGTCACACAAGTAGTAAGTGGCAGGGCCAGGATTTAAACCCAAGCCGTCTGTTGCCATAGTTCATATTCCTAAGCCCTATGCTACACTACATATTCTCAATGTTCCCCACACTCAGAGGCTCAGAACACTCTTGAATAGAAGTTGGAAAATTTCAATGACTTAAGACCATAGTGTTGAAGAGCCTAATGAGGACCCTCAGAAGCTCCCAGGCCAGAGGTGATGGCCATCAGAATGACCTGAACAGCTTTTCAAAATTCAAGGCCAGGCTCCCCTGAGAGTCCAGGGACGGGCCCAGGTATATGACACTGAGCTTATGCTTGAGGCCACCAGAAGCTGAACCCCAAGAGAGAAGCCATCAGCACCACAGAGTAGGCAGGCCTTGGAGCCCATAGTGCTGGGCAAGAGGAGAAAGTGCACACCAGGCAAGGGCTCCAGGGCTCCTGATAACACACTGACAGTGGGAGAAAAAGTTCTTAAACAAGAGCCATGGAGCTCAGAGTTCCTCCTCACCTGCTCCCGCTTGAGCTTTTCTCTTTTCCGAATCAGCTCAATCAGCAGCCGGGCCCGCTCCAAGTCGTGCCGGAGCTTCTGCCAGTATTTCAGCTCTTCCTTCACTGCACTCGTTTTCTCGTCCTGCTCTCGCTGCGGGAGAGAGGGGAAAGGAAGGAGAAGCTGGGTCCCTCCTTCCTGCCCAAAGTATTCTCCCTGTTCAAGCTTCATGGGGCCTTGGCAAGTAAGAGCCCCAACTCCTTTCTTGACCCACAGTCCTCAAAAGCCCTTCTACCCTCTCACCACCCCATTCCTTCCTCTTGGGCTCCACTGTCTTTATAACAATGTTTCTTCACTGCAGTACAATAACTGCCGGGGTGAGATCTAGGATCGCTTCCCCTACCCTTGCGGACACCAGAGAGCACTTGTGCCCCTCAGGGCTGGAAAGAATTTCAGAAGGAAACTAAGAGACCACTCAGGGTGGAAAGAATTTCATCCTAGAGCTTCGACTTTGGGCTAGAAAACAAAATGTTGTTACCATAAGCTCGTACTGACTGACTTTAAAACACTACCACCACCAAATACATGAATCCAGGCCTAGAACAGATTACAGTCTAGTCAGGGGACGAAAGAGGTTCAGGGTTTGACACACAAGGGCATAGTAGCAAAAGACAACAAAAACTGATCAGACTGAATATAAAATAGAGAGGATCTGAGTGGGTTAGGGTTGGGTCAGGGAAGGCTTCCTGGGGGAGGAATCTTACTAGGTTTTCACATGTAGTGATGGATATGGACAAGTAAAGAAGGGAGGCCTCTTTGGAACTGAAGGAACCACAGGGCCAACACATGGAGGAAGAGTAAGTGATTCTTTTCCTGGGGAGGAAAGTGGGCTGGCCAGAGAGATAAGCTGAGAAACCACAAAAGCCAAGGACTTTTGTGGTTTCTCAGCTGACAAGAAGCCTCAAATGCCAGGCAAGAGCCTGGAGCCTGGATGTGGCCTGCCTACAGAGAGGGAATATATTCTGGAAAAGGAAGTGACAGGATGGAAAATGGTATGTAATCACCAGTTGTAGAGCAAAGAATTAGAGGCTGGTGGCCACCTAGAAAGCTATTGCTGAAATTAAAGGGACACGAGTGAGCAGTGCAGCTGGAGACTGAAGACAAGGGGCCACACAGTGACAAATCTTCCCAAAGAGCTTGGGGGAGGATTACCTGTAGTCTGTTATGGAGGGAAGAGTCAAGAGTAACTACAGGGTGAGGAACATCTGAGATGAAGAGGGTGGTTTTGTGACCATAAGGGGGAAGTATGTCTACTGAGAGGAAGGGAGATAATGAATTCTGTTTCTAATACCTGAGTTACAGGAAACAACATCTACATGGACGTCTTTAGTTACTGTGCCCTCGAGGGACCGAGGACAGAAAACGATGAGGACAAGGTGAGAAACCTGGAGTGACTGCCACACAGTTTACAGCTACGAATGGACAAGTTCTCCAAGCAGACAGGCAGCAACCATGCCCCTGGGAGCGTTACCATTGAGGAGTAAGAGGTGGGAATGGTACAGGGTACAATCCGTGGGGTGGAGGGGGTGGGAGATGGTGTCACAGAGAAGCTCTAAGACAAGGTGGCCAGAGTGTCAAATGTAGCTCAACAGTCAATAAAGTGAGAATCTGAGGAAAGACTTGCTAGGATGGGAGGAGGCCTCTGATGTTCCAGAGGAAGCTTCAGGGGAGCATGTGGACCATTTTGAGGGGGAACTAGATATAGACGTGCACCTCAGGACTGTTACAAAAGGCAAGAGTAAAATCAGACAGAATGCAGAGGGCACCACAGTCGTGCAAAGGCTTGCTTATCTCTGGGGTGGCAGTGTGGGAATGTGTAAAGGCGATGTAATGGGACAATGAAGAAGGAGAAAGACCTAAAGATGTTAAAGTCTCTCAGGAGGCCTCCACCATCACAGAAAACACTAAACATGTAGCAACTCAGGCTATATGCACTACAACTTAGGTGGTAAATTTGTGTGTTTTCTACGAAACATTTTTTGGCAGATAGCAGTATAGTGTCTTGGGGAAAGTGCGTCTTTTCCTAATTCGTGCAGTGTGGTTGCCTGGCTGTCACTCATCCCACTTCTTCCTTTCTGCCACATCTGAAGGGTTTTCTCCACATATACAGAAAGTTGGGCTTGCTCTCCACTATCCCCCAGAATTTGCTCCAAAGTCAAGCCTCTCCCATCCAGAAGCTGCGGTCAGATCTGAAGAGCTCTATAGTGCTGGAGGTCATTCCTGGGATAGACCACCTAGAGGGGTGATCATATATAGGCAAAGGCTCCACAGAGGGCTGGTGGGGCTCCAACCATCACTCCTCCTTCACTCTCCACCTCCTTCACCCCCTCACCTCCAAATCACCATGTCACCTACCTGCTCGGCATTTCTTTGGGACTGCAGGTGGGAATGCAGGCGCCGAATGAGGGGGACACCGTTCCGTGCCTGCCGCTTCAACAGCCAATAGTTGTGAAGCCGCTGCATGAATTGGTTTTTCCTCTGAAAGGAGAGACCACTACAGATCTTGTTCAACCTTGAGTAGAGGCACAGGGAAGTGAAAGACAGGGTCAGTGGGCAGCCCAGATTATAGCCTTCTCTCCAGACCCTGGTTCATTTATGAACCTTAAAAGGAAAACAGAATAAAGTGACCAAATGCCTCACCTCAGAAAAAGGCTTGAAAAGGACAGCAAAGTTAAGCAGCTCAGATTCACTTGACTTTCCACCTCCTGCATTGCAGTCCTGAACCTCCAAAATAATCCTCTTCCAGAAACCCTGTTTCCTGCAGCCCTGGACTCCTGAGAAACATGCCTGTGCCCCAATAACCCTAGCCTTCTATTGATGACAGCAAAAGAGAACAGGAACTTGAGCAAGCTATGGGTAATGTGGTCACTATTTTCTGTGGCTGAGGGTCCCACCAGACCAGGGAATAGTCCATGGCCAAGCTGGAAGGAAAACTGGTAAGAGTACAGCAGGCTACTCCTTTCTGAGCCCAAATGCAACCCCTTGGAGTTGTCTGGGTTTTCATTAAAAACTCCAGCAGCCCAAAATGTCTAATTTTGAACCAAAATACATATTTATATGGATCTAAAGGTGTAAGAGGATGGAGAATTTGAAAACTTAGCCTTAGTCTTAAGGTCAGGGTGTAAGCCAGTAACATGTGGCAGAAAGGGAAAAAGGTACGGAGGGAATTACTGAGAACCTACAATCTCTATCCTAATGCTCACACTGAAAGGTGGGTAACATCATCCCCATGATACAAAAGATGGAAAGGCAGCTTAGGAACAGAGGCTGAATAAATTGTCAAAGTCACTAATGCAGCTAATAATATGATGGAGCTGGGGTGGGATCTGAATCCATGGTCTCTTGGCTATTCCATGCTGTGTTCCATTAACTGGTTATCCACCAGGTAAGCAAGGCCTCTCAGTGCTCCTGTGGTGTTTCCACTGCTTTCTCTTTCTCTTCATCTCAGTCCACAGAAAGGAAGATGAGTGTGATGAAACAAGGCAGAACCTAAGGATGGGCATCTTGGACAGGACATTGCTCACCTGGGCCTTGTGCCTTTCCAGTCAGACATTCCTGCCCCAAAGCAAAGCTTACGAAATCAGGGCCTAGGCCTTTTCCCAAAGGACAGATCCCCCACCAACGCCCATGCCAAGCACACCTGCCCAGATGCAGGCAGCACCCTCCCTCTACAACCTCTTGGCCATGGAGGGTCCCAATAGCATTTGTGCAGATAGGAAAAAGAATAATAATAAAAAAACAGCAGCAGCAGCAGCCATTTATTGAGAGCTTACTATTTGCCAGGCACTGTGCTAAGTGCTTTGCTTGTATTATCATTATTTCTCACAACAACCCTATGAAGTAAGCTTACTTACAAATAAATACACTAGGGCCTAAAGAAGTTAAGTAACTTGCTAAAGGTCACACAGGTAGTGACAGAAACAGGATTCGAATGTAGGTCTCTCTGGTTCTTAACCTGCAAGAGACATCTGTAAGAGCAGATGACAAAAAGTCTAGCCCCAGGACATAACAACCCTATAGATGGGGACACAGCAGTCACCCACTCACCCCAAGCAAGAGGGTAGCCTGGAACAGTTCTGTGACTAGAAGACACACTTCCAGTCGACTGAATTCTAACTCAAGCCATGGCTTGCAACAAGAGTCTGACCTCCTGCGCTCTTGTGTCTTCTTCCAAAATGACAAGTCTCGTTGCCTATTTCCCTCGGAGAACTCATTCCCCACTACCCTCCAGTATTCCGTCTCTCTATTCTTCCCATCAAGTGAGAGAGACAGCAGGTACAGAACGTACAGGTGTCATGAGCCCCAGCGGTGGTCCAGGGTCTGCCACTTTCCACCTGGTTCCAGCCCTTAGAACAGGACTTGGCATATAGTAAATGCTCAATAAATATCTCATTGAATGAATATAGGAGTGAACAACTTTACCTCCTGTGGCCGCAGTATCTTCATCTGGGGGTGTGGGAGAAGGTGCAAGGACTACATTAGATGAATAATTTCCAAGATTCCTTCCTGCTCTAACATTGTACACTTATTCATGAATATCACCCTTGAGCTGAGCCTCTGCTAGAAAATCTCCCATCTCTCGTTCTCTGCCAACCTCCCATCCCTCCAACGGCTCCAGCGACATCTCTGATGGTTTAAATAGGTGCACTGGACTCTTTATACACCTAGTAGGCTTAGTTACATAGCTGAACTGAGCGATCCTAAGTCGAGGAGAAATAGCACATGCTCCGCATACCACCACCCCCTCCCAGAAAATCCCTATCATTCCCAGGACCAAGCTTTCTGGACAGCAAATCCGTACTGACCCCCCCCCCCCCAGTTGAAAGTAACTGTATCACTTTAGGGGTAGTTGGAAAGGTGGGGTTTGAAGTTGTCACAAAGACCAGGCAATGGAGGGGATTCAACCAACTGGCATTTACAAAGACCACAGATGCTAAACATCTAGAAACGCATGGGACAGTGCTGATAAATGATACTTATCCTGTCCAAAATGCCACTTGTGACCCTATTGAAAAATACTGCCTCAGACATCCTGTCACCTGAGCTTCTAGGCAACTTAGGTGTTTGTCTCACCTTGAACCAAAGGAAACACTCTGTTCTGAGAAAACAATCAAAACCACAAACCAGACTAGGCAGACCCAGGGCCCAATGGAGAAATTTGAGGGCATGGAAGAGAACAGACGTTCACCAACAGTTCACGGGGAAGGCCAACACCAGCCCAAGAAGAAACCACGAGCCTCTGGGACACCCTCCCGGGCAGACTTACCTGTAAGAGGGTATCTGTGAGACAGTGACTAAGGGGAAAGTGGAGGGTGTATCTCGACCCACTTCCTCTGGCTCCTTCTTGATCTTTTGCTTCAAAGTCACCTTGCTCTTCTTGGACACTCCCTTGAGGGGGCCACCTACTCCACCTTGGCCTTCATCTTCCTCCTCCTCTCCCACCTCCTCCTTCTGTTCCTCCTCCCCACAGCCTTCCTTCAGCTCCTCCTCGCCCCCAGCCTCACTGAGGCTTCCAGGGGAGCTACCCTTCCTCCTAGCTGCGGCAGTGCCTGGGGGTGAGTGGGCCTCACAGTAGGCGGTCTTGCGCACTGTGAAGATGGTGCCATTGAGGCTGGTCTCGCGCATGGGCTCAATCTTCATGAAGAGCCCGGCCCGCTGTGCACATGTCACGTGGAAGGCTGTGTAGCAGTTCACCTTATGGCACTGGATCGATGCACCCAGCCCCTTCTGCTTGCAGATATAGCAGGTTAGTTTCCAGCGGGCAGGTGGGATGTTGTCAATGCCCTCAATGGGCTCCAGGAACACAGTGTTAGCAAAGCAGACTTCAGGGATCCAGATGGCACACACCACGTGGGCCCAGTGCCCATCGCTGGTCTGTTTGAAGGCGCCACCTTTATTGGGACAGAGGACGCAATCCACAGGCCGGGAGGGAGACTGCAGGCAGCAGCGGCACAGCCACTGACCCTCGGGGATATAGGGGACTCCATAGCATTCCTGGTGTACAGCCAGGTTGCAGATGTCACAGAAGAGAATGACATTGCTATTGTGGCATTCATCATCCAGGCACACACAGCAGAAGGCATCTTCGTCAATGAGTGACTGTTGGGCCCCACTGCTACGGCTCTCCAAGTATGACTCCTTCTCGAGCCGGTCTACCAGCAGCTCAAAGGTGTCTGCCGACACCAAACTGTGCCCATCTACTCGCCGCTTCTCGTTCACCATGTCCAGCCAGGCAAGGTCCTCCTCATCCATGTCATACTCTACCTCTGCATCCAGGTCTTCAGGCGGTTTCTCAATGTAGCGGTAGTAGGCAGCAGGCAACGGGGGTGCTTCTGGCTGGCTGCCTGAGTCCACCAAGCGGAAGCTGGGCTGTGGGAGGTGGAAGGAAGTGCTGGATGCATGCTTGGAACAGGACTCCTTCTTCTTGCCCTTGGATGAGGGTTTTTTGGACTTGCCAGGGAACTGAGGCTGCTCGCTGTTTTCCTTGTTACTATTACATTCAGTGATATCCTGGGCGGTCAGCTCATCCTCCGTGATGATCTTGAGTGGGTCATAGATGCTGATACGATGCAGGCGTCCATCAATGTCCACCTCAACAATCCGTTGGGCCTGGGCATACGTCAGGGTCTCCCGGGTGGGTGAGCACTTGAGACTGTAGGGGGATGGGGAACGCCGGCCCTCGGCATTCTGCCGTGACTTCTGGCGAGGCTTCCTCATGGCACCTGGGAAACAAGGGGACAGGCCTAAGAAGAGGCCAGGAGACCGTGAGGTGGATGCACTTATTCACCCTTTCATGTGATCACGTGGCCACCAAGAAAGAGGACTAGATATTCCCTCCGTATGAACATTCTGCCCTTCAGATGTCCTCACCATTTGCTCCTTCGCCTCCTTCAAGTCTTTCCGCAAACATGACTTCTCAGTGAGACCTCCCCTGACCGCTCTATCTAAAACTGCAAATCCCTTTCCCCACCACAATCTCTCATCTTGCTATATTTTTCACCATCTTTTACTGTTGCAGGACTTACCTCTTTATCATGTATGTTTGCTTCCTTCTACTCGAATGTAAGCGCGACGAGGGGAGGGGTTTTTGCCTGTCTTGCTCACTATATCCCCAGGGCCTGGAATGGTGCCTGGCTCCTAAGCAAGCAGTCAGTAAGAGCTGAATGAAAGGCGAAATCGAACATGCATGATCCCTGCCCTCTAGAACCTCTGTCTGATTAAGAGACAGGAAAGCAAACAGATTACAATGTGAACACAAGGCTGTGGGACAACTAACTATGGAAAAGGAGAAGTGGTTATGGCTTGAAAAGAAAACAAGAACAGCATCATTTTCAAGCTCTGGACATGTACAGTGGTCCCATCAAAGGATCAAAAACTCACAGGTCTAGAGCTCTCTACACCAAGTCATCTGACTATGATTAGAAACTCTATCCCCCGACCATGCCCAGGGACGATGGGGTGAAGGCACATGAAATGTCTATCTCGTGCAGTCTAAAGGTTTTTCAAACTATAGTATTCAGGGTTTTATGTGCAAAAGGCAGCATTCGGGATGCACTGGCTAGTACACCTCTAAGCAGCAGCTCTGGAAGTGGCCCCAAGTGGCACTGAAGTTGTAAGCTGACCTATCCGGGGCTCTCACTGGACCTAAGGCAATATCTGAGGTAAACTCTCAATGTATTGTTTTAAAAGTCACTCTCTCCACAAAATACTTCTATGTAGTCTACCCTTGTGCAGCTAAGAGAAAGCCTAAGGCTTTCTATACCATCCTCTAGATGGAGGGAACTCAGACAAGCTCAAAGGACCTGTAGTGAGCAGTCCCAGAGGCCATCACCACGGGGAAGGTCGCTGGAGACAGGCTGCCCTGAGGGACGGGCAGAGGCCTGAAAGGGTACCAGCAGGGAGAGGGTTTCACGGAGAAGAAGTGTCAGCCACCTTGGCTGAAGGACCTGCCATCTTTATCTATACAGCAGAGCCGGTGACAGTGATGACCAGCACACCCTGACAAACGACGAAGCCCTCTTACTTATATTATTTCTCACAACTACTTTGGGAGGCGGAATAGACATTACCCTCATTTTATAGGTGCATAAACGAACGCTCAGAAAGGTGTCCCTCAACCCAAGTGATAGAGCTACAGTTCAAACCCAGATCTCTGACCTGCTGGACTTATCTCACTTCCTAGGAGGCAAGATGGCCACAGCGATGCCCTGGTCTGGGGGAAAAGAGGCTCTGGGGCAACCCGGGTGCTGCTCTTGGCCCCAAGAGACCTGATCACGTCCTCTCTCTGTGTCTCTGCTGCCCACCGGCGAAACCTACCTCTTAAGGGCTGCTATTTGTTAGTGAGGTGTTAAGATCCTCATTTAGATCTTCCAACCCCGAAGTGTGATTGAAACAATTGAAAAACAACGTGGCTGAGGAACGGCGCCAGGCAGGCACACATCCTACTCGCAGCCAAAGGAAACAATCCCCACAGCGATTCTGTCTGGGTTCCAGAGGCCCTTGGCCACCACACGCCTCACAAATGCCAACCCTCTGGGGGCAGCCCGGGCCCACAGACCTGCGTTATTGCCGCCCCCCCCCAGGGGCACGGAGCCCCTTCCACGGGTGTGAAAATCTACCTCAGCCCTGGCATGAAAGAGCCAAGAGGCTGTGGCCCTTTGATGCAACTCTATCCCCCCCTCCCCCGCGGCTCAGGTGTCTCCCCACCACGCAGCAAGCGCCCACGGAGCCCGCCTCGGTCGCGCCCAAGCTCCCGACACTGGGGCGGGCTCCGGAGGGGAAGGGGCCGCTGCTGAGGAGAACGGCACGCGTCTCGCCCGCAAGGCGCTTCCAGTCTAGTTTTTTGGCGGGAGTTTCTCGTCCCACACCACCCTTCCCACGTACACACCTCCGAATAGCTCTAAGAGCCCCGGAGGTCTTCTCGGCATTCCCCGAGTCCCCACTGGCCCACGTCACCCAGGCCCCCAGGAACGGGGACTTTCTGCAATTACACCGGACCCCCGCGCCCCACACGAGATACTCCTGAGACGGGGACCGCAGCCAAGGCTCCTGCCCCTTTAAAGGGGCGCCATTTCCAGAAGCAGCTTGACCCCTCGGAGGAGAAAGGAGGGAAACAGTATCTCTTCCCCGGAGAGGAGGGGGCGAGCGCGCCAGACGGACCGACGCGAAGTCCGACCCTCGGACAGAAAGCCAGCATTAGCGCACCAGCGGGTCGGGGGCGAGCGCTCATTGGCCGCCCTACCTGCCGGTTAGGAGAAGCCGGAGGGCCCAGGGACACCCGGGGGGTGGAACTCTCCTCAGGCTTGGCCAATAGGAGAGCGTGACGGGGGCGGGACTCGGCGGCTCGGCTTCCAGGACGGGGGAAAAAAAGATGGCGGCTGCGGGAGGGGGTCCTCGCTTTTCTGCTCCCCCCTCACCCGCCTTCCTCTTCCCCGCCGCCGCCCTCGCCCCGGGAGAGGGCTTTCGCGCAGCCCGCGCCCCGCTCAGGGAGCCCCTCCGCTTCCGTCCCCCACCAGCGCAGTCTCTGGTCCCCGTAGGCCCCGCTGCCCCCGCCCCCGCTCGGTCCGGCCCCGCTGCCGCCCCCATTACCTCAGCTGCCGGCCCGGCCCCAACGTTCGGGGGACCCTGGGCACGGGCTGGCCGGCCGTCGAGCAGGTCGGCGCGGCCCGGGGAGCGGAGCGCGGCCTCCTCCCGCGCTGGCCTCCGCGGCCACAGCGTGCCCCGTCCCGGCCCGCGCTGGGGCCCCAGCCCGGCCGCCACCGCCGCTCCCGGGGGAGGAGGGGGAATGGAGCCGCCGCCGCCGCCGCCGCTGCCGCCACGGAGCCCGGCCGAGGGGAGGGAGGGATCAGCCCCCAGGCAGGATCCGCCCCTCCGGCCTCCCCCCGCCACCTCCACCCCTTCCCTCGCTCCCTCCCAGGCTCCGCGGGCTCTCCGGCTGAACGGGAGCGAGAGCGCGAAAGAGGGGGAAACGGGAAAATATCCCCCCGCCCTGTGGGGCGCGGCGGCGGCGGCGGCGGCGGCCGGGGCGGCGCGGCGAGGAGCGCGGAGCCGCCGCCGCCACGGGGCACCGTCCCCGGCTCGGCCTCACGGTGGCGGTGCGGGCGCGGCGGGGCGCGGAGCGGAGACGGGGTCTGCGCCCGCCGGGCCCGAGTCCTCCAGGCCCAGCGCGCCGCGGGCTCGCCCGACCGCGCAGCCGGGGCGTTCGGGCCGGGCTGGGAAAGACCGGGACCCCTCACTCCAGCCAGCTTCCCCCTCCCCGTGCGCCTGCGGGGTGCTGCCTGAGGTTCTGGGCAACACCCCCCCCCCCCCCTCGCGGACCTCGAGGGCCCCTCCAAAGGTTAAGCCTGGGCTGTCAGTAAAGTCAAAACCGGTCTGTAGTGTCTTGGGGTGCAGGTGCCTGTGCTCCCCGCGAGCTTTCGTCGTGCGCCCCCCCCCCAGGGCGGGAGGACTAAGGTCGGCGATGTGCACCCCTCCCCGCGCGAGGACGGCCGGGGCGGACCTGTTGTGTGCAGGTGAGCGTCCGGCTCGCGCGCAGCCCCGAGCCCGCAGCCCGGCCGCCGTCGGGCCGCCTCTCCCCCCGCCTTCGGGAGTCAACAGAAAGTTTGTCAGCCCGAGAAGGCCGTCTGGTGACTCGCTGGGCACCGTAGCCTGGGAGCCTCTGTCCTTCCACCCGGCCGGGTGGGGAGCCCGCCGACTTAATGCCACGAGCGGCTTTCTCGGAGATGCTGGACCAATGGCAGCTTCAGGCGCTCAGGCCGCCTCGGGCTGTGACGGGTTTGAGGGGACGGCTCCTTTGTCAGCCACTTTTGACCTGTAAGGCGGAAAGCTCACCTCACACGCCCGGAGCCCTGGGCGCCGCTACTGAGTGATGCGCGCGGAGGACGCGTGGGTGCGCTGCCCCCGCACGTGGGGCTAAGTGCACTTTGCACCTTGTGCAAGGGCCGCCTCTGCCCACGCCGCGGGGGTTTTCGCCACAACTTGCTGGGTTCTGAGGATCAAGGACGCAGGTTCCAGGGTCAGAGGATGCACGTTTCAACGGAAGCGCAGGGCTACTTTTGCAGGATAGACGTTCATTATCTCAAGGAATTTAGATACATTGTGTTTTTGAAAAGTTTGATGAAAGGAAACTAATTCGTATGACAAAGATGTTTTCCCGATTGCGTGGTCGCACCTTCTGGCAAAGTGATAACAAAAATACTTGTGTTAAGCAATTTTATTTATTTTTTTTAAAAAAGGGAGTGGCTTGTGGAACTCAGCAAGGGCGGGGCAGTGTTTTGAAAACTGAAGATGACATCGTCTGAGTTAATGTCAAGGCTGAGGCTAAGGGGAAAGATCATTCGGAGGGAAGGCGGGGAAGAAGAGCTGATTAATTGCGAAGGAAGAACCCCGGAGGCAAGAGGACGGTACAAGTACTTTTAGTTCAGGAAAATGGAAAACTGAAGACTAGTGAATTTTATTTCTTGTTTTACATTGTGAAATATAACCATTTATACATATGATTAGTAACTTTTTTTTTTTTAGTAACATTTCTTGATGGATTTTCTCAAATTTTATTTATCACAATTCCATTTGCGTGATTAGGAGCTATATTTTTTCCACTAAAATTAATGAATAAATACCTTGAGAAAAACACATTGGTTTCCACTTGTAGCAGTAAGTAAATGATTTTAATGCTATTGAAAATGCATTAACTTAACCTAATACATATAATTTCTAGGTTTTTCTATTCAACGGTTTCAAAGAAAGACATTCAACCTAAGTGTTTCTCCTCCGTTTCCAACTTCCACTTTCCTAATGGTAACGTTACAGCCGTCCTCACTTTTATTTTTCACATTTGGGATTGTTTTCTGTTAGTGTAACTGCACAAATAACCAGTTCACTGTGATGTCATCTTAAATGTAACATGGGACAATTATGTTATTAAAAACAAATTTGGAACATGTATCAAAAATCCCACACGCACTAAATTTGACTCACTTTAATCTTTAGCTATTTTAAAGGGTATAAATTCAACAGTCCCTGCCTTTCCATTAAATCGTACAATAATTAAATTCAACAAAGAGAGGCAGTTACCTTTGATCCCAAATAGCAGTTTTAAAATCCTGCATTTCTAAGTAGAAACTAACTTAACTGGAGTAGGAGAATGTTCTTCCATTTAACCTAAAGGTGGAAATGCGGTAGGCAGTTAGACTTGAGCTGAGCAAGGACGACGGGCCAGGTACACAAAGATCACCAGGGTGGAACGTCCTGAACACCTAGCAACAAAGAAAGAACTGGTAGAGCAGATGCTGGAAATAATGGGAGACCTTGCTCCTAAGGCCCCTTCTCCACCCTAGAATGCCTGCGCTCATGCAAGTCAGATTCTCCCGATCTTTTCCTCCCAGGTGTGTGGTTAGTCAAGTGGTGGACCCCCACCCTTAGAGGAAGAACAGGGGAGCTGGAGGAAAGCCCCATCCACCTCCAAATAAAGACAGATGAGTAGACAGGCCCTGATAGGTCAGTTAAAAGAAGAAAGCAGTTAGCCCTACTCTGAGGGGTTAAAAGGAGCCCTAACCCACTCCCCAGGGCAGCTCTTTGAGCTGCCTGCGCCTGCTCTAAATTTCTCTTCTGAGTGTACTTTCTCTTTGCTTGCCCAGTAAACCTTCTCTAGCGGGTTGTAGTCTTGGCTCTGAATTCTTAATTCTTTTCTTAGCTAGAGCTCGAGTACTGAGGTTGCTGAACCCAGATCCGGTCTGATTTTGTCAGACACCTGGTGCTGCTCTCGCCGCCTACAACAGAAACGTGAATACAAAAAGTAGCCCCCCTGGGAAAACATATTTGCCAAGGATGTATCTGATAAGGGACCAATTTCCAAAGTGTACAAAGAACTCGTACAAGTCAACAAGAGGAAGACAGACAACCCAATTAAAAAATGGGCAAAAGACCTGAATAGACACTTCTCCAACAGACACATGAGAAAATGCTCAACGTCACTAATCATCAGAGAGATGCAAATCAAAACCACAATAAGGTATCACTTCACACCTGTCAGAATGGCTCCATCAGCAAATCAACAAATGACACATGCTGCCGAGGGTGTGGAGAAAGGGGACCCTAGTGCACTGCTGGTGGGAGCGCAGACTGGGGCAGCCACTGTGGAAAACAGTATGGAGGTTCCTCAAAAAATTAAAAATGGAGCTGCCTGTTGACCCAGTGATCCCACTTCTAGGAATATATCCTAAGAATCCTGAAACACTAATCAGAAAGAATATATGCACCCCTATGTTCATAGCAGCGCAATTTACAATAGCTCAGATTTGGAAATAGCCCAAGTGCCCATCAGTAGATGAGTGGATAAAAAAGCTGTGGGACATTTACACTGTGGAATACTACGCAGCTGTGAAGAAGGGTCTCGTACCCTTTGGGACAGTATGGATGGACTTGGAGAGTATTATGCTAAGTGAAATAAGCCAGGCAGAGAAAGACAAACATCACATGATCTTGCTTATATGTGGAATCTAAAGAACTTAATAAACTGATGAACAGAAAGGGTTCAATGACATGGAAGCATGGATCAGACTGAGGAATCTCAGATGGATGGAGGAGGACGGGTGGGGGGAGGGGAAGAAGTTAACCAAAGAATTTATATGCATATATGCACAACCCAAGAACACGGACAATGGTGTGGAGAGAGACTGGGGAGGGTGGCAGGGCCGGGTGGAACGGGTCATTGGGGAGAAAAAGAGACATCTGTAATATTTTGAACGAAAACAACAAAAAATACAGTGCTAATATTTCTTCAAGTCTTTGTAGGCCAATATTGAGGCCTATGCTAGAAGAGGGCTCACAGAATCCTAGCTAGAGTTTGGTCAATGAGGGAATCTTTGTCAACTGTAGTCACCTAAGACCTTACCATTGGATAAAACTGAGTTAATGGGACACTATCTCTGTACTATCTTTGCAACTTCCTGTAAATCTATAATTAATTCAAAATAAAAAGTTTTTTAAAAAAGTACACCCTCCCATTTTTACATTTTATTATTATTAATTTAGCATCTCAGGATATCTTTGTCAATGATTTACTATTACCTTGGTTTACCAAAGCAAGAAACCTCGGGGGGTCAGATGCCAGGGAGTTGGCTGAAGTTTTTTGGGGGGGAGGGGGAACAAAAACAAAAAATCTCCCAGAGCTAGATGCCCAGCATGAGCAGAAAAAGGCAAAACACCATATAAGATAGATTCAGGGAACAGTGGGTAACCCCATTTAGCGCCCTCCCCGCAAAATGGGTGTTGTGAGAGAGAAGCCTGGAAAAGTAAAATAAAATCAGAGCACGGAGGCTGTTGGGTAGGGACTGGATGTGAAGGGACAGTAGTCACTTAGGATTTCTGCGACAGGGAAATGACTTGGTTGGCTCCTTGCTCTGAGATGTAGTCAGGCAAGAGCGCGTGATACAACGCGGTTTAGATATCCACCTGGCGTGGCATGCATTATCCTCGCTGGACTTGAATTCTAGCCAGAACATGCCACAAGCCTGAAAAGAAATAGTTTGTGGCACGTATAAATTGTTCAACCTGAGTTGATGCCTTTTCATTTCAGCTTTTAATTAGCACTTCTATTAAATCCTAAACTCAACCATGAGTGAAGTTAGGACGCCATAACATATGTTATTTTCATGTTTTAGCAAGAGAACTGACCCTGTAAGTAGCCATCTATCTGGTATAATTTGGCTAAAGAGAGAGAAAATGCACAAAAAGGATGCCACCTCCCCAAACAGAACGTGCGATTCCTACGGGTGATGGTTAACCTGAGACGCCAGCTTGACTGGCCTGGGAGTTACCCAGAGAGCCCGTAAAACATTTCCGGATGTGCCTGGGAGGGTGCTTCAGGAAGGGGCCAGCATTTGTGTGGGTAGACTGAGCAAAGACGGTGGTCCTCGCCAGTGTGGACGGGCACAGTTCCACCCAGGGGGGGCCCGAACAGGGCGAAAGGGTGGAGGGGTGGCATTTGCTCTGTGTCTGCGCAGGGACATCCATCTCCTGCTCTCGGACAGCGGTGCCCCCGGTTCCCAGGCCTTTACACTTGCACTGGATTACACCACCCGCTTTCCTGGGCCTCCGGCTCGCGGGTCGCGGGGGGTAGGACTTCTCGGCCTCCACAGTTGCTTGAATCAATTCCCGTAATAAACACCTTCATTACAGATACAATGAAGTGTGAGGGATGAATGCAGGTGCTCAAGCCACACACTTCATCTATAACAGATGTTTCTTTGGGGAGCCCCGACGAATAAAATATGCATATCCAAGTTAAGAAGTGGTGGATTAGGCAATAATAAGAGAATTCCAAGATTGATGTATTTTAAGATCCTTGCATGGTCGAGGAAAAGTAAAGTTCTAGGGATAACAGCTTTCGATTGGTCAAGAATACCTGTTGTAACGATCTGTTACTCCATTTATATGAAATTCTTGAAAATGCAAACTAATCGATAGTGACAGAAAACAGGTTGGTGGTGCCTGGAGGTGGAGGAGAGGACTGACTTAAGGGGCACCGGGGGCCCGGCCGGGCGTGGCTCAGCGGCTGAGCGTCGACCTGGGATCCAGGGGATCGGGGTTCGATTCCCGGTCAGGGCACAGGCCCGGGTTGTGGGCTCGATCAATGACTCTCTCATCATTGATGTTTCTCTCTCTCTCTCCCCCTCTCCTTTCCTCTCTCTCAGATCAATAAAGATATATTTTTAAAAAGGGGGGGGGCACAAGGGAACTTTTCCAAAGGGTGAGAGAGAGGAAGGGAGAGGGAGATAGAAGCATTGACCGGCTGCCTCCCGCGCGCCTGCTGCTGGCGGGCATGTGCCCTGACCGGGCATCGAACCAGCACGCGGTGGGACTGGCGCGGGAAGACGCTCGACCAGCTAGCTGAGCCCCACCAGCCGGGCTGATGGAAATATCCCGCCAGGCGATTTTGACACGGAGAAGCTAAGGTCTGTGCATCCGTGAAAAGGCACTGAACTACGGGACCGCTGTGATTTGTTTTACAGAAATTATACCACGGTTAAGTTGATACAAAGAGGACACCTGTTGTATTTTTAGACTAATCATTAAGAGAATGAAAGAAAGATATAACTCACAGAGAGGAAAACGGAATAATAGGGAAAGAGAAAGGAACATAGTAAAGGTGGGACAAAGACACAGCGAAATGACGGCAGGCTTGAACCCCGTCTGCGCTCGGCACTGTGGCAGCCTCTAAGGAGAGGGGCGTGTCTGGGAACGGTGATGACAGGTGCTTACAATGTGCGGCTTGAGCAGGCAGTTATCCCCTAAACGTCACTAATATGTTAGTAAAAGATTAAAAACGCACACAAGATGATACAGTTCACAGGAACAAGGAGAATGGGGGAAAGAAACAGCCGATGAGATCTGTCCAAGTGTTGGAGAACGGCAGGAGGTGGATCTCCTCAGATCTCCTCGCTGGACGGGGATGGTGAACAACCCAGAGGAAGCTGACACAGGTCTGCAAAAGGACCAGGAAACCCCGGCCCACTCACATCAGACGGCCAAGAAACCTGGACGCAGGGGGCTGTGGGTACTTCTGAAAGGGGCGCGGGCAATGGGGGGTAGACCTGAGAGCTGGATTGCCTAAAAATCTGTAAAAGGGGCCACCGGCTCTCATCAGATCTCCTCGCTGCTCCTTGGAGATTTACCGTCTCAAGGAATTGAACAAAGGAGATTTTGGACTTGGGCATGTGCAGCACCAGTGAGGGCAGAGACCAAGTTGAAAATGGAAATTAAAATGAAGCTCTACATGCTAACACGAGAGACACCATTTCCGTTCTCAGGGATGAAGAGGGAGGGGGGAGCCTGCACGAATTGCTGGAACCTGAGGGTTCAGAGGAGGGCGAGAGAAAAATCCAATGAAAACATGTTTAACCTGTCCCTGCTTTCAGGAGGGAATTGAGAAAAACGTTTTCATGAGATCCAAACCCTCAGTGCCCCCACATTTCAGAACATGAGAACCAGGTTTATGTTAGAAAAATTGGAATGAACAGATTACCAAATACATCTGCCCGGACGAGAACAGGCGTTTCAGCACCGATGGAGGGTCCAGAGGTGAATCTAACAACATGGACACAGAAAATGGAAATATTAAAACAGGCAACTATGAATTCCAGGAAAGGCAATAACTCATGAAAAAGAAGCACAATTTCGGTTGAACCTACGTGGCTCATTTGCAAACATCTACTTTTCATTATAATCGTAATAATGAAAAACAATAGAGATTTAACTAGAAATTATGATGAAACAATATTGGGAAGATGAAGTGAGTGGTGGGCACTATGAGTTAAATCCTCATAGTTGAAAGAGAAAAGATAAAATTGGGGGGAAACACAGAACAGTTAAATGCACGTTCTTTAGAAATGAAAGATGAAAGCTGGAAGAAACTACGAAAGAGTTTGAAATAGTTGCTTTTGGATTGGGAGAGCTGAACTGGGAGGAAGCCGGGGACCTCTGGTTATATACTTTTAAGCCTCTTGGTTTTATTGACTTTTTAAGACTACGTGATTTCGTAAAAGTTAGTAAGAAAAATATCCAAAGTTAAAACGGTATTATTCCAGAACCAAGTGAGTGAAAAGCGGCTGTGATAAATTAGCTTCCCAATTCAATACGGCAGAGGGAATGCACATTAAGCAGAGAAGAGTTAGCGCAGCAGATCTGGCTGCTGGCCTTTGAAACGCCTGCTCACAGGGTTGGCCTGTGGCTGGTACCTGGGAACTTGAATTTCAGGAAGGTTCTCACCATGCTAACTGATCAGAGTGGCCCACCGTGCCTAAACTATTTGTGCAAAGAACACGGTTTATGCTGAACACTATGCTTACCTTCTGGAAGGGTGGAATTTGGGCACACCCTAGGCAGAGGGTGCCTATATAACCAGCCCTCCCCCCCCCCCAAATACCCTGCCCATAGTTTCTAATGAGCTTCTCTGGAAGACAACATTTGGCATGTGTCGTTGCATCTCATTGCTGAGGGAATTAAGTGTGTCCTGTGTGACTCCACCGGGAGAGGACTCCTGGAAGCTTGGGCCTGGTTTCCTCCAGACCTCACCCCAGGTGCCTTTTGTCTTTGCTGATTTTGCTCTGCGTTCTTCCACTGTAACAAGTCATAACCATAAATGTGGCTCCGCGCTGAGTCCTGTGATTCCTCACAGGGAATCCCTGAATCGGGGGGTGATCTTGGGGACTCCCGACACACACTTTACTCCAAATATTCCATTAAAGTAATATGTAATCACAGAATGCGTGCTTACAAGCAACAAAACCCAATGCTAGCTGTCTCTGGCAAAGAGAGAATTTATTGGAAGTGTTTAAGGAGGGCTCACAGATTGACAGGAGACTGGAGGGGCAGGCTAGAAATCACATACAGTGTAGCCGGGTCATTGCCACCAGAGCCTATATTGTAAATAGTACCTTAAAATGTTTCTCTGTTAGTTGTCAGCATTAGAAATATAATCCACTGTTGCATATTCATCTTATATTTAGCCAACTTGCTGAACTTATTGTTTTTAATAATTTTGTAGGTTCTTAAGGGTTTTTCTCTGTAAATAATTATATTATCTGTGAATAATAGTTTTCATCTTCCCTTTTCAAACATTAGACCCCTCTCCTCCCTTTTTTTAATTTTCACCCGAGGATATTTTTTCATTGCTTTTCAGAGAGAATGGAAGGAGAGACAGAGAGAAACATCGCTGTGAGAGAGACACATCGATTGGTTGCCTCTGCACACACCCCAACCAGGGCCGGGAATCGAGCCTGCAACCGAGGTACGTGCCCTTGGTTGGACTTGAACCCAGGACCCTTCGGTCCACAGGCCAATGCTTGAACCACTGAGCCAGACCGGCTAGGGCTCTCTTTTTCTCTTATCTGAGCAAAACGTTGGCTAGAAGTGGTGTTAGTGGCCATCCTTGTCTGGTTGGTCAGTTTAAAGGGAGCGCTTCTGACATTTCTCTATTAAGAATGATGTTTGCAGGCTGCGGGTTCGGGCCCCTCTCACTGCGGCAGGAGCTTTTGTCTCTCCTCTCCTTCAATAAACTTTTGCTTTCCCTTAAAAACAAAAAAAAGAATGATGTTTGCTTTAGGAGTATTTAGATACCCTTGAACAGGCTAAGAAAGAGCATTTTTATTCTTACCCTGCTAAGAGCTGTTTGAGCGTGATGAGTGTTGAATTGTATCGAATGCTCTTTCTGCATCTATTAAGCTGATCGTTGATGTTCTCCTTTGCTGTCAGGGAACTGGTTCTCGAACATCCAACCATGCTCGCATCCCTGGAATTAGCCTGACTGTGTCATGATTTGTTGCCTCTTTTATAATTTGGTTTGCCGATACTTTAATATATTTGCATCAAGGTTCTCGAGTGAGATTGACTGTAATTTGATTGCTTTGGGAATTAAGTTTTAATCTCATATAATGAGTTAAGAACATTTCCCCCTTTTTCTGTTTTCTGGAAGAGTTTGTATAAGGTTGAAATAACTGTTTCTTGAAAAGTGGATAGAATTCACCTAATAAATTATTTAATCCTGGTGGTTTCTTTGTAAGAAATTTTAAGCATCTCCAGTTTCTTTAATGGGCATAGGTTTATATGAGGTTTTTATTGATTGAGTTTTTTCCTAGGGTCTGTTCATTTAGGCTTTGTAAAATATGATCTTTTAAATCTCTGCTGCGTGTGTAGTTACGCCCTCCTTTGCATCACTAATGTATTTTCGTCTCACTCTCCCCTCTCCGCCCACCCCGTCAACTTCACTACCTCCCCCTAGATCACCAGCTTTTTTCTTTTTTTGCTTTGTTGATCTTCGCTGTTCTATTTTCCTGAGTGTTGTTCTAATAATTTTTATCTGCTTCCTCCCACTGTTGTTCAGTTTATTCTACTATTTTTCTAACATAAGTAGGGCGCTTAGTTCTTTAATTCAGACTTCATTTCTAATGTAAACACTTACGTCTATAAGTTTATATCGAATTACCACTATTGTTTGTTTCTCAAGTTTATTGTGTTTTTTTTTGTTAATATTTCTTTATTGATTTCAGAGAAAGGAAGGGAGAGGGAGAGAGAGAAACACCGACGATGGGGGTCATTGATCGGCTGCCTCCTGCGCGCCCCCTGCTGGGGATGGAGCCTGCAGCTGGGAACTGAACCGAGATCCCCTGCATCCTAGGTCAACGCTCAACCGCTGAGCTACGCCGGCTGGGCTCAAGTCTTGATACACAGTTTTTTATTTAATATCATTGCTCAGTTCTAAATATTTTTTGCACTTCTATGATGATTTTTTTTTTTAATATATCTTTATTGATTTCAGAGAGAGGAAAGGAGAGGGAGAGAGAGAGACAGAAACATCAATGATGAGAGAGTCATTGATCAAGCCCGCAACCGGGCATGTGCCCCGACCGGGAATCGAACCCCGATCGCCTGGATCCCAGGTCGACGCTCAGCCGCTGAGCCACGCCCGGCCGGCCTCTATGATGATTTTATCTTGGACCCAAGTGCTACTTTTGAAGTGTGTGTTTAATTATTTTTTTTCATTTCGAGATAATCGTAGATTCACATGCAGTTGTAAGGAATCATACAGAGAGATTCCATGTACACTTTATCCAGTTTCCCCCAGGAGTAACGTCTCGCAAAACCATAGAAAGTGTCACAACCAGGACATTGACATTCACGGGAATTCAACTCCTCATCTGGACGACTGCCCCTGACGCGGGATGAACCACCTCTCTCGCTGCCGTCAGGACCCTCTCTCTGTCCTTGGCTTTCGGCAGCTGGATTGCGATGTGTCTAGGCATGGATCTTATTTGGAGTGTGTTGAGTGTCCTGAGTGTTTAGATTAATGGGTTTCTCCCAGTTGGGGAGGTTTGGGGCCATTATTTCTTCAAGTGCTCGCTTTCTTCTGTTCCCTCTCCCCTCTCCTTCCGGGCTCCCATTCCGTATGTCGGTACCCTTCACGTGTTTCACGGGGCTCTGGGGCTCTGTTCATTTCTCTTTCTTATTTAAAAAAAAAATGTTTTTATTGATTTTTAGAGAGAGAGGAAGGGAGAGGGGGAGAGAGAGAGAAACATCGATCGGTTGCCTCCCGCATGCACCCTGACTGGGCATTGAACCCGAAACCTGGGCGTGTGCCCTGACCGGGAATCGAACTGGCGACCTTGTGGTGCCCGGGACCATGCTGCGACCAGCTGAGCCACGCCCGCAGGGCCGTTCATTTTCCTTTATTCTTTTTTTCACTCTGTTCCTCAAACTGAAGCGTCTCAATTGACCTGTCAAGGTCATTGATCTTTCCCTCTGCCAGCTTGAATCCACAGTTGTGCCCCTCTAGTAATTTTTTTTTTAAATTTCAATTACTGTCCCTTTCAATTTCAGAATTTCTATTTGGTTCCCTTTTATAATTCGATCTCTTTAATGATATTCTCTGTTTGGAGAGACAGTCCCGTACTTTCTTTTAGTTCTGTAGGCGTGATTTCCTTTAGTTCTGTTAAATACGAAAGATTCTACTAAGTATACTTAAAGATTAAATGGGCTTTGTTCAATGATTCGTAAATCAGGCAGGACCCCATCCGGCAAACAGAAAGGCGCTCTGAAGGGCCACAGCAAAGGGAAGGTTTTTAAAGGCAGGGAGGAGGCAGGAAAAGGAAGTTTACTAGCAAAGAGTCGATGGTTTCAGGCTTAGGGGGACAGAGGGGTCTTACCGGGAATCACCTCTCTAATGCTCACCAGGTAATTCCAGGCTGACTGGTTAAAGGTTACATTTCTGAGAGGCCGAAACTGCTCTTAGGTTAGGTATCAGGTCTTGGTTTGCTGCTGTGGGGCTTAGCACTCCATTTTGGGCCAGTTGTTACTTTTTTTTTTCCAGTTGTTACTTTTTAACTGTTCTTTGGACACATATATAATAGCTGATTTAAAGTCTTTGTCTAATAAAGTCTGTTCATCTGGGCTCCCCAGAAACAGTTTCTCTTAACTGCTTTCTTCCCCCAAACTCGTGTATGTCACATTCTCCCCTCCCCTTTTTTTCATGTCTCCTAAGTCTTTGTTGAAAACTAAACACTGTAAATAATATAATGTAGCAACTCAATTATGGTTGACTGGGAATTGAACCACGTGTATCTCATAAGGTTTTCATTTGCATCTCTCTGATAATTAGTGACATTGAGAATATTTTCACATCTCTTGGCCATCTGCATGTCCTCTTTGGAGAAGTGTCTATTCAGGCCCTCTGCCCATTTCCAAAGTGTTTTGGATTTTTTTCAGATAAGTACCCAGAAGTGGAATTGCTGACTTATAAGGCAGTTCTATTTTTAATTTTTTGGAGAACCTCCATACTCTTTTCGATAGTGGCTGCACCAATTTGCAATCCCATCAACAAATGCAGGAGGGTTCCCTTTTCCCCACATCCTCAACAACACTTGTTGTTCATTGATTTATTGATGGCAGCCATGCTGACAGGTGTGAGGTGTATCTCATAAGGTTTTCATTTGCATCTCTCTGATAATTAGTGACATTGAGCATATTTTCACATCTCTTGGCCATCTGCATGTCCTCTTTGGAGAAGTGTCTATTCAGGCCCTCTGCCCATTTTTAAATTGGATTATTTGTTTTTTTGGTGGTAAGTTGTATGACTTTTTTTTTTTATATAACTTTTGAATATTGGCCCTTACCAGATGTATCATTGGAGAATATCTTCTCCCAATCTGTAGGTTCTTTTGCTGGGTAAAAACTGTTTAGTCTGATGTAGTCTCATTTGTTTATTTTTTCTTCTTTTGTTTGTCCAGAGTTTGTTGCTGTTGCTGTTTGTTGTTATTGCTGCTGCTGCTGCTATTTGTTTGCTTAGTGACTTTCCTGAAGTAATTTTTTAGCCTGTGTTGTCATGTGTGGCCACTCTGGTCTCTGCTTGCTTAGCTCAATGATCAGGTAATGAACGGACAGATACCTTCAAGACTCCAGCACAGTGTGGACACTCTGCTTTAGTCTTTGACTCCCTGCTGTGCAGAGCCTTCGGGTCTGTCCGTGGCGAGAGAGATTAGGGTCGTCTTAGGCCTTATGTGCATACAGCCCTGCACATGCATATGACCTTCTAGATTTCCAGGGACATGTTAGAACTTTTCAGAGATCCCTAGAGATATCTTATTTCCAAGTTTTTCCTTTTAAGCTTTTTGTCACCTTTTTCTTTGCCCCACCTAATTATTACCACCTAAGGCACCCGTGATGCTAAACAATCGCCACCAATTTTTTCAGTAAATACTCCAAGGGAGACGGTATTCACAGCGAATGAGCTCTGGGGTAGCTCAAATGAACGCAAGTTCTGAGAACGGTTGTTTATGGGGACCTGCCAGACAGTTCAAATAATGACAATTCTTTGAGAATGGAGCCTTGGAGAAGCTCCAAGCCCACTTTGCCCCTCTAAGGACGGTGAGGCTGCTGGTTTTCATGGCTACCAGGATCGCAGGGTGTTGGCTCCCGGGGCCACCAGGGAATGGAGGGTGAGAACAGGAGGTGTGAATATGCCACAAAGTTCTCTGTTCACTGAGATCCAGCCTTTTTTTAAAAAAAAATGAATAAATATGCCTCAGACTGTTCTGAGCCTTTTTGGTTAATTTCCACAGGTCAGAAAATGTTGACTTTGACCATTTTTACCAGTTATCTCATTGCTTTTATGCAGGAATGGATTTTTTTTTTTTTTTTTAAATTTTTATTGTCATCTCCTCAACGTCTGAGTTCGAGGACGCCGACTTGGGGGACGTCTTCCCCAAAGGCTGCTTGAAGGGCTGTGTAACCAATTCTTTCCATTCTTTTCCTTTGAGTCGCTTTCTATGCCACTGCGTAAGCTGGAGTGGCTGGTGGCCCTGTTGAGGAGCAGATTTTTGAAGGTCCTTACTTCACCATTTTAGAAGTGGCTCCTATCATATTGTTATTGTCATAATGAGCTAGTTTATTAATAGGAAGAGAGCAAAGGGAAGGCCAGGCATTATAAGTATGGCCATCTGGGCAGCTTCACGGGGAACCTACAGCTTCACGCTCCCCAGGGAACCACTGGTCCATTCCCTGCAAATCACTGGGGGAAGGGATCGAACAAGGGGGAGATGAGTGCATTTGCGGTGAAGTCGGGGTGACATAGGGAAGGTACTTGTCCATCAGTCTAGCCTGGGGAGAAGATCATTGGCTAGGAGGGTGGAGCCACTGCAAGTGTGATATCTTGGTCTGGTTAAAATCCTCAAAGTGTTCCTTCTCTCTTTGTTCCCTCTTACTTTCTTGCTCCATGACTCACACTCACGAGAGCCCCCCTGTTCTCTCTCCATCGCCATGTGGCCTTAAACAGCCCCATGGCCATGGCCTTGTGGACCCCACATGCAATGGACTGCAGCTGGAAACACAAGCTAAACTAGCCAGATGCTGTACTGGACTGAACTTGATATGGAACAGAAATTCTGGGCAGTGGCCTTAGTTCTGGCTCTGCTGAAGATAAGATTGGACTTTTTCCATGGTGGGATGGATGGAGATGGGACCTTTTAGGGGGAACCCCCTTAATTTTACATCCGCAATAAAGCTTTCCATGAAATGGGGCCTCAGGAAACTTTTCTCCAGGCACCCCAAGAACTCCATTTCCACCAATAACAATATTGACGTTGATACAGTGAAGGTAAACAACAATTCTATCACCACAAGGATCCCTCCTGTTGTCCTATTATCGTCACATCTGTTTCCTTTCCAAGTAACCCTCTTAAGTCCTGGCAACCAATAATTTGTTATTTTGTTATCTCTAGAATGTTAAGTAAATGGAATCATATAGTATATAACCTTTTGGGATTTTTTTTTTCTTCACTAAGCATAATTCTCTGGAGATTCATCCAGGTTGTTGCCTTTATCAATAATTTGTTCCTTATTATTGCTAAGTAATAATTCATGATATGGACACAGCATAGTTTGTTTAAGCATTCACCTATTGAAGGACATCTGAGTTGTTTCCAGTTTGGGGCTTTTATGGATAAAGCTGCTATGAACAGTCATGTACAGGTCTTTGTGAACATGAGTCTTCATTTCTCTGGGATAAATGCCCAGGAGCACAATTGCTGAGTCATATGGCAATGGCATATGACCAAATCCTGTGAAATATGATAGGGTATAGAGTGATCGCAGGATTCTGTTACGTGGGAGAGGAGAAGGGATTTTGCTGATGTTATTAAGGTCCCTAATCTGTTGCCTTTGAGTTAAATGAAAGGGAGATTACCTTGGATGAGCCTGACCTGATCAGGCAAACTCTAAAAGCGGGTTTAGGGGTTAGGATTAAAGACGGTGGTGGACTGAGTGGAAGCTATGCTGACAGTCTCCCAGGACCAAACTAGAATTACAACTAAAATATAGAAAAACCATCCTGAATAATCAACGGCAACTGAAGACCAGCTGGAAAGCACCCTCATTACCAAGGAAGAAAAGTGGAGACCACATAGAGGCTGGTAGGAAGTGTGGAGGCGCGAGAGGGCTGGCTGGGCTCCCAGAGGCAGCAGCTGAAGGTCCGCAGGGATATCTCAGCTGTGGGGGGTCCCACTGAGGACTCTGGGGTATAAACTCCAAACGGGGCTCCCTAGCCCAGAGCACCAGAACTGAGAAAGGTGCCCACAGAGCATCTGGCTGTGAAAAGCAGCAGGGTTTCTGTCTGCCAGGGAAAGACAGCTGGAAATGCAGGCACCCTCTTAAAGAGCCAACACACAAAGTTTTGTGTGCAGCCACTCACGTTGGGCTCCAGCAGAGGGAGGGCAGAGTGGACTGGAGCTGTGTGAGGGAATCTAAGGTTGTGGGCTCTTGAGATAGAGCTCAGAGGGCATCCCTCTGGATTCCTGTGCCAAGTCACTCCCCCATACTGCAGAGGACATCTTTCACAGGAAGACATTTACCTCCCAAGCAGCTTTTGTCTGAGTGGGAGGCAATTGTCCCACCCTGATGGAAAACCTCTTTCCCTACCCGGTGGAGTTTCTACAGACTGAAACTCATAAAGATAATCAGATTAACCAGCCTGCACGCAGAGGCAGACCTCAAATTGCTTTGAGTCTTTGCCTGATCTGCTTTTGGAGCTGGGCCTTGGAAAAGCAGACTTTGGTGTGAATCTTGGTCCTAACAGAGGGGATCTCAGGACATGGTTTGTTGATAGCTCCAAACAGGGTACTCAAGGCCAGTCACAAACAGCATCAGACATTGACCTGCACCAGAGACCCTCCAAAAAGACTGAGAGTCCTAGTAGGTCTGCCTAACACATAGAAATAAAGCCAAATAGGCAGCCAAAATGGGGAGATAAAAAAATAAACCCCCATTGAAAGAACAAGAAAAGTCTCCTGAAAAAGAGCTAAATGAAATGGAGATAAGCAATCTGTCAGATATAAAGTTCAGAATACTGATTGTAAGGATGCTCAATAGCATGAAAAAAGATATGGGAACTATGAAAAATGACTGGCCAGAATTGAAGAATGACATAGCAGAAATAAAGAGTATATTGGAAGGAATAAACAACAGATTAGGGGAAGCTAAGGATTGGATCAGTGAATTGGAAGACAGGGTAGAAAAAATCACTCAATCAGAGATTGAAAAGAGAAACAACAATTAAAAAACTGGAGAACACTCTAAGGGAGCTGTGGGACAGCATGAAATATAACAATATTTTCAGCATAGGAGTGCCAGAAGAGGTCAAAAGTAAGCAAGGGTTAGAGAATCTGAAGAAATAATGGCAGAAAACTTCCCTAACCTGCTGAAAGAAAAAGTCACACAAGTTCAGGGGGCACAGAGAGTCCCAAGCAAGAAGAACCCAAAGAGGCCCACACCTAGACACATCATACTTGAAATGCCAAAAACTAAAGACAAAGAGAGAATATTAAAGGCAGTAAGAGAAAAGCAATCTGTTACCTACAAAGGAGCTCCCATTAGGTTGTTAGCTGACTCCTCATCAGAAACTCTACAGGCCAGAAGGGAATGGCATGAAGTGTTGAAGGTAATGAAAAGCAAGGATCTGAAACCAATGCTACTCTGCCCAGCAAGGCTGTCATTCAAAGTAGATGGTGAAATAAAGAGCTTCCCAGACCAAAAAAGGCTAAAGGAGTTTATCACCACCAAACCAGCATTGCAGGAAATGTTAAAGGGACTGCTGTAATTAGAAGAAGAAATAGAGAGAGAAACATAGGCATAAAGAATTAAAATGGCAATAAATAAGGACCTATCAATAATAACCTTAAGGACTTGAAGGGAGTGATCAACAGCAATACAGTCATAGTTGGGGACTTCACTGGATAGATCTTCCAGACAAAAACTCAACACAGAAACAGTGACTCTAAATTTCACACTAGATCAGATGGATTTAATTGATATTTACAGAACATTTCACCCCAAAGCTGCAGAATATACATTCCTCTCAAGTGCACATGGGTCATACTCAAAGATAGACCACATGTTAGGACACAAAACAAGTCTCTACAAGTTCAAGAAGACTGAAATCATATCAAGCATCTTCTCAGACCACAATGGCATGAAATTAGAAATCAACTACAGTAAAAACACTCAAAAACATTCAAATGTATGGAGGCTAAATAGCATGTTGCTAAACAATGAATGGGTTACCAATAAGATCCAGACAGAAATCAAAAATTTTCTGGAGCCCAGCCGGGTGTGGCTCAGCGGTTGAGCATTGACCTAGGATCCAGGCGATCGGGGTTCGATTCCTGGTCAGGGCACATGCCTGGGTTGTGGGCTCGATCAATGACTTTCTCATCATTGATGTTTCTATCTCTCTCTCTCTCTCTCTCCTTTCCTCTCTCTGAAATCAATAAAGATATATTAAAAAAAAAAAATTTCCTGGAGACCAATGCAAATAAACACACAACAACCCCAAATCTATGGGACACAGCGAAAGCTGTCCTAAGAGGGAAGCTCATAGCACTACAGGCCTCCCTCAAAAAGCAAGAAAAATTTTTTCGTAAACTATCTAATCCTACAACATAAAGAATTAGAAAGCTCCCCTGTGGAGCCATCCAGACCAGGGCTTTTATTTGCTGGGAGTTTTTTAAATTTTTTATTACTACTTCAATTTTATTGGTTGTTATTGGCCTATTCAGGTTTCCTGATTCAGCTTTACATGATCTCACTCATATGTGGAATCTAATAAACAAAATCGACTGAGGAACAAAACAGATCCAAAGACATAGAAGCACGGAACAGACTGGGGGATCTCAGAGGGAAGGTGGGGATGGGGGTTGGAGGGGGAGAGATTAATCAAAGAAGTTATATGCATATATGCATGACCCATGGACACAGACAATAGTGTGGTGAAGGCCTGGGGGGGGGGGGGGCTCAAATGGGGGGGGAGGGGTATGTCTGAAATACTCTCACCAATAAAGATAAATTTTTAAAAAATAAATAAATAAAAGGGGGTTTAGGACCATCCCTGAACTCAAGAGAGTCTCTCCCCCTGGCTTTGAAGATGCCAGCAGCTGAGTTTTACTGCTGCAAAGAAATGAATTCTTCACCATGTGAGCCTGAAAGAGGGTCTGTGGCTCAGATGAGACTGCAGCTGGGCTGAAACCTCGGTGGCTGTCCTACGAGACTCTGGAAAGAGCACCCAGCGAGACTGTGCCCAGACGACTCCTGATCCATGGAAACTGTGAGATAATAAATGCACATTTTTTTAAGCTGCTGTGTGTATGGTAATTTACCACACAGCAACAGGCAACTAATACTGTTTTTGCATTAATTCTCAGAAGTGAGACCGGTCTGTAATTTCTTTTTTCTCTTGTCAGATTTTGGTATTAATGTTATCCTTGATTTATAGCAATAATTTGGCAGTTTTCTTCATTTTTCAGTGCCTTGAAATAGTTCAAAAAGCATTTGGGAAAGACGCATTGGACAGCTGTTGGTTTGCGAAAGGTGTGGTAGAATTTCCTTGTGAAACCTGGTACTGATTTTTGGGGGGAGGAGTGTTCTTTAAAAACTGTCTTGTTTTAATTTTCTTATTATTTGGGAGTTTGTTCTGATAAATTATGTTTTCCTCAAAAGTAATGTATTTTATTTAGGTTTTCAAAGTTGCTTGCATAAGGTTAAAGTCGTTTTTAAATTATTCTCAAGGTTTTTTTTCCTATGGTTATTTCTTATTCTGTGTATTTCTACTTTCTCCCATGTTCTCTTCATTAGGTTAGGTTAGGATTATCTGTCTTATTTCCCCCCAACACCTTTTAAATTTATTTATTGTTCTTTTGTTTTTGTTTTCTAACTTATTAATTCTTGCTTTTATTTCTATTTTTCTCTTCTTCATGACTTAATTTATTACTTTGTCCATTTTCTAACTGAACAGGATGCATAATGTATTTACTTTCATTCTTTTTCACACGGAAGTATTTAAAGGTACGGATTAGGCTTTCAGCAGTGCTTTAGACATACCCCACGAGTTCTAATATATAGTTTTATATTATTGTTTTCTAGAAATTTTGTAATATCAGTTTTGAGTTCCCCTTTGAAAGGTTGTCTAAGGGTGTGGTATTTTTTGTTTCACCTGAGGATATTTTTTCCATGCTTTTCAGAGAGAGAGAGAGAGAGAGAGGGATGGATTGGTTGCCTCCTGCACACACCCTGACCGGGGCTGGGGGTAGAACCTGCAGCCCAGGTGCATGCCCTTGACCAGGATTCGAACCTGCAACCCTTACACTGGCCAAGGCTGTCTAAGAGTGTTTTTAAGTTGCCAGGACGAAGGAGCTTTTGTTTTCTGATTTTGTTGTTAATTCTTATATTTAAAGTCAGAGACTGTAGTCTGTGTTGTTTTTGCTTTTGCGAATTTAATAAGGCGTTGTGTGTGTGTGTGCGTGCATGTGTGTTAATAAGTATCCATGGTCCTTTGAAAAGAAAGTATTTTCTCAATATAAGAATATAAAATTATGTGTGTGCATGTACCAGGTGTGTGTGTATGTCTTAGCCTTATTTTTATCCATGTGATCTTACAAATACTGAAGAGTGAATTAAAGTATCATCCTGCTAGTATATTTCTTTCTATTTTTCTTATATCTGCTGACATATATCTTTATTAATTTCATTGCTGTATTAATTTTTATAAAATATTCAAAATTATATCTTTATTGTGAATTGTGCTTTATAGAATTACGGAGCAATCTTCTTTGCTTCATTTAATTTTTTGTGCCTGAATTCCACCTTCCTGACATTAAGAGCAAGACCCCCACTTTCTAAAAATGTGTATTTACCTATTGTATCTTTTTACATTTACCTTTTGTATATTCTTTTATAATTTTACCTTTCTGAATTATTGTTTGGATAAATCATTTCCTTTTAATGGATTATTTAAGCTCATTTATATTTGTCGCTATAGCAGGTATACTTGGTTTGACAACTCATATTTATATATTTTATGTATTTGATAAAACATATTTTATATTTTTCTGTTTAAGTCTTTTAGTATGTTCACTATGCTTTGTTTTTGTTGTGTGGTTCTCTTCTGATATTCAGAAAATTTTTTATTTTTGTTCAAATGTTACCTTTTATGATTGCAATCTTACATAACATCCTTCATTCTCTATTTCTTTAGATAGCATGAATTTCCTACTGTGACTAATGTGAAAATCAATGTTTTGCCTTCCTTCCCATTGCTTCTACAATCCAATGTTAGTAAATAAAATTATCTTTCTTTGCGTTTACCTTTGAAGTGTTAAATATAGTTCTATTACTTGATTTGTCAACCTTGAATGGCATTAATTGACCCCTAGGTGTTACAGATGAGGCAGGCACCCAATTTAATCTATTTCTCTTTTTCTTTCCCCCTTCTCCCATTTTTGTTAGTCCTATCAATTTATGTATTGTCAGGCCATATTATACTTAAGTACTGATTTGCCACCTTGATTTCTACACTTACTTTAATATTATTCCAATAATTATATATTAAATTAAATGTTCACCCCTATCCTTTAGCCATGGTCTTTGCAGTCATCTTTTCGTTGGCTCAAGTTTATCCTTTAGACGTTTTCCCAGGGAGAGCTCATAGGAACAGTATTCCCTGAGTTTGTGTGTGTCTGTAGTCTTTATACTTGAAAGGCAGGTTGGCTGGATGGTAAATCTTTGGCTCACACTTTCTTTTCTTGAGTATCTTTCAGGTATTGCCCCACTTTCCCCTGGCACTGGGTATTGCATTTGAGAAATCTGAAGGCAGTGTGAATTTTTTTTTTCTTTCATAAATAACTTTATTTTGGGAGTGAGATACCTGGCTGTCCAACTAATTATTTATTTTTTAATATGTCTTTATTGATCTCAGAGAGAGGAAGGGAGAGGGAGAGAGAGATAGAAACATCAATGATCAGAGAGTCATTGATTTCCTGCCTTGTGCACGTCCCCCTAGTGGGAGCTGAGCCCACAGCCAGGGTATGACTGGGAATCGAACCTCCATCTCCTGGGTCACAGGTCAATGCTCAACGGCTGAGCCACACTGGCTGGGCCAATTCTTTATTTTTGCTGTCAAACAATTTTACTATGATATGTTTGAATCAGTTTTCCCTGGCTCATGCTATGTCTTTTGACTTGAAAAGAAGATTCAAGTCTTCTTTTATTTCTTGAAAAATTTTAAAATTTATATCTTGAAATGTATCTTGAACTACTTCATAAATACATAAGTGTTCCATTGGTTTGGTTTCCTTCTTCAGGGATTCCAATTATGTGTGGGTCAGATTGCCTTTGCCTGTCTTCTACCCCTAGCATTTTCCTCTAATCCTGTACTTGACAGTACAGTAGCCACCAGCTGCAGGTGGCCATTTAATTAATTAAAATTTAAATTAAGAATTCAGTTTCTTAGTTGTACGAGCCACATTTTATGTGCTTGATAGCTGCACATGGCTAGAGGCTACAACATTAGAAACATATCTACAGGGTGTCCCCAAAAATGTATACACACTTTGAATAATTATTAATTCCAGTGGGTTAAATCTGAAAAGAAAGAAACATCAATTGAGCTATCAGCTGTTAAAGTGTGCATACATGTCTTTTTGACACCTTGTAGTTATATATATAATTTACATGGAAAATTCTATAGGGCTACTCAACTGAAATTTTCTTATTTCCATGTTATTTTGTTTGCTTTTGTCATATCTGTTCTTTATGTCCCTTACGTGACATTCCAGAGATGGTTTCTCTTCTTTTATTTCTTTCTTAAGTTTGGCCAACTCATGTTCCATCCTTTTTCTCTCCGCCTCTTCCTTGATTTCTTGCATTTCTGCCGTGAAGCCCTTCTTCATTGAGGCAGTTGCTTGTTTTATTTTGCATATAGTTAACTTCGGTCAGAATTTTAATCTTTCTTGCCTGGCTCTTCATCTCTTAACTTTTGCTATTCCTTCCCTCCTCTTTTCTTATAGCACAGGGTGTGGCAAAAATAGGTTTACAGCCCTGACTGGGCGGCTCAGTTGGTTGGAGCATCCTCCCACACACCAAAAGGTTGTGGGTTCAATTCCAGGCCAGGGCACATGTTTGATCCCCAGTTGGGGCGTGTGTGGGAGGCAACTGATCGATGTTTCTCTCTCACATCGGTGCCTCTCTCTCTCTCCCTCTCCCTCTCCCTTCCCCTCTCTCTAAAAAATCAATAAAAAAATGTATCCTCGGATGAAGATCAAAAGAACAAAAAGCAGGTTTACAGTTGTGAGTATGGGAAACACAGAGATTATACTTGTATTATTACTTATTAATTATTGTATCATTTTCCATACAAACAACCTTAAGCCTACTTTTGCTCCACCCTATATCTTTCTAATGCCAGTTCCTTTTTTCTTACTCTTTAGGCGATGAGGTGGACTTTTCTGGCTCAACTGTTTGCAGGAGGTTCCTTCAGCTAGTGTGTTCTGTGGGCATTTCCTGAGACCTGCGGCCTCTTGTTCATTTCTCTCTTCTCCTTTCGTCTTTATTGTATTTCCACCCACACAACTTCTGACAAGCTGCTTTCTGCCTGGTGATTTCCATCTCTCTCAGCTCTTGTGGTGTTTAAAGGGTGTAGGTTGCTCACTTCAGGGTGAGCCCTTTACCCACAGGAAGTGTAGTTTTACTAATATTTTCTGAGATCTATCGTCTCCGGCCTCTTTCTTTTTCCCTAATCCCCTGTGGTATCTATTGTACCTGATGCCCATGCAGCTTCTGTGATGATTTTGGCAGCACTTACGCATTTTTGAGTATACAGATTATATCTGTCATTCAGTCTAAAATTGGGGTTACTGGTTTTGTCCCCTGTGTGTCCTGCAGTTTCTGCAAGACATCTTTAAGAAAAGAAAAATTGCTCTTAGTAATCCCTTTTTACCACAAGCCTTGACTTTTTATTAACGTACGTATACATTTTCATTATTATTATTTTATAAAATGTTTGTTCACATTTGCTTACATGTTTACAATTTTTTAGCCCACTATTCTTGCATCTCAGACCTCCTTACTGGGATCAGGTTCCCTCCACCTGAATTACACCCTTTAGAAATTCCTTCAGAGAAGGCTAGTTGCTTTATGTTTATCTGAAAATATCTTTAGTTCATCATTTTCCTTGAAAGATCGTTTTCTGGCATATAATTTTAGGTTGATAGCTATTTCCTGTCTCACTCTGGGCATTATTCCAACATTCTAGAATTTGTTGTTGCCATTGAGAAGTCTGCTATTAGTCAGCTTGTTGTTACTCTGTAGGCGATCTGCTTTTTTCTTTTTAGCTGCTTTTAAAGTCTTCTCTTTGTCTTTGATGTTCTGAGTTTTGCTGTGTTGTGTTTAGATGTGGTTCTTTTTAAGTTTATCTTGCTTTGTATACAATCTGCATCTTGGATCTGAGGAATCATGTCTTTCATCTGATCTGGAAAATTCTCACTAATTGCTTTTCCAAACACTGCTTCTCTCCAGTCTCTTTAGTCCCTTCCTTTATGACCTTGAATTCTATCCCCCTGAATCTTTCTTTCAGAGTTTTTCAACTTCTTATTTCTCTTTGCTTTTTTTGGGTCTCTTGTTGCTCACTCACTGTGTGATTGCATTTTATTTTTTAAAGCATTTTATACATTAAAAAAATATTCTATGCCAAGTGAAAGATGATAGACACAAAGGGGTACACAATGTACAAGTCCATATATATGACATTCTGTAAAAGGCAAAAGTATAGAGTAAAAATTCAGATCAGTGGCTGTCAAGGACTAGGAGTTAGGGAGAAAATTGACTTCAAAGGGACATGAGGGAATTTTTGAGGCAAAGGAAATAGTTGATATCTTGATTGTGGAAGTGGTTACACAAACTTCACATTTGTCAAAATTTATTGAGCTGTACATCTAAAAAGGGTGAATTTTACTGTACTAAATTAAACCTCAATAAACATGATATTTTAAAAAATTGTATGGTTAACCACTATTCACATGCCAAGTATAGTACTGGAAGTGGGAAAGAGGAAGAAAAATATTCATTAGCGTGTATAAATGTATACACAATAGAGAAAAAATGTGGGCAGGAGTGAGTCTTTATTCTCTAATTGCTTCTGATGATGTAGTTGGTAGGTGTGACTTTCTCCCTCCGTAATTTGTGTCATGTTCCCTTTGCCTTTGCATAGGGACTAGGTGAGTTGGGGTCTTTTACCTAACTTTCCATCACGGGGATCTGGGCCCTTGACAAATCTGTCCTTAGAGGAGTATGGTAGTCACCCATTAACTCTTCCCATTGGATGTGGTAGTAGAAGCCCTGCTCCAGACAGCAGATCTGTTAAGATTCCCCCTGCCCACTTTGAAGCTGCAGCATTTCCCCCCTTGAGAGTCAAGACTACTAGGATCAGTCACCCCAGTTAACACCACGACCCCCTTTTTGCATAATCATTTGTGGTAATGAAACCCAAAATTACCAGCATTATTTTTTCCCCTTTACGGAAGCAATTCTCTCTAATTTCCCCAAACCCCTAGTCAGCAGAGCAAATGACCTCCTTGTTAAGTCATTTGACTTAACCATGAACGGCATTATCCCACTGCACCTCATAGTTCCCATGCCTACACATTCTAATTACAGCAGAAGCAATACATACAGATACACTGGCTCATGATTCCAAACATGCCATACATCCTGCAGGCCAGCGTCCCAACCCCATGAGGTGTTGTCCCAGTTGGAAGATCAACTGGACCTTCAGTAGGTCACTCTGCTGTTCTGTAAGGCAAGCTGCTGGTCTAGGCAGGTATGGAGGGGGCCTGAGTAACACATTCATACGACTTACGTCTTTAGAAATGGCTAGAACTGAATCCTGCATGTTACACGTCTTCCAGCCAGTGATGACGCGTTACTTGGAGCGCCCTGCTTCATAGCTAGGCGGCTCAGATCACTCACAGTGGCAGCTTCGATATGTTCACCAGCATTTGGGCTGCCCAAGGACTCAGGAGCAAGGCTAGAGCAGTTTCTCTAATGAAAGCAATCACTTGCCTGAGAGGCCACAGTTTGCCCCATAACTCTAGGGGCTGCTGCTCAGATTCCTACTGAGGCCTGCCACGGACTCCACATGGCATTCTCGCCTGCCACCCCTTCACGGACTGCCACTGGGTCCCCTGGGTCATGAAGGCCAGGGGAAGGGAATCCCTGCCTCTTCACTAGGGCTTTTCAGTTACAAACATCAAGCAGGCCTTGAGCACATTGCTCACCTTCTTCCACCCCAGGGACTTATCCGGATGCTTCAGACTACAAGAAAAACCCCCAACTGAGGTTATCTTAAGTGATAAGAAAGGCTACAGTCTTGCATAGATTGGGAGTCCCACGGTAGGGTGGGTTTAATTGGTTACGGGTTGTGACTCAGCAGGGTTCGCTATGACCAGCACACGGCACTGACTGTCGGTACAGAGGCCCTTTCCGCTGCTCTACTTGCCACCCCTCAGGGTGGTGGCCTTGCTCGGCCTGGCTTCCCTCAAAATCACAAAGTAGCTACAGTACTTCTGTGTGTCACATCCAGACGTCAAACCCAAAGAGGAGACATTCCCGCCCTGCCCCTTCCCGTGGGGTGTGGGTGCCTTGCTTTAGAAGTGAGGAGCCGTTGTCTAGAAGCCTCCAGGAGTATTCCCTTCGGATCTCTTTGGCCAGAATTGATGGCATGTCCAGTCCTAAACCGAAGACTGGCGAAGGGAGTAAGCATAGCACGGCTGACTTAGAGACTAATCGTTTGGGGCGGAAAGGATGTCAGGGACTCAAGCACAGGGACGAACGTAGGCTCAGACCAAACACCTCTAAGAGTGTGGCCTGTTTCGGTGACCACACTCACTTGGCTTCTGGTGGTTGGTGCCACTGTATGACCTCTGCCGCCCCCATTAAATTTAGGCATTTCATCTCCTTTCTGTGTTCCAGCATCAGTGGCTTCCAGAGAAGAGACACTAAAGTGCTTTTCAAAGATGCCGGCGCCCCTTTACTAACGACGTCTCAAGCCTTGGTGACGGGAATATCTTCTGGGCTCACCCAGGGCCCATGATGATATGTACGTGGTGTTGGCGGTGGTGTTTACATAGAATAAGTTGTTCGAACTTTTCTATCTTTCAGAGTCTTAAAGTTTCTTTTTTTATATTATTTCAAAATATTTCTGTCACCTCAAGTTGTTGTGGTCCATTGTCAAGTGACGATCAGACTAGACCTGGGCTTTGGTTAACCAGCTGAGCAAATCGTTAGAACTACTTTCAGCCACTAGCACAAGGAGTCCGAAATCTTGAGTAAGAACACCCACGTCAAGAAATCTAACTCCAGCCTAGAATGACATGTCTCCTAACTTGGTGGGTAGACACAGAATCCGCTCCTGCTCTAAATGAGAAAACCCCTATAATCATTCTAAGTGTGTGTGAGCCTTCTACTCCAGGATTCGATTTGAACTTTCCCTCCCCAGCATGCCCGGATCCGACCCTAGTTACAGAGGACTGCCCTTCTCCTGCCAGGGAAGAGGTAGGTGTGTTTCCAAGCAAGGGAGAAACAGCTTCATCAGCTAAGGGAGGAGAGATGGTTTCGGTGGGTGATAAAAGGGAGGTGCATCCTGGAGTTAAAAACAGGAGGGTGATTGCCAATCCCTTCCACCCAGTCCTTGCACACAGCACGGAATAGTTCTCTGAAAAGGACTGAACACAAAGCCCAGCGGGGTCGAGGGCAGCTGGGGTTTGGCAGCCCCAGTAACGCCCTCCTCACTCTGGAATTGGACGACTTCGCTGCAAAGCAAGGTCCCTGCACCGGACCCGAAGCAACACAGGCTCCTGCGTGCAGGGCCCTCGCTGACGTGTCCTCTTTCCTGTTTTTATGATATGAACAGAAAACCAGGGTTCCCCCGACACTGAGAAAGGCCTGTAGCCTGAAAGTGGAAAACCGAGATTAAGAAAATAGAAAAATATCTGACAACAGATACAACGGACAAAATAGAAAAGAAACCATAGCAACAAATGATAGTCTCAAATATGTAGCGGGGGGGGGGGGGGGTTGTGATGTTGTTGTTTTTTAACAAAAAACAAGTCATAATGCTATGAAGAAAGGGGCAAAGGATAGGAATCTTGAAAGTTGAAATATGATTGCTGATCTGAGAAAGATGATGGCAGGAGAGTTTTTAAAAATTAAAGCTTGATTGTGGTATAATTGAGATAAGGTGCACATATGTAAAGTATAAATCTATAAGTTTTTTTTGTTTGTTTGTTTTTTTTAAATATATCTTTATTGATTTCAGAGAGAGGAAAGGAGAGGGGGAGAGAGAGATAGAAACATCAATGATGAGAGCGTCATTGATTGGGCCCACAACCCGGGCATGTGCCCTGACCGGGAATCGAACCCCGATCACCTGGACCCTAGGTCGATGCTCAACTGCTGAGCCACGCCCGGCCGGGCATAAATCTATAAGTTTTGACCTATGTACATATCCATGAAACCATTACCACAATCAAGGTAATGAACACACCCATCACCTCCAAAAGTCAGGTCAGGCCTCTTTGTAAGTCCTTTCTCTTACTGTGCCTCCCCTCCCAGGCGACCTGTAGCATGTAAGTGGGACAATACAGTGCACACTCCTATTTGTCTGGCTTCTTTCATTTAGCACAATTATTTTGAGATTTACCCATGTTGTGGCATGTATCAGCAATTCGTTCTTTTTGGTGGCTAAGTAGTATTCCAGTGTATGCTTATACCACAGTTTACCATTTACCCGTGGATGGATGTTTAGATGATTTTCCTTTTTGACCATTACAAATAAAGCTGCTATGACCAAACATTCATGAACAAATTTTTGTGGGTCCACGTTTCCTTTCTCCTGATAAATGCCTAGCAGTGGAATGGCTGGGCCATATGGCAGGTTTATGTTTAACTTTTGAAGAAACCGTCAAATGGTTTTCCAAAGTGGTTCGACCACCTTATGTTCTCACCGGCCGCGTATTAGAGCCCCAGTGCTTCTGCATTTTCACCAATACTTGCTATAGTCAGTCTTTTCCATTTTTAAAACAGCTTTATTGAGATATAACTTACCTACCATAAAATTCTCAGGAAACAGAGAAAAGAATGGTGTGTCTGGGGGACCTGAGAAAAGGAGAGCTCCAAAGTAGTCCCCAAAATTATTGCTGGAATGTGAAGTGGGAGATCTGAGAACAGCAGCAGGGACCAGGAGGGATTTTGCTCACTTCAGTAGCCTGTCAGTGCAAGGCCATCCCCAGGAGGGTTAAGCACTGTTCATCCATGAGACTGACATGCTAGGACCTCCACACTGAGGGAAGCTGGGGAGTGGAATCAAAATTGAGCAAAACAGGGACAATATAAGAACCAAAGAAAACATAAAGTTAAAATAAAATTGGGAGGTGAAAGATAGAGCCAAAAAAATCCCAGAAAGTAAAGTGCCAATTACTACACAGAAATAGAAAAGAGAACTCTATGATGTTAGAAAAGCTCTTTTGATCACATTTCCTTCTAAAAGTTTGGGCAAACTAGTTTATACAAAAAATGAGCAACAGAAGGAATAAAGCAAGGATGCCTGCTTTCAATACTTATATTGAAAGTCCTACCCAGAGCAATTAGGCAAGAAAAGGAAGTTAAAAGTATCCAAATTGGAAAGGAAGAAAATTACTGTTTACAGATGATGTGATCTTATATGTATAAAACCCTAAAGAGTCCACAAAAAAACCTGCTAGAATAAACAAATTCAGCAAAGTAATGGTATACAAAGTCAACACACAAATATCAGTTGCTTTTCTATATACTAACAATAAACCATCTGAAAAGCAAATTATAAAGGCAATTTCATGGGAGCATTTGAGATCTTGCTCCCTGATATGTCATCAATTTGGCTCAAATAAACTCTTACAAAAATTTTTAAAAAATAATTTCATTTGAAATAGCATCGAAAAGAATAAAATGCTTAGGAATTGACCAAGGAGGTGAAAGACAGTGGAACTATAATATATCGCTGAAAGAAATTGAAGAAGACATAAGTAGATATACATCTTATATTCAAGGATTGTCAATATTACCCAAAGCTATCTGAAGATTCAGTCCAGTCCCTATCAAAATTTCAATGATATTTTCTGCAGAAATAGAAAAATTCATTCCAAAATTCAAATGGAATATCAAAGAACACCAATTAGCCAAAACAATTTAAAAAAATAATAAAACTAGAGAACTCACATTTCAAAACTTACTACAAAGGTGCAGTAATCAAAGGAGTGTAGTACCGGCCTAAAGGCATATATATAGACATATGGAATGGAGAACCCAGAAGTAAACCCTCACAAAAATGGTCAAGTGACGTTTTTTAAAGTTCTGAGATGTACTTTTTTTTTTTTAAAAAAAATATGTTTTTATTGGTTTTAGAGAGAGAGGAAGGGAGAAGGAGAGAGACACAGAAATATTGATGAGATCGATCAGCTGCCTCTTGCACGCCCCCTACTGGGGATCCATCCCACAACTCAGGCATGTGCCCTGGCCAGGAATCGAACTGGGAACCTCCTGGTTCATGGGTCGACACTCAACCACTGAGCCACAGGGCCGGGCAAGTGTTTGTTCAATGGAGAATAGGACAGTTTTTTCAACAAACAGTGCTTGAGAAAACTAGATATCCACATGCAAAAGAATAAAGTTGGACCCTTACCATATACAAAAATTAACTCAGTATGGGCCAAAAATCTAAACATTAAAACTCTTAGAAGAAAACATAGAACAAAAGCTTCACAACATTAGATTTGACACCAAAGCCACAGGTAACAGAAGAACAAAAGAGACAAATTGGACTTCATGAAAAGTAAAAACTTTTTGTGCATTGAAAGACACTATCAACAGAGTAAAATGGCATCTACAGAATGGGAGAAAATATTTGCAAATCCTATATCTGATAAGAGATTAATATCCAGAATATATAGAGAACTCCTTAAAATGCAACAACAAAAACAACCCAATTAAAAAATGGACAAAGGACTTGAATAGACATTTCTCCAAAGGAGATACACAAATGGCTAATAGATACATGACAAGATGCTCAACACATTAGGGAAATGCAAATCAGAACTACAATAAGATACCACTTCTCACTCATTAATGCGGCTACTATGAAAACAAACAAACAAATGTTGGTGAGGACATGGAGAAATTGGAATTCTTGCGCCCTGTTGCGTAAAATGGTACAGCCATTGTGGAAAATAGCACGGTGGCTCCTCAAAAAATTAAAAATAGAACTACCATATGGCTCAGCAATTCCGCATCTGGGTAGCTACCCAAATTATTTGAAAGCAGGGTCTTACAGCATTATTTTTGCACCCATGTTTATAGCAGCACTATTCAAATAGCTAAAACATGGAAGCAACCCAAGCACCTACAAGTCGATGAATGGATTAGAAAAATGTATCTACACATCATTCAGGCTTAAACTGTAAGAAATTCTGCCATGTACTACAGCGCGGAGGAGAACTTGGGGATATTATACTAAGTGAAATAAGCCAATCACAAAAAGACAAATACGATTCCCCTTTTAAGAGATTCTTAGAGTGGTCAGAACCCTAGAGGCAGAGAGTTTCCAGGGCCTGGGGCAGGGAGGAATGGGGAATTACTGTTTAATGGGTACAGAGTTTGTTCTACAAGATGAAAGAATTCTGGAGATAGACGGCAGTTATAGATGCACAACATTATGAATGTATTTAATACCACCGAACTGTTCACCTGAAAATGAGTAAGGTGGTAAGTTTTATGTGTATTTTACCACAATTTAAAAAAAGGGCAAATGAAAAATATCAAAGTTAATCCCATATAAAATTATTATCATAAAAAGAACAATTTGCAGAATAACATCCCTATGGCTAATGAACACAGGCCAGGACAAGCTCAAACAGCAAATCAAAGCGGCAACCTATTATTTTAAAACAAGTTAAAAGACATTAAAATAAAATAATATATGGCATGAAAAAACCTTAATCACAAGTAGAAAAAAACAACACAGAATGAAGTGACAGAATTCAGAAATTAGAAATAAAAGATATTACACAAATGGGGACCTAATTAAAAGAAATAGTGAAAAAACACAATAGATGATGCCTTAAGAGAAATATAAGGTGACAAGAAAGAAAATTTTAAGACAAATTTTAAAAAAGTTTTTTAATTGATATCAGAGAGAGGAAGGGAGAGACAGAAACATTCGGTGGCTGCCCCCTGCACGCCCCCTACTGGGCATCAAGCCCGCAAAACAGACACGTGCCCTGACCGGGAATGGAACTGGCATCCTCCTGGCGCATGGGCCGACCCTCAGCCGACTGAGCCAAAGACAATTTTTTAAATTAAATTTTTTTTTTTTAAAACCGAGCTCCGGCCAGTTTTAGTAAAGAACAATGTTGCGTGATTTACTTCCCAGCAGCCTGCTCCGGATGCTTCCAAGGACGGCAGGATCAGCGGGGTCAGCACTGCCCGCGGGCCCGCCCGGCAGTGTTTCCCGCGCTGTGGCCAGCTCAGTGGCCCTGCCGCTGCGGGATGGGCGCCAGGCGTGGCGCAGGGCCTGTGCTCCGGCTCAGGCCTCCTCAGGGGTGGGCAGGTGCTGGCAGGGTGGCCAGGTGCGCTTTGCCCTGTCTGCTCGCCCTCAGGGTCCGCTTCACCCCAGCGCGTACGCCCCACTTTTCATCATCAGCTGGGGCCTCGAGTGGATCCACCCCAGCGACTTTTCCCTCTTTGCAGCCACCTTCTTCCTGCCTCAGGTGTGGGATGACCCCAATCAACACAGCCCAAGACAAAAAAAGATAAAACAGGAGTAATAGGAGTCCCAGGACTTTTTTTTTTTTTTTTAATTATGAAGTAGAACAAATACTAAAAACTACAAATCAACAAAGCTTCCCTGATATTATTAAAAAAAAAAAAAAAAGATGTAAAAAGGCCCTGGCTGGGTAGCTAAATTGGTTAGAGCATCTTCCCAATAGGCCAAAGTTGTGGGTTCAGTCCCTGGTCAGGGCACATACAAGAGTCAACCAACGAGTGCATACACACGTGGAGCAGCAAATCAATGTTCCTCTCTCTCAAATCAATCAATTAAAAAAATAAAAATAATAAAAAGTATTTAAAACTACATATTGAAAGGGCCAACGCCCCATTCCCTCTTGCACCCTCCCAGCCCTGGTGATCTGTGTTGCAGCTCAGCGGAAGCTCGAAGTTCCCGGGACGTGTGTCATCATCAGCCCCTGTGCCACTGCCCAGGCCAGCCCTAAGCCTAAAATGCCCTCCCTGGCGCCACCTGGCCGCCACAGTGTGTCCCTCAAGACGCAATTCCAGTCTCACTTTCTCCCTAATGTATTACCTGAGTCCCCTTTTCCTACCCACCCCTGTTCTCAGTTATGTGTCTTCTTTTGTGCTTTTATAACACCCTGTAAGTATGTTTTCAGGGCTATGTCTACCATAGTTTATTTTATTATTATTTTTTAAAATATATCTTTAGTGATTTCAGAGAGAGGAAGGGAGAGGGAGAGAGAAACATCAATGATGAGTCATTGATCGGCTGCCTCCTGCACGCCCCCAACTGAGGATCGAGCCCCCAACCCGGGCATGTGCCCTGCCCAGGAATCAAACTGGCATCTGCTGGATCTTAGGCCGATGCTCAACCGCTGAGCCACGCCCAGCCCGGCTCTACCATATTTTAACACACACACACACACACACACATGCACACACACTCACACGCACACGCACACACACGCACATGCACACACACGCACATGCAATCCTGTAATGGTGTCTTTCCCTGCTCTCTGCCTGTAAGCATTCCAGGACACAAACTGGTCATGTTTTTAGATCCTTTTATGTGGCACAATACTTGGCAGTCTGTCCCTGTTAAACGAATAAAAGAGAATGAATTTTGTATAAGTTACTATTGCAGAGATAAAATAGCCCAACTATGCCCTTTGTTAGTTTAAGGAGATACGAGAGAAGAAATAAGCACCATCCTATTATATTTATAAGGCCACTACCATTCTATCAGAAACATTTCTTTGCTCTAATCTAACAAATAGTAATATTATGACAACATTTTACCAGGAAAAAAGTCTTAAATAAAAAGACAAAATTGTGTAATAAATATGATATTCCCAATGACAGTAAGGGGACATGTATGCATACTTCAAAAGTATAGATATTTTTTGAAAGGTTTGGCATCTTTTATCAAGGGCCTCCACCCGCTGTGCTGGGGCCTCCACCCTCGGACCCTCACAAAGGAACCGGCCAGGTGGCCAGGGAGCACGGATGACCCTACGCCTGTTAGTCTGTGACAGTCCGTATTTTAAGTGGCCGAAGGACTCTCCTGTCTCACGTCCTTTTATCTTGAGTGCCTTTGTCATATTTCCTTTGACGAAGAGGGAGCTAGATACTGACATTTGCAGTCATTTAAGCATTAACGAGGATACAGAGCAGGCAAATCCATCGTCTGGGGTTGTCCCTGTAAGAAAGGCCACATTGGGGCACACGGAGTCTGGGGACAGACATATGTGTACCGCAGACTGATGAACTTACAATTATTTGGCAAGGGTTCGTGTTTATTGCCCTGGCATAAAATGACTGGTGCTCAGCAAGGTTGAAGTTAGTTAAAAGAGTCAAAATGAAGCTGTATCTTCCCACGGCTGAGCCGCGACCGCTCGTTTCAGAGGTGCCAGGAGGTGACGCTGACTTTTGTCGGGTGCCCTTCCCTGTCACGCACAATAACTCACATCTCGCTAAAGTGGCCTCTCGGGAAGGAACCCCTGGGGACTGAGAGCTGATGCCCGGCGTTGGGACAGCCGAGGGCCCCTAAACCTCGCTCAGCGGCTCCCCCCACGGCTGGTCACCTTCTGGCTCCTTCCTGACGGGCTGGCCAACCGCACAGCCTCGGGGAGCCTTCCTGCCTCTTGTCCCATCTCACCTGGCACTTCATTTAATGTCGCCCCTAAACCCACTCAGCTTTGCCCTCGCTTTCCAAGGTGAAAACAACAGCAACAAATCTGAGCCTACCTGCGTTCAGTCCCTGAGCCTACCTGCGTTCAGTCCCTGAGCCTACCTGCGTTCAGCCCCCCGAAGGGGAGCGTGCCCGGGAAGCAGTCATTGTCGAGGTTCACAAGGGGCCGTCATAGCCCCGCACGATCTCGCCCGCGGTGCACCGGCCGAGGGTCGTGAATGCCAAGGTCACAAGCGGCTTCAGGCCCACGGGCTTCTCCGCCATCATCACTGCCGCACCCAGGACCAGGATGCTGGGCATGACAACGGAGGTGCTCTCCCAGCCGCTGGCCTTGTCGGGCTGGCACTCGAGGAAGGACACCGTGCAGCTGTGGCTGAAGGTGACACTGTTCTTGTGTCTGTACTCCCGGCACCTACAGGGCCCGCGCTCCCGCGCCTGCGGCTGCCAGTCCTGGAGGATGGTGCTGGGACCCAAGGTGCCGAAGAAAGAAACAGAAAGGGAGAAGGGGGGGCTCCTTCCACTGGGGTGGACGCTCACATTCGGGGGGTGAGACACACACTGGGGAGAGGAGGGCCGCCAGGGCCCCAAGCCCGCCCACCCACCTCGCAGCTCCAGAAAGGCTGCGGGGAGCCGGCCTGCACCGCCGGCCCCCACAGGGAGGTCACATCATTGAAGTTAATAGGGAATCTGGTCCTGCTGGTTTTCAAGGACATTCATTTTTGAGGTAATCATGAGGGACAGTCCGAAACGGAAAGGCTATTCGGCACTTCACTGAGGAATGACCAAGACCTTCCCGAGAACGCGGATTACGTTTCTAACTGAGTAATTCTCCTACTGTGCCTGTTGCATAACAATACGAGGGCGAGCTGAGGAGTATAAATCATTGGGAAGGAGGAAAAATGATCATTTGTAAATGATGTGACTGTTCAACTAGAGAACCTTAGGGAAACTGTTTCAAAACTACTATATGCAACAAGAGTCTTTAGTCAGGTGACTACAAAATTAATGCTCAAGAATCAGTAGATTAACGGAAGAAGAGTTTTATTTAAAATAGTAACTAAAAAGATATTTCTAGGAGTAAGTTTGATAAGAAATGTGCAATTTTCTAAGTAATACCAAAAAAAAAAAAAAAGACTGAAACAAGTGGAAAGGCACACCTATCATGTCTTCTGGATGTGAGTTTTTTCAAAAATAATACTCAATATTTAGGTGAAGACTTGAAGGGAAAGACACCTGGCAAAGCCTACTGAAGTGTGATTTGATAGTTTCCTAAATCCGGATTGGCATACGTGCCAGTGGGTAAACTGCACATTTTGTGTAACAAAGGGAAGAGTATATGTAGTACTGTTTTCTTTTCATTGGGAAACTTAGGAAATCTTTAGCATATAATGGTAGGTAAGGAGTGAACCAAAAAAACCCTACTGGAACTAATAAATGCATTTGAAAAATCTCTGTCAATTCAAGAGAGATTTTGTTGATCTTGTAATTACTCGCTAGCATTTGACATTTAAAACCACCCACTGTCATCTCCAACAGCGTAAGAGGGTTGAGACCCGCCCGGCCGGGCCTGGCTCAGCGGTTGAGCGTCTGTCTAGGATCCAGGCGGTCGGGGTTTGATTCCCGGTCGGGGCACATGGCCGGTTGTGGGCTCGATCAATGACTCTCTCATCATTGATGTTTCTCTCTCTCTCTCTCCCTCTCCTTTCCTCTCTCTGAAATCAATAAAGATATATTAAAAAAAAAAAAGAGGGATGAGACCCCACAGGGCCCGCGGTGTCAGCGTCAGCTCGGCAGGCACACTTGGCAGGCACAATCCGCTCGCCCAGGCCCAGGATGACAGGCTTGGACAGGACGCAGGACGGAGGCGCACTGTGCGCAGCGATGGCCTCAGACCCCTGCCCCAAGGAGATGCTGGTGCCCGGTTGCCGCACAGCGCGTGCTTCAGTGGAGGGATGGCCCGGGCTGGGAAGCTGGGGGGCCCCGGGGCTAGGGTCCCTCAGCCTGCACCCCCGCCAGGTGCGCGGTTCCCACTCTGCAGAGCAGCGCTGCTGTCCCTTCAGGGACCAGTGAGACTCTCAGCAGCCCCGGCGAGCAGGCACAGCGTGCCCGGGGCACCCGCGGGCAGCAGCCAGTACATGGCCACTGAGGCCCACGCAACACTCGGCGCAGGTTCATAATTGCCCCACACGGGAAGGGAAGCAGCCAGGGCCCTTCAGTGGGCGAGCGGAGGAACGAGCTGGTGCCTCCAGGCCAGGGGACATATATGATTCAGTGCGGAAAAGACATGTGCTGTCAAACCACAGAGGCACGGGGGAACTTTAAATGGCAAATGGGAAACCCAGTGTGAAACGGCGACCTACTGTGTGAGCTCAGCTCTGGAAAAGGCAAGAGTCTGGAGACGGTAAAAAGATCAGGGGTCGCCAGGTGCAGCCGGAGGGGAGAAGGCGCGGAGCCCTGGGCTGGGCCGCTGCTCTGCGGGAACCGTAATGTGGACACATGGCGTCACGCATCTGTCAGGGCTTGGAAATGTACAACGCAAAGAGCGAACCCTCGCGCAACTATGAGCCTTAATTATAATGAGAGTATATCTATATTGGCTCAATGATTGTAAGAAAGGGGCCGCAAGAGGTTAATAGCAGGGGAAGCTTCGTGGGGACGGAGAGGGGCAGTGCGTGGAAACCCCATATTGAGTACTCATTTTGTTGTGTGAACCTCAAATTGCTCTAAAAATAGTCTAGTTTTAAAAATATCCCTATCATCTATAACCCATTCTTTGACACAATGAGATTGAATTAGAAACGAATAACAGCCCTGGCCCGTCTGGCTCAGCGGTTAGAGTGGTGGCCCTGCCACTGAAGGGTCCCAGGCTCGATCCCCGGCCCCGGCCAGGCGCCTGGGGGAGGCAACCAATTGATGTTTCTCTCTCTCCCTCTCTCTCCCTCCCACTGTCTCTGAAAAGCAATGGGAAAAAATATCCTCAGGTAAGGATTAAAAAATAATAATAATAACAAAAAGGTAAATTTAAAATCTCATTTGGAACGTAAAAAAAATGATTATAAGTACAGCTGATCTCTAGACAGCATGAGTTTGAGCTGCATGGGTCCACTCTGACAGATTTTTTTCAAGAAATATATTGGAAAAATCTTGGAGATTTGCAGTAATTGGAAGAAACTTGTAGACAAAGCGCATAGCCTAGGAATACCAAAAAAAGAGAAAAAATTAGGGATGTCACAAATACATAAAATATATGTGGATACTTGTCTATTTTATCAGTTAGTACCATAAACACGCAACTCTATTGTGAAAAGTTAAAATGTATCAAAACTTAACGTACACAAACACACACTGTACATGCGCCATTTGCCGTTAAGATAAATGTAAACAAATGTAAAAATAGTGTTAAACTACAACTGCGTGACATTAACTGTAGCGACACTGTTGACGGTAACAGTTCTGTAGCCACTTCCTGCTGCTACCGCCCTGAGCACAGTGTTGCGAGTGTCCCCGTTCAAAACACCGCACGATGCCCGTCACCTCCCCGCGGGCGGATCACAGCTCCTGTGAATTGCACATGGCAATAAAATGCGGTCTCTTGCATTTGTCATATTTAGTGCAATACCATAAACCTGGAATAACACCGTGGGACCCATGCAAAGTGCCACTAGTGATGCTGGAAGTGCTCCCAAGAATCGGAGAAACGTCGTGACGCTGTGAGGAAAAGGTGAATTGCTTGATTTGTACCTTAGCTGAGGCCTGCAGCTGCGCCTGCCCCCCATTCCACAGTAAATAAATCCAGAGTGAGGGCCACCGTAAAAAGAAGAAAAGGAAGCCCATGGAGCCGTCGCCGCAGCTACGACGGCAGGTGTGCACTTTTCGAGAAATAGCTTTGCCTCACGCCAAAAATGCAGCTTTTGTGTGGGTGCAGGATCGCTATAGGGAAGGCGTACCCATAGGCTCTAATAGGACTCGAGAAAAAGCAAAAGGAAGGGGAAGGATCTAAAACTGGAGAATTTAATGTCAGCAAAGGATGTTTGATAATTTTAGAAAGGGGTTTGGCTTTTAAAAAAGAAAATGTGAAGACAAGAGAAGCAGCTTCTGCCAGCCAAGAGGCAGCAGATGAGTTTCCAGGCTCCATGAAGACAACCTGGGTTGGTTCCATCGACGCTTTGTCCCTGGCGTCAGGAAGTGCCTTGCCAGTAAGGGACTGCCTCTTAAAGTTTTTCTGATACTGGACAAGGCCCCTGGCCATCCAGAACCCCACGAATTCAACACCGAAGATGTCGAAGTGGCCTACTCGCTCCCAAACATAACATGTCTAATTCAGCCTCTGGTTCAGGGCGGGGTGGGGGTGTCAGAAGAACCCGTAAAGTTCATTACGCACAGTCTCTATGGGAAGGAGAACCCCAACAGAGAGAGCATCGTGAAAGCCTGGGAGGATCACACCACGGAAGGTGCCACTGCTGTTATAGAAATGGCCATAAAAGCCATCGAGCCCAAACCAATACATTTGCTGGAGAAAACTGTGTCCAGATGTGAATGAATTCACAGGATTCACTGCAGAAGCAACCAAGGGAGCCCTGAGAGAGACCGTGGATGTGCAAAAAGAAAAAAAGAGAAAGAAGAAGTGTGTGTGGGGGGGTGAAGGGTTTCAGTATATGGGTCTTGGAGAAAGACGGGAGCTAACAGACACCACACCCTTGGAACCAACAGAAGACTTGATGGAGAGGCTGAAACCAAAGCACACGGTGGAAGGATTGGTACCCTACAGAGACACTTTTAGAGAAACGAAAAAGAAATAGAAGGCAGACAAAAATTACGGTGTATCTCCATAAAGCCACACGAGCGTGCCTGCCTGTCCCCCCTCCCCTCCCACCTCCTCCCCCCCGCCCCCCCTGCACCCCTGAGCCAGCAAGGCCGGCCCTCCGCTTCCTCCCCTCAGCCTGCTCTGCAAGCAGACAATGAAGATGAAGACCTCTCCAGGGACCCACCTCCACTTAAGGAAGGGTAATTAATCATCCTGCTGTACAGCTAATCAGCTTAGGTGTGGGAGCGTCTTTGCGTGAAAATCCAATAATGTACAGCAAGAACTGTATGAGACACCTGTGTCGTCGTCACCGGCTGTTACGCAGCTATCGTGTAGAGCTCACGTGCAAGACTCGTATAGAAGTGGACAGTCCATTCCTACATTTGCATAAGGTGAGTGATATTTCATATGAAATTAGTGCGTTACCCTTGGCTGGTGTGGCTCAGTTGGTTGGAGTGTTGTCAGGTGCACGGAAGGGGCGCAGGTTCGATTCCCAGTCAGGGGGCCTACCCAGGTGGCCGGTTCAATCCCTGTTCGGGCCACATACAGGAGGCAACCAATCGCTGTTTCTCTCCTCAAATCAATAAAAGCATGTCCTCGGGTGAGCATTAAAATATAATAAATAAATTAATTTAGTTAATGTGTTAGTTTTCTTACTGTTTTATAATTTTGCTTTCAAAGGGTCACATCACCATATGCCTCTCTCATAACTGGAGAAACTGTGTATCAGCCTATCATCACAGGAAATGGTTCTTTTAAAATGTTATATTTCCAATACTGTATTGTGAATATGACTGTAATACTGTATGCTGTAAATATTTTACAATGATTCATTTATGAATGTATGGGCCAGGCTACTGTGAAGCAAGCAGACGGATTACCTAGGTGACCACAAAGCAATCACACTGCTGCTGCTTCATTACCAGTGCGTGAACTATTGGATAGTTCATGCAAATATTATGAAAATATGCAAATATCAATTTCTTTCTCTCATCTTTTCTTTTTTTTTTAAATTTATCTTTATTGCTCAGAGTATTACATATTTTCCCCTTTTCTCCCTTTGAACCCCTGCCCTCACCCATCTTCTCTTTTTTGATGTCTAGGGTTAGTAATACATACAACATGCACAGTGTTTTGTACCATATAAGACAATATTGGTGTAAATGCTGACAGACAATTCATCCTCTAAGCAGATGATGTAAACTTATGGTATCAATAAATACAGTATTGTCAATGTATTTTCTCTTTCCTATGATTTTCTTTCTTTTTTTAAAAAAATATATCTTTATTGATTTCAGACAGAGGAAAGGAGAGGGAGAGAGAGAGAGAGAAACATCAATGATGAGAGAGTCATTGATCAGCTGCCTCCTGCACGCCCCCGACTGGGGATCGAACCCACAACCCGGGCACGTGCCCTGACCGGGAATCAAACCCCAATCGCCTGGATCCTAGGTCGATGCTCAACCGCTGAGCCATGCCTGGCTGGGCTCTTATGATTTTCTTAAAACATCTTTTCTCTACCTTACTTTATTATAAGAATACAGTATATATACATATAACATAAAAAATACGTGTTAATTGACTGTTTACGTTATCAGTAAGGCTTTTCCAGTCCATAGTAGGCTGAGAGATCCAAGATGGCAGCAGATTAAGTGGAAGCTACACTGACACTCTCCCAGGACCAAACTGGAATTACGAATAAAATATAGAAAAAACATCCTAAATAATCAACTGCAACTGAAGACGAGCTAAAGAGCACCCTCATAACCAAGGAGGAAAAGTGGAGATCACATAGAGACTGGTAGGAAGTGCGGAGGCGAGAGAGGGCTGGCTGGGCTCCCACAGGCAGCAGCTGAAGGTCCACAGGGATGTCTCAGTTGTGGGGGTTCCCACTGAGAATTCTGGGGCCTAAGCCCTGGCTGGGCTTCCCAGCCAAGAGCACCAGAACTGGGAAAGGTGCCCACATAACATCTGGCTGAGAAAAGCAGCCGGGATTCTGTCTGCAAGGGAGAGAGGGCTGGAAATGCAGGAACCTTCTATCAGGGGCCAACACAAAGTTTCGTGAACAGCCACTCACTTTGGGCTCCCACAGAGGCAGTGCAGACTAGAGCTGTGTGAGGGGAATTGAGGGGGGCTGGGGGGGGAATAGATTTCAGAGGGCACCCATGTGGACCCCAGTGCTGAGTCATTCCCTCCATACAGCAGAGAACATCTTTCTCAGGCAGACATTTACCTTCAAAGCAGCTTTTGCCTGGGGAGGAAGCAATTGCCCCACTCTGCTGGAAAACCTCTGGCTCCACCCCAAGGAGTTTCTAACAGCCTAAGACTCCTCAAGAGACTGATAACAATCAGCGTCCCCACCCTGTGGAGTTTCTACAGCCTGAGGCTCATGAAGAGACTAAATAACAGCCTCTGGGTGCTTTGAGTCTTTGCCTGATTTGCTTCTGGATCCAGGTCTTGGAAAATCAGACCTTGGTGCCCATCTAGGTCCTGTCCAAACACACCCAGCCCCAGCAGAGGAAACCAGAAGCTGTGAAGTGTGGAAAACTTCAAACAGAGTACTCAAAGCCAGTCACAAACAGTGTCTGACATTGGCCTGCACCAGAGACCATCCAAAAGACTGAGAGTCCTAGCAGATCTACCTAATACACAGAAACAAATCCAAACAGGCAGCCAAAATGGGGAGACAAAAAACAAGCCCCAACTGAAAGAATAATAAGTCTCTAGAAGAAGAGCTAAATGAAATGGAGATAAGCAATCTATCAGATATAGGGTTCAGAATACTGATTGTAAGGATGCTCAACAGCATGAGAAAATATATGGAAACTATGAAGGAAATTAAGAATGTCATAGTAGAAATAAAATTAAAAAGTTGGAAGGAATGAACAGCAGCTTAGGGGAAGCTGAGGATCAGATCAGAGAATTAGAAGACAAGGTAGAAAAAAATCACTCAGTCAGAGAACCAAAAAGAAAAACAATTAAAAAACAGGAGGACACTTTAAGGGAGCTGTGGGACAACACAAAATGTAACAATATTCGCATCATAGGAGTGCCAGAAGAGGTCAAAAGTAAGCAAAGGTAATCTGTTTGAAGAAATAATGGGAGAAAACTTCCCTAACCTGCTGAAAGAAAAAGTCACACAAGTTCAGGAGACACAGAGAGTCCCAAGCAAAAAGAACCCAAAGACGCCTACGCCCAGACACATCATAATTAAAATGCCTAAAATCCAAGACAAAAAGAGAATCTTAAAGGCAGCAAGAGAAAAGCAATCTGTTAAATACAAAGGAGCTCCCATAAGGTCTGTCAGCTGATTTCTTAGCAGAAAATCTACAGGCCAGAAGGGAATGGCATGAAGTATTCAAGGTAATGAAAAGCAAGGATCTGAAACCAAGACTACTCTATCCAGCAAGGCTGTCATTCAAAATAGATGGTGAAATAAAGAGCTTCCCAGACAAAAAAAGGCTAAAGGAGTTTATCACCACCAAACCAACATTGCAGGAAATGTCAATTTCCTGTAATTAGAAGCTGTAATTAGAAGCTGAAATAGAATGAGAAACACAGGCATAAAAAAATAAAATGGCTCCCAGCCAGCATGGCCCAGTGGTTGAACATCAACCTATGATCCAGGAGATTGTGGTTCAATTCCCAGTCAAGGCACATGCCTGGGTTTCGGGCTTGATCCCCGATGGGAGGCATGCAGGAGGCAGCCGATCAATGACTCTCTCATCATTGATGTTTCTATCTCTCTCTCCCTCTCTCTTCCTCTCTCTGAAATCAATAAAAACATATATTTTTAAAAAAGACAAAGAAATAAAAAGGCAATAGATAAGTACCTATCAATAAAAACCTTAAATATAAAATGGGTTAAATGTCTCAATCAAAAGACATAGGGCAGCTGAATGGATAAGAAAACATGACCCAAATATATGCTGTCTACAGGAGACGCACCTCAGAACAAAAGACTCACACAGGCTGAAAATAAAAACTTCTAGAGGACTTTAAAGGAGAGATCAACAGCAATACAGTCATAGTCGGGGACCTCAACACCCCACTGGCTTTACTGGGTAGATCTTCCAGACAAAAAATCAACAAGGAAGCAGTGACTCTAAATGACACGCTAGATCAGATGGATTTAATTGACATTTACAGAACATTTCACCCCAAAGCTGCAGAATATACATTCTCCTCAAGTGCACATGGGACATTCTCAAAGACAGACCACATGTTAGGACACAAAAAAGTCTCTACAAGTTTAAGAAGATTGAAATTATATCAAGTACCTTCTCGGGCATTTATAGAATGGAATACTAGGCAGCTGTAAAAACAAAGGATCTCTTACCCTTTGAGACAGCATGGTGGGACCTGGGGAGTATTATGCTGAGCGGAATAAGCCAGTCAGAGAAAGACAAGTGTAACATGATCTCACTCATATGTGGAATCTAATAAACAAAACAGACTGAGAAACAGAACAGATCCAGAGACATAGAAGCATGGAACAGACTGAGGGACCTCAGAGGGCAGGCGAGGGTGGGTGGGTGGGGAGAGATTAACCTAAGAATTTATATGCACATATGCATAACCCAAGGACACAGACAATAGTGGGGTGAAGGCCTGGGGGGAGGGGTTCAAGGTAAAGAGGATCAATGTGGGGGGAAAGGGGACATTTGTAATACTTTCAATAATAAAGATAAATTTAAAAAAAAAAACACAAAAAAGCACAGTAGGTTATTAATAGTTAAGTTTGAGGAAAGTCAAAAGTAATACACAACTTTCAACTATGCAGGGGTCAATGTTCTCCAAGGTTTCAAGGGTCAACTGTAATCCATTGGCCCCCAAAATAAATCACAATGAATATTTGATAAAAACATGTTTAATAATAAATAATAAGTAAGATAGCACATATCATATCTTATGGCTGAGAATGAATTCATGGCCTTAAATGTATATATTAGAAAAGGAGGAAAACTGAAAATTAAGAAGCTAAGCATCCAATTTAAGGAATTAGAAAAAGAACAGTAAAATAAACCTAAAAAACCCTAAAGCTAAGAGCAGAAACTAATTTAAAAATATATATACAACAGATGAACGAATCCAAAAGTTGATTTTGTGAAAAGAAAAATTAAAAAAGTAGAAAAGCTCTGGCAAAATTGAGAGAGAGAGAGAGAAATTTCCAGTCATTTTATAGCCATATAGTTAAATAAATCTAGTTGGAGAAAGGAAAATAACACACTAATAAATATAGTATTTATGTTTTGTGTGTGTGTGTGTGTGTATGTATTACGACCAAGAAAGATTTATCATGGGAATCTAAAGATGGCTTAACATTAGAAAATCTATTAATACATTCATCATATAAACAAATTTAAAGGAAAGAGAAACCACATGATAATTTTTACAGAAGAGGCATTCAATACAATTTAACGCCCATGTAATTTTTTTAAAAACTAGCAAATAAGGGGAAAAGTCAACGTCCTTAACCTGATAAAGCCTATCTACCAAAGAGCAATAAATATTCATACTTAATTGCAACATTATTTAGAAGCATTTCCTTTGAAACAAGGCAGGGCTGCCCGCTGTCTCTGCTTCAGCTTAACGCTGTACATCGCGCTGGGCTGTTAGAACCGAGGTGCCGGGGAGTCGGCCGGGGCAGCCAGCGGTGTGGCAGTGTGGCTCAGTGGATAGCACACGCAGCCTGCAAGAGGCTCGCTTCAGAGCGAAAGACACACCCACACTTAAAGCGAAGGGATAGAAGAAGATATTCATAAAAATGGAAATGGAAAGAAAAGCTGGGGCAACAGAGCTTATTCCAGACAAAACAGACTTTAAAACCAAGGCTGTAACAAGAAACAAAAAGGACCCAGCAATCCCACTTTTGGGTATTTATCTAAAAAAGCCCCAAACCCTAAATTGAAAAGATATCTGTGGGGCTAGTTTCCAAAGTGTACAAAGAACTCATACATCTCAACAAGAGGAAGACAAACAATCCAGTTAAAAAATGGGCAAAGGACCTGAATAGACACTTCTCCAAAGACAACATACAGATGCCAAGAGACATGAAAATATGCTCAACATCGCTAATCATCAGAGAGACGCAAATTAAAACCACAACGAGGTATCACCTCACACCTCACAGAATGGCTCCATCAACAAATCAACAAACAACATGTGCTGGGAGGGTGTGGGGAAAGGGGAACCTCGTACACTGCTGTGGGGATGCAGACTGGGGCGGCCACTGTGGGAAACAGTATGGAGGGTCCTCAAAAAATCAAAAATGGAGCTGCCATTTGACCCAGTGACCCCACTTCTAGGAATATATCCTAAGAATCCTGAAACACTAATCAGAATATATACACCCCTGTGTTCATAGCAGCACAATTTACAACAGCTAAGACCTGGAAGCAGCCCAAGTGCCCGTCAGGAGATGAGTGGGTAAAAGCTGTGGGACATTCACACCGTGGAATACTACGCAGCTGTGAAGAAGGATCTCGTACCCTTTGGGACAGTATGGAGGGACCTGGAGAGTATTATGCTGAGTGAAATAAGCCAGTCGGAGAAAGACAAACATCACATGATCTCACTTGTATGTGGAATCTAAAGAACTTAATAAACTGATGAACAAAATAGATTCAGTGACATGGAAGCATAGATGAGACTGACGAATCTCAGAGGGAAGGTGGGGGTGGGTGGGGAGAGATTAACCAAAGAATTTATATGCATATATGCACAACCCAAAGACACAGACAATAGTGTGATGATGGACAGGGAAGGGGACAGGTAGGAGGTTTTAAACAATAATTTAAAAAAAGAAATACACAATAAAAAAAGAAAGAAAAGATATATGCATCCTTATGTTTACTGAAGCATTATTTACAATAGCCAATAAATGGAAGACACTTAAATACCCATCAGTGGATGAATGGATAAAGAATTGTGCATATATGCAATGGAATATGGCTCAGCCAGAAAAAAGAATGACATCTTGCCATCTGCAACAACACGGACAGACCTAGAGGATATTGTGCGGAGTGAAATAACTGAGCCAGAGAAAGACAAATGGCAGATTATTTTACTTATATGTGGAATCTAAAAAACAAAATAAACGAACAAGCAGAACAGGAACAGACTCATAAATACAGAGAACATTTTGACAGTTGCCAGATGGAAAGGGTTTGGGGGCGATGGGTGAAAAAGGTGAAGGGATTAAGAAATACAAATTGGTAGTTACATAACAGTCATGGGATGTAACGTACAGCATAGGAAATATAGTTAGTAATATTGTAATAACCGTGTATGTATCACATAGGTACTAGACTTATCAGGTGATCATTTTACAAGTGATATAATGTCTAATCACTGGGTTGTACACTGAAATTAATATAATATTGTATGTCAACTAATTAAAAATAAAAATAATTTTAAAAATTAATAAATAAAATGTATGTACATAAATATGTATACATTTTAAAGTTTCCCCACATTTTACCATTTTCAGTGCTCTTAATTCCTTCCTTCCTAGAGCTCCAGGTGTCCATTGGTTGTCATTTTCACTTGAGAATTGGCTTTACCATTTCTTGTAGTGCACATCTGCTTGCGATAAATGTTCTGGTTGTTTTTCTTTATCTGAAAGAATCATTCTTCTTCATTTCTGAAGGGTATTTTTGCTAGATATACAATTCTGGGCCTGACAGGTTTTAGTTTAATACATTGAACAAGATTTTCCATTGTTTCTGCCTCCATTGTCTCTAAATGAGAAGTCAGCGGACTTTTCTACCACTGGTCCCTGGATGTACTATGTTGGTTTTCTTAGTTTCCAGATTTTCTCTTTACATTTGATTTTTTAGTAGTTTGATTATGATGTGTTTGAGGAGTGGTTTTCTTTGTATTTATCAAACTTTGGGTTTGCTGAGTTTCTTGGATCTGTTAGTTTATATTTATTATCAAATTTGGCAAATTTCTGGCGATTATTTCTTCAAATAATTTTTCAGTCCAATTGTCTGTCTCCTCTCCTAGAAATTGAATGACATGCATGTGAGATGACTTGATATTGACCTACAAGTCAATGAAGCTGTGCTTATTTTTTCAAATATTTTTTCTCTCTGTTCTTCAGGGTAGTGAACATTTTAAAATTTTTTCTTCACCAGGCCGGGCGTGGCTCAGAGGTTGAGCATCGACCTGGAATCCAGGCTATCGGGGTTCGATTCCCTGTCAGGGCACATGCCCGGGTTGTGGGATTGATCAATGACTCTCTCATCATTGATGTTTCTATCTCTCTCTCTCCCTCTCCTTTCCTCTCTCTGAAATCAATAAAGATATATTTAAAAAAAAATTTTTTTTTCCTTCAAGTTCACTTTTCTTCCATCTCCAATATTTTATTCAAACCATCTAGTGAACTTTTCACTTAAGATATTGGGCTTTTTTATTCTAGAATTGCCATTAGATTCTTTTTTATAGTGTCTAGGTCTCTGTTGAATTGGCCCATCTGCTTATTCATTGTGGGTGTATTTTTTTAAAGTCCTTGAACATATTCATTATAGGTCCTTTGATATCTTCATCTACTAATTAAATATCTGAGTTATTTCAGAATTGGTTTCTATTGACTGCCTTTCTTTTGGCTACTGGTCACATTTCTCTGTCCAGTGAGTTTTTTGTGTTTTTTTTTTAAATATGTCTTTATTGATTTCAGAAAGAGGAAAGGAGAGGGAGAGAGAGATAGAAACATCAATGAGGAGAGAGTCATTGATCGAGCCCACAACCGGACATGTGCCCTGACCGGGAATCGAACCCTGGTTGCCTGGATCCTAGGTCGACGCTCAACCACTGAGCCACGCCTGGTTGGGCTAGTGAGTTTTTTTAAAATCTTTCAATACTGGGCCTTGTAGATGATAAACTGTAAAAAATCTAGATTCTTTTATCGTCCTCTAAAGAATATTTCTTTTTAAGCAGGCAGGCATAAAATCCCAAATTTTGTGTCCCCTCAGATTGGCAGCAGCTAAATGTTCTGCTCAGTTCTTTTAGCTTCCAGTTGTTCTTTTCTGGTTGTTTTCTGCTGGGGTCCTTGGAGTATCTCCTGCATGTGCACGAATCCGGAGTCAGCCAAGGATCTGCTCAAATTTACATGCACTGTTAAAAAGCCATTGTGGCTTCTTTCTTTCTTGGATTTCCTTTCAAAACCCCATTCTCTGGCTTGTTAAACCAGTAAGACTAGCAAGTTTCTGCTTGAATTCTGGGCATCCCATGCTACGTGTCTTCAGGCAAAATCACTCAATCACCAATCTTAACCCCGGCCCACCCCCCATCGGTGGTTGGCTTCGCTACAGCTTCTGCCTGCTTTGTTCTCTCCAGCCTCTTGGAATAGTTGTGCTTTTAAATTGCGTTCCACAGCCCATACTTATTACCCTACAATACAGGCTACTCCACCTCTCATTTTGTTTTGAAACACTCAGGTGGAGATGTTGAAACTTAGGGGAAAGACCCAAGGCTGAGGTGACCGTTTGTTATCCCCTGGCATGTGGGTGACATTTAAAGCCATGAGAGTAGGAGCATCATTAGAAGTGAGCATAAGTAGAAAGGAGAACCGAGAATAGAGTTTTTAAAAACACAAAATGTTAAGTTGATCCTTATGAAATTAACAGTAATAACAGATGCCATTTATTGAACTCTGTGGAAGGCTCTCCAGGCCTCTCATGGAATTCATCTAACAGTATTGCCGGGCAAGAAACTGAGGCTCAGAGGGCTGTGGTCCGCTCGGGCCCGGAGGAGGCAGATAAGAGGAACCAGTGAGGGCGACTGAGGGGGAGCAAAGCGTGCAGTGGGGGGGGGGGGTGTAAATTCTCAGAGATCCAGTTTTCACATACATAAAATGGGGATAATAATTACCTTGCAATTAGTGTGAAGATTAGACATGATACATTCAAAGTACCCAAAACAGTGCACTTAGGAAATATGCAACAAAAAGATATCTATAATGCCTAGGAATGTTATTTATTGTACTTAGCTTTATTATTTCTTGCAAATAGAATGATGGTCCCCAAATTCCTTACCAAGGGCCTCACGTGAACATACGGATGGAAAAGACTGAGAGGCTCAATAGGAAGAAGACGGACAAGGGAGGGACAAGCCTTCAGGATGTCCAACCAAAGGGGCCTGAGATTGGCCAGATCCAAATGGGAAAAGTGGTAAATATTTCCCACGAGCCCCGGGGGGCCCCCGTGTTTGCACGATTGATGGGTGGGCGCTCCTTCTGGCTGCGGGCAGTGCGCCCGGGCCCTTTCAGGGACATGGGCTCAATTCACACAAGAGAAGAAAACCTGCATATCAAGTCAAAAGGTAAAGCTTTGATTATTTTTATTTTATCGTATTATTTATTAGATTATAACCCAAAGTATTAAAGAAATATCCACGAGTCCCTTCTGCTATAAGTAAGTTGCTGAATTAATCTCGGGCACAGGACCCCAGGCCGTTTTCGCAGGCGCTGCCCCTCAGGGAAGCGGAGCTGCGGGCCCTGCAGGGGCCGTGCTGCGGGACCTGCTTCCAAAGCGCGGAGCAGAGGAATCTGGCAAAGGCTCCCTCACCCAGGTGACAACTCTTATCGATGGTATATACTCTTGATATAATGGAATGAGAATGGCGTTTCACCCCTGTGGACTTCAACCCCAAACACACTACCCCAGTCTAATCATGAGAAAACCATCAGACAAAGCCAATTGAGAGACATTCTACAAAATCCCTGACCAGTACTCTTGAAAACTATTAGTCACCAAAAATCAGGAAAGTCTAAGAAACTGTCATGGCCTAAAGAGACATGTGGAACCTGGAAGGGACCCTGGAACAGCAAAGGACATTAGGTAAAAGTGAAGGAAACCGGAATGAAATATGTGTGTTAGCTAATAATATTATATCAGTGTTGGTTTATTACTTGTGACAAATGTACCATTCAATGTAGGATATTAATAATAGGGAAACTGGGCGAGGGGTATACAGGAATTATCTGTACTCTCTTTGCATCTTTTCTGAAATAAAAAGTTTATTTAGAAATATATGTGTATAGCCCTAGCTGGTTTGGCTCAGTGTTAGAGCATCAGCTCGCAGACTGAAGGGTCCTGGCTTCGATTCCAGCCAGAGGCAGGTACCTCGGTTGCAGGCTCGATCCCTGGCCCTGGTCGGGGCACGTGCAGGAGGCCGCCAATCGATGTGTCTCTCTCACATCGGTGTTTTTTTCTCTCTCTCTCTCTCTCCCTCTCTCTCTCCCTTCCTCTCTGTGTGAAAAGCAATGGAAAAAATAACCTAGTGGCAGGGGGGGATTAAAAAATTAAAAAATAAAATAATATATGTACATGTGTATATATGTATATTTGCATATACACATACATATATATTTTTTAAGACACAGCTTGATCCTGGATGCAGAGAGGGATTTTTGGAATCATTTTATTCCTGATTCTGAAAGAGGTGGCTGAAATCATGGTTTTATTGCAAAAAAGGGCAGGAAACAGGCCAACTCCTGGACAGGCAGAGAAGGGTGCCAGTTCATTGGAACAATGGAAACGTCTCAGAGAGGGGCAGGGAGACCCATATCTCATCTCACCTATTTTTTAAAACTCATGCTTAGGCCGAACACATGAGAAGAAATAGTCAAACAGTGGGCAAGACCGGCTTAAAAAATGGCAGGGAGGGAGGGAGGCAGGGAGGGAGGGAGTAGGGGAGAGAAAGAAAAAGATTTCCCTTTTTAAAACTTATTCTTACTTTAAATAACTTTGCCGAATGCTAGCAGTATTTCACAACACAGATACTTCAGTTTGGCAGCTTGATTGATTTTCCGATTTCCAGGAAAACTGAGCTGTCATCTGGTGCCTCCTTGGCTGCCCGTTTCCCGACATGAACAGGCGGGTGCGGACCGGCTGCCGAGGGGGGGAACTGAACTCTCCCCGACGTGGCTCCAGGCCCGCTCCAGGCCCCACAGGCTCAGGGTGAGCAAACCCAGAGCGCAGACCTTCCTCCTCTCCCCACGAGGATGGGCGTGAAGCCCGAGAGATTCGTTTCTTTGGGGGTTTCACATGACCTAAGGGCTCGGGGCCGTCTGTGGGTGGGAGTCCCACGGGGACAAGCACAGGACACCCCAGGCCTTGTGCGCTACCTGATGGTTATTTTTACCATCAACCCAAAGCAGGAGCGTGGCTGCAGGGCTCGTGTTTCTCGGCATCCCTAAGAGTTTTGTCATTGTCGACGTGTGTTTTTGAGCACCCCCTGGTACAGCCACGACGATAGTAAGAACAGCTAACATTTACCATGCACTCTGCACTCACGCCCATCAGTCTATGAGGCGGGCTCTTTTATTATTCCATGTAGAGAGAAAATGAGCCTCAGATGCAAAATACTCTCAGGGTGAGTCCACAAATGCATGGTGTGACAGCTAATTTTATGTGTCCACTTGGCTAGGCTATGTACCCAGTCGTTTGGTTAGACACTAGCCTAGATGATGCTGCGAAGAATTTGTAGATGTGAGTAGCATTTACAGTCAGTTGACTTTCTTTAAACAAAGCAGATTGCCCTCCATAATGTGGGTGGGCCTCATCCAATCAGTTGAAGGCCTTAAGAGCAAAGGCTGAGGTTTTCCCGAGAAGAAGGAATTCTGCCTCCAGACTGTAATATAGAAACCCCGCATAAATTTCCAGCTTGCCAGCATGCCCTACAAATTTCAGACTTGCCAACCCTTACTCCCTACCCCCAGTCAATAATCCCTCTTTCTCGTGGCCCCTGGTCTTTGTGTACGCAAAGCCCACACCCTGCTGCCTCCCAGGCCCTGCGTGAGAGGCTGCATATCCCAGAGCTGTGATAGAAGCCAGGAGCCCTGGCACCAGACCCCTTAGGGCCCTGCTGAGACTGGCAAGTGGAGAAAACCGAGTTGAAAGGAGGAAGGGAAGAGGTCAGGAAGGTGTGACCATCACAGAGGGAGGAGGGTGTGGTTAAGAAAACAATAAGTAGTTCACGCTTAGGGTGGGCTTCCCATGTGCCAGGCACTGTTTCGAGTGCATTCCTTGTATTAATTTCTTTAGTATTATTGTCCTCATTTTATAGATGAGGAAACTAAGGGCCCAGATAAACACGTCCGGCTAATGGCAGAGCAGCCGGCAGTGTCCTCAAGAGCCCAACGCTTAACCACTGAGCACAGCGCACAGGGAAAGAACGGGGCGGATAGGGCGCTGCTGCTGTGACGGACACATGGAGAGCCAGGCAAAGGTCAAGTTTCTGAGCCAGGGCCTTGCCCTGCTGGGTGGAGGAAACCCAACTCCAGGCTTTCCTGGGTCTCCTCCTTGGAAGTGCACAAAAGTTCTGGAATTTTATGGACCCTGTAACACGAGAAAGGCCCCCCTGGTCACCAGTCTGTACTGGCGCCCCTGAGCCGCCGTGTGGGTGAGAATGTATGGGCTCCATGTGGAGAGAGCCTGTGGGACCGTGGCCTCGGCTGCAAAGGTCCTAAGTTACTTCGCACGAGCAGCTGGAGGCCCTGAAATGCTTTTGCAGCTTCCTGATGTCTCCAAAGCGTCGGGATATCGCCCTCCTTACATCCTCTGATCCTCAACACGTGGGTCTTTCATCCTTGGGCTGGTTTCCTCATGGTCCTTAAGTGGCTGCCGGAGCTACAGTGCTCATAAAACCATCTTCGGGGCTGGTGGCAGGTGCGGATCACCTGGACCTCCTTCCCGGCCTTCCCCCAGGTCCTCGGCCCAGAGCCGAGTCCTGAACCAATCGCCAGCCAAGGGGACATTGGCTCGCTTGGCTTCAAGCAGTCGGGGGTTCCCACCTGGGGCCGGAGGAGAGGCCCACCACCCTGCCCAGTGCAGCCTGAACAAAATGTGGGGTCTTTAAGAGAGAAAATAATCGATGGGTAGGAAGCCAACTGTCACAGAAGATGGCAGCCCCAGTCCTCAGGGCTCTTTCAGGTCCATGGCTCTGCTGCCCCAGGACACACTCAGGACACAGGGGTTTCAGCCAAGACCAGGAGCCCCAAGCTTAAGGTCCAGCCTCCCTAAGCGTACCCAGCGGCCTCCTCCTGAGTTTTGCGAGTGTTGATGGGGAGCTGGGCACAGCCCCCAAAGACGTGGGCACTAACAGTCCTCTGCCTCTGTCCGGTCAGGAGAAAACCCCAGCTGAGCCATATGGCTTCTCAAATGTACTTCCCTCCCTCACTCCCAACCTTCCCCCTCCTTCCCCCCACCCCAGAGACCTTGCAAAATACTCTCAGTGTGAGACCTTTGGGAAAGCAGAGAGAAACAAGTGTTTTTCTGGTAGCTTCTTCTGTTGGCCAGCTAACCCAAGTCTCTAGGCCCAGCTGCCTTTATGCCTGTGGAGGGTGGGGGTGGGGGGTGGGCGGGGCAGGGACAGGACTGCAAGGAGAGAAACTGCACACTAATCTCAGTAAGCGATTGCTCCACTGTTGCAGCAGAAAAAACAGTGCCGCGGGAAGTAGAAGGGAACCTGGGCCCCGGTCTCCACTCTGGGCCCAAATACCTTCATCGGTAAAATATTTACAGGGAATGCTCTGGGTGGGGTTGGGAGAATCCCACCCAGTTTGCAAAGTAGATATAGATATCGGCAAACTCCCCACAAAATGCCCCAGTCAGACCCATGCCAGCCCGGATAGCGAGGCTGAGAGACGGGGCCCTGGAGGTACTACGTGTTGTAGGTGCCCGGGTGCCTCCTGGCTGTGTGAGCAAGCGAGGTGGGGGCAGGGGCAGGTGAGAAATCGCAGAGGCTTCCTAAAGTCCCGTTTCAGTATCTAGAACAAGGGTTCTTACCTGGGGTCTATAAACCACAGACTGCACACTGATTCAGAGGCCCGTGAACCTGAACAGGGAAATACCACAACTTTGCCTCACTCGCCTGCCTTTGGGTCCAGGCAGCAAACTGCAGCTGTGCTGGTGGCGCCAGCGGGCAGCAGAGCTCTCGTCGCCCTTCCTGCTGCTGCAGATGCGTCCCGACACGCCACTGCACGCTCCGCCACTCCGCGCCCGCAGCTGTTGTTAGGCCCACCCCTAGCACTGGTTATGCAATGTGCTAGTAAAGAAACCCAGGTCTCGAAACACCACACATTTAATCAAGTATTTCCGCAACTGTATTCCAACATTCCTAGCTTGCTGTGCAAACCTGTGTATTTTACTGTATGCATATGAAAATATTATTTTGAGAAGGGATCCATGGCCCAAAAAAGGTCAAGAGCTCCCAGCCCAGGGGAGCCTTGCTGACACTGGTCCAGAGTGCGGAGGCTGCTCAGGGGAGCAGAGGCTCTGTGGGAGGAGCCGGGTCAGAGTTCCACCTGCTCCAGGAAGCCTGGGGTGGGGTGGGGTGGGGTAGGGGGGGTGGGGGTGGGGGAGGCATGGACCCCACGGCTTCCTAAGTGCTGCAGTTAGCTCAGTGCCCATGGGCCTCGGCTGGCCATCCCGGAAAAGGGGGAAGTCAGCCGCCTCGGCTTAGGTCGCAGGGGCTTGGGGTGAATGAGGGTAGAGCCCCAGCTCACTGTGGGATAAAAGGAGGGGAGCACCCTGCGGTGGCTCTCAGGGGGTTGTTTCAACAAAATTTAAGAACACAAAAGCCAAGATTGGGGAGGGGTGGGATTCCTTCCTCCTCAGCTGTGGCTATAGCACTGCTGGGGCCGGGAAAAACTGCCCACGCTGCTTCATGTGCCAGGAGAAAGCTGGCATCTGCACACTGGGCTCTCTGCTGTGAGGGCAGATCCTCTCTGCCTCTCCATGCACTGCCCAAGGGCAGTGCCACCCCCAGCACCCACCAGGCAAGTCCTGCCCTGGGTGACCCAGATGGCCAGGCCCCAGCTGCCTGGGAGAGGAGCTGAGCCGTGATGCAGGACACCCTTCATTTTACTAAGGTGGGAGTCGAGGCCACAGTGACTGTTACTGAATTGTCCCCAGTCCCTCGGGCTGGCTTCCTCTTCTCTGTGAAGACCGTTCGAGCTGCCAAACCGGCCACAGGGGCTGGGGCACAAGACCTGCCCGAGATCCCACAGGCCAGCTGTGAGGTCACCTGAGCCCAGCCCAAGCTCAGCCCTCCTGCCCCCACCCAGCCTGAGGATGGACTTGTTTCCTGTCACTCTGGCCACGTGCCCATAGGGTAAGGCTGGGATCCATGGCCCCTGTCCCACTGCTCAGCACCCTCCCTTCCCTTCCGAGAAACTTCTCAGGTTTGAGGGAAGTATAGGGAAGGGGCTGAAGCAACCACAGAAGTTTAATCCTGGGATGGACCTGAGGACACAGTGATGATGGGGAGAGGCCTGGGAACCCCAGAGCCTAGAGGTCGTCAGGGGAGCGACCAAGGTGCAGGCTGGGCCACCACTTCTGCTTCCTGCTGCGTTCTCGGCTGCTCCTAACACCATGCTATTCTGGTTGGGGCAGAGAAATGACCAACAGCCTGCAGGACATCATTCATTCATTCACTCACTCACTCACAGACATCTGTTCCCAGCAGGGGCTCCCAGTGGGCACTGGGGAGAGGAGACAGATGTTGTGCACCGTGCATGCTGGCACAGAGGGCCTGGGCGGAGGGGCGATTGGAAAATGACCTCTTGGAGGGAGGCCTGAGGCTAAGTCCTGAGAAGCGAGGGGGGTGAAGGGCCCCTGTGCAGAGGCTCTGAGAGGAGCCCAGGGTACGGGGCCCTGCGCACTGGCCTGTGCTCCGCTCCGCGTGTGCAGGCTGTCAGGAGAAAGGGGGGCCTGTGGCTAAGGGCATTCAGGAAGTCTGGATTAAACAATGCTGAGCATTTACTGGAGGCCTCGTCAGAGCCTTGAACCTGCTCATAGGCAGGGTGAGTGGTGGTGTACCCCGGGACTCCTGCTCCCCGGGGGGCTAGGGCATAGGGACAACGGGAGGCAGGAGAGTTGGTGAGGTCAGAGAACGCAGGGGCCTTCGAACGCCAGGACTCGGAGGCTGGGCTTTCTCTCTGGGGCCGGAGGATTCTCAGAAGGCAATCAACTGAGGGGTTTAGACTCAGGGGACCTGGGGCAGTTTAGTAACCAGCAAGGTCAGGGCTGGGGCAGGACACAGCCAGCCCCTCCCACCATCTCCTCCTCCCTGGTTGACGGCAGGGCCGCTCTGGGAGAGAAAACAAACCCACCAACATGGGAGCTTGGAGAGGGGCTGGAAGGGAGGAAGGCCGGGGGGTCCTGGAAGCCAGGTGCGGTTCAGGGCCTGTGGCTCAGTGCTCAAGACTGTTCTGGTTCAAACCCCGAGCCCACGCATGTGGTTCTAGGGCCTGTGGCTCGGTGCTCAAGGCTGTTCTGGTTCAAATCCCCAGCCCACCGCTTCCCAGCCGTGGGCCTCTGGCTGAGCCTCCCGGGGAGGGCAGTGTGGCTCATTCTTTATTCTTTTCTTTTTATTTAAAGACATAATTTGAAGCTTAAAAAAAAAAGACATTATTTTTTAGAGCAGTTTTAGGTTTATGGAAAAACTGTGCCCAAAGTACAGAAGGTTCCCTATACTCCGTCCCATCCCAGTTCCCGGTAACATCTCGCGTGAGTGTGCTGCGTTTGTTACAATTGACCAACTAGCATCGGTCCCTTATTATTAACTAAAGTCCATGGTTTACATTACGGTTCACTCTGTGTTACACAGCCTATGGATTGAGACAAACGTACACTGTCAGGTACCCAGCCTTACAGCACCATACAGAATAGGTTCACCGCCCTAAAACTGCCATCTGAGCCCCAGTTTTAGCATCTCTGAGGTGAGAGTGTGAAGCTCATCCAAGCCCCTCAGTCTCCCTCTGCAGGGTCCCACTTAGGCCTCCTGATGAATTAGGTGGTACAGAAATCAGCTACGTTTCTCTAAACATGGCCTGATCTCTCTCGAAACCACTGGGCTCGGGGTGAGGGAAGGGGGTCCTCATGCAGACATTCTAGGGTCTCAACCCCAGACCTGCTAAATCTAAACCTCTGGGGTGGGCCCAGGAAGGTACATTTGAACCAGGTCCCTGGCGCACGGGAAAGTTTGAGGCCCGCTGGGCTGGGGGCAAGAACTACGGGGCAGGCCCCTGACTCTGTGCACGGGAATTGGTCCTACCGGTTTTTCAAACCCAGACAGCAGGATCCCAGCCATTGTCAGGTTAAATCTCAGCAGAAATGGACAACCATTCCCAACGGGGCAAGAGAACAGCTTTCTGTAGAGCCTGGAAAAAGCCCGAGTCTGCCTCTGCAGCTCCCAGTCAACGGGCTGCTGTTGTCTCATATCTTGATTGCTTAACACCCAAAATAACCTGCATGCTGTGTCTCACCAGCTGCAGCTCCCTCCACGACTGTCTTATTTTAGTGGCTGAGCATGCTTGGCGCCGAAACGAAGCACCTGCCCGGAAAGGGCCCTCCCTTGTGGACATCTCGAGTGGGCTGATGAATGTTCCCCAAAAAGCCATGTCTACCCGGAACCTCAGGAAGTAACCTTATTTGGAAATAGGGTCTTTGCAGATACAATGAGTAAGGACTGAGATGCGATCATACTGGATTAGGGCGGCCCCTACATTTAGTAGCTGCTCTTCTTGTAAGACAGACACACACAGGGGAGAAGGCCCTGCGCAGACAGAGGCAGAAAGTGGACTGAGCAGCTACGAGCCAAGGACACCGAAGATTCCCGGAGCCACCAGAAGCTGCGAAGAGGTGAGGACGGCTTCTTCTCTAGGGAGGGTGGCCCTGCAGATGCCTTGATTTCAGACTTCTGGCCTCCAGAATCGTGGCAGCATGAATTTCTGTGGTTTTAAGCCACCCAGGTGTGGTCAATTGTTTCGGCAGCCTTAGCAAACCAATACACCATCATTGACGGAGACCCCTCCCCCAGCTCAGCCCACCCCTCTCGGCCCCACTACAGCCGAGCAGGAAAGGACCCCACGCACAGGCGATTCTCCAGACAGGTATTTAATGTGGCCGGGGATGGTCACTGCTATTTCCTCCCAGCCAGCATCTTTGAATTCTGCATCTACTGGGCCTGTTTCCTGCACAAGGACAGGGCCCTCTGTCCTCTGCTTGGAAGGTTATAATCCAGGAAGGGTTCAGTAGTGACAAATAAATACTGGTTCTGGGGCTGTGTCTGGCAGGGGGTGTCCCATGGTGGTCCCTGGACTCAGCCAGGGATCCGCTGGACGAGTCATCACAGCTTCATGCCACTCCGGCGTCGTGAGTCCTTCCGGGCAATGGGGCTGAAGTTCACAATCTCCTTGTAGATGTGCTCTGGGAAAGGCAGGGGGCTCGAGGTGGGTAGGGGTGCTGAGGGCAAGAAAGAGCCCGGCCCCTGTCCCCACAGGGACAGCATGGAGTAAGTCAGCCCCGGGAGGAAGAAGTGCACACAGGAGACAGTATCTGAGCAGAGGGAAGGAAGCCTAGTGTCCAGGAGGGCGGAGGGCCCGAGGCCGGGCATGGGAGCAAAGGAGGCAGAGACAGGGAGCTGCGGCAGAGACGGAAGGAAGGAGCCCGAGGCCCAGCTTACGCTTCCATTCGTCCACTGTGAGTTTCTCATGTTCTAAGGAATCGTCAAATTTCTGGGCCTCTGTCTCCTCCTCAGGGTCCCGGAAGGGTTCAAAGAAGGGGTGGGCCAGGGCCTGCGAGGCCGTCAGGCGCTTGTCCACGTCCAGCTCCAGAATCTTCTCCAGCAGGTCCACGGCTGCAGTAAGAGCATGAGCCTCACACCCGGGCCTGGGAGAGCCAGACCACCCACCGGGGCAGAATGCAGAGGCCCAGGCCCGAGACTCACCCTGGGGGCTGGCGCGGGGGAAGAGCTGAGAGAAGTCCTTCTTGGGGCTCTGTGGCAGGGACTGGATATAGGCTTTGGCCTGGAAAACAGAAAAGCACTGACTAATCTCCAACTGTCAGCCCCTTGGGGCTCGGCCTTGGGGTATAGAGCAGGGATTCCTGAAGGCTCAGTCAGTCCAAAGTGGGTGAAGGCCAAAGCACCCGCCGAGGCAGAGGGGCTCAGGTAAGCCCCCTGCCCAAAGGCCTGCGGCCCGCCTGCCCCGTCAGCCCAGGCCTTGCCACTCACCGCTTTGTCATTCAGCTTCTGCACAAACTCTGCACCTGGCACCCCGGTCACCTTCAGGATCTGGGTCAGCTGGTCCAGGTCTGGGCGGCAGGTTAAGGCTCCGCCTCGGTCTCTGCCGACGGGTCCACAGCTGCCCTTCCCTCCGGCCCTCAATCGCCCCCAGGCCCCGCGGCGACCACCCAGGCTCCAGGCGCCTAACTCCCGCCTGCTTCGGGGAAGGTCCGTCCCTCAGGACTCGGGTCTCTGGAAGGCTTCCCTGGGGGGCCAGGTGAGGGTCCCTCCCACACACGCTCCCGGGGGTGCTGCCGCGGGCCCACATCCCCCTGCATCGCCTTCCCCGACTCCCCAGTCTCCCCACCCTCATGCTCCAAGCTGGGCAGGGCGGACCCGCAGCTCGGCAACACCTGCACGGTGTACACGCACACACACGCACACACACACACACGCACACGCACACTCAGCGGGCGTGCCAGAACGTGAAGCATTTCCCCCATCGTGGTGCAGTGACCAGTGGCTACGTTCCATCGTTCTGCTCACTGCACCGTGGGCACCTAGGGCTTCCACACTGAGAAAAAAGATCTAAGTAAGAAAGTGTCTGTGGAAGGGATGAATCCCTGGATGAATTCTCTTTCCCAGCAAAGGATACAATCTTTCCCCTTGAACAGCGTCTTCCCCGTCAGCATCTCAGCCATGATGCAGCCCACGGACCAGATGTCCACTGCCAAGGGAGGGGAGGAAGTGTCACCTGGACCGCTGACCACGGCCCAGCGGGCAGTCAACCCGGAGACACCAAGATGGCCTTCGGGGAGCTGCCAGAGAGGACCCCGAGCCCCCACCCCAGCCCTAGCCTCAGGCCTCCCGGCAGCCAACCACTGACCAGTCTGGTTGTAGTGCATCCAGCTGAGGATCACCTCGGGGGCCCGATACCAGCGGGTCACCACGTAGCCAGTCATCTCGGCGTCCGCATGCCGTGCCAGCCCAAAATCCAAGATCTATGACTCGGGGGACATGGGGAGGAGCTTGCTGAGGAGAGGAGGCTCTTGGAGCAGCTTCGGGGGGGCTGCTGTGGGAGAGGGGCCCACCCTACCCCGGCTGACCCTGCCTGGGCCACTCACCTTCAGCTCACAGTCCTCGTTCACGGCGAGGTTGCCCGGCTTCAGGTCCTAGAGGAGAGAGAGGGAGCAGCAGGCAGAGAAGCAGAGATGGGAGCTTGTCCCTGCCTGGCCACCTCCCAGCATGCAACCTCACCCCCCCCACCCCTCGCCGGGGGTCCCTCTCCTCATTGTACACGAGGGCCGGACGGTGTCCTACAGGCCCCACCAGCTCAGGGCTCACTTTGCAGCTTTTCCCAAGTTTCCCAGAACACAGCTGGGTCTGAAAAATTCACATGTCAGATCCCCGATGTCCCGAAGGACTGTGCCCTCCCTCCATTTCCCCCCCTCCCTGGCTGTGGAGCACCCTCCGGGGTGGGCGGGACCCCGGTGGAGGCAGCACTCACCCTGTGGATGACGCCAGCCGAGTGGATATACTGTGTGGGGGAGAGAGAGGAGGGTGGGTCCCGCGCCTAGCTTCACCCCAGGCTCTACGGGCTGGCCCAGAACCCCCCGCCCTGTCACAGTGGGCTCTCCTGGCCCAGGCCTGGCAGCCCCCAAACCTCAGGTCTCACCCCCCCGCTGTCCTCCAGGTCCCCACCCACCTTAAGACCCTTGAGCATCTGATACACCAGGCACTGGATCTTGTCCTCACTGAACTCCATGCCCATGATCTTCTGCAGGTCCGTCTGCATGAAGGGCATCACCAGGTAGCTGCAAGGCACGAGGGCTTCTGTACAGTCCCGAGCCTCACCCAGCCCGGGTCTGAGCTTGAGGAGGGGCAAGAAGCTGGGGCCAAGCGGGGGCCCCCGAGATGACCTCCGAGTGTAAGCAGAACCAGTCCACCCACAGCCAGCCAGGGCCCCGCACGGCCTCCTGGCCCCTGGGGCCTGGCTCGGGGCCTGGCCACAGCCGCGGCCCTTGGCAGAGCTCGGGGCGAGCACTTCAGCGGGCGTGTGCTCAGGAAAACCAAATGCAGCTGGGCTCCCCCTCTTCAAAGGTGCCCTCTCCCTGCCTCCTCTGCGCCCCAAGAAAGCCGGAGCCGGGAGTTAGAAACATCTCCCAGTGCCTCCTTCTGCTTCTGTCCAAATCTCCTCTCCCCCAGAGGGTCATGCCTGGCCGAGATGGCTCCGGGCACAACCCCAAATGCCTGCCCTTCCAAGAAGGAAACAATAAAACCATTTCCAGGAGGGCGGAAGAAGGAAGGAGGCGGCCGTCTTAAATGATTGCGAAACAAGCCGAGGTCAGCGAAACGTAACTGTTATTCAAGGTAGTGACGGCAAAGTCCAGAACAAAAACGATAAAGATGGAAAAGGGAACACTAAGGGGGAGACCCCCTCCGTGCGCCTGTGACCGAAGCCTTCTGCCTGACCACACGCCGCCTCCTGCCGGGCCCTGCTCCGCGCACAGTCCCCTCCCGCCTTTGACTTTCACCGCCGGTGGACCCTGGTTCTTTCTTCTTGGCCCACAACTTGCTGAAGTCTCGCTGTGCTAGAGCTACCTTTCCTTGACCTTGTTTCTGAAGTAACTGCCCCTTCTCCCTCTTTCTCTCCCCTCCAAACCTCTAGAAGAGTGGTCTACGCATCTGCACCCCACTGCCTTAAATCCCGGGCCTCCAACAACCTGGCGCCTGCTCTCACTCCACCACCCAAACTGCTCCGATCGAGGTCCCCAGCAACGGCCCAACACCCCCCTGGCTCCCTCTCTTCCCATGTGGCGTCGCAAAGTCCGACGCTCCCCCGAGACGCTCTGCCTCTGAGGAGGTGCCCTCAGCTCTTCACCTGCGCATCCTCCTGGACCTTCTTTAACTGATATTGTCATCAACAGGATCACGTCATGCTCTGTGCTGGCCGGTCCTGGGCTGCGTTACCGTTCACGGTGACGGTTCCAACCCAAGTCCACATTCCTAGTGCAGACCTTCCTCTCCTGAGCTCTGGATTTCCTTGCGACTTCTGAATAAACATGGGAATGTTCACGGGCTCCTCAAAAGTGAAGTGTCCAAGTTCAATTATCTTTCTCCCAAGATCTGCTCTCCCTCCACCTTGTACTCCGAGCAGGAAAGTGGCACCCCCTGACCTTCGCACCTCTCCCTGCCACTGCGTCCCCAGGGTCTCAGGTCAGCCCATCAGCTCCACTCTAGATGGTGGCCTGGGTCTCGAACACAACCCGCTAGGTTCCCGCTCCCAGAGCTGCTCCCTGCTCCTTTCTTACTGCCACCACAATACATCCCCCAAATCTGATCCGGCCACGTCACCTCACTGCTCAAAACCTCTGTGGATTTGAAGATGCCTGAGGGATCAAATCCAGACTCTTAGCTTAACCAAACCAGTCACACCAAACGTCTCAATATTGCCTAAACAGTCCAGCCTCTTCCGTGTGCCGTGGCCTCCGCTCTCGCAGCTCCTGCTGCCTGGGACGCCTTCAGCCCCTTCTACTACCCAAGGCAAACTTCCACTCATCCTTCAGCACTGAATTCAAATGCTGCCTCCGCTGTGAACCCCCCCCCCCCCGAGGCAGCATGCAGTCCTCAGCACTCTACTCACGCCTACAGTGCAGAGCACACTATCAGCATTCACTTAGAAACTGCACCCTCACCCCACCTGGACCCCTACCCCGCCAGAGGGGCTGGTCATGTTAAATTCCAAATGCTAAGCCCAGCAACCGGCATTATAGGAAAAACTCCATTCAAAACATACTTCAACATAAGGAAGGCCATATAGGACAAACTCACAGCCAATATCCTACTCGACAGTAAAAAGCTAAACGTGTTTTCCTTAAGATCAGGAATAAGACAAGGATTTCTCTTTCACCACTTTTATTCAACATAGTACTGGAAGTCCTAGCCACAGCAATCAGACAAGAAAAAGAAATAAAAAGCATCCAAATTGGACAGGAAAAAGTAAAACTGTCTTTATTTGCAGATGGCATGTTACTGTATAGAGAGAACCCTAGAGATGCCACCAAAGAACTACTAGAACTGATAGATGAATTCAGTAAAGTAGCAGGATACAAATTTAATATCCAGAAATCATGTGCTTTCTTAAATTGTTGTTAATACTCACCTGAGGATATTTTTCTCATTGATTTTTAGAGAAAGTGGAAGGGAGAGAAGGGGAGAGAGGGAGAGAGAGGGAGAGAGAAACATGGATGTGAGAGAGACACATCGATTGGCTGCCTCCTGTACGTGCCCAGATCAGGGCACGTGCCCTTGACCAGGAAGCGAACCCTCAACCCTTCCGTGCTTGGGCCGACGCTCTGTCTACTGAGCCAGACCGACCAGAGCACATGTCAGTTGTATTTGTATATACAAACTATCAAAAAGAGAAGTTAAGAAAACAATTCCATTTACAACTGCATAAAAAACCCACACACCTAAGAATAAATTTAGCCAAGGTGGTAAAAACCTGCACTCGAAAAATTATAAGGCATTGGAGAAAGAAACTGAAGGAGATACAAATACATGGAAGCATATTGTGCTCATGGATAGGAAGAATTAACATTGTTAAAATGTCCATACTACCCCAAAAATCTATAGATTCAGTGCTATGGCATTTTTCACAGAACTGGAGCAAGTCATCCTAAAATTTCTATGAAACCATAAAAAACCCCAAACAGCCACAGCAATCTTGAGAAAGAAGAGCAAAGTTGGAGGTATCACGCTACCTGATATCGAACTATACTATCAAACCACTGGAATCAAAGCAGCATGGTACTGGCATAAAAAAAGACACATAGACTAATGGAACAGATTAGAGAGCCCAGAAATAAGCCAACACCTATATCGTCAATAGTATTTGACAAAGGAGGCAAGAATATACAATGGGGTAAAGACAGTCTGGTCAATAAGTGGTGCTGGGAAAACTGGACAGAAAAAGAAAGATCACATTCTGACACTACATACAAGAATAAACTCAAAGTGATTAAAAACTTAAACGGAAGACCCTAAACCATAAAACTTTTAGAAGAAAACACAGGCAGTAAATGCTCTGACACTGCTCTTAGTAATATATACTTTTAATATATATCTCCTTGGGAAGGGAAACAAAAGGAAAAAATAAACAAATGGGACTACATCAAACTAAAAAGGTTTTGCATAGCAAAGGAAACCATCCAAATGAAAATGAAAAGACAGCCTACTGAATGGGAGAACATATTCGCCAATGATACATGGTAAGGGGTTAATATCCAAAATACATAAAGAGTTCATACAACTTAACACCATAAAAACAAACAATCCAATTTAAAAATTTCTCCAAAGAGGACATACAGATGACCAATAGACATATGAAAGATGCTCAATGTCACTAATCATCAGAGAGATGCAAATTAAAATGACAATGAGGTGTCACCTCGAACCTGCTAGAATGGCTCCATCAACAAATCAACGAACTAGAAGTGCTGGCGAGGGTGTGGGGAAAGGGGAGCCCTGGTGCATTGTTGTGGGGGGTGTTGCAAACTGGTGCAGCCGCTATGGAAAGCAGTATGGAGGTACCACAAAAAATTAAAAACAGAACTACATTATGACCCAGCAATTCCACTTCTGGGTTTTTATCCAAAGAATTCCAAAACACTAATTCAAAAAGACATATGCACCCCTACGTTCATTGCAACACTATTTACAGTAGCCAAGATCTGAAAACAATCTAAGTGCCCATCAACAGCGGATTGGATAAAGAAGGTGTGGTGCATATATACAATGGAATACTACTCTGTCATAAAAAAGAATGAAATCTTAACCACTTAAGACAACATGGATGGACCTAGGGAGTATTATGCTAAGTGAAGTAAGTCAAACGGAGAAAGACAAATACCACAGGATTTCACCAAATAACAACAACAAAAAACAACCACCAACCAAATAAACCAAAAAAACCAGAAACAGGCTCATAGATGTAGAGAGCAGACGGATGGCTGCCAGAGGGAAGGGGCGGCTAAGGGGGCTGGGTGAAGAAGGTGAAGGGAGTAAAAAGTACAAATTGGTACTTATAAAATAGTCTCGGGATGTAAAGTACAGCATAGGGAATGTGATCAATAATATTGCAATAACTATGTATGGTGCCAGGTGGGTACTGCAAATATCGGAGGCTGGGGATGGGGGGGGAGGGCAGGCACTTTGTGGAGTTTATGATTAGTCGACCACTATGCTATACATCTGAAACTAATACAAAATAATACTGAATGTAAACTGTAATTGAAAAATACAATTTAAAAAAGATAAAATGTTATCCCCCTAAAAAACCCCACTCCATTCAAAATTACTGCATTACATTTAAAACAAAAGCATGCTAACAAAGAGGCCTCCAGAGCACTTAAATAGGACTGGGGGGAAAAAAATCCACCTTCCCAAAGGTTTCTAAATTTTAGACGAGCCACTGCACTAGCCAAGCCACGCATTTAGCACCGAGGCTTTTCGGTTACATATAACTCTGTCAAACACCCATTAGCCAGAGGCAGTCAAGGCTTCCTGATCCCTGCTTCATGCTAGAAAGAGCCTCACGGTCCAGACCCGCACCTGGGCGCCCGGAGAATGTCCAGGTGAGCTGGTGCCAACCCCGTGAGGATGGATGGACCCGAGAGTATTATGCTAAGCGAAATAAGCATGAAATGGTGTCTTGGTGGCATTAAAGCTGGGTAACACGAAAAGCGGCTAGCAAAGCAGACAGCTGTGCCAGGCATGCACCCCACAAAGGCCCTCCCACCTCCTCCTGCCTGCCCTTCTCTCCACCCTTGGCTGGACAGATCTCTTCAGAGAGAATCACACCCCAACAACCCGAAGGCACAGGGACTGCCAGGGCAGAAAGCCCCTTACCCAGAAGAGAGAATCTGGAACCCCCCACCCCAACTTGCTCCCCTGGAACCCAGTGCAGCCAGACTCACAAGTCATGGAAGCTGCGCAGGGAGGAGGCTGGGGTGAAGACATCCAGGAGCCCGATGACCTGGGGAGAAGGGTGCCAGTGAGGGCTCAGCCACACACAGGACCACCCACCCTTTCCCAACACACCACCTCCCGCAGGAGGCAGGTTCCCAGCCTTCTTGGACGCAGTTAAGGGGCAGAGGCTGAAGAGGAACCCCCCCTAATTGGGAGGGAGCACGGTGATGGAGAGCCAGGCCAGGGAGAAGAGCAGGTGCATGTTCCGGTGCTCGCTGCCCCCAACTCTGGGGTTCAGGGGAAGCAGCACAAAACCATGCAACTCATGCAGGGACCCACACGTGGTGAAGGGAATGAAGGAACAGGGAAGGAGCCTTCCAGCCAGCAGGCTCCCTGCCCTTGACCTTGGGTCTCCTATCACCTGACTCTTGCCTGCCAAAGGGCTGGTCCGCAGCCAGGGGCAAGACCACCCCTGGCTGGAGGCCGTGGGGAGGGCTGCTGAAGAAGAGTGGGGCTTAAAACGTGCACAAAAATTTGAAGTTGTTATTTGTAATGTCTGCCTTCCAACCCTAGAGCAGAGCCTGGTTGCCAGGCCCCAGGCTGGGCCACTAGTTTTCTAGCTGTTTCTATCAGATAGGACAGTCTAATGGTTACGCACTGAGGCCTGGAGCCTGGCTGCCTAAATTCAAGTCCCAGCTCTGCCACCGACCAACCACACAAGCTGTGGGCCTTTGGTGCCTCAGTTTCCCCATGTGTATATAGGAGTTAACAGTACTTATCTTGTGCGACACTGTGAGGCTTAAACAAGCTGGTCTGTGCAAAGCTCTTAGGACAGAGCCGGCACATCCTAAGGGCTCCATACTGTCCGAATCTATTATTGTTGCTGTTGTCAGGGTCATGCGGCCAAACAACATTAACTTGGATTCTGGGCACCAGCTCTCAGACCTAGAACCCAGGCCAAGTTCCTCCGAGCCCGTTTCCTCCTAACAGTGAGAGTAAATTTGCACCTCACAAAGGTCATTCTGCTCCACTGCCAAACACACCCCTTACACCCCGCCTGGGAGGTAGCAGGGCAGGCCCTGCGCCCCATCTTCATAAGGAGGGGGGCAACCAGGATCAGAGGCCCTTCTCCTGGCCGTGTCAGAGCTCTCTGCACCTGCTGCGCCCGGGCAGGGTCAGGGTCAGGGGCAGGGGCAGGGTCAGGGGCGGGGGCCCGCCTCCCCCCTTCCCCAGCCTACGTTCTCGTGCTGCATGTGCTTCAGCAGCAGCAGCTCCCGGTAGGCCCTCCTGGCGAAGATCTCCGACTGGAAGGGCCGGCTCAGCTTCTTGATGGCCACCTTCTCTCCCGACCGCTTGTCGATGGCGGAGCTGCGGGGCACCGGCGGTCAGCGCGCAGCCCTCCCCCTGGGCCGCGCCATCCGGATCCGGGCTGGCATCGCCTGGGCCACGCTCACCCAGCCCCTCCCGGGCCCGCAGGCCAGGCCGGGGAGGCTGATGCCCGGGCCCCGCGGGCGAGGCGGCGGGGCCGGGGGCGCGCGGCGGGGGGGCGCGCCGGGGTCGGGGACACGCAGCCCCGCAGGGAGCCGGGCTCTGCCCCTTGGCCAGTCCCTTCTCCCTCTCGGGGTGCCGTGTACCCCTGTGACAACGGGGCTCGCCCGGAAGAGCTCTGGGCGGCCCTTGTAAGAACCAGACCCAGGGCTAATCCAACCCACGGAGACCCCGCAGAGCCAGCGAGATGGGGGGGCACCTGGGAGGACCCCCGGCCCGCCGCCGCCGCGCGCAGCCCGAGGCTTCTCGCTCACTTTCTCCTTCGCCTCCCAGTTCCCCCGATTCGGCCCCGGAAAAGCCCCCGGAGGGTCTTCCGAGCCCGCGGGGCGCTGCGCGCTGGAGACCCCGTCGGAGAGGCGGGCGCGTGGCCCCAGGAGCCCCGCAGGCGAGGGGAGCCCGAGGCGGGGCCCGCGGAGCAGGAGCGGGGCGCTGGCCCGACCCCGGCCCGCGGGAGGCTCCACCCGACCCCGGGGCCTGGGCGCCCGCCGGCCCCGACGCCCCGACGCCCCGCGCCCCCCGCGCCCCCAGCGGGCGCGCGCCCGGGACTCACCACACGGCGCCATAAGCCCCGCTGCCGACGTGCGCGGGGCTCAGGTAGGTCTTGGGCAGCTCCCAGGCGGTCTTGTTGACGTCCTGCTTGTAGAAGCCCTTTTTCCGGGGGAGGCTCATCCCGCGCGCCCAGTCTCCGCGCCCCAGCGTGGCTGCTGCGCTCGCGGCCCCGGGGCTCCGGGCACCGACCCGTCCGCGGCCCGGCCGCGCCCTCCGCGCGCCGCCCCCGCCTCCCCGCGCGAGGGCGGGGCCTGCGGGGCACGTCCCGCCTGCGGCCGCCCAGGTGCGCCCGCCCCGCCCCGCCCCCACCTGCGCGCCCCGCGCGCGGTGCTGCCCCCGGCGGGCGGCCGGGGCTCCGGGGCGAGGGGTCCCGCGCGGGGCCGCGGTGGGAAGGCGGGGGCCCCCCGGCTCCCTGCGGCCCCCGGCTCCGCGGGAACATCTCCCGGGATAGTGAGGACGGTTTGGGAAAAACAAAGCCAAACCCCCAACCTTTTGATGATGGAAAGTTCCAAACATTATACAAAAACAGATAAAATAGCTTTTCACACCTGACTGTGGACACGAACCCCCTGGGGATTGTATTTTATTAACATACAGCTTGTGATTCAGCTGGTCTGGGGCGGAGCCCAGGTTCTGCATTTCCCAGGCCCCCGGGGTCTGGGGGCCACACTGAAGACGAGGGTCTAGTGAACCCCAGGGACCTGATCCCGCAGCGTCACCAACGCGTCAGCTCCCGGTCACTTATATTCCACCTGCATCCCTCCTCCCTCATGATTTTGAAGCAAAACCGGGTATCGTATCATTTCATGCATAAATATTTTTTGCATCTCTAAAAAATAAGGATTAGTTTAAAAACACACCAGCAGATCGTTTTTACACCTAAAATGAATCACAGTAATCCTATAATAATCAACTCTCCAGCCCAGGTTGAAAGGTCCCGTTTCATAGTTTTTCTGGCTTCCTAAGGGCCTAGACGGCGATGACCAGCCAGGCCTTCTGCTCCCGGTGCCGGGGGGTGCTCAGCATGAAGGAAACTCTGCGCTCGAACTAAACCGCCGAGGCCTCCCAGGCGCGAGGCAGGAGGCCGAGAGCGGCGGCCACGAGAGGTGCGGCGCCCAGCCTGACCTGTCCGGCCGCGCTGGCCTGGAAGCCGGGCTGTGGAAGGGACGGGGACCGTTGCTTCACTTTGTCAAGGACAGAGAAGGAGGCTTAAGGAAGGGAAGGAACTTGCCTGTGGCCTGCAGGGTGGGGGTGGGGTGCTCCTTGGGGTTCTGCAGGCCTCAGGCTCGGTGCCACAGCCCCGCCCTCCGAGCCCTGCAGCCACGCACAGCCTGGAAGACCATTTGCGGGGGAGGAGCGCAGAGCTCCCACAGAAACGCCCAGCAGGCATTGCCGGCAGGGCACGGGCCTTGCTCACACCTGACGCACGGTAGGATATCAAACACACGTGGAGAATGAATGGGAGGGTCAGCCCATTAGAAGAGAAAAAATATTTATTTAATGAACACCGCCGTTTGCCATTTGCCAGTCATTCTTCTAAGTGTTTTACATACACAACTCCCGCAACCCTGGTGAGAGGCTTGTGAGTCAGTACTGCTGTTTGCCCTCATTGTACAGAGAGGTTAAGTAACTTGCTGAAGGTCACACAGCTGGTAAGGCGCAGGGCTGGGCTGAAGAAGCTGGCACAGCCCAGCTTTAGGGTGCAGGCTCTCGCCCCGAGGCTGTGCGGTGTCTCTGGGCTGAGAGGCATTGCCCTCGAAGGAAATGGCCGTGTTTGAAACCATCTGCCTTGCCCACGTCATGAGGACATGTCTGCTGCTCAGACCCTGCGTGTCCCCCTCAGTACATCCTGCCCAGAGTGTCTGACAACTCCCCCCCCCTCCCGTCCTTCCTGCCCCACCCCTGACTGAGACCTCGTGGGAGGAAAAGGGAAAGGGCTAGGTGCCTGGGGGGACAACCGGAGTTTCTGACCTTTGGGTGGAAGGAACCCTAAGTCTGCAGTTGGAAGAGGCCTGGAGGCCAAAGTTCAGGACGGCACAGAAAAGAGAGAACTGTCCAGGAGCCTTGGGTTTCTTGGCTGAGGATCCAGTTGTCCCCTGTAGGGACAGGGCTTGCAAACCTGAGTGTGGCAGAGGTGAGCCCAGAAAGGTGAGGGATATGAGGGAAGTGCTCGTTGCCCAAGCGGGTGCAATCCTGCGAGGGCGCAGGCTGACCACTCGGGCTGTGGCTCCGGAGCCTCTTAGGCAACGGTCAGGAAGTGACTCAGGCCTCAGGCTCTGCTGACACTGACCCCCGCCTCGGCCTCTCTGGGCCTGTTTACTCAGCAGCCAGGCACCCCTGGAGAGAAGGAGCCAGTCAGGGGAGTCACAAATGGGCGGGCGACGAGGAGGGGAGGGCCACTGAGGATGTCCTGGGTGCGGGCGCTCCCCTCCCGAAGCCCCCGGGGCTCTTTCCTCTTTGAGCTCTGGCCCCTCTGCTCTGCCCTCCCAGACACTGGCCCAATTTGCAGTGTTGGTTTCTGCCCTAGTAACGCAGAGGTAGGGGGTTAGGAACCGACTTTGGCGTGAGACCTGAATTTCCACCCTGGCTGTTCCGCCAGCTGTGTGATCCGGGCAAAGTCCCTGTTGGAGCTTCAGTGTCCCCCTTGTGAAATGCACACGAAGGCAAAGCATGACAAGTCTGTCTGAAGCATCCTGGGGTGTATCATTCCAGGTGCCGTACAGCAGCAGCCCGGTGAGGCAGGGACTGTCCGTGCTTCCTGCCAAAGGTCACCAGAAACGCACCTGCGGTGAGCAAGCTGCGTTCAGGACGCGGTGCAGCAGCAGGGACTGCTCCGTGCGGCCCGGGCGTCTCGGGAAGAGGGGGTTAGACGGCCTCGCTGTGAGGTTTGGGCTGCTGTTCGGTGCCTGGTGGGGTTAGGGAGGAAGGACTTTGTTGTGGATTAGACGCGGTTAGGAGGAGGAGGTGGCTCTCGGGTGGGTGTTTTGATCAGTCTCACCCAGAAGGAGGGACGACTAGAACGAAGGGAGAGCTGTAACGGGAGAGGAGGCAGCCTCCGCTTTGTTAGCTCGATCGAGGATGTTTGGTCATTTTTGTGGCTTGGACAACATTCATGTTTTGTCTGTGTTCAGACATGGCTGGGAGTGGTCTTGATTCTGTCTTGACCCACCGTGGTCACAGATGGCCTTGTCTGTGTCCCACAGGAGCACGGCCAGACCAGCTGAGCCAGGTCAGTTCCAGCCTCACCAAAGCCTTGTGTGTCATTTGCCTAAAGTCATACATGACCAAGAAGGTGGTGGACGTGGCCTTCAGACCTGCTCCACGGTCTGCACATTCAGCCACCAACGAGACTGAGAAATGGCTGTTGCTATAGCATCGTCCCCCGAGTGAGGCTGTGAGCCCTGGGGGCCAGGGACATGGTTAGGCTTCTTAGAGCTGGAACCAAAAGCCCCACGTGATTGTGAGGCTGGCTGCCCACGCCCCCATCCTGACCACCCAGATCCATCTCGCCCCAGACACTCCAGCCCGCTCCGTCCCAAACGGCAGGCCCGGCAACTCAAACCCTCACCACGATTGGCCACGAGACCTGTGAAACAGAAATCGTGATACGCCTGGGGTCCCGAGGGACGGAAACAGCGAGGGAGCCCAGAGCTCTGGCGCCAACTCAGAGGTTCCCATGCTCCTCGGTGCCTTTTAACACGCCACGGAACAATCAAACCCCAAGGAGGGAGGGAGCTGCGGGGAGAGCCTTGCAGAGCTGCAGAGGGGTGCTCCCGGCTGGTTAAGTTAGCTAGCCACTCTAAGCCTCAGTTTCCTCATCTGTCAAACAGGAGCGGGTAATTATACCCATTTCGTGGAGGCATCGTGAGGATGAAAAGAGATGACACGAGATGGCACATAGTAGGCTCTCGCTAGGCGCTCCTCCCCCAGCGTTGTCCAGCTTTGCCTCCCCAGCCCAGGCGTGTGCCGGGAAAGGTCTGGGCAAAGCAGTGAGCTCTGCGGATCTCTGCAGAGGAGCAGGTGTCCAAACTTTTCCACTCTGTTCCCACCTCTGACCCCACCCTCCAGCTTCCTTCCTCTGTTGCCCCCTCCCACTCTCACCCCCCCCCCCCAAGTCCCCATGGACCCAGCTCAGAACACCTGGGGGCAGCTTGCTGGCCTCTGGCTTGCTGGGCCATCCTTCCCCAGTACCTCTTCCCTTCCAGGGGACTGGGGCTGGCTCAGGTGACTCAGGGCTGGACCAGAACATCCATCCCAGCAACAGAACATGAGGCTCCTCCTCACAGGCGCCCCTCTGTGGTAGGAGCCTCCCTGCCCTCAGCTTTAGCACCCCCTGGTGGAGGACACAGGTAGGGACAGCTCTGCCAGTGCGGCCCCTCACAGCCTGCCTGCCTTGCTGGGCCCCGGAAGGTAGACTTTCCCCCTTCACAGTCACACTGCCCTGGTCCTCACTCTCCCCCCCCTCTGCCACTACACCCCAAACCCGCATCCCTTCGCCCAGCCAGCAGGATGGGCCCTTGGTCCAGCCCTGTGACACTGTGGCCTGGGGTCCGTCTGGGGGGACACTCTGGCGAGGCCTCTGCTCCAGCGATCTCTGCGCTGCCTGGGTGGCATCCAGCACAGCTTTAGTCACTCCGCAGTGCGCCCTGAGAGATGGCATCTCCTCTGGGAAGATGCCCCGGGGAGGGCGAGGACAGCTTCTTGGCCACCGCTGAGCCCTGGCACCCGCTGGCCCGCCGTCGGTGCTCGGGAAATACTTAGTGAATGGATGACCCGAAGATTTTTGTGTCTCTTGTGGGAATAAGGGGCAGGGAGGGGATGTGGTCTGCGGACCCCAGTGGTGGGACTGGGGAGCAATGGTGGACTCAGGTCCTGTGGGCCGTCTGGGGCGTGTGGGCTCGGTTCTGCTGGCACAGTCCGCCCTGGAAGGGTTTGGGCCCGTGCCGGTGCCTGTCAGCAGTCCCGTGCTTCAGGACTTCTCAGGTGTCACCTCCCGGATGTCTCGCTCCCGGAGGCCAGGCCTCGGAGCGGTATGCCTGGTGGCCCCCAGATCCTGGCACGAGGCCGCACCTGTGTGTGGTGGGAAAGGTTTTTGATAAAGAACCAGGGGGCACAACCCAAATTTGGGGACTTCTTCTATCACCAAGAATTTGCACCAAACTTCATTCCAGAGCTGGCCCCTCCCTGCCTACAGCCCTCACGGTTCCCACTGAGGTTCTAGATGAGCCAGAGCCTCAACCCTTTGGAGTCGCCCTTTCTTCCTGGCTTTGAAGTTCAGCTCCAAACTCACCTCTTCAAAGACATGCTCACCCCAGTACCCCTGCACGTTGCCCGCTGACCCCGTGGCTCCGGCACACCCGCCACGGTCCCCGGGCTTTGGGGTGTCCACAGGGCGGCAGGGCTGGGCTTGACTCCAGTTCCCACACTTGCAGCTGTGGGACCTGGAGCAGGTGCGTGCAAGTCTCTGAGCTTCCTTGTCAGTAAAATGGGAGCCCGTCGCCCACCTGAGGAAGTCATGAGACTGCGGATTGACGAGGCCGCAGGCACCATGCGCAGAGCACCCTCCCGTGCTTCAGGACTGCTCAGATGTCACCTCCTCTGAGAGTCCTCCCTGACTCCATCCCAGGCCACGCCCCGCCTGCCTTACCCGGTCTTATCTCCCTTCAAGCCCTTGTTCACTTCTCACTTCACTAGTTTATCATCTACCATCTACTAGAAGGTCAGGTCGGCAAGGGTAGGGGTTTTATCTACTACGTCCAGTGCTGAAACCAAACATGGCATCTAGTGAATGGCAGGTACGTAGTAGGGGCTTTATAAATGGAAGCTACTCCTATTACTGTATTTAGGTTGGCTGAACTCACCTTGGTGTCTGGAGCAGTCCCAGATCCAATGACCTGCCAAATAGCAGGAACAGGGTCACTCGGTTGGCCTGCTCCACCCCTTCCATGTAAACACTCAACACCAGGACACATGGATCATCCTCAGGAGGCCACAACCCTTGTCAGGGTCAAAGAATCCCAGACAAGACTCGCAGGACTACCTGCCCTGGCAGAGGCTTGGGCTCCGTTTCCAGGTCTGCCTTGAATTTGCTTTGTAACTATAGGTAAGACACTGTCTCTCTGGGTACTTCAGTTTTCTATTTTACATATTTAACAGATATTGAAAGAGTGCTAATTACTCACCCAAAATTGTCCTAAGAGCTTTATGTACATGTAATTCATTTAAACCTCTTAAGAAGTGAGATGAGTTAATAATGTCCCCTATTTTACATATGGCAAACATGAGGCACAGAGAGGTAAAGTGACTTGCCCAGGGTCACACAGCTGGTAAAAGGCACAACCAGGGCTCGAGCCCGGACAGTCTGCCTGCAGAGTCAGTGCTGGTAACCACTGTGCTCAGCTGCACTGGAGAGTGCTGGTGAAGGGCCAGCTGGGGCCTTTCAGGAATCTGAATTTACTTTGGATGCTGCCTGACACTCATTTTCCTAAAGCTTCCCCTTGGCCTCCCTAAGCAAGAATCTCCCTGCCTGCCCTTCTCCAAATCCAATAACTGCATGCCGCCTACTTCCAGAAGGAACCAGCCTGTGGCGAGGACGGGCCATGGGGGATGGGGAGTCCTAAAGCACAGTGTGTGTCGGTTTCCCCGGCCAAGTTCAAGCCACCAACCTGATGTCACTGAAAATGGAGTTGAGAAGAAAATCAGCTCTCAAGAGCCACAGCGAAGGGGCTGCCGCACACCTGCCAGCCAGGCAAAGGTGTTGCGACAGGGGTGAGTAAGGGATTACTCAGGTCCGAACCACCAGCTGGTCCTCCGGCCTGGGGACGGAGCTCCTCCAACCTCACTCCTCCCACTTCCTGAGGCCGCCCTTCCTTACCCGGGGGGAAGCTGGCTTCGGGCACCTGGAGCAGCTGGGAGCGGTACAGCTCAGCGGTGACAGGCCCCGCAGCCCTGACGACTCTTCCTGGTCAGAGCAGTTTTTCCTCCCACGCTCCCGCCCAGCAGCTCCTGGCTGCCTCCAGGATGAAGCTCCAGCTTCTCCACCTGGCCTGTCGCCTGTCGGACGGGGCTTGCCCCCATAGGGACCCTGCCTTTCTTGCCAATCGGATCCCCCCGGGGCGTCTGTCGGGCGTCTGTGCACAAGCGACCTCCATTCTAGCCATGTCACAAACCTGCCTTACTCACCCGTCACCACACCTGTGCTTGAGCTGTCGCCTGTCTGGAATGCCATTCCTCTGCTTTGCCAAGGACGGGAGGACCCTCCCCTGACTCCCGTAGGATTTAGGGCACAGCAGGTCCTTGGACCTGAATTGCCAGTTACCTTTCAAACAAAACTAAACTGTCAGTTCCTTGAGGGCATGCGTGTGTCATTTCCCTCTGTCCTCTGTCCTACTTAGCAAAGTGCTGCAAAGCCTGAATCCACTCAACTGATTTTGCTGGGCGCCTGTCAAAGCACTGAGGCGGCGTGGACAAACGTCACAGTCCCTGTCCCCATACCTAGTGAGGGAGGGGAGCAAAAAAAGGGACCAGCACACTGTCCCCTGCAGGTGGGAGTGCCAATGGGGCCAGGCCTTGGAACCGTTTGTTATCGAAATGGTGAAAATGAGCACCTCGTTCACCCTGGTCATTCCAGGCTACCCGGTCAGTCTACGCAACACAGACAAGGGCACCCCCCCCCCATCACTGTATTTTCATCGATAAAGGGACACTTCCAGCGCCACGGGAAAAGTAACAGAAGAGACGCCTGCAGGGACTGCTCCGGGTTAGGGGAGCGGCTGTGAGTCTCGGGCCGACCGTGAAACCACCAAACTGGCTCATCCTGCAACTTCCTTCATCACTGAAGGTTCTTGGTGAGATCTGCCCGAGTCGACTCCGTCTAGCTCCGGGTTTCTCAGCCTCGGCACCAGGGACATTTGGGGCCCCATAATTCTTTGCTGGGGGGTGCCATCCTGTGCATTGTGGCAGCATCTCTGGCCTCTACCCACGAGATGCCAGGTGCCCCCACCCCCAGCTGCGACAACCGAAAATGTCTCGGGACATTGCCAACTGCCCCTGGGGCACAGGAATCTGGGGTTAGGCCAAGTCACTGGATTCCTCTGTTCCCACTGCGGGGTAATGTTTGTCCCCTGAATGCTCTACAGCTTATCTTCCTTTTCTCCTATCGATGGAGTTTGAGATTTGTTTCGGGCTTTCTCTGCCGTTACAAATAACGCCGAGTAGGAAGCGCCCTGTTCGTCTCCCGGAGCCGGAGCGGGAGCGGGACCGAGCTGCCCCCCAAGAAACGTCGCGTTCGAGGAGTCACAGGAACCCCCCTTCCTTACGGTCTCTGGGTCTGGCGACTTGCTTCAAAAGCCCCTCTCCACTTAAACCTTTGATTCGTCTGGAAGTGCTTGTGGCTGAAGGAGGAAAGCCCCTTGTCGGCTCGTTTCAACACCACTGTCGACACAGCTGATTGAACAACATACATTCATTTTTACAAAGTTACGTATTTTTACGGATTTCGGAAATTTTTCTAGGAGTCACGCCGACCCGCCAGCAGCTATTATCCCTGGTGGTGGGATGATGGATGTTACCTGGCTGCGCTTAACATTTCCATCAATAAACATGTTCCCTGTGTGTCAGGAAAGAGTAACAACAATTAGAAAAATTAATGTGGTGACGCCTTGGCACCAGCTAGCTCGGCGCAAGTGACGGGACACGGGAGGCGGGAGAGGCTGGGGGTGGGGGTGCTTCCCACCCGGGAGCAGGGTGGGGCTCGTGGGGGGGCAGGAAGCCTCCAAAGGGGGACACGCCCCACCACAAGCACGCTGCCAGCTGCCATTATCAGACAGTCACTGCCTGTCGCCGGGCAGAGCTGGCCGCCAGCTGTCACGCCTGAGCATGGCCCGGAGGATGTGGGCTTGAGCAATGCTGGTGGGTGATGCCCCCCTCACTACCTGGAACGCGGCTGGCGGGCAGCCCTGCCAGTGGAGCCAGCCCTCGAGTAACGCCCTGGGGGACACACAGGCCTAGGACTCCCACGAAAAAATGTCGACCCCACGAGGACAGGGACCTTTTACTCTTTCCCGCGTTCCCCGGGCCTGATGCCAAGGAGCCCAATAGGTATTTGTGGAATGGCTGAGGGGGACGATGCCACACCGGCCCCCAGGTCCCTTTCTCTTCCCCTGATATTTTCATGGTAAAGCGGCAGAGGGAGGGCCAACGGGAGCGCCTGTCTGGCCCACGGCCGCCGGCCACCCTCCACAATCCTTCCATTCTCGCTCCAGTCCTGAAATTGTCGTGCATCCGACTTGAACCACACGGCGAGATGTAGGCGAGAGAATCCGGACCCGGTTCTCCCGACGCTGGTCTCTGCTCCGACTGGGAGCTTGGCAGATAACCTGAACCTGCCTGGTGTCCTGCTCTAGGTCATCTCTGCTTCTGGAGATTGCTGATTGTCGAAACAGGAAGCCGAGGACAAGATGACATGCGATGATTAAAAGATGACAGTCACCCTCTGACTCAGAGAATCCAGACCCGATGCCCACTGTGCCAGGTGCCAGGTGGGTGAAGGGGCACTGGTAGTAAACAAGAGCCGACGCTTATTGAGCGTGTAACGTATGCCGAGGGCTTCACGTTTTAACTCACTGAACCCTCCCAACAGCTCTACGAGGCGGGTTCAGAGGGGGTAAGAAATTTGCCCAAGATTGTGCCCCTAGGAGACAGAGGGGCTGGGCTTTGGACCCAGGCAGATTGGCTCCAGAGCTGGCATCCTGATCCTTTGTCTTTTTCTTTTGAGCAGGTGACCCAAACACCAGGCAGTGAGAGCAGTGTGACCGGTGCCACCGATTACATGGACGAGTCCGAGAAGCACAGAGAGGGGACACCTGATCCCAGCTTGGGGATGGTCAGGGAAGATTTACAGACGGACGGATGGAAAGGTAGCCCGAGGGCTGGGGAAGGAGGCCAGGTTCTAGGCAGAGGGACGCCCGCACACCGTGGCATTGTTCGGGGAGAGCAGCAGCCCACAGAGAGTGAGACGGGGTGATGGGCCTCAGGGGCCTGGCGGAGCGTTTCTGTCGCAGGTGAGGAGGGAGCCCGGAGACGGACTGGGAGGGCCCCGTGGGTGCCGGGCGAGATGGTGCCCCGCTGCGGCCGCCATGGACAGGGGCGCCCTTTTGACTCCTCTACTTGGCCAGCATCAGCCAGCAAGTCCTTCGGGAAATTATGCAGAATGAATACATCTTTTTAGTTTCCTTTTTTAAAAATATATTTTTATTGATTCAGAGAGAGGAAAGGAGAGGGTGAGACAGAGAAACATCAATGATGAGAGTCATTGATCAGCTGCCTCCTGCACGCCCCCAACTGGGGATCGAGCCCGCAACCCGGGCATGTGCCCTGACCGGGAATCGAACCCCGATCGCCTGGATCCTGGGTCGATGCTCAACTGCTGAGCCAGGCTTCTTTCAAAAGCCAAGAGAGGCACATCTAATGTCAATGCCACAGGTCCCTGGGACTAGGAGTCCTCCGATGCTCGTAGCAGGGCGACCCGTTGATTCCAGCCTCCACTGCAACGTGACTCCGGACGCGAACTTGGGTCATTACTTGTATATGCTATACAAGTAAGAATATTAATTGCCTAATATGCAGGAGGGGTTCAATAAAGTACTTTTCAGTGGGGGGGGGGGGTGAAGGAGAGAGAATACAAAGTCACATCTGTCCTTTGATTTAGAGGTTTCACTTCTCAGGGCTCCACATCCCTTGAGTCATTTCATCTATGTCAGAACTTCTCAGCCGGTGCACTTTGCAAATCTGGGGCCGTTTCTGGTTGTCATCACAGTGACCAGGGCTTTTTTTTTTTTTTTTTCCAGCATGCAGGAGCCATCCTGCAGTGGGAGTCCCGGTGACAGATGCTTCCTGCTACCTCATGGAAGATGCAAAACCAGGTCACCCAAGCCTAGACCGCTACTGGACTTTATGTATAATACACCAAGTTTTTTTACGTATTAATGTACTTAAACTGTCCGAGATCACACTGAGTAAATAAAAAATAAAAATTAAAAAAAACTTGTTTTGCTTGCAATTTTACCGAGCGCTGCTCACCAGCCTCAGGAAGTGACGCGGCTGCTGGCAGTCGGGCGGAACGTGAGCACAGCAAGGCGCAGTCGTCACCGTCGAGGCGCCGACGCTCAGGTGCCCTGTCGTCTGCACGGTTATGCCCGAACATTCACACCCTGACGCGTATGATCGTGACATTTCCTCTGAAATTGTGTATCTGTATGCTACCTATGAACTTCAGGATCACGAATGGGACGTTACAAAGTAATTAAACGAGAGGTTTTGCCTCTGATAAGAGTCGAGAACTGCTGGTCCTTGTCGGGAGGTCAGACTGGTCATGTGGTTTTACATACATACTTTCCCCCCTCAAATGACACTCAAAAGTGGTGGCATATGTACATATATATACATACATGTCATATACGTAACTGCAGAATTGGACTTAAGGTTACTTCCTCACTTAACAGCGTAGTGACTTCTAAACGAACCACATTCTTTAAACCGAATTAATCAAACGGGCCTGCAGCACAGCAGCATCCCGCTGGCTGGGGCAGTCACTCAGACCACAGCCTCCGACTTCAGTGGCGGTTTTCCAGAAACTGCACTGGCGCCAGCCCCGGCCACCTGGTCTTCAGCTCTCCTCCAAGACGGTTTTAGCAGCTCAGTTCCCAGAGGCAGAGCACCCCACTCTACAGGAGCGCCTCAGTGCCCAAGGCCCACTGGAGCGAGATGCAAACCAGTACCTCCGGCCCAAACTTAGTGAGCTCACTGAGGTCTGTTATCTCATTTAATCTTTACAATCACTTGAAAGCTAGAAGCTATTACCCCAGGGTCACATACTGACAAGAGCTTGGGCCAGGATTCAAACCCAGGTCTGCGTGGCTTCAAAACCCAGTATTCTTTCCACTGTAACACATCACCTGCCTATCTCAGAAAATCTCGCAGTCATACCTCAGTTTAATCACTCAGTTTTGTTTGTAGATGACTGAAGAGCTTCTGAACAAAGGATAACTTTATTCACTCAACACCCACCTCATTTTATTTTGAGAAATTGAATAGCCTTAGTCCAGTACTGAATATACTTTCTTCTTAACTGCCTAAGATCTAATATCTTCCTTTCCTACCAAAAAGGATATACTTGGGCTTTTAAACAGGCTTTTCACATTTGTACTTCCTCTCAAGGTATCAAGGCATTTAAAAAAAAATTTTTTTTTAAATTGATTTGAGAGAGACAGGAAGGGGGATGGAGAGAGAGAGAGAAACATTGATGAAAAATATTGTCGAGGGCCACAGACAAGAGTCGTAAAATACATTTGCTTAAAGGTCTATATTTAAACAGCCCTGGCTGGTGTGGCTCAGTGATTAGAGCGCTGACCCCCCCCCCCCCCCCCAAAGGGTCTCAGGTTTGATTCTCGGTCAAGGGCACTGTACCTGGGTTGCAGGTACAGCCCTGGATGGGGCGGGTGCAGGAGGCAACCAATGGATGCGTCTTTCTCGAATCGGTGTTTCTCTCTCTCTCTCTCCCTCCCTCCCTCCCTCCTCCTCGCCCTTCCACTCTCTCTAAAAATCAATGTAAAAATTATCCTCGGGTAAGGATTAATAAAAAGATTAAAAAGGTGTATAAACAATGTACACAGAGGTACACATCGAAAATTTAAAAGAAAAACATACTCTCTACAGATAGTCTTGGAATGTCAAAGCTGAACAGAACCCAAACACCTACTTTAAAAAAACTTCCTTTTACAAATGAGGAAATGGATATCCTAGGCCAGGGGTCGGCAGACTTTTTCTGCAAAAGTGTAACTTCTAGACGTTGTAGGCCACATGGTCTCTGCCACAACTATTCAGCTCTCACTGTTTCCCCAAAGCAGCCAGACAATACCTAAACCGGTGTGTGACTGTGTCCTAATGAAGATTTATGGGCACTGAAATTTGAATTTTACAATATTATTTTTCACAAGCTACAAAAATACTGCTCCTATTCCAACCATTTAAAAATGTAAAAACCATTTTCAGTCTGACCCCATTCTAGGCCACTCTGACCCCAAAGGGCAGCAGCAGAGGGCCTGCTGCGTTATAGTTAATTTGCTCTCCGCTTTACCCCTTCGCTTCTAAGTCTCAGATCTGCTTTACCATAAACGTACAGCCGAGGAGCTCTAGCAATGTTTTCTAAATTTTAGGAGTAATATTAAGATCTGTCAGAAGTGAACGTGAGGCCGCAGTTGAAAGGACGTTGCTATAAAACCGTATTGAGCAGTAAAGAAAAACCATCAAGAGAAAACGACGATAAAGTGGAGACACTCACTAAATTTGAAAAATAGGCTTTATTTTGACCAGTGGTATTGTATGATGTCCTACAGGGCATAACTGATTATGGCCAAGTTCATGAGTACAAATAAAATGGCAGTTCCCGCATTCTCTCGTCTGCTTTCCGCTCAGAGGAACCAGGAGGTGGGAGCGTGACTCTCGGCCCCAGGGGCAGCCGCCTGCTGAGTCCGGGCTCCAGGCGCCGTCAGCCTCCTAACCGGAGGGTCGCAGCTGCAAAGGCCTTGATGGGAAGGACTCAGAGCAGCGTGTCCGTCGGAAACCACACCGGCACTTACAGCCCAACATGCCGACGAACTCGTCCTGCCGTGGGCTGTGGCGATTTGAACTGCGCACCGAGGAGACGAGGCCTCTATTCGTTTCCTCTAAGGAGGGCACCATCCTGGGTGCGGCGCGCCTGCCGCCAGCCTGCCTCCTGCCTCTCGCCCCGGCGGACGTGGGCCCTACCTGTCCCTCTGGGCTACGAGCACTGCACTGTGACAGAAATGGAAACCCTTGGCCCCAGTACGAGGTTTGTCATGTGGCCAACACTGGAAGTGGCTTTACACTTTCTCATTTCACAAAAGGTTTAAATACATGGCCCTCATCTAGCACAAGATGCCTGAAATTCAGAAAATTATGAAAACAACTCTTCTCCACCCCTGAGGATATTTCATCTTTATAAAGTTGAAAATACAAAATATTAAAATAATCTGCCCTTTCTCCCCATCCAAAGGAATCACACTCTCAAAGGATTCCCGCAATATACAAAATTCATTTCTCCCTAAACTGAGACCAAGAAGTCAACGGTAAGCTGCCAAGAAGACCCTTTCCCAGAGAGGGTGGAAAAGACACCTCATTACTTTCCTTAAAAAATAACCTTATTTAGACAAAAATAGCAAAGGAGTTCTGGCCTCATGAGCGTTTTTATTTTCACTTGATTTCAGCATTTCTTAGCATTGGTTACTGGGAGGGACGGGAACAACGTGTTTTCCAAAGTCGGAGATATTCCTGGGAAAAGCCCTATCTTTCCCGTGATGGCTCCCCAAAAACAGTCTGTTGAAAACCAGATGGCAAGAAAGAAAATGCTATATATCCATCTGTTCCATTTCTTCATAATTTTCACATCAAAAGCACCTGGAGTATCAATTGTGTTCAACACAAAATAGCACTGGGGGCTGATGAGAAGATGATGTCACCTGCCCACAGCATCAGCCAAGGTGACACGGGTTCTGAACTACCCAAAAAAGTCCTCACTGGCAAACTCGCCTGGCACCAGGGGCTCCCAAAAAAACAGGACAAGCAGCTGTGCATGCTCAAACAGCAAGACGTGCAGAACACATCGCCACCCTGCTAGGAAGAGAGAGCACACAGGAAGTACACGAGCAGCGAGAACCGGCTCTGGCTCCGGGGCCAATGCTCAGGAGGCCTCTGCACTGAAGGTGGGGTGAGCAGAGAAATGGGGGCTGAGAGGGAAGCACAGACATGCATGCCCACACACGCACACACGGTGCCTCCGAGGCTCCCTGTTTCACGAGTGGCCGTCCAACAAGCCGACTACTCGCCTGGCTCAGAGCTTCATCTGCCGCACGATCTTCTCTCCTTTTAAGGCACAAACATATTTATAGTTCCAGATACACCTGCTGAGTTCTGAGAATCACAAAGCAAGTTCTTCTTAGACTAGTGCACAGACGCCAGTTGGTCCTTGTTGGCTGCACGCACCGCTGAGGGACGCTCCCGATCTGAAGCAGCTCCTGTGGTCGAGGTGGCCCCCCACCATCAAGGTGGGGCCACAGGAGAGGCCAAAATGGTAAAAGCATGACTGGGATGTGGGACGTTTAATATTTTTACTGTGCATTTAACAAACCCTAACACGATGGCAGCTCTTGCCTGCCTGAGCTGACTCACGAGGAAGCGCAAGCAGAGGCTGCCATGGGCGTCTGGAACTCCACGGAAAGCCACTGTGATCATAGTTTGCTGATAGTCTCTTACCCTCCCACAAAGACAGACAGACACACAAACACTAACACACATGCGTGCACGCGCACACACCCCTTCCACCATGGAGGAGATCTTTGCAACGAGAGGCACTTGAATGAGATTTGGAGAGTTCCCGTGAAAGGCCTTCCCCTCACAGTGAAATGGGAGCAACAGCACAGAAACCAGGTGCTCAGGATTCCATCTCTTCTTGGTCAAGGGGTGGAGGCACGAAGCTGATAACTTCATCGTAGGTCAGGCCTAGGGATTGGAAGGAAAGCAGGGCATGAGAGTTCAGGTGATTCTCTTTGCCGGCAGGCACTGTAATTCCAGGCTCAGACCCTCCCTCCCTGTCCAGGCCAGTGCTTGGAGGGCCACTTCAAGGAACTATTTGCTGCTTGTGTATGATATCCTAATGGATCAAGCGATTACACAGACGTTCAAGAACACATATAAAAATCCATTTTCCCCTTGTTTCGGTCATTGCCCAGTGCCTCTTCTTTAAAGCTAAGAATAACTCCCACAAGCTACAGCAACAGAAAAGCCTGACTTTGGGCAGCTACCTGGCATTCTGAACTTGTGTTTCATGGAAAGAATGTGAGGTTACACACAGGAGACATAGGTTCCATTTCCGGCTGTGTCCCTAACTAGGTCTAGGGTAACAGGTAAGATAAACTCTTTTTGCCTCAATTGTATCAACTGTAAAAATATCCCTTCCCCTACTCATCTTAGAGAGATGCTGTAAAGAGAAAGATTCTGAGAACCTCAAAGATCTAGGCAGAAGTGAGGGGCTGTGCGCAAAATTAGAGCAGTCATGAGCATCTCACAGCTCGGAGAGTGTGACCATCTTCAAGTTTCCAACAGAGGGGCACACTGACTCTGCACGAGACCCTGATCACAAGTTTTAATGAGCTGGTTACAGCCAGAAATTTTATTTTTCCACAGCTTTTAGTTAGCAGCTCACCCAGGAATGATTTTCAAATCTAAGTTCTCAAGCTAGATGTTAATGCTGCCTTTATGCCTTACTTTTCCACTCGTCTATAAGGAGGTCCCTGCTCTCGAAGGACTGGTCATAAGGGTCGGCCACCGGCTCATCGTCAGGATCATGGTACTGAGCAAAGTAGCCATGTGCGAGCGCTTGGGCTGCTGTGATTCTCTTGTCCGAGTCCAGTACAAGCATCTTCTCCAGCAAGTCGACAGCTGTTAGTCCACAGATTGGAACAAAAAAAGGGAAGAGTTTTTATTTTTAACATGTTTCCAAAAAATTATGCCTTATTAAGCAAACACACAGCTTTGGCTCTTCAAACCTAAACAAAGAATTTCCTCCAGAGTGTTTGCTCCAGGACATATCATCACTTTTCTCCTGTGTGTGTGTGTATGTATTTCGTATTATTTTTTAAGAATACATTATTGGACCTGGGCCTTGGAAAAGCAGATTTCAGTGTGCATCTTGGTCCAGTCCAAACACACCCAACCCCAACAGAGGGAACCACAAACCATGGGTTGTTGATAGCTCCAAACAAGGCCAGTCACAAACAGCGTCTGACAACGGCCTGCACCAGAGACCTTCCAAAAAGGAGGATCCTAGCAGATCTACTTAATACACAAAAACAACCCAAATAGGCAGCCAAAATGGAGAGACAAAATAACAAGCCCCAAATGAAAGAACAAGAGAAGTCTCCAGAAAAAGACTACATGAAATGAAAATAAGCAAACTATCAGATATAGAGTTCAGAATACTGACGGTAAGGATGCTCAACAGTATGAGAAAAGATATGGAAATTATGAAGGAAATTAAGAATGACATAGCAGAAATAAAGAATACGTTGGAAGGAATAAACAGCAGATTAGAGGATGCTGAGGATCAGATCAAAGAATTAGAAGACAGGGCAGAAAAAAATCACTGAATCAGAGATTCCAAAAAAACACCCCCAAAAAACCCAAAACAAAAAACAGGAGGACAGTCTAAGGAAGCTGTGGGACAACACGACATGTAACGATATTATAGGAATGCCAGAAGAAGAAGAGAATAAAATAAGCAAGGGGTAGAGAATTTGTTTGAAGAAATAGCAGAAAACTTCCCTAACCTGATCAAGGAAAAAGTCACACAAGTTCAGGAAGCACAGAGAATCCCAAGCAAGAAGAACCCAAAGAGGTAGAACACATCATAATTAAAACGTCAAAAATTCAAGACAAAGAGAGAATCTTAAAGGCAGCAAGAGAAAAGCAATCTGTTACCTACAAAGGAGCTCCCATTAGGTTGTCAGCTGACTTCTCATCAGAAACTCTACAGGCAAGAAGGGAATGGCATGAAGTATTCAAGGTAATGAAAAGCAAGGATCTGAAACCAAGACTACTCTGTCCAGCAAGGCTATCATTCAAAATAGATGGTGAAATAAAGAGCTTCCTAGATTAAAAAAAAAAAGGCTAAAGGAGTTTATCACCACCATTGCAGGAAATGTTAAAGGGACTGCTGTCATTAGAAGAAACAGAGAGAGAAACATAGGCATAAAGAATTAAAATGGCAATAAATAAGGACCTATCAATAATAACCTTAAGGACTTGAAGGGAGAGATCAACAGCAATACAGTCACAGTCAGGGACTTTAACACCCCATTGACTTCGCTGGATAGATCTTCCAGACATAAAGTCAACACAGAAACAGTGACTAAATGGCACACCATATCAGATGGATTTAATTGACATTTACAGAACATTTCACCCCAAAGCTGCAGAATATACATTCCCCTCAAGTGCACATGGGTCACTCTCAAAGATAGACCACATGTTAGGACACAAAACAAGTCTCTACAAGCTCAAGAAGACTGAAATCATATCAAACATCTCAGATCACAATGGCATGAAATTACAAACCAACTACAGTAAAGACACTCAAAAACATTCAAACACATGGAGACTAAATAGCATGTTATTAAACAATGAATAGGTTACCAAAGAGATCAAGAAAGAAATCAAAAACTTCCTGGAAACCAATGAAAATAAACATACAACCACCCCAAATCTATGGGACACAGTGAAAGCAGTCCTGAGAGGGAAGTTCATAGCACTGCAGGCCTCCCTCAAAAAGCAAGAAAAATTTGTAGTAAACTATCTAACTCTACAACTTAAAGAATTAGAAAGCTCCCCTGTGAAGGTGTCCAGACCAGGGCTTTTGTTTGCTGGGAGTTTTTTTAATTGCTGCTTCAATTTCATCAGTTGTTATTGACCTATTCAGGTTTCCTGATTCTTCCTGATTCAGTTTTACATGATCTTACTCATATGTGGAATCTAATAAACAAACAGACTGAGGAACAAAATAGATCCAGAGACATGGAGGCATGGAACAGGCTGAGGAATCTCAGTGGGCAGGCAGGGGTGGGGTTTGGAGGGGGAGAGATTAATCAAAGAACTTATATGCATATATGCATGACCCATAGACACAGATAATAGTGTGGTGAAGGCCTGGAGAGGGGGGAGGGGATCAATGGGGGAAGAAAGGGGGATATCTGTAATACTTTCAACAATAAAGATAAATTTAAAAAAATATTCATTACCTCAATAAAAAAATACATGACTGAAGATTTTTTAAACAATAAGAGATTCTGTTTGAACAAGCTTTTGTGGTGTGTCCATGTCAAACCACCATAGTCAAACTGTGTCCAAGTGAAAGCCTTAAGTTAAAGTGACTGAGGAGAGGTAAGGAGGGCTAGTTTTTAATTTTCCAACTTTTTTGACCCCCTTCACTGTTTATTTACTAACATAAAGCAAATGAAGAGTCATTAAACGGGTCTTCAAACAATGGACAAATTGAGGTTTTAACATGGGTGGGTGGGAGACGTGGTATCTGGATAAAGTGATATTTTATTTTTAAATTTTTCACTGTGAAAAATTTCAATATATAAAACAATACCATGAATACTTGTATGCTGAACACCCATACCCAACAATTAACATTTTGTATGTCATTTGTATTTTTTGTTAACCCATTTTAAAATAAGAATTTCAGCATAAAGACATCTTCCTATGAGATCATAAGACTGTAATCACATCTGACAAGTAAATAATTCCCAGATATCTAAAATCCAGTTCAAGTTAAAATATCTCCGATTATCCCCAGTTGTCTTTTATACACACCTCGTTCAAACCGAGATCCAATTCGGGGGTTGTACGCTGCATTTGACTGGGTTTGTTTAGTTTCTCTGAATCTACAATAACCCCCCCTTTTCTCCTGTTCAGACCTCAAAAGACAGTCCAGCTGTCTTGAGAATATCCATCATATATATACACCCTTGTTTTCCTCTATCCCTTGTATTTCCTGAAAACCATGTTAGATCTAAAAATTTGGTTAAGAATTGGGTTTAACATTTTCGACAAGAATGTTTCATAGGTGACTGTGACTTGGAGCATTAAGGCCATTTGTCTATTAAGAACGATGCTAAATTTGGTTACAGGGTTGCTGCTTTTTTGCCCTCAGCAGATAATCTGTGGGGTATTTTGAAACCACGTCAATGCCCTCAAGGTCCTTTCACTTGAGGCTTTTAGCATCCACCGGTTTTTCTTCACGGCCATTATTTCATCAGGGGTCACCAAATGGTGATTTTTCTGATTCTGTGAAATGAGGATGTTTTGCGTTTCAGGTGGGTGCAGGATAAACACTGACACGACCACAGGGGCCACTTCCAGGAAGCAAGGCTTCTGAGGCTTTGCAAATTATTGGTGGTCCGTTCATCACGGAAAGGGGCAGGGGTGGGGCGTGAAGAGGAGCCACGTTCCTGAAGAGACTGCTGCTGTGCACACCGAGGCTGAGAGACCCCGTCCTGCAGCGTGACTTCCAGAGAAATCTAGAGACTGTGGTTTCAGAGGGGTACAGGGGAATCAGGTAAATACTTATGTGTTGACTCGGGTTCCTAAGTTTACACTTTAAAGCACTGGGAGAAATGCCTGGACCTACACTCTTCTCTTCTGAGAAAAAAGAAACTTTACCAGCTGTTGTTTGAATCACATGGTCTGTGCCACCCCGAGGGTAAAAAGGACCATGTCCTCAGAACCAATACTGATCAGGAATAGGTCAGGGGTAAGTAAGAGATCCTGCTAAGACCCTGACAGATACGAATGCACACGCCACACCGAAGGGCAGTTTACGTTTTAATTCACGTTTTGAGGGTAATGGTGAAACGTGAAGTCAGTGGCTGACAAAGCAGACGTCAATATTTATGTTATTGGTGGATCCCTGCTCGGTTAATAGCTGGGCACAAGTTTGTGGTCAGTAGCACCATGGTCTCAGATGCCTGCAAGAAGAGACTCTATGAGGTCACTGCCTGGCAGCGGGCTGTCAGGCACGTTTAAGTTCCAAGAACTGCAGCGCTGAGCACAGATGGCCCAACGCCTCCACTCAACTCACTCGCAGTCTGCGTCGCTAAGTGGTATCTAGTCCTTTTGAATGCTTAAATGTCATGATTCCAGAGAAGGAGATACCTATCAGGAGAGAGGTGACCTAAATAAGCTCCTGGGACACACACATATCCCCCCTTCTCCAGAAAAATGAATAAACAAACCTGAGTCAGCGAACAGAAGTCAAACAGTAAGCACTGCCGTGTCTAACACGTGAGCTGATGCGATGAAAAAAAAATCCAGAGCAGGCTGACAGACAAGAAAGCTACCAGCACTCATCATCATCTCTCAAATTCCTGGAGCACTTATGACTCAAAGAGAGCTTCTCACAGATCCCTGAACTAGATAAAACCGCTCAAATAAGTCACACACAGCCAATGAGAGCAGATGCCAACCTAAACCAGCCCGAAAACTGAATTCCACACACCCTGAGGAGCCTGGGGATGCGTTCCTGGGAGCGGGGGCGACCAGCTGAGACCTCACAAACCCGCCACCTCCGGGGGAACAGGAGCTCACCCGTGTTCGCCCCGCGCTTCAGAGCATGAGCGCCTGTGCTACTTGAGGATGACCAAAGTGACACTGAAACCAGTCAACAATCACAACAACGAAGTGCTTAAAAGGTAAAAGCACTTGGCCTCGCCCCAACTTCTGAAGAATCCTCCTGCCCCTGAGGCACAGCGGCGGGGACCCCTGGGCAGGGTGACCCACTATAGGATCTTGAGGAAGCTGAGAAGGCTGGTCATGTTACTGTCATAGCCTCTCCTCGCTCCCCTCCTGCCACAGGGAGGTCCCAGTCTGAGCTCTCTGCGTCCACCACCGTCCACCGCGCTGAGCCAGGGCGCTGGCGCCTCAGACGACGCCTCCCTCAGCGGCCGACTGGAGCACCCAGCGTCCCAGCTGGAAGGAACAGGCAGCTCCTTCTCCAGCCCGCAGCATCTGCCCTGCAGCTGCCACCACCATGTCCCTCTGCCAGGGGTCCTGGGGGTGATGGGGCAGGAACACGGCACCATTCCTTAACGCCCGGGGCGGCAAACTAGCCCCACAGTGAGAACGGTTTAAGTCTCTGAGGCACAGAAGAGACGACAGGCCCGCAGCACCGGAAGGCTACCCGCAGAGCAGGGGGCTCACAGCCTGTGCCGGCTGTTCCTACCCTCAGCCGGGTAAGAAATGACAGCAGCTGGGCCCGGCGGGCGTGGCTCAGGGGTTGAGCATCCACCTGGGATCCAGGCGATCGGGGTTCGATTCCCGGCCAGGGCACGTGCCCAGGTTGCGGGCTTGATGCCCAGTCGGGGGCGTGCAGGAGGCAGCTGATCAATGACTCTCTCATCATTGATGTTTCTATTTCTCTTTCTCTCTCCCTCTCCCTTCCTGTCTCTGAAATCAATAAAGACATATTTAAAAATATATATCCTCAAGTGAGGATTAACAAACAAACAAACAAAAAAAAACAAAAAAAGAAATGAAAGCAGTTGTGAGCAAGTCACAGGCTTCAGATCCCGAACTTACGTCATAGCCAATTTCCTAGCTGTGACATGAGGATACAGTCAACTTACCCAAGGGATTGGCACCAATAAATACATTGGCAAAGTTCATCTTCGGCATCTGGGTCAAAGACTGGATGTAGTTTCTTGCCTGTAAAAACAAAAGGTTTTCAAAATGGTTTTCTGTTCAACGATGCTACTTAACGCGTCTTGGTCCTGTCCAGGAACAAGTGTTAACTGACAGTCTGCTGGCTCCAATGTTTATGACAGTTTTCGAGAGTCATTCAAGACTTGACCCTCTCACTGCCGTCCTAACTCCCCTTATTTATGATCACTACCTCATTTATATCCCTGCTGTGTCTACTGCAGTTATATTTCAAGTGGCCAAGAATGCTAACCAATTAAGTTCCTTTTCACTAGCTTTCTGATCAGAGGATCAGAAGCTAAAAAAATGAGGCCAAGATATCTAAGAAGTAGCCCTTTCTGAGACGGCCTTCCTAAAAGCTAAAATCGGCACAGGGGCTGGTATTCCTAACGGAAGTCTAGGACTGGCAGTCTCTCGATGGTGCCTGTCTTAGTGGGCACTCTCAGTACACCAAAAGGGTGCCAGTGTTAAACCTTGCTAACAAAGTAATCTTGGTAACAAGCAAGCATAAGCTTAGTTTGGTATCTGAAGAAGCTTGAAGACATTTAAAAAATACTAAGCCAATGAAACAATAAAGAACAGTGGATTATAAGTTACACGGCCCAGGCAGGAATCCTTCCCCTACCACGTATAAGCTACATCTTCTTGGGCAAGACTGAAATATCAATGACCTCATCTGCAAAATATTAATATTCGATGTTAGTATGTGGTCTGCCTATATCATACGGTTACTGTGCTACTCAAGCAAGATAAAACCCATTAAAGAGCTTCAAACTATATTTCTGACATAAACAACACCTATATTACCAATGGAGTTGTTCTAAGTTTGGTCCCCGGGCTGGGAGAGGCTTGAATTTGAATCTTGACTTTAACCCTTTGGGCAGGTTTCTTGTTATCTTTGAAGTCTGGAGTTCCTGAGCTGTAGAAAGGGATCAGTAACAGTGCCCGCCTCACAGAGTGGACTGAGGACTACAGATAACAAACCAGCACTTCCTTAGCACAGCACTGGGCCCCAAGGCAGGGCTCAGCAACAGCCGCTATTGCTGCTGCCTTGAGAAGGGAAGTCGGCCCTCATTTCCTAAGGATGTTCCCAACTTCCCAATTTCTGAGCTTCATTCTAAGGAATGCAAGGTGCCAAATTTTTTCAAGGACTGACTAATCAAGACAAAAACAAAAACTGGTCTTGAGGATACTTACATAAATACAAATGTAACTCATAAATGTGTGTGCCAGATACTAGGTATTAAACTATATCGATGACCTTCCGTTTCAATGAATAAATCTCATTATCAGTCGCATCTGAGTAGTTGAGATAAAACTTCTTCGAATCTATCTTAATCACCTCCTTACAATTTCTCAGTAGTAAAGGTGCTCATGTATGTGCATTCTCACACACACACACACACACACACACACACACACACACACACACACACAGACGGGCAGAAGAAGTTCTGGTTGCTAGGCCAACTTCACCTTCTTCTCATGACATGTGCAGTGAATAGGCCAGACCCACTTTGAAAAGCAGTTGAGGATCTTTCCGATTCGAAAAGAAAGTTCTAGGAACTGAATATCTACATGGCTGCAATCCCTTCCTACTTGAGCACATAGAAAAAAAGGTTGAAGGGAAGCCAGAGGTAAAGAGAGACCTGACTCATGTAGAGAACAGTCATTCCTCTAACAACACAAAGACAGACAAGAAGACGACCTCGGTGTAGCTAAGGGGAGGACCTCTGTGATGCCAACCTGGTTCCCAGAAGTATAGGGCACCTTAGAAAAAAGTGCCCCAACCATCTCTGATGATAAAACTAGAGTTAGATTAAGTTAAGAACTGGTTAAAAAAAAAGGGCACCTACCCCTACATAGGTATTCATAATTATTCTATATTATTTATGCATTCTTTTAAGTATAGTACTTATATTTAAGTACTTATAGTACTATATTTAGTGGTTAGACATTTTAGTTTTTTTAAATGAAGAATCCTCTTTTGGTTATAAAAAAAACCTGATGACTAGGAAAGCATGCTAATGCCTTCGGTGACCACACCTCTGGCTGAAAGCCATCCGATGCCCTAATCGCAGGCACAGAACCCAGGAAACCACAGTCTCTTGAGCACTAAGTTCATAAAACACAAATAGAAAAGTAACATCATTTCCATGTACAGGTCTATAAATTGTATTCTCCATCCACAGGACTGGATGACATTTTATCCCAAATATCAACACCTTGCAAATAAACAGCACAGGCTGTGGGTACCTCAGTAGCCCTCAAGGCACATGCAAGCATTCAGTGACAATAACAACTGTGTTGGTGACACAGTGGCAATCAATCAATCAATCAGAAAGTGGCCCTCTGCACGACTGATCCCTGTGAAGTCTACTGGTTCTCACCTCATGGCTTGGCATCCTGTTAATGAGATAAGCAGGGGGTGTCCCCGTCAGACGCATAATCTGCTGAAGCTGGTTAATATCTTAGATGCCTAGTCAAGGGCATTGTTAAACATACGGTGCGAAAAATAACTTCCAATTCAAGTTTTAAAAGGCCGAAAGCCACCCCCAAACAAATAAAAAAACCTACTCCCCTCCCGCCCCACCCACCCAGCCTGAGCCCAAGGCTGCCTCCGGAACTGCGCTCCTGCGACGGGCACAAGGGCTCTGAGGCACGGAGCCGGTGGCTGGCTGTGCCAAGAGGAACAATCTTCTGTGGTTTCAGCATCATCTTTAGCATTAAATGTTTCAGGCTCCCTGGAAAGAGACTGCCCCTTGATCCAGGATGCCAGCCAGAGAACTGTTTTCAAGTACTGATGGCCAAAACCCGTTTGCTTGCCAGGTAAATGGAGAGGATTCAGAAGATTTTTATTCAACTCAGGACAAAAGAACATATCCAGCGAGCATGCCCATTTGAGGGAGAGGTTAAATTTTTGAGGAACGGGCTCTGGGGATCTCCAAGGCCCCACCCCTCCAGAGGTAAGGCATGGGTGGGTGCTGGGTGGATAAGCACTGCCAACTTCCAGAGACATTAGTAGTGGTACCTTTAAAACGCGTGCCATGAACAGAGAGGTGAGTGAAGCAAGGGAACGCGGGGGGAAGTTAGAAGCTCATGGCAAAGACAAACAGAAGTCCCAGGCTCATGCCACAGTGATTTCTCCCACAGCCGCTTAGCAGGTGACCAGGCTGACCTCACCTAACAAACAGCTGGGATGACGTTTGCAAAAACCCTCTGCAATCCCTTGGCCGTGCAGCGCTACGAGGTGTTCCACGTAAACAAGCGCATGTGTCAGCTGTACTCCGGCCTTCTCTCTTTGAGCTGTGCCATCAATTTTAACACAGTCCCCCCTCCTCCAAAATATTACGAGGACTGTTAGTTTACCATGTGTTCCTGTTAAAGCAGAAGCGATGGCATTTTTTTAAATCCTCAACACAACTCAATAAAAACCTCGCTGTACTCCCTTTCCTGTTGGCTATGAGTGCCCTCCTTCGGTTGCAGCACTGTCGTCAAGAAGCACCCTGGTCAAGCGCCTTCACTTCTCTGTGGCTTCCCTTAGTCATCTCTCCCCTTTAGCTCAGCCCCTGAACTCAAATCCCCTAGCGCTCCGATGACCGCGCACACGCGCGGGAGGCTGGCCATCGGGGAAGCGCCGGCGCAGTCAAAGGTGGCATGAAGTTCCCCTCACACTCTCACAACGAAGTTTAGATTTACCTCTAAACAAACCACACAGCACAGTGCTTCGCATGCAAGAGAAGTATCCCAAAAAGGGGGCCAGTAAGGAAGCCAGAAACAGCAGACTACCAGCTGGGTTTTAAAATGTTAAAAATCCTGCCACCGCTCCCTTCTTCCCCGTGAATGGTACAGGGCGGGGCAAACGCAGGTTCACAGCTGTTTGTACGGAAAATAATACCATGATTAGTAAGTAATAACACAGGAATAAACTCACATACCCACAACTGTGAACCTGCGTTTGCCCCGCCCTGCACTCCGTCTGAACATTTTCTGTTTTGTCTCCTTTAGTCAAATAGGTTATTATATATATATATCCCTTTCTTGTCGGGAGTTAGAAAAAATAAATTTCTAGAGAAAAATGTGAGAGTGAGTCAGTGAAACAGCTTTTTTTTTTTGCTTTCTTAATATGATTCTTTTGTTCTTTCACTAATTGCTATAGGTAGGGGGTTACTGCCCAAAAAATTCTACCTCCTTAGGCACCCGTCACAACCCATTTGCGCCCGTCCTCGCGGGGCACCCTACGCGCCCTAACCTGCTCTCCGTGAGCCCATCCGCCTCGCACCCTCCTGCTCACAGTGTCACACTCGCTACTCGCTGACTTTCTACACGATTTCCCTACTTTTCAGGAGTAACGAAAATAGCCATTGCCTGTTTTCTACATTCCTTCAATAATGAATTTTTCTTTTGATTTTTAAAATCTTTAAACAATTTTACTCACTTGGCTTTGTTATTTTCATATTATCGTGTGCTTTTAAAAAAACTGGTACTGCACGGCCGGGCATGGCTCAGCAGTTGAGCGTCGACCTGGGATCCAGGCGATCGGGGTTCGATTCCCGGTCAGGGCACATGCCCGGGTTGTGGGCTTGATCAATGACTCTCTCATCATTGATGTTTCTGTCTCTCTCTCTCCCTCTCCCTTCCTCTCTCTGAAATCAATAAAGATATATTTAAAAAAACAAAACAAAACAAAAACAAAAAACTGGTACTTAGGCAGTAACACTAACGTCAAATTAATCTTGCTGACCCTTCTGAGCGTTTATCCACTGGCCATGACTACGTAGGGATAGTCACCCTTACTCAGTATAACATTATGTGAGTAAGTTCTGAAATTTTATTATTGCCCAACTCTACCTTAGAGCTTTGTAATATATACAATGTGCCCTATTTCACGAAAAGACATCTCAATATTATGTCAGGCACTTGATGTTGTTTCTTTCTTAAAAATAAACGGTGGCTTAATGATAGATAAATACTATTTCACCCACACCCTTTCTTTTAGAAATCCTTGTGACGAATGGCACAAACCCACAGGGCAGATGGCTGGGTTGGGGGCGGGAGGGGGCACTGAGGAGGAGCTGCTGGGAGCCACCCCGGGCGGCATGACTTTGCTGTCTTAGTCTCATTGATAAACCCAACTTCTCAGCCCCACTCCCCTGTCCTCACGTCCTCTCTACTAGCCAATCTTTCTAAGCAAAGGCATGTAAAACAACTGTCCTCGCCAAGCATCTCCTCATGTCTTCTCTGACCCACCCCAGTGCAGAGAGGACGCCGCTCAGGCTGCCCCTGGTGGGGCTCGGACAGTGGCTTCTGCGCAGTGCCCAGTCACACACAGCTAAGGCCCCGCCGTGCTATCGGAGCATCTGGGACCTGCGCTCGGCTCTGCCAAGTGACTCAGTGCGTGACTCAGGCAAGGCACAGCCTTCCTGTGCTTTTGCTTCCTCATTCTAAAATAAGCAGATATGACAAAATACAATCGGGCCAGTACATTCTCTTACATCGTCAGAGTGGAAATTCGTAAATGCCCTGGGCTTTGTGGTCCTTTTAAGGAATGTACCAGAACACATATCAGATGACAACAGTCTTTGACAGGGAGATGGCAAACTCTTTGAACTCACCTGCTCGAGCCTGTCTCAAGCTACCCAGCAGTCTCCCAACTGGGCAAAGGGACCCCTTCAGCCAGAAATGCTGGGGGGAGAGCCCAGGAAGGCACGGCTGACGCTCGGCTCCGTAGCTCTTCCCCTTGTATCCACTGCCTGGCAGCAGACAGAGGGAAAAGGGAGAGAGGCTGGGCTTTCATGACTTCTCTCACGTCTCCTGCCCAAGAAAATGACCAACAGCAGGAAATCATAGCCAAAGGAAGCCAGAGGCGCGTTCCCAGGGCTTCTCTATAAATGCCTGCATGGAGGCAGGAAAGCACTAGCCAAAGCTCTTTCTCCGGCTGTTAACATTTGTAATTACAAAGGTAGGCTGTGGGAGGAAGGACTCACAACCCTACTCCTGTGGCTCTGAGGCACCAGGAATGGGCTGCAACCTCTGCTGGTTTGGGGACGGGGCAGAGAGGAACCCTGTTAGGAACTGACACCGCTCAGGTGTGCAGGGGGTCTGTTCTACAGCAATAAAAAGCAAGGAGCTTCTGGAAAAGGGCAACTGTGCAGACAATGCACATGTCATTCTTTTAGTGATGATGGCAGAGTAATACATGGTGAACCTCATGCTCTGAGAACAAACACCAACCAAAAAGTGAAAAGAGCCCTTGACTACATGTGACGCTTCTGAGAAAGATGAAGTCAGGGCTGAGAACAGATATAAATTTTCTATTAATCTCTTGGAATGAATTAGAATCTCAAATCTCATTTACTACTACGAGGATCCTGCTGCCCAATACAGGCTCCCGTGGTCCAAGGGTGCACCCAGATAGAGAGAAAACAAAACACACTCATGCATGTGGCCAGGAGGGTGTCTGTGCATGCATGCAAGTGTGTGCACGCACGCACACACGCACACACACACACACACACACACACACACACCCATCCTGGAAGTCAGCACACAAAGGGCACACGTGCTTAGAAACACACCCAGGTCAGAGTACAGACTGATGGAAAGCAAGTGGAGATGCTCCCAACAGGGCAGATAGTTACAATCAAAGCATCAACTCACAGACTCTGAGGAGATTTTCTTCAAAAGCTCAGCCCCTGGGGTTCCAACGAGTCTTAAAATGAGCTTCAACTGATCAATATCTAATGGTGGACTATAAAGGAAAATGTTGGGACAAAATAAAAATGGAAAACAAACAACAAATAAAACAAAACAAAAACAAACAAATACCCAATAATGAAAATTGAAAACCCGAACCAAGCCAAAATGGTGACTTTCATCTAGGCAAGGCTTCTGCAGGACGGTCACTTCAAGCAGGACATGCTCCTCCTGTTCAAAGGTTCAAAAAGCTACCACACACAGACCCAGTGTACATTCATCTTGTGCATCCGTCGACATCCCCTATCAGTATAAAGTGAAACGACTGCAGCTGGGTACTGAGCTCACAGGGACAGCAGGGGAATCACGATAGCTTCGCTCTGCCCACAGGCTCAGTCCACACCTACCTCCTCGCCTTCCACCAAGCATCAGTAGCCAGTTAGGCCAAGAGCAGCAGTAAGCAGAATGCTACAGATAAGAAAAAAGCAGCAGAGCACAGGCGCCAGGGGTCCACAAGCCTACCTGTAAGCATTCCTGAGACCTGCCCTACGGAGCTGGTACTGTGGTAGGGGCCTAACCACTGAGCCCTCCCGTGGAGCGCCTCTCCCTCTGCCCTGGCCACAGCAGCAGGGAACTGGGGGCGACGGCCAGCAGAGGGCCCCGCTGCCCCACGGCACCTGCGCGATCTTCAGCAGTGCCATAATGAAGGACAGCTGAGGTTCAACCTTACAAGTGCACGACAAACCTCACACACCCCAAAGGCTCTGAGGAACAGGCCACACGCCGAAACCCTTATTCTGGGAGCCGGCTTCCAAGTACACTCAGAACGTACGTGCATGTATTAACCAGGAGACAAAAGCTTCCATTTTTTTCTTACTGCTTTTAGCCTGGCCTGAAAAGAAAGTTAAAAGGAGAGAAAATATCCTATAAAAGAGCTTTTAAGCCCGGCCGGCATGGCTCAGCAGTTGAGCATCAACCTAGGATCCAGGAGATCGCGGTTTGATTCCCGGTCAGGGCACATGCCCGGGTTGCGGGCTCGATCCCCAGCAGGGGGCGTGCACGAGGCAGCCGATCAATGACTCTCATCATTGATGTTTCTCTCTCTCCCTCTCCCTTTTTCTCTCTGAAGTCAATAAAAAATAAAATAAAATGCTTTTAATAGTCTCTGAACATTTGAAGAGCTTATCCACACCTACACTGACATTAGAGGGAAAGGGAGAGAGGATAACTACCTGCTGACCCCCGGCAGGTTTTGCATGATTAGGTCTCTTCTCAACTTCTGGCCTCAGCTTAACTTGACCTCCCAGAGAGGCCTCCCCCAACACTCTCTATAAAGAAGCCCCCACTTCCGTCACCCGTCCCAGCACAATGCTTCGAAACATCACAGTGCTTATCGCGATCTTGAACCACTTTGTTTGCCCGCTGCCTGGCACCTCTACCGATGCCCGGCTCTCTGTGGGGAGAGGCCACTCTGCCTGCCGTCCACCATTTATCTCCAGCACTCAGCCCAACACCTGCTGCAAGGGAGGCACTCAAATATCTGGGGAGAAGGTAGAGCAGGATGGAGAGGAAGATGGAAGAAAATATTTCTTCTTATGGTTATACATACAAGGGCAATACAGTGTAACCTAAAAATAATGGCCCCTGCAAGTCATAGTTGCCTAAGTTACAGGAATTACTTATGCAATAGTATCACTGGCATCTTGCCCTGTTCTTTTTTTTCTTCCCCAGATACGAAATTGGCTTAAGTGGAAGAAAATTCTAGACAACGGCCAGCAAACCCCAACCTGCCGCCTGTTCGGAAAATGACATTTGACTGGAACACAGCCATGCCTGTTCGTTTATGTATTGTGTGTGACTGCTTTCACCTGACCCGGCAGAATAGAGTAGTTGCAACAAAGCCACATGCCCCCTAAAGCCTAAAATATTTACTAACTGGCCCTTCAAGAAAAGGTTTGCAGAACCCCTAGACCCAAACCACCTGTGCTCCAGAAGTGATAAGTCCACTCACACAAGTTATTTCTGAATTAAGAATAGAGAATTCTGTCATTTGCAAGTGACAAAAGTCAGTATGTTCTGAAGGTTAAAAGTTCAATACTTATTTCTTAGTTGAAGGTGTTGAGAAAAAAAATTTAAAGCATATATTAATGGCCACAGAGCAGAGAAAAAAATGGATACCATCTTGCTCTAAAATAATCAAATTAACTATATTACAACAGAATTTAATACAGAATCCTTTTTGCTCATGTAAAATAATTCAGTTTACAAACATTCAGTTCGCTCGCACTGTTCAGAAGTAAATTTAACTAGGCTGCTGTCCCGAAAGATAAAGTATATTGCATATGAAAAAACACTAGACTCCCTCAGCTCTCAAACAGGTAGTTTTGTGATACATTAATCAAAACTAACCTCTGGAAGTAATGCTGAGATTCGTCATCCTGTTTAGGAGCCTTCTGACTACTGAAAACTAGAGTCAGCTTTCATGCTGCCGGGGCGGACAGAAGACTCTGAGATGTGAGTTTCTCAACTGCCCTCCCTTCACCCCAACACACTGCGGGAGCAGACCGCTCCCCTCACAGAAGCTCACGGCAGCAATGAGGCGGGGACCCTGTCCTCTCAGTTCCTCTGACTCACATTCACGGCCCTCCCCGGCTTGGCATCAGGCTTCTCTTCCGACTCTGCCTCCGACTACTATTCCTTAATGTCCTCAATGCTTCAATTCACAACAAACATTCCAGGCTTCCAATTTCTTATTTACCCAAGTCACAAACAGGGATACCCTCCCTAATCCCCTCCTACTAAGCCTTTTCTTATTTACCCTCAAAGCCCTGCTCAAATGACATCTCTGCCGTGAAGCCTTCCTGGTAAGTTCGAATTAATCCCTGCCTCTTCTCAGTAGCTTACTTATACCTCTATTATAGTATTTTTTAAATCACTCTATCTTGTTTCATAATCAGAGAGTGGAAATTGGTTCAAGTAACTGCTGTAACTCACCTTCCCCTGAGTATGACCATCTGGTTTGGCGGACAGGTACCATCTTATCCCCAGCACCTTCTACAGTAAACACTGGTTGACTTGAAAAAATTTTCCATAATGTGCTTTTCAACTCAGCTCCACCCTCTGCCCTGCCCTCAAAATCTAGAAGAACCAGACCCCGTTGAAAGTCTATACACAAAAAAGTAGTCAAGAAAAATTGCATCATTTGACGTGGGGCCTAACAAGTTCTCAAACACTCCATCTGAAGTGTTTCCACCGTGAAGCGATAAGATACTGTGCGATGAGTGTGGGAGGGCTAGGGGCAGAGAGAGTTGGTAGAGCATGACAGCCAACGCCGAGGAGATTAGTAAACACGCAATGCCAATGAGAATTATCTACTTAGGAGCGAAAAGCACTTGCATGAAGGAAGTCAAAGCATGCAAACCTCAGAGGACATCACCATAGGTTCTCCAAGAGCTGGCAAATCCACTGAAACACAGGTCAGTCTTCCAGCAGTACCAGCCACTGTAAGGCCACTACAGTGTGTCCAGGCAGTTAAGGCCAGGAGGAGCTTCAAGCAGCTATATAAGCAAAGCAAAGCAAAATTTACCGCATTACGACAATTAGTTATTTCCACGGCAAGCCATCCTTCTTAATAGGTTTAACCCTTTCCCCCCCTAGACTGGTGTTACCTTTGCTGTTAAAAATGTTTTAATTATAATGATCACAATGTCATCATTTAAGTCATAAATCTTCTGAAACTTCCTAAAACCATGACTTTGGCCTATGATTGCTCTTTAGACTAGGTCCTTTGTAACAAAAGTGAAAGGAAGCTAGAAGGAACAGGTGAGGGAAAAAACCTAAGGGTAATGGGACAACTAGAGGAAAAGTAAGAGGGGTGTTCGAGTCACTTCTAAGTGCTCTAGGCATTTTCTTAAAAACCTCCACAGGTCAAAGAGTTGAAGATGAATAAAAGGAGCCGTTGCAGGGCCCACCTGCCACTACTACTGCTTGTGAGCAGCAGTTTTCAATTAAAAAAAAAAAAAAAAAAAAATCCACATGAAGGGTGGAAATCCTCCTGGTGACAGAAAGGAAGGGCCAGGATGAGCCTCAGCCTACTTGCTTCTCTTCTTGGTGATCAAAACAGTCATTCTCGCTGCTGCACAAAGAAAATTCCTTAAGTACTCTAGGTCTGTGAGCAAACCTGAGAATTCCAGCTTTTTCTGAAAAAAATATTTGTTTTAAATTAGAGAAGGAAAGGCAACCAACCATCTAATAAAATACTTTCTCTTCAACGTTTATTAGGACACTTGGCTTTTAGTGTCTAAAATGCAACTGCTTTTTAAAAATGAGAGAGGATATTTGAAACCAGCGCCTGGGAGTGAGGGGCAGATGTGACAGAAGGGATACATCAGAGGTTTTAGCTTCACTGGCAATGTTTTATCTCATAATCTGGGTCAGATGAACATAGGGGTTCATTTATTATTCTTTGTCTTTTAAAAAATTTTATATATATATTTATTGATTTCAGAGAGAGGAAGGGAGGGGAGAGAGAGAGAAACAGGAGAGCGAGTCACTGCTCGGCTGCCTCCTGCACGCCCCCTGCTGGGATGGAGCCCGCAACCCGGGCCTGTGCCCTGCCCGGGAGGGAACCATGACCTCCTGGATCCTAGGGCGACGCTCAGCCACTGAGCCACGCCGACCGGGCTTCTCTGTCTTTTTTATGTCTGAAGAATTTCATAAAATGTTTGGAAAAAAAGACGAAATGAACAGAGGAGAATGAAGGAGTACACTTAATCCGCCAGGGACACTCACAGGGAGCAGGGCAGCAGGCTGACGGCACGCGGAGCGTAACCCAGCAGCCCCGTTACCCCAGCACCGCTTCTATGAAAATACAAGAAGGAGACAAAAGTTTCACACGTGGAGGAAATTCACTTGATCACCTAGGAAACAAAAGCAACAGTAAGCCAGGGCTGTGCCCCCCGGAGGGAACACAGTATGTGATGAGCAGCGGCTGCGAAACTCACTTTCCTCCGCAGGCTGCGGGCTTAGATGTTAGCGATGCCACTTTCCCACCGGCTCGCTCGTTCACACTGACGGTGTTCACAGTGAGGCGGCGCAGCCTGAAGGGACAACCTGGATCCCCACTCTCCTAGAGGGTAAAGGTCTGTCAGCTGCGTCCACGGGTGTGCCCAGTCCACTAGACTCAAAAGGACGGGCTTCATTCTTTAAAAAAATTACGATTCTATTTTGAGTTAGTTGGAAGGATTTTGCAAAGTCACAAATGAGAATAATTTCTGACCTAACAATATATAATTAGCTTTAAGACAAAAATTAATATTTCTTATATCTTTAGGGCAACTCCAGGGATTATTAACCAGTACAAAGGGCTCGCTCAAGAAAAAGGCTAATCACAAAAAAACAAAAAGGTAAAATGGAAAGGCTTGCAAAAATCTGAAACTGCGTAGTTCAATACAGTACCAGGAATATCATGTGATTAAATTTAAATGTAATCTAAATAAAGTCTAATGAAATTTAAAATTCAGATCAGATAAAAACACTCATAAAACTATAAATAGCCCTGGCGGTGTGGCTCAGTTGGTTAGAGCATCGTCCCCATGCACCAAAAGGTTGCTGGTTCGATTCCCAGTCAGGGCACGTGCCTTGGCTCTGGGCTCAATCCCTGGTGGGAGGGCGAGTATGGGAGGCAATGGTCAATGTTTCTCTCTCACATCGATGTTTCCCTCTCTCTCTCTCCCCCCCTTATCCCCCCTTTTCTAAAACCAGTAAAACATCTTGTGTGAGCATTAAGAAAACAAAACTATGAATAGAAGGGCGTTTCCCTGATATGATGAAAAGCACTCATGAAAAACGCACAGCTAACAGCGTGCTCGGTGGCGAAAGGCTAAAAGCTTTCCCTCTACGATAAGAGGACAAGGATCCCTACTTTCACTGCTGCCATTCAACACTCTATCTGGAAGTTCTGCCCAGAGCAATTAGATAAGAGGGGGGAAAGCATCTGGATTGGAGTAAAACTGTCTCTGCACAGATGACTTGATCCTATACATAGAAGATACCAAAGCATCCACAAGAAAGCTACTAGAACCAATGCACTAGAACCAACAAGCTACTAGAGCTAATAAACAAATTGAGCAAAGTTGCAGGGGACAAAAGCAACAAACAAAAACAAGCTGTGTTTCTACACACCAACAATGAACAAAGCAAAAAGGAAATAGAGAGAACATTCCACGAACAATAGCATCTAAAAGAATAACAGACCTAAGAATAAATTTAACCAAGGAGGCGAAAGACTTGTCCACGGAAAATGACAAAACATCACTGAAAGAAATTAAAGAAGAACCCCCAAAAATGGAAAGACATCCACCTGTTCCTGGGTAAGAAACATTTTAATGTTGTTAAAATGCAATCTAAAAATTTGATTCAATCTCTATAAAAACTCCAAAGCTTTTTTTGCAGAAATGGAAAAGCACATCGTCGAATTCATACAGAATTACAAGGAAGCCCAGAGAGAGAAAAAGAAATCTGAAGAATGATAAGATCGAATGACTTGCACTTCCTGATTTCAAAACTTACCATAAAACTACCGTAAGCAGCGCAGTGTGGCACAGCTGTAAGGACAGATATAGAGACCAATGGCACAGAACTGGAACTGACAGGAGTGCCAAGTCCGTTCAACGCGGAAAGGACAGGCTCTTCAACAGTGGTACTGGGAACCATGGACTCTCCACACGCAGAAGATAAAACCTGATCCCTAACCTCACGTCATATATCAAATTAATTCAAAATGGATCAAAGACTTCAGTGTAACAGATAAACCCATAAAACTCTTAGTAGAAAACAGGAGATCTTCATGGCCTTAACTTTGGTAATACGTTCTGAGATGACATTAAAAGCATAAACAACAAAAGAAAAAATAGATAAATTAGAACTTCATCAAAATGAAAACTTCTGTGCATCAAAGGACAGTATCAAGAAAGTGAAAAGCCCTGGCCGGGTGGCTCCGTTGGTTGGCGTGTTGTCCCATACACCAAAAGGGTGTGGGTTCGATTCCCGGTCAAGGCACACACCCACATGGTGAGTTCGACTCCCAGTCGGGCATGTATGGAAGGCAACGAACGAGTCGATGTTTCTCTCTCGCATCGATGTCTCTCACCCCCCACCTCTCTAAAAGCCAATAGATTCTCGGGTGAAGATTAAAATAAATAAATAAATAGTTCACAGAATAGAAAAAAATATCTGCAAATCATATATCTAACGAAGGTATAACAGCCAGAATAGATAAGGAACACCCAAAATTCAACAACAAAAAGACGACCCAATTAAAAGATGGGTAAAGGACTTGATGTATATTTCCAGAAAAAGATATATATACAAATGGCCAGTAAACACAGGAGAAAATGCTCAACATTATTAGTCGTTAGGGAAATGTAAATCAAAACCACACAGAGATACCACCACTTCACACCACTGGGGCGACTAATAGGAAGGAAGGGGGGAGAGAGAAGGGAAAGGAAAAAGGGGAAAAAGGCAAGTATTGGTGAAGATAGGATGCGGAGAAACGGTTCGCACATCACAGGTGAGCATGTAAAACGGGGCAGCTGCTGCGGAAAACAGTTTGGCAGCTCCTAAAAACGCTAAACACACACTGCTGTGCGACTCGACAATTCCATTCCTAGGTATGCACCCAACAGGATTAAAAGCGGGGACTCACACAGATACCTGCACGCCAGTGTTCACGGCAGTGCTATCCGCAGCAGCCAAAGGGGGGAAAGCGACCTGTGTCTACGAACGGACGAATCGATTAACAAAATGTGATGCATACATATAATGGAATGGGACTCGGCCATAAAAAGGAACGAACGTCTGATACAGGCCACAACATGGATGAGCCCTGAAAACGTGCTTAGTGAAATAATCCAGACACAGAAGGACAAATCCAGTGTGATTCCACCTCCATGAAATATCTAGAATACGCAAATTCAGAGAAATGAAAAGTAGAAGAGAGGTAACCAGAGGCTGTGGGAGGGGAGGGTGAGTACAGAGTTTCTGTTCGGGGTGATGAAACGTTCTGCAAATAGATAGTGGTGAGAGTTGCACAACTTTGTGAATATAATTAATACCACTGCACTGGATACTTAAAGATGGTTGCAACGATAAACTGTATGTTATGCTTATTTTTACCGTAAAAAAGTTAAAATGGTAAATGTTATGTTAATACATTCTATCACAAACATATTTCTAATTTGGTTCCTCGGCCACGCTAGCCACGCTTTAACTGCTCACTAGCCACACGGGGCCGGTGGCTGGCCACCAACCACCACAGTGGACAGCGCAGGCACAAAACATCTGCAACACCGCAGGAAGTTCTGTTAAACACAGCTGTTATCTAGAAGCTGAAACCACGCGTCCCAAATGCCAGGTGATGAGTAAGCGAGGGAAGCGGAGAAAACTGTGCACTCAAGGAAAGCGCGTGCTCTAGCGGTTCCCGCAGCGATCAGCTGCACTGAAAAGCCGTGACAGGCAGTCGCAGGGCGCCTCCCCGGCAAAGGAAGGAGTGCGTGGGGCCAGCTCCTCCTCCAGAGGCTGTAAGAGGAGCAGGGGTCCTAGACATTCGGGGACCCGACAGCAAACAGAACGCCGGAAAGAAACTGCGACCTGAGTCACAGGTGATAGGTTTGGCTCTATGCTCTGTGGGTCTTGGTTTCCTCTTCGATAAAAACAGGGGGTTCAACTAGATGTTTCCTAACATCTTTCTGTACCCCCAAATGGACAATTCTAGGTTCTTAACTTTCTGATCTGACTGGTATTTAAAAATATATATATGAAGGAAGACTGCCTGAAAGGATCAGCCAGCCGCACACAAGAACCAAGAGGGACTTCGCTGTTCCAAAGCCTGGGCGCCGGCCCACACCCACGAAGTCGAGTCCCTGCGGTGGTGCCCAGGCACCTGGGGGTTTTAAAAGCTGCCAAAAGCATTCTGATGCACAATGAGAGGTAAGAACTACTGTGCTAGAATATAAGCGACTAAACACTTCAGGTGAGAAAAAATAACAGAAAACGCTCTCCTCTCCCCTTGCCAGGCAACCAAAGCCACATCCACAGAGAGGCAATGACAAGAAGAGGGTGATGTATGTTACAAATATAAATCTTCTGAATTTGATCTGCCTCAAAAAGAGCCAAGTCGAAAACAGGGTATTACTAAAATAAGAATTGTGAAATACATTCACATGTGTTAAAATAGGAATCGCCTAGTAAAATGTTTAAGTGCTAGGTTTTCTACCTAAAGCTCGCGGAAGGAAAGGAAGTTTGCACAGAGGGGGAGACGTCTTACGGCTGCAGGTTGGCATTCTAAAGGGTCGGGCCACCGGGGCGTGGGCAGCTGTCTCTGAGGTGGGCCCAGGGGACAACTGCTCAGAAACCTTTCTGCCAGCAGCCTGCCAAGCGACCCATCCTTTGCTACCTCTGTCACAAACTTAAATAAAGCAAAAAGCCATGCTTTAGTGATTCACAGACAACAGAGTGCAAAGCTGGAGGAACTGCTTCCCAAAGATCATTCTTGAAGAAGATGACTAACATTTCCTGGAAGGCTCGGCACTAAGCAGTTTCCAGATATTATCTCACCGAATGCTCGCACCACCACATGAGGTATGTACCATTATCAGCATTTCATAGTTCAGGAAACTGAGAGACAGACATCAGGAAACTTGCTCAAAGTCGCGCAGCTGGGAGTAGAAGAGCTGCCAGCTCTAGGTCTGATCCCAGGGCAGTGCCCCCCATCTTCCTGCCCCCCGTGTCTCCGGCTGACTGCGGGCAGATGGGAGGGGAGAGGCGAACAGGGGACAGCGCCAGAGCAGCGTGCTCGCAGATGGGAGGGGAGAGGCGAACAGGGGACAGCGCCAGAGCAGCGTGCTCGGAGAGCGACTATAGCTGGGGACGCCGAGGAAAGGGAGTCCCTGTGTACCTGAGGAAAGGGAGAGACACAGCGCTCCCCAATCCCCCCAGCCTGGGCTGTAACGTACACACCAAATTTCTAAGGAACAGATACGAGGTGAGTGAAGCGAAAGACACAGGAGACACAGGAGGCAGGAAGGGGGCTTCCGCTCTGGAGACGGGGAGGGAGCAGCAAGGTGAGCTAAATGGGGGCGGACTGCGCTCTCGGACCACGAGGCTCAGGAAAACAGAACAGCTCCCCGAGGGAGGGGCTGTTTCAGTTCACTGGGAAAGTGCGTTTCCTCTGGAAGACAGTCAGGACGTGTGACAGATAACATGAACGTCAGGCGCCACAGAAGCACAGTCCACCCTCCAGCCAGTACATGGCACTCCGGCCTCCAGACCAGAGTTCGCGTAGGCGAGGGGCCCGAACCGCTCTAGGCCTCCAAGCGTGACGGGGGCGGGACCGCAGCCCCTCCGAAGGCCGCCTAACCCACTGAAGGCCGGTCCAACGGCTTTTACCAACATCCTCAAACCTAATTCTAGAGATATTATTTCAACATTCTTCCTCACCTAAACATCTTCACCCAGGGGAACCGACGGGCGTTCCAACACAGCACATTTTGACGATATTATCACTAAACTGAGAAATAGGAATGCAGCAGATAGGAAAGGGCTGAAATACAGGAGCCAAGATAAACCACAAACTAGACACTAACTCTGGAAGTAAACTAACGCTTAGCTACAATCTGGGATAAAAATTAAGCTGTGTTAAGAGAGGAAAAAAAAGTGGGGGAGGGAACAAGACAGGGTGGCCTGATCACTTCTTGCTTTTATTACTTGTGTTAAACAAACATAACAGGCAGGTACATCATTACAGAGACCAAATACAGCCCTTTTAATATGCACACCAAACATAAAAAGAGATGCCACAATTTATAAATTGTGCCGTTTAAGTGTCTGTACAAGCAGACTAACCCAGTCTTCTCGTGAATACTCTCAGGTCGCAGGATATTAACGTAATGTGAAAGCTTTAAAGGGTCTTCCAGCGGATGGGGAGTGTTTCCAGCTCACGAAAGGAAACCGGAGCGCCCTTCTTGCCAAGGCGAGGCACTCGGCCAGGGGGCAGATCTCCTGGTGCGTATCTGCACTACAGAGGCAAGTAACTGCGCACCTTCCCTAGAGACAGGCAAGAGTAATAGACTTCCACAGACACTGGCATACAGTTAGAAAACAAGACTCCAAACTTTCAAAGGATACGGTCTGTACCAGGAAACAATGTTCTTCCAGTCAGCAGCTCGGCCATTATGCATCCCACCGACCAAATATCAACTGGCAAAGTTAAAGAGAAGTAAAAGTGCACACGGTTATCAGACTTGGCCACCAAGGACACTATAGCGGGGGGCGAAACACTCAGAGTAGTACTTAAGACATCTGAGGTTGCACAATCGTACTCTTTCCAGAAATAAGGAAGCTTATTAAGACCTTCACCCCACTAAAGGGCTTCATAGGGAGGACAAGTCCGGACACAATTACGACAAGAGAAATAATAAGCTGTGCGCAAAGGGGCAAGTTTCTTCTTGGTAGAAATGGTGGATTCTCCCAACTAATACTGAGAGGTTAAGATTATGGACTGTTGTCTTCAGGTAGAAATACTCAGAGAGTAAGTTGAAAACCTAAATAAATAAAAACCCAATTGCTAGATCAGAAAATTTGGAAGCTGTGTATTTAAACTTCACTCTCTGAGCAACTGAAATGTTTTCTGCTTGTGGACTTGAAAAGGATCACCGAGGAAGGAAAAGATGTTTCCTCCTACTCCCATCTCTGCTTCTGAGAATCCAAATACACCCAAGGTGGCATTAGCAGGCCCCAAATAACGATGTAAGCCATACCTGTCTGGTTGTAATGCATCCAGTTCAGCATGATCTCGGGAGCCCTGTACCACCTGGTGGCCACATAGCCTGTCATCTCATCGTCTGTGTGCCGAGCCAGTCCGAAATCCAAGATCTAAGGGAGAGGAAAGACATCAGGTGCTAAAGCAGGATGGGGAAAATCCTAGTGCCTCGGAGAAAGCGAGAACACGGCACTTTCACAAACACATTTCCTGGCCTAGGCCCAGAATGCATGGCAAACACAGCACGTGCTTTGAAAAATGAAATTACAAAAAGCAAAACAAGACTGCCACTCCCAGTATTTACCCGAGAGCAATGAAAGGGAACATCCACACAGAGACTGCACGTGAGTGCTCACAGCAGCTCTACCCAGCCTCAAACCTGGACTGACGCAAATGTCTGTCCACCAACAGATGGACGGACAAATTGCGGCATGTTCACAAACTGGATACCACTCAGCAATGAAAAAGGAATGAGCTACGCACTACAGATGAACCTCAAAAATATACTAAGCAAAAGTCACACGCAAATACTGCGTGATTCCATTTGTACGAAACTCCAGAAAAGATAAACCTACTCTATAGGGTCAGAAAGCAGATCTGGCGTCATCTGCAGCCAGGATGAGGGGTGGAGGGGTGGGACCGGCTAGGAAGGGGCGCAGGGAACTCTCTGAGCTGACGGAAATGTTCATCATAACTGAGTTGGTGGTTACATGGGTATATAAACTTGTCAAATGTGGGCTTAAACTGATGCACGTTAGTAACGTTTCAAAAACATTGAGTAAAAAATGTAAATTATGTTTCAAAAACATTGTAAATTACGTTTCAAAAATAGTAAAAAATGAAATGAAACCTGAAACTAATACAATATTGTATGTCAACTGTAATTGAAAGATTTTTTTTGAATTATTAAAAAAAGAAATTTAAAAAAATCCAGAGCTGTTTGTTCTTCATAGACAATTTACTGATCTCTTATTTGAATTATTTTGAATGAATAGGTTTTTACAATTTTTTCTATTTAATCTAATAATTCTCTCTTCAGGATTGCTTACTTGATATTCAGACTATAATGTTCCTTTATTATAACAATATACTAAATTTCAGATTTAACTTTTAGAATGAAAACAAGATATCGGGTGCTTCCTTTAACGTCACTTAAAACTAAAGCTTACTTAAGTCTACGGTTTAAATTTCAAAGTCTGATACTCCCGAGGACAATATGACCTTCCAGATAAAACGTCACGGCTTATACATCCATCCCCTACATAAATCTGCCTGGTTAATCAAACATGTAATTATGAGGTGAAACAAATACTTCCCACCATCTCTTCGCCTTACCTTCAGCTCACAGTCTTCATTCACGGCTAGATTGCTAGGTTTCAGGTCCTAGGAAGCAAGAGCAGAGAGGACAGGAGCAGCTTTATGGCGCAGGGTGAATTCCCTCCTTAGATCCAAACATAATATTAAGACTTCGCCCAGCCATAAGCAGACAATCCCCATTCTGTCGTCACTATCTAGTCCTAATTAGCCTTAAATAGGTAAAACCTATACATCTTTTCTCTTTAATCAGTTTAAACCTAGAGTAAAGTTGCAATTAATCAATATTTCAATGGCTAAAATAAGCTTAGAGTCTTGGCTAAATGACAGTCCTCCCCCCCCCCCCCCCCGGCAACCACACACACCCCAGTTCCCCAAAATAATTTAATAAAAAACACAAGACGTACCCTGTGAATTATGTCGGCTGAATGTATATACTGTGAAATAGAAAAAAGTCGGTTAAATGAAAAGTCCTCGCCAACCTCCTGCGGCCACATTACATGACCGAATCGAGGTGCGTTTTTGTGAATCAGTAAATACTGCCAGTGTCAACGACGGGATTAGAACCCAGAACAGGTGATTCTTAGTAGCCTACACATTTATCATAACTGTGATTTCCATACCATCACCTCTGCTCAGAGCTGAAGTACGAGTGAGCGAGCTTTCAGTCTATTTTCTAGTTAGTTCTCTGGAGCTCCATAAGGATTCAAAGTGGCTAACTAGCAAAAGCGGTTTAATTTTTTTTTTTTTTTTAACTTTTTAAATTTATCTTTATTGTTGGGAGTATTACAGGTATCCCATTTGCAAAAGTGGTTTAATTTTAAAGAGTTTATCCGCCCCTCCCACAAATAAAGGAGCCTCCTTGAGGATGTTTATAAAGTTTCAACATGACTCTGACCAGATATTAGATTATACCAGGAAATTATTATTACTGCTGAGGTGTCGTCGTGGAGCGCTCTGCTCCAACACGCATCCTGACGGACCTGTGGGTGGACCGGGATGACGCCTCGACTTGCCTTCCCGCAACCCCAGGTGGGGAGCACGAGAGAAACGAGACTGGCCACGTGCTGGTCACTGCGGTCAGTGAGTAAACACAGGGGTTCCTTATACTATATAGTACTAGTGATTTGGGGAGTGTTCGAAATTTTCCATAAGGAAAGTTTTTTGCCTTTTTTTCCCCCCTTAAGCCCTAAACAGAAGAGAGAGAAGGAGAGGGAGAATTTCATGTGTCAAAATTATTACGAATACTGTGTGTACCTTGAGACCTCGGAGAATCTGGTAGATAAGGAACTGAACATGGTCATCCGTCAGCTTCTGGCATTTCACAATGTTGTTCAGATCTGCCCCCATGAGATGGGTCACCAGATACCTAGAAATTAACGGAGAGTTGACCAATAATCCAGAGATCGGAGGGAAGTTCTTATCTTATCTTTGCAAGGAAAGGCCGCCCAGTAAGTACCACAGTGACAGCTAAAGGCTTCGTGACGTCTCACGGGGGCTCTTTTTCAACGCCACTCTTCTACATTTATCTCCTGTCATCCCTTTTTCTAAAAACTTTATACTCGTTCCCACCTGACGTATCTTTTCCTAGGTTCTCCAAAGAAAGAGGAAAGGACAAGCATGGGTATGAGAGTGACACATTAGGATCACTTTGATTTAAAAATGTTCTCCTTGTAGGGGAAACATACAATATAACTAAACGCACGGCCGTAACAAAGTATCTCGTGTCTTAAATGCACCATTGCCTCACTTTCACCTCATTATAAACCCTCCCAGTTGCAGGTTCTAAAATAGGGGTATCTTGCCCAGCCGGGCGTGGCTCAGCGGTTGAGCGTCGACCTAGGATCCAGGCGATCAGGGTTCGATTCCCGGTCAGGGCACATGCCTGGGTTGCGGGCTCAATCAATGACTCTCTTATCATTGATGTTTCTGTCTCTCTCTCTCTCCCTCTCCTTTCCTCTCTCTGAAATCAATAAAGAGATATTTAAAAAATAAATAAATAAATAAAATAAAATAAAAAAATAAAAAAAATTGGGGTATCTTTAAATTTTCAAATTACAACTCCTCTTTTTTTGAGACGTGACGGGTAAAGGACCCTGCTCCCCGAGGACATTCCCGCATTCACTTTAAAGGGAGGCGGGAGGCACTTCATCAGGGAGGAGGGAGGCCCTCCAGGGGCTCTGCCCAGGGCGGGGAGCGATTAATCCCGTTCGGCACGGTAACTCAGGATGACGCGGTCGAGTCCAGCAGGTTGGCTACAGCCCCTCCAGCGCAGTGCCTCACCCTCTCCTCACCGCGCCACACGGGGATGCGAGCACGAAAACCACATCGGCACGGAAGAGGCTGAATTTTTAAAAATTAGGTTAGGGTTTTTTTTCTGTTATTGTTTTTTTTTTCCATTGCTTTTCAGAAAGAGTGGAGGGAGACAGAGGAAGAGGGGACACTGGAGTGAGGGAGACCCACTGCTGGGTGCCTCCGGAGTGGGCCCCGCAGGGCCGGGGATCGAGCCTGCAGCCGAGGCACGTGCCCCTGGCTCGAATCGAACCTGAGGCCCTTCAGTCCGCGGGCCGACGCTCTAACCACTGAGCCAAACCGGCCAGGGCAGGTTAGGTTTTATCTACTGTGTAAGAATCATTTTCCATTCCTGACACTGAAGATAATGTAGACTAGTTCCGCTTTAAAGAACGTTAATTTCATTTCGTTTGTTTCTTTTTAAAAAATAAAATTGGGGGGAAAGAAACCAGGCCAGTAAACTTAAATCTACTATAATGTATTATACGGATAAATATGTGTATGACTTCTCTTTATATACACACCTCTATATTTATTAATTTCTTTCCTCAAAGAGGAATGAATTTTTTTTTATTTTTATTTTTTGCTGTTTCCTAATTTCCCTATTGAGCTGCTATGGTCTGTTCCCAATTCCACTAAGATCAAAAGGAGTTATCTTAGACGTGACCTTAAGGTAAGATTTTTAGCATTTCATATTTTTAAAACTTGCATGTTTATACTGCCTTGAGGAGAGGATGGGCTCTAAATGTAATATGAAGTAACAACTGGACTTTCTGAAATGTCCTCATAAAGGTAGTTCTTATTTAAGAGCCGTTCCAAGCTCAGCACAGTATCACCAAAGGCAGGTCGCGCTCGCTCTGCGCCAGGCACTGTTTATTATGCCCACGTCTCCTGCACCCTTCCGACAACTCTGTGAGGTAAGTCCCGTTAGTATTCCCATTTCATTGATGAGGAAACCAAGGCAGAACAAGAACACACAACTCGCTCAAGGTTAAAAGAACGGTAATGTCAGGGGTTGCATCCAAAACTGTCTGATCCCAGAGACCGTGATCTTAATTAAATTACAGCACACACTGCCTCCAAATTCTTCCAGCTGATGTAAAATTTAAGCTGAGAGAGTGATCTTAAAAAATAAATATTTGATAGCCCTGGCCAGTGTGCCCAGCGGTTAGAGCGTTGGCCTGCGCACTGAAGGGTCGTGGGCCCAATTCCCAGTCAAGGGCATGTACCTGGGTTGCAGGTCTGATCCCCAGCCCAGTTCGGGGGGTGTGGGAAGCACCCCATCGATGTGTCTCTCCTCTCTCCCTCTCTTCCCTTCCCTCCCTCCCTCCATTCCACTCTCTCTAAAAACCAATGGAAAAAATATCCTCGATTGAGGGTTAACAAAACAGGATGAATATTCCATCCTAGTCAGCCACTGTATTTTTTTAATCCCAAATTAACACATAATCTGACAAATACGAGAAAACTATGAATCACTGGTTAATATTTTGAGGTCAGAACCTCCCCCAGAAAACCTGGGCTGTGGCTGCCATGCCCATAACACCAATTATGACAAACGAGCCCAATTTCTGCCATACAAGGCTACTTCGTAAATAATTATGTTTTCTGGTAGCAAGTAGTATTTTCTCAACCTTTAAAAATAATTTTAAGGAGAAAAGGTAAACAATGGAAACATTGCTTTGGGCGATTCTACCTAGAATCCGTCTCAATTTGTCTTGAAATGAAACCTAAAAATAACCCTCTAACACGTCTGCTAGTTCACAAAAGTGTTAAGCACTATTACCGATGCAATCACAGTAATTTCAAGTATAACTATTGGGTTTCCATGGTTATCAGTGACAAGGAATCCTATACAGCCGGCAGACCACGGAGTGCACAGAGAGAGCGCGAATACGTTTTTAGTTAGAATATTTCGCCACTGTGTGATCCCCTAAAGCCCTCTCCCCATAAGAGACCACATCCAGTCTATCAGTCAAATTTCCAGGCGGAGGGTGACTCTGTCTGAACACTACGTAAGTATAAAAGACCAATCAGTCTACACAGTAATAACCATCCGGCACTGCTGCCAGCCTGCAATTAAACTGAAAAGCATTATTCCTGGCAGAAGTGTTTTGCGGGAACTAACAAATCACTGTGTGCTGTTTCCACGAAGCTCAAAGACTAATCCATGACAACCGGCTGTCAAATTCCAACTCATCGCATATAGAAAGGTTTCCAAAATAAATCTTTCAACGGCAGACAAAAGCAAGCACCGTACAAATGTTACTGAACTTTTAAAAGCAGTGAACTAGGGAGTGGGGGGAAAGCGCAGATGAGCCCATTTTAAATAATCAGTTCCAAAGGAGCATAATAGACAGCCGCAGTTTCTGTATTATTTGTTTCCGGAAGGCGATTTAATTACATTTTTGTAAAGGCATGCCTCCTGTTGTGTGTGTTCATGACCTCTCAGACAGATTAATGAAGGCTTGCCCTGAGAACAGTCGAATAGCTATCTAGTTCTCCCGTCTTCAAAAAGGAGTTAAATGCGTAGGACTTCAGGTGGGAAAGGTGATTGTCATGGGCTGATACAAACTTTGTTTTTCACTTATCTTGTGAAAATGAGCTCCTTTAACCTTAATCAAACAAGAAAGAACATAAACCACCATTTCTTAAAGTCACTCATAAGTAAAAGGCAAATGCCTACGGTAAGGGATTTTCAGTACTGTAGACAGCACCCTATTCTAGGGCTTCGTTTATTGGGCACTTTTTGGGTAGCACCCAGCTGTCAAGACTCCTGCCCTACCACCTTTGTTTTCGAAGCATAATACGGTGGGAAAGAGCCTGTGTAGAAAAAAATCTCTTTCATATCTACAGACTGGCATCTCTCCTACTGTCGGCCCTATCTGATAAAGGAATTATGAAAATGAAGAAACATTTCTGTATTTAAAATAATCACAAGGATTGACAACTTGTAACCACAAGCCTTTGAAATACCTACATTCAACGATCCTTGGGACTTACTACAGCATGCCCCTCCTTTCATCAAAAGGCAAAAATCCCTTCAATTGCAGAGAAAGCCCTACAGAATCCAGCACCCTGCCCCCGATTATCGCTCTCACTTCATCATCTGCTTCTCTCCCCTGCTCTCGCTCAGCTCCACACTAGCCTTACTCCAGCCACACAGGCCCCCTTGCTGCAATTCCGATACAACATGCAGCCTTCCGCCACAGGACCTTTGCACTGGCCGTTCCTTCTGCCTGAAATGCTCTCCCACCAGACATCCATGAGTCTAATTCTATCCTTCAAATTTCTGCTTCAAAATTTACCACCTCATTTAAAACTGCATCTCTCCCCCTACCCTCGGACTCCTAATTTCCCTTCTCTGCTCTACCTTTTCTTTTTGTCTGCAGGGTTACTGCCTGCTACCATATGACCTCACTTCCTCTCTTATCCGCTCACTGTTTACTGCTATCTCTGTACAGTGTTCAAGGTGGACAGGGTTCTTTTCTGTTCCCGGGAGTATCTGAAGTACCTAGAACAGAGCTGGCAGATAGCAGGCGCTCAGTTTAACTACTGAATTGGATTGAATGGCCCAAGCAGACCACATTATTCTAATGTAAGGGGTAAAAGCACCATTCGGCAGCCAGGCAGGCAGCTTAGCCAGCTTATTTCACAACAAATGATTCTCATTTGAAGCAAAGATTACCGAAACGTGCCCTCTACATTACCTGCATCAACCAAACCAGACTCAGTACTCTACCAGACAGTCTACGTGAGAGAATAAAAACAAAAAAGCGAGTCACAGAATGCACTGGGCAAGCTGTCAGAAACCATTTATGCACAAGACAGCGCAAGGTAATCTGCTCGGTCAGTCCCTCCATTGACACCATTCGCCAACTGCATCACTCGTGGGCACAGGGGACGCAGCAGCGGAAAGGACAGATACGGAATTTAGATGAGAGGAAGGCCTGTGCAAATACATAATCATAACAGAACATGATTAGAGCTTAAAAAGGGGGGGGGCTCAAGGTGCTGGAAAACACCCGGGACAGAGCCCCAACCAGGCCTTAGAAAGGAGTCAATTAGGGAAAGATTTCTTGAAGTTCGCCAACTATAGGCCAGACCTCGAAGCTTCTTTACCTTTTTACATCAGCTGATCTGAGAGAAAGGGGGCATCTTATTGATGATCTGAGACAAAAACTAAATGGTATTTTCTTAAAGGGTGTGCAATTTATTTAGATTTCAACTGTGCTTTGGCAAAGACATCTACAGAGAGCTTCACCAGCCAACTCTCTAGCCTCCTTTCAGCAGACCGTCTGATAAGGAAACTGCAAATATAACCGTCCGTACAAGTAACTCATTGTCCTCCCAGGCTGCGTCTATACCTGCATCACCTATCCTGAGCACTCGGCCTATTTCCAAAGAATAAAAGCAATGTATTTACCCAATAAGAAGAGTTAGTAGATTTTCTAATCATCATCATAACTCTAGATCAAGAAAAATGTAAGTAAACAACAAAACATTCTCCTAAAGGCAACTTTAGGTTCTTCATTTTATTTTCAAAGATTCTCTGGGATTGAAAACACTTCAGAGGTCGACCACCCCAATTTTCATCATTTTACAGGGACCTTAACTGGGGCCCAGGGAGGCAAAGTGACTTGTCCAAGGTCATACAGGGAATTGGGAACCAACAGAAGTGTTTTGAATTTATTTCCCCTAGCAACATTTTTTTTAATCTGATAAAAAAAATTTAAAACCCTCACTCGAGAATATTTTTCCCATTGCCTTTTAGGGGTGAGGAGGGAAAGAGAGAGAGAAGGCTATCAATGTGAGAGAGACACATCGGCTGGTTGCCTCTTGCATGCACCTCGACCAGGACTAGGGATTGAACCTGCACCGGAGGTTAAGTGCCCTTAACAGGGAATGGAACTCGGGACCCTTTGGTCCACAGACCAACGCTCTTAACCACTAAGCCATACCAGCCAGGGCAAGATTTTTATTTTATCAGGGCAAAGACTAGTGTTTCTGATTACTCTGAGCGTGTTCCAACACTCCACTCAGCAAGTATCCAAAAAGTAGTACTGAGATTTGCTTCTAAGAGATTAATTCGGTTCTTGTTTATAAATAATCAGAACCCAACTCACACAATGTTGTATGTCAAATAGATCTCAGTAAAGCTGGAAATAAATAAGTGCCGCTACTTAAGAAGAAAGAACAGATTCTTGCTGTTTCATTCTCCCTAGCCCCCCACCCACTACGGGCTCCTGAGGATCTTGGCTCTGCTTTCCAGGGGGGCCCCAGGCTAAAAAACTGGGAGAACTGGTACTATTCATCAGCTTTCCAAACATGTAAGGCCCACCCCTGGTCCCAAGTGCAGCAATCCAATGCTTCGGGATCAGCATGCAGTTCTAGTACCAATTCCCCCATAGACATGGGATAAAAGAGAACCTATATGGAACCAGGGCTCCATTACATTTCTTTCTTTCTTTTTGCCTTTTTTTTTTTTAAAAGACTTTTTATTGATTTTTAGAGAGAGAGGAAGGGAGAGGGAGAAACACAGATGTGAGAATGAAAGAAATGTGGATAGCCTGCCTCCTGCACGCCCCTGACCAGGGATCGAGCTCGAAACCTGGGCATGTGTCCTGGTATATGGGACAACACCCAAGCAATGGAGACACACTGGCCAGGGCTCGATTACACTTCTTGATGTAAATGTAATAATGTAAAGGTGTCCCTTTAAGTGCTGGGGCAGGCAATTTCAGGACAAATATTTTAGTTCAAACTCCCTACACTCCTCTCCACTCAACTCTTGCAAGGACTCCCCACTGACTCCCCAAATGGAGTACAATGTACCTGAAATGATGAAATTACATTCATCACCCACAACACGCACCTTCTGTATCCATCCCACCCCCTAGAAGGACTGGGTGATAGAGAGACAGACTCTTAAAGTCTGTCTACTGCTAAATGGTCCAGGGACAGAAACGGGCTGCGAGTCGTCCCCTTCCAGCCGAGGGAGGCTCACGCACAAGATTTACTCACACATCATTGAATTCCTCCAGGGACCTTGCAGGTGTAAAAACGTCCAACAGACCAATCACCTATGAGAAAACAAAAATCAAACAGTCAATTAATACTGAACTTACTAGAGTGACCATCAGGTCTACGGCTGTGAACCTAACTCCAAATCCCACTGAGTTCACGAATATCACAAAACCATATATATACTGTATAACTTATTTTCTACCAATATCATGTTTTTGTTTTCATTCGTGAATATTACCTCTCAAAAAAACCTAGTCTACTATTAAAAATATTCGGCTCCTTAGGATTTGGTCACGTGTAGCCGTTAGTTTATCAGGAAGCAAAGGGGGTTAGGGCTCCTGACTTACCATATGCACGAACAGTCTGATCAGGAAACAGAAACACGTCACACTTCCACAATCATTATTTATAGTATCGCTTTTCTTTTTTAAATGCAAAATTATTCCATGAAAATTTTCATGTTACTATATGGTCTTCAAAACTGACATTTTTCAAATCCCCAAATGCTCTCTCAGTATATTCTTGGTATTATTCTTATAATACTGCAAATATTAAGGTAATTTCCTTAACCGTTATCAAGTATTTAGGTAAGACTATTTAAAAATGAAAAAGCTATCTTTATAAAAGGATAAAGCGGAAAGCTACATAGTACTCGGGAGCCCATGGTCTTTGAGCAGTTTTCCTGGTCCAGATCTACACTGATTAACCAACATATACTCCCCTCCCCTCCTCCTAAAACCCAGACCACTCATTTCTACAAAGTTAGGCACTGAGGAGGCCAACAAGAACTAGAACCCGTCAGCAGTGTGCTCAGCCAGGTTTAAGGGCATCTGGAAACGAAGCAAATGAAAGCGAAACGTCCTCCCTTCGCTAAACCTGACGCAGGCCTGTGGCCTTAGCCTGCTGCTCCAGCCAACCAAGCTACACAAACGGGCCTAAGAGTAAAACAGAGCAATGGGCAAAGCATCATCACGAAAAGGCACCTCCCACGAGAACGTGACTCCACTCATCCAAAAGCAATTTAACCACACAGCCTGAAACCAAAATGAAAATACACAAACATTTTTTAAAAAAAGACCCTGGAATTCAAGAACAGCTTTTCAAGTCTCTGCATCTTGTTTCAAAGGGAAGGTACAGCTCCCGCCAGATCCTTACCCAGATAACTGTAAACATGAAAACCAAAGCTACCTGTATCCGCACCACCCATTATAAGTGAATTTAACATTTTGAGACATTTCCTTTGATGTTCCTGATGTGCATAAATTAAACAGGGTTATACTATGTATACACTTTTATATCCTGCCTTGTCACTTACTATATGACTATTCTCTGCGTCCTTAAATATTTTTCAGTAACAGGCTCTATCATTTGTAATTATGTACCACAATTTAACCAGTTTCCTGTCTATGGACATTTAAGGAACACTGTAAGTGTGTGTGTATTTGGCACATCTTGTATTTTCTTCCTGAGAACAAATTTCAAGAAACAGAATTACAGGACCAAAGGACACCAATATATTTAAGCGTCTTAATCTTATCAAACTGCCCTCCATTAACGGGGAGGCCAACTTACATCCCCACCAACAGTGTGTCCGTGACCTTATTAATCGCTTTAAACGGTGCTTTAAATTTAAGTGAAATCATTTTCTCTTTCCTTCTCCATGTTTTCCTTGAGTTCGATACACACCTGCCTTAAAATCTCTGGTCCTTTCATTACTCTCTCCCCTCTCCCCACCTGCATTTTAGGTACCTGAGAGCTAGAAGCCAATTTTATTCACCTGTTCCAACATTTCCTAAACACTGATTCTTTTTTTAATATGTCTTTACTGATGTGAGAGAGAGGAAGGGAGAGGGGGAGAGAGAGAAACATCAATGATGAGAGTCACTGATCGGCTGCCTCCTGCACGCCCCCTGCTGGGGATCGAGGCCGCAACCCGGGCCTGTGCCCTGACCGGGAATCGAACCCCGATCTGCTGGATTGTAGGTGAAGCCACGCGGGCTGGGCTTACCACTGATTCTTTTTATCTGGGATGTCCCATCTCAATACAAAAAAAGTTTAAAACAATTTGCATTATTTTACACGATTTCTTTCTCTTTTGTTTTTTAATCCACACCCAAGGGTATTTTTTCCACTGCTTTTCAGAGAGTGGAAGGGGGAGAGAGAGACATCGATGTGAGAGACACACAAATTGGTTGCCTCCCACACGTGCCCCAACTGGGGCCAGGGATCGAGCCCGCAACCCAGGTACGTGCCCTCGGCCAGAATCAAACCCGGGACCCTTAGTCTGAGGATCGACGCTCTAACCGCTGAGCCAAAATTTCATCTGTGACTGTGAAAAATCACCCTCAGGTCAAAATAAAAGGAACCCCCTAGAGATCAGATTTACACAGGGATTATTCATGCAACAGTTACCTCAAGGACAGTAAAACAAGTCCAATCATTTTCAAATAAAAGCTCCAATTTCAACCTGAAAACACAACAGGCATTTGGGAATCAAACAACCGTAAGTTTGGATCCCACAATGAGTTTTGCGATTTCTAGGATCCACAAGCTTGTCTTCTTCCTTCCAATCACCCCGGCACTTGGAACAGTGCCTGGTATACGCATTTCCAATCAATATTTGTCAAATAAGTGAACGAAAATTATCTTCTCTGAGTCTCATTTTCCTCACATGAAGGAAATGGGAATATCACTGCTTATCTTCATAGTATTGTGGGGCAGTTTAGTGGCGATCACAGCCTTATAGTTTTAAAAATAATTACAAAATACAAATCACGGAAAGAAACTTTTTGAAGCAGCTACTTCCAGTAATAAAATTTGAGATACAAAACTAAATTATTCAAATGATTAAAAAGCATGGCTGCAAGAAGTACAATGAACTAATCTGGAAAAAGTAGAGCCAAGCATATTAGTAAATGCCCTGTCAAATTTTAATTTCCTTAAATGAGACAAATTTTATGAGATAAAAACTGTCCATGTTATATCAAAGTATTTTTAATTTTTTTGTGGGCCTTTACAAAATATCCCTTCTCTATTAATCATATTTTTGAGTGTTAATCATAAGGAAAATACTGTAAAAAATGTTTCTCAGCATTAAAATAGATCTGGCGAACATTTTAGGAATATTCCATATCTACTTATCTCTCATTTCTTAAATGGAAATTTCCTTTTAATTCATCATATTTTGGCCTATTTTCTTACTCTTTGTGCCATTATACGAAACCTAAAAGTAGCCCAGGATTCAAATTTTTTAAAAAGACTTTACAATGCAAATAATTAGCAAATATTTCTCATCGCCCTACAATGATCCAAAAGCTGACAGACAGAAGTAATGCATTTATATTAAATTAGCACACACTTAAAAAAAGAAACACTTTAACTCAGTAATCAGCCAAAGACAATATCTACTGTATTTAACACAAGCACGCAAAACCACCACTTGGTAAAGTTAAATCTAAGGCTCCTGAATAAGATTTATGAAAGGATTCCCTTAATCATTTCTAAATTTCAAACCGTACCAGCCTCCAGGTCCTTAGCTGGGCAGTCGTTGCAGTCGCTACCCAGAGAGCAAAAGGGTACAGCCGGCAGGCCGCTCCCCCTTCATCCTTCCTGAGGGCAGGAGTCAGGGAGACCAAGGTGGCCACGTTCAATCAAGGAGTCCGCTGACTCTGGCCAGAGTAACTTACAGTCACAGAAAACATCCCCCAGCGTGTCACCCACCTGATAGACGTATGCCTGTCACTCGCTGTCACTAGTGGAAGGAACAGCTTAAGAGGAACTGTGTATGGATTGTGGGTCACAGGCTTTTTTGTGTGTAAAGATCACATGCGCATTCTGGCACCTAAAAATTCCTTCTGTTATCAATATTTACTTAAAATTTTCAAGAGCTTTAAGCTGTTACTATGGCTGCTGTCTTTGGTGGCCTGGTGGCTACCTAAAAATTAGACGGCGGCCCAAAACAGTCACTTAAAAAAAACCACAAAAAATAAAACTAAGAAGTTGAAGGAGAGGAATGAATTCCTTTTAAAATCCTTGAATAAGCTTAGTTGAAGCCCTGGCTCTTCATTAGGTAAAACTACTTTTACACTCCAAATGCTAACAAATCATTTGTAGACTAGACTGAAATTCAGGAATTTTTCTATATTGAATCAGAGTCTTTGGTCTCTTCCCAGTCCCCCTTCAAACATTTGCCAACACAACAGAGAACTATGAAACATTCAGCAATGTGCCGCCTTTTGTTCAAACAACAAATCACCAATGCCCAAGTACAGGTGACCCTCTACACGGATACTGCTAAAATCTAAACATCTCAATATAAAAATGATGGACTGCTAAAAAGCAAGCTGCTTATAAAGTAATTTATGTAAATTAAAACCCTGTGTTTCTAATACTGTCAGCCCGCTTTTTAAAAGGAGTCTTGTAACCTTTCCTAAATTAGAAAAACTGTATCAATCACGGTGGCCTCCTCATTTCTACAAATACAGAATGGCCCAGCCCGGCCAGGCGTGGCTCAGTGGTTGAGCATCGACCTAGGATCCGGGCGATCGGGGTTCGATTCCCGGTCAGGACACGGGCCCGGGTTGCGGGCTCAATCCCCAGTCGGGGGCGTGCAGGAGGCAGCCGGTCAATGACTCTCTCATCATTGATGCTTCTCTCTCTCTCTCCCTCTCCTTTTCTCTTTCTGAAATCAATAAAGATACATTTAAAAACAAAACAAAACAAACCCCCCCCCCCAAAATGGCCCAAATGTAACCAGCCCAATACCATGACACACTTCAAATTATCTCATTACAGAAAATTAACACATAAAAAACTAAATAAGGTTGTTGCTTATGATCACGAGAAAAGCCAAGGCATAGGTTCAGATAACCCAAAATAATTTGTGCCCTAAACAATGGCCTGATTTGTCTACAAAGAAAAGCAAAATGATAAAGTATAGTGCTGGTAAACCAGATGTTCTTAAATTAGTGTGCGGTCCTGGGGTCTCCTGGAGGTCTTTTGGGGTTCTATTTATGTTCAGCGTGCATTCCATTTTCAAAGTATTCCTTATATTTAAAAAGCTATGACAATGTCTCTGTCACATTTATTAACGTGTAATGAAAACGGCATATACAATGTTTCTACAATGCTACATTTAACTATGTTAAAAACCCAGTGTAAACCTATCAGTGAAGCTGCCAGGCCACCTTGATTTTATGCAGACCTTGGATTGAAGCTTCTCTTGCCAGCTTCTCAACTCCTTGTAAACATGTCACTGATTAGAAAGGCTGCAGCTCTGCACTGAAATTTAAAAAAACTCAGGTTTGCACATGGATGTTCCTATAAAGTTATACCTGGGAGTAATTATAAATTATAAATTAATAATTATAATTATTGTACCTAGGAAAAATTATAACAGCATCCATAATCCAATTCTGAATTTAAGTCTCAACACTCCCAATGTAGAAGAAATTTGTACTTTGTGAAACAAACGTATTATTAATAAACTATCACTTATTGGTGGTTCTTTTCTTAAAATTGACAAAAGAAGTTCAATTGTTAAAACAGAAAAAGTCTGAATAGCCAAGTAATAAATTTAGATTTTGAATTTTTTTTCTACGCTAACAATCAATAGTGTCAAAGGACTCTAAAATCTCTATGGTCATTGTTTCTACAATGCTACAAAATTTACAGTTCCTTTCACATAGCAAAAATACAGGAATCTCAGTCCCCTGTTTTTTCACTTTCAGTTAATATTCCAATTGCACCCATTTATTTACTATATTAGAACTTTTAAGCACTGCATTGCAGGATGGCGCTGTTCTCAAGTTTCCAAATTGATAGGAAAGAAAACGTTATTTAATTTAAACAATGCCTGTCACATTTGTTAAAATACCCAAATCTCGTAAAGCTGTTTTTGCAGATTAAAAAGAAAAATTATAATGTTAAATTGTACATCAAATAAGAGTCATCTCTGCTAGAACTTTCAGTGAGCCTAAGGCATTCTTCCTCAAACGCTTCCGCTGAAATCATCCGCAGTAACACAAGATAGGCATGGGCTCCCATATTCTGATAAGATAACCTCAAGTAAACCTGGTAAAGAATACAAAATTTCTTTGTAATATTTTCTTCTAAAAATCCTTAAGGCCCTGGCTGGAGCTGCTCAGTGGTTAGAGCAAAGGTCCACACCCTGAAGGGTCGAGGGTTCAATTCCCAGTCAAGGGCATGCACCATGGCTGCAGGTTCACTCCCTTCCCCCCCCCACCGTCGGGGCGTGTGCAGGAGGCAACCAGTTGACATGTCTCTCTCACATCAATGTCTGTCTGTCTCTCCCTCCCTCCCTTCTATTCTCTCTGAAAAGCAATGGGGGGGACCTCAGGAGAAGATTAACAACAACAAATCCTTATAAACTGCTCTACCTCATAATATATCCTTCTATCCTTTTATTTAAAAAATCTTTTATGTTTTCCTTCTAAAAGTCTTTGAGTAAAACTCAAACTCCAGGAAGACACACCAGTTTCATCCCACGGCCTTGGGTAGCTACCTGACATCAGGCCGTGACCACTACCACCCAGGATAAGACCCGCAGTCCAAAGTCGGGCGCCCTCCCGCACTCGCATGCATTTCCATCTGCGGTAATTAAAACAAGTTTTTTCTAGTCCATTCAGAGCAGAATTCATCCTCCCTTGAGTAAAGAGCTTACGTTTTCATGTTTCATATGCTTGAGTAGCCGCAGCTCTCGGTAGGTCCTCTTGGCGTGGATGATGGACTGAAACGGCCTGGAGAGCTTCTTCACCGCCACACGCAAACCGGTCTTCGTGTCAAAAGCAGCACTAAGGAAATAAGCAAACAAAAAAATCCATCATTAAATCTGCTCTAAATACTTCAAAATTAGCACTTGCAAGGCTATTTCATTTCCAAATTAAATGGGTCTATAACAAAAATACCAAGAAAGTATACAGATGAAAACTAAAATGGCCTGTAATTCCATTACCCAAACAAAACTCCTGTTGTTATATTTGGTGTTTCCTTCTTGTCATCTAAATCAGAGGCCAGCAAACTTTTCCGTGAAGGGCCGGACAGTATTTTGGACTTTGTGAGACTTAGGGTCTCTGTCACAACTACTCAAATGTGTGGTTCTAGCTGAAAAGCAGCCAGGTAATAAATTTAAAAATGGATGTGGCTGTGTCCCAACAGCTCAAAAAAGGAGGCCACCTGATCTAGAGAAGCCAACAGATTGATATACAAAGACCTAGCTTCCGTCTGTCCTCTTCGCCTAAGTCTGACTGTCCCTCTGCCACCATATGCTGCCTGATCAGAGCAGAGGCCTTGGAAACCACCGTGTTTTCAGGACAAGTCGGTACAAACATTTCTTGAGCACCTTTCAAGTATCTGACACTTTTTAGAAGCTGAGCCACGGTAGGGAACCAGTCAACAAGTCCCTGCCTGGGGGGGGCAGGGGAAGAGCAGAGTCATAAAGTAATTTCAAACAGCGGTGAATGCTTTGACTAAATAAAACAGGGTAATGGGATACAGAGTTAAGAAAACCAGCAGTCACGCTCCTTTCGCCAGGATGTCTGAGGAAGCTGGGACAACGGAATGTAAGTAGCAACCGTGTAAAGAAATAGGGGAAAACGAGCTTTAAGAATGAAAAAAAAAATGGTATTAACACGTGCTGAGTCTTCACTGCATACCAGTAACTGTTCGAAGCTTTTCAGATTAATTTTTAAAAGTTACTCTTTTAATCCCCAACATCCCTCTGAAGCAAGTACTATTATCATTTCCCCATTTACTACGAGGAAACGGAGGCCCGGAGAGGCTCCGTAAGTTGCCCGCCATCGCAGAGCTGGAAAGCCGCAGGAGAGGCCTGGAACCGGGGCTCCTGCTATGAGCCACTTTGCTCGCGGCCTCTCAGAAGAGCAAGTGAAACGAAGGGAAAGAAACCGGGAGAAGACCCGGGGCAGAGGCGGGAGCGCCGGCCCGCAGCACGGGGCGGGGGGGCAGGAGAGAGGTCAGGGGGCCGGCGGAGGCCCATCGCGGGCATCTGCAGCACACACTCAGTGTGCACGCGAAGTATTTTTAGAGACTTGGCTCATCCCATCCTGCCTCAGCCTCCTGTTCATGTCAGTCTCTAACGGGCGTCCAAGGCTTTCAGATCATCTATTGTCACCAAACTCCGTTTCCCATACGGCTCTGGACTGCTCCAGAGGCCCCCCACCTTCACCCCAAATCCTTACTCGATGTCCTGTCCGAGAGACTCCTGCACACCTTCAGCCGCCTTCCCGAACCTTCCCTTCCTCTCTCCGCTTTACCTGACACTAAGCTGTACCTTGAAGACACTGCGTCTCTGACAGCCTGGCATTCAGAGGGGCCCCTTTCCCTCGCCTCCCAGGGACCTCCGGGCTAGCTGTGGGGGTAGGTGCCCGCCTTGCCAGGCATTACCACTGCCAGGCCCCAACGCTCCCCCTGTTTATAAAAGTCCCCGCTCACAACCCTCCCTCCCTCTGCTGCTGTTCCCCGCTGACCTGGAATTTTCCATCCTTCATTGAAAAGTTAGCTCCTATCTCAAAGTCGCTCTCCCCTCCCAACTTCTGTCATCGTTCTTGGCAACTTCAACGTCCAGGTGGAGGGCACATCCAACACCCTGGCCTCTCCGTTTCCTGACCGCTCCAGGAAACTCCACCTCACTCGGCCGCCTCCGTGGTCCCGCTCGACCTCTAGACCTCTAGCACCACCGAGAACCACCGCGCGCTGGGTTCCCATCACAAACCTGGGCCTTTTAGTTTTCGTTTACTGGTGCCGGGCCCGTAATTCACTGACCTCCTCACTGCTTGTTCCCATCCTGCGGCCCTCTCCGGTCCCCATCTCCCTGCCTGCCCACTTCTCCACGCTCTCTTCTCCGTTGCTCTGTCTCTCCCTCTCTCTCACACTCGCCTAGATAAAGTCCAACTCTGGGAGATCTCAACTGCTTAATTCTCCGTATCTGACCCTAAGAACTGTGGCTGAAGGGGGAAAAAGAAAGCACAACCACAGGGACCGGTTTCACTCTTAATTTCTGACCTTAGCCTCCTACTGCCAGGTTTTCCTTTAAGCTGATTTTCCTGCTCAGAGTCCTCATTGGACACCGTCTCTGTCTCCTCAAACCTCCGGTTCACCCCCCTTCCTCAGGAGGAGCCCCTGCCTTCATTGAGAAAACAGAAACATCAAAGGGGCACTCACTCCATCTACCGACCATTAAACCTACAGACCCAGCTGCCCGGGACCCGCCTCCTCTGCTTTCTCTCTCGCTATGACTAAGGACGCACACGCCCTTTCCTATAAAAACCCGAGACTTCAGTACATGCTTCAGAGCCTTCCAGCCTCATCCTCTCCCTAAGGGGTCCTTCTCATCAGCATAAATATGCTCTCGCTATTTCCCACCCTCCACAAACAAATGAAAAATCTCCCCCGACAGCTCCCCACCACAGTTAAAATCCCCCGGGGTTCTCAGAGTGGCTCCTAGGCCAGCAGGTTCGGTATCACCTAAGGGACTTACAAGACAAGCAAATTTTCAGGTGCCACCCCAGACCTACTGAATCAGAAAGTCTGAAGAGGGTCCAATAATCTGCATTGTATCAAGCCCTCCACATAAGACTTTTTATTGATTTTTAGACAGAGAGAAACATCAATGTGAGAGCGGGACATCGACGGGATGCCTCCTGCATGTGCCCCGACCGGGAATGGAACCAGCAACCTTTTGGTTCACGGGCCGATGCCCAACCAACCGAGCCACCCAGCCAGGGCCCCCCGCAGAATTTTAACACACGCTGGAATCTGGGAACCACTACTCCACGGACCAGTAGCCCTGGAATTACCTGGATGCTCTCAAAAAACGCACAACCTCAGGCCCTGGAGTAGGATCTACATTTTGACAAGATTTCCAGGTAACTGATCCGCATCTTCAGGTTTGAGCGGCAAATCTGCGTGACGTTTCCTCAGCTCCCACTCTTTCCTCGGTCGACATGCTGCTGTTCTCAGTGTCCCACGGGCCTCTGTTGCCAAATCCGGGCCACTCTTCTGGATTAGCAATGGACATGGTCACGGCTTTCCCCCTCCGTAAACGCTGTCCACCCTGGAGTCCGTGTCTGTGCTCTCCGCTGGTTTTCCGACCTCCGCGGCAGCTCCTGTTCTGTCTCCACTCCCTGTGGGTCCTCTGCTCGAGCCGTGCACACCGGGGCTCTTCAGGGCCCCCGCTCTCCTCCCCACATCCCCTCAGCGATGTCATTTCTACCCACGACCTAAACACATGTAAGCCCCTGAAACTTAGCAAGTTCGAAACACCCACAACCGCGTCTCCCTGTCTCCTTTATCTCAACACGTGGACTTTTCATCTAGCTGCTCAAGCCGGGCACTGGAATGCCGGCCTTGATGCCTCTCTCTCCTCTAGTCTCCTGCCCCCTCCCATGAAAACCTATCAGCAAGTCTTAGGGTTTCCGTCTCCAAAACACATCTCTAATTCAGCTTCTCGCACGCTCGCTCTCTTTTTTGTTAATCCTCGATGAAGGATATTTTTTCCATTCATTTTTAGACTGGAAAGGAGGGAGGGAGGGAGGGAGGGGGAAAGGTGAGGGACAGGGGAGAGAGACAGACAGACAGATAGACAGAGACACACACAGATACGAAGGAGACATCGAATGGTTGCTGACCGGGGCCGGACATCTAACCCACGACCCTTCGGTGTACAGTCCGACACTAACCACTGCGCCACACCAGCCGGGGCTAATCCAGCTTCTCTTCATTTCACTGCTTCCACACCAGCCTGCTCCTTCCACTGGTCTCCCCGCCTCCTGTTTTGCTCCCTTCTAAGATACTCTCCATGAGCATCCAATACAACCGTTAAAAAATATAACTTAGATGACACCACTCTCCCACTTCAAAGCCTTCGAACAACTTCCTTGGCATATAAAATAAAAAGCAGACTTCCTATCAGCCTACAAGGCCCAGGTGATCTGACCGCCGGAGCCGCCCCTGGAGCCCCCACCGGCCCCTGTGCCAGTCCTTCCTTCCTCACTCTCTATGCTGGGAGCACGCGGGCTCAAGCAGTCATTCCCTGGGCGACACCCTCACAGCTTCCTCCCTTATCCCACGAGGGGAGGGGGCTCTCTGTCCCCCACTCCCCTGGCTCCTACAAACCCACAAGAGTGCTTCTTCCTTCCTGGAAGCGCCAAGGCCAATGCGCACTCTCTCTAAACCCCTCGCCGGCTCTGGTGACACTGAGAAACAGTCACTGCTGCTGCCGGACCCACTCCCTTGCCTCTGTCTGCCTGGCTGAGCACGTCTCCCCTCCGCCCGTAAGGCTGGAGGCGGCCTGGGGAAGGGCGTGTCATCGGGCCCCGGCGGGCCTGCCTGCGACTTACTGCGCAGGTTCAATTCGCTGGGGCAAAACCAAGAAGCCCGCCTGAGGTGCACGTCCAAGCCATTAGAGGGCATCCTCCGTGCCAGCCTTACAGCAATAGAATACACATTCCAATCTCTATTTGACTCCTGTCTCTATCTATTCATCAAAAGGCAGGCTCGGATTAATCAGTACCCACAGACCCCAATAATTACAACTTATGACTGTATCTTTATTTACGAGCCAGCAGAGTGGTTACACAAGGCTGCAGCTTTAGTACTGGACTATCTGGGTTTTCATTCGTCTGCCACTAAGTAGCTGTTGAGGAAGTTTTGTGTTTTTTTCAAAATATATGTTTATTGATTTCAGAGGGAGAGGAAGAGAGAGAGAGAAACATCAATGACGAGAGAGTCATTGATCGGCTGCCCCCTGCACGCCCCCTGCTGGGGATCGAGCCCGCAATCCGGGGCCTGTGCCCTGACCGGGAATCGAACCCCAATCTCCTGGATCCTAGGTCAATGCTCAACCGCTGAGCCACGCTGGCCGGGCTGTGAGGAAGTTTTAATTAAGTTCTCTCAGCCTCATATATAAAATGAGATTAATGTTTATAACTAACCTGTAGGGTGTTCATTAGGATTAAACGTGACTTCTCCTGCAGTGCATTTAGCAAAGGGCCTAGCCCACGGGAAAGCCCGGCGTTAGACATTACCCGGCCCGCCTGCCCCTCACCGTAAGCATCTGGAGGGCAAAAAGCGGCGTCTGTTTTACCCACTGTCGTATTACATAAGACCCGGCAGAATCCCCGGCACAGGGTACATTCTCAATAAACGCTTAATGGAAGTATAAAGGAGTATTTTATAACAATAGCTATCTGAAATATTAAAGAAAAAACTTTAGCTGTTCACTTGGTTCTCAATTTTTATAAATTCAATAGAATCTAAGAAGAAACTAATATTGTTAAAAATTTACATTTATTGACTGCTTATTAGTGCTAGTCACTGTTTTTGGATGTTTACGTGAATGAACGTCTTTAATTATCCTAACGTGATGAGAAGGCATTCTCACTATTCCCATTTACACACGCGAGAATGAGGCACAAGGCGGTTAAGCCGTGTTCCTGGGTATGGACAGGAACGGGAGCGCTGCAGTTCCAAGCCACTGGTGTGTTTTAAGCGTGAACTCTTAGCCATTACACCACGATGGAAAACCAATCCAACTTTATTAAGCAGAGTTTAGTCCATTTAAAATATATTCTAGTTGTATGGATTCTGCTTTTTTGTTGTTGAAAAAATGCTTCCTACTACAATTAATTGCAGTTCATAAGGAAAAAGTTTTTCCTGTAACCTTACATTGAACTTAGGATAGTATTAATGAAAAGTATTTCATAAGAAACAATTTCACTCTGTATACACCAGAAGTGTTCAATCCCTGAAGTTCTACTACTTCCCGTGAAAGTAAAACACTAGAGGGGTGAACAGTGTGGTGTCTCACAAACACCAAAATATCACAAATACTAAATATTTACTGAAACAGCTCCTTCCTGAGATTTCTGTGAGTACAAAAGAAACATTAAACATAGTGCCTGATGTCACAGGGCTCAGCATCTAGCTGGGTGATGAAACATCCATGAAAGCAAAGAATACAGTGCAACTATATACAGACAGTTGACAGACCACTTTCAAAAAAGTTGGATTCAAAAAGATGTAAATCGGGCTTAAAACTTCTATTAAAATATATAAATTGGGTTAAAAAATATTAACTATTCCTGGCAGCCTGTTCGCTAGAACAAAATCAGAAATTACCTTTCTGTCCAATAGGGGAGAGTTTAAATTATGGCACCTTCTCATGTACCATACACTACAGCCGTTAACAAGAATCTCCACACACTAGAACGTACAGGTCACATTGCTGACGGGGGAGAAAAGAAGATTCCGAAGAACGATCCTATCAGTGGGGAAAATCACGTATATTCATACACGTGTACACACACATGCAGAGGGAAAACGTCTAATAGACTCAGACTTTTAACACTTTTGCTCCTTATATTTTTCCCTCTTCTGGTCCTTTAAAAAATGAGCTTATATTTTTTGATTGCTGTTAATCCTTACCTGAGGATATTTTTCCCATTGATTTTTTGAGAGAGAGTGAAAGGGAGAGAGAAACACTGACTGGTTGCCTCCCACATGTGCCCCGACCAGGGCCGGTGATCAAACCTGCAACCCAGGTGCTCGAACCCAAACCTGCAACCCAGGTGCTCGAACCCAAACCTGCAACCCAGGGGCACGAACCTGCAACCCAGGGGCATGCCCCTGACAGGGAATCGAACCTGAGACCCTGTGGCGAATGGGCAGAGCTCTACTCACCGAGCACCACCAGCCAGGGCAAGCTTGTATCTTTTAATAGGAGCATTAGTAAAGTTAGAAGCATAAGTCATCTGTGTTGTTCTGTTACCTAAAACAAAAGAGACACTAAAACTTTCATAAAACCACTATGAACAATTACATTCCCTCCAAATGATACTTAACTGTACTCATAATATACAGGGGTGGGCAAGAGTAGACATACAGTTGCCAAACAAATAATACAAGAATAAGCTGTTTGGAGTACTCACAACTATAAACCCACTTCTGCCCACCTCTGTATAAATGAATTTGTATAACTTCATCCCTAAGCTGTAAGCATTTTCCATTTTACTAACCAATCATTAAGAATAATTTCATTAAATATCTGCACCACAATCTACTTAATCGTTCCCTATTGGTGGGCATTACAGCCACTCCAGTCACACACACACGCTCTAAATACTACTACAATGGACATCTTAATTCACACGGCTTCTTCCAAAGCTGCATGATTTTCTCAGAACAGACGAATAATTTCTATTTCAAAGGAGACACACTCCCACTTTTTAAAACGTATTTTACTTACAAAAGGGAACAAGCCGGAATTGTTCAGAGGAGCTGCTCCCTGCTTATCAGTTAGTAATCATTACAGCAAAAGGTGCTGTGGCAAGAAACGTACAATCCATTCCCGCCCCCGCCTCTTCGCGCAGTTAATTGCTCTGGCCTAGCCTCCTGCTTCTGCCTCTGATCAGAGCAGTATCTGGACAGAGGAGAAATCGCGGGTCTCATCCTAAATTGAACACTGTAATTAACAAAAGCGGAAATTCCTAATAAATTTTTTTAAATCACCTGATAAAGTCGATTAAGAGAGAAGAAACTAACTGAGGAGAGATTCACACTTACTGAATACCTGATTGTGCCACGTTATTTGGGAAATGTTTAGCACCTACACTAATAACTTTATGAGATAAAGTTATATTTACGTTCCAAAATAAGAATCTAATGGTCAGGAACATTAACAACGCACCCAAGGTCGTATAGGTCATATGCGGTGGGGTTCAAGCCCAAATCTGTCTAATGTCAACCTCACTCTTTTCGCAGGATGCCAAGCTGCCGGAACAAGGACAACCTAGCACCAGCTTTTGGCTCTGCCTTTATTACAATGATTCACTTACTAGTGTTACCACTTGGGAAGACTCCTCTTAAAGCATATTTAAAAAACTACAACGATACATAAAACCTTGTTTTCATTAACAACATCGTAAAATGGAATTATCTTTATGATGATCCGGTTCTCCAAACTAAAATTCAGGACACACTTAGTAAGTTTTTCCCCCAAATGTAAATTCACATGAGGTCTCACAAAGTTATAGTTAAAATTCGCATTTTATAAAATCATTGATGTGATTAAACAAAATAAAGGAGTAAGGAGAAAATTCCTTTAAAAGCAGTTATTATAGTATTAGGATGTCACTGCCACTCATCTTTTGCTGACCATGCGGTGCCTAGGACACAGTAATATTCATTAAGGAAACTGAATGTTTTGTTATACGTTATACTTGCCTCCCCCGCAACCGGTGGGGGAATGGGGGAGGCTTACTAGATTCTTAATACATCCTAATACAATTTTGTTAAACTTCTAAATGTATTTACATATACCACCCTGCTTTATTTCACAATGAATTTTAAAGCAACCTGGAAATATATACCCACAACTTGGTTTAACAGTAAGTGATTATGAGAAAATAAGATAAGAAATTCAATATGGGTAAGGTTAGCATAAAACGTCTTATCAGGAGGACCTTCCTAAATAGTTACAGGTGGGCCTCAAATTTGGCTCCGAGCCCACTGAAGCTATCACAGAAAAACAACCAGTTAAGCCATGCGTTACAGGAACCATAAAATAAAAACAAGCCAGGTACTCAGAACTCCAGAGAGGCATCATTATTCCTGTAATAAAACCAGAGAAAAGTTCTTACAGAGACTCATAATGCGGCAAAAAAGTCCTATCAACATCCTTACGCGAGTATAACAGTGCGTTTCAGGAGGTTTTTCTCTTAGCGCACCCATCAGTGGAGGCTTTTCCAAAGCCAAAATACAGTTCACTATTAGCAAAGGGGAGGAGAGTATTAAAGAGCATGGTGCGCTGCTCCCACAGACTTAATCCCAGAGAAAAACTTGAGAGTGTTCAGAAGAACAGGTAATAAACTCCTTGTTCCTTAGACAATCTTCCAAAGATGATCTCCACCGGCCGAGCTTTTGATAGGTATAGAGGCTTTGTGTTTATGTGCCGTGACTAGCACGGGGCTTGCAGATCTGCTCTGTTGCAAGATAAAGGCCGATCGACATGCTTGGTCAGCTGAGCTGGTACGTAGAGGAAGGGGACAATCTCTTAAAAAAAAGGTGGCGTGATGCCTAACCTGGACGAGGGCCCACGTCTGCAGAGCAAGAGGGGACAGATGACTGCACCCGGATTTTCCTCAAAAAACAATTTGGATTTTCCCCAACAGAATGAATATGCAATCACCTGGCAAGTCTCTGAGCAATTTGTGGGGATCCTAAGTAACTTTACAATTTCTTCCAATGGCCATAGATGACTTTTCTTAATCCCCAAATGACGTTAACAAGGAAAAAGGAGCCCTCAATAACGGTTACCAAGAAACATACAATTTATTTTTGGAAATTAATGGAAATATTTACTCTTCTACAGATCATACAATGAGGCTTTTTCTCCCAACTGAATTCGGGTTAATAATTGCCTTCAAAATGTGCCTTCTAAATGACAAAGAAACTCATACTAACTTGGTACTCTCTCTTTACCTGTAATACTTGATACAAATTCAGTGAATACCACACTGCAACTTCTTTTTGGAACATATATCCCTCTCCCGGGAAACCTAGTTTCTCTCTCTTCTAAACTCAGCACATATTAGCAAAGGAGGGAGAGACACCACAGTGATACATATACTTACATGTGCAAGTATCACTGTAGTTTTGACCTTATGCTCTGCCCCTCCATTCTGGAAGTAACATTGAAAATAAAGGCAACGTCATGCAGAAACTAGAGCTCCAGTTTTGATTTAGGAACTTCCAAAAATGTTCTTCAGAGTAGAATGGGATTCAACATTGACTTTAAAAACTCTTAACATGTGCAACATTGTGAGCTTTCTTTTAATATCACCACTAGTTCTCAAATACAGTACCTTGCTGTAATGTCTAATTATACTTCGATTTTTTTTTAATCACAAAATTACTTGACTATTTGTGCTATACATAATATTTTAAAATGGAATTTAGTTTCTTACAATCTCACTTTCATACTGATGGGAAGGCGATCAGACGGTATTAACACAATTGTTACAAGTATGTGCCATGCGACCAATCTCCAGCTTTTCAGTTTCTAAAACTTCTCCAAGAGGCTTAACACACAGCCGCCTCCTCCAAAAAGGACCATTTAATTGATCACTTAACCTGGCCTTGCACAACTTACAGTTCAAGAACTTTTATGCAAATTCAGTATTTTCACGAAAACCTTATTCAGACAGGAAGACACATTTTTGAAAGGACATCAGCTATGGAACAGGGACCCAAGAGAATGGCAACAAACATACTAGATACTTGCCATCCCTGATCTGGTCCAGTTCCTGCTGCAAAAGCTTCTAAACCACTGGAGCAAAAATGTTTTTCACAACTGCTTCAATTTTTACCGAGATGGTGGAAACCAACGTTCAAACAATGCAGAAATTCACTCACACGTGAAGTCTAAAAATCCAAAACCATTTGCAATTAAAATGTAAAATGCAATTCATCCTTATTTGCTGCAGGCTCTATTGGAAAATATACAATGATTTTATATTTCTTCACTGAAACTTTAAAAGCTAAGTGGGTTAGGTTAACATATTTCTTTGATTGCAAATGTGAAGTGATATATATGCATCTAGAGCAATGGTTATCCCATACTGACTGCAGAAATACTACGTGAATTATTTTTTCTTTTAAAAGGGATTATTTTCCTAATCCTTGGGAGAATGTTGTCACCATTGGTACATCTTCTTTACTTCTGTGTGTTTGAAAATTTCAATAATAAATGTTTTTGAAGTTAGCATAAACTGTAACTCCTTTCAAGCAAATCTGAAATATTAAATAGACTAACCATATATTACATTGTAACTATTTGGCAATACCATCCATCTACTTTGCCTTGCTGCTACAATTGAAAGGCTTTTACAGTAATAGTGTTTATAAGCTTCACGTCCAGAAAAGCACCCTACAAACATATGCTATGAATATGACTACGGAAGTACAGAACAGGCATTATTAACACGTCTTCACAACTTTTGGGTTTTCTCAGTCTGTGATTCTCCATCTTATATGACATGGACATATTTTTTACAGCAATACTTAGTGCATTAGTTATCTACTGCCGGATAATAAATTACCTCCAAATTTCACATCTTAAATAAGATTTATTAGCTGACAGTTTTTGTGAGTTAGGAATCTGGGAGCAGCTCCGCTGGGTGTTTCTGGCTCACAGTCTCTCATGAGGTTGCTGTCAAGATGCTGTGACAGCCACAGTCATCTGAAGGCTTGAGTGAGGCTGGAGGACCCACTTCTAAGGTGGGTCAGGCACGTGGCGCTGCAGGCCCCAGCTCTTCACACTGTGGGCCTCTCCACAGGGCCGCTTCAGCGCCCTCTCCGCACAGCGGCTGGCTTCCCCTCAAGTAGAGGTTCTCAGCAGAGGGCAACTGGACCACCCCCAGGGGACATTTGACAATGTCAGAAATATTTAGCTGTCACAACCGGTAAGTGGGGGGGAGGGGAGTGCTACTGACAACTAGCAGGTAGAGGCCAGGGATATTGCTAAACATCCTTCACAACAAAGAATTACTTGGCCTAAAATGTCAATAGTACTGAGGTTAGGAAACTGCCCTAGAGCAACTGATCTCGGAGAAAGAGCAACAAGGGGCCACAATGTCGTTTATGACCCACCCTCACAGAAGCCACACTCCATCGTTTCTGCCACAGTCGACACATCAGAGAAGTGAGTTCCTAGTACAGTAATTGCTCAAGGGGGGGAGAATTAAGCTCCACCTCTTGAAGGAAGGAGTATCAAGTAATTTATGGCCATATTTTTAAATCATTACACTTAGCAACTTGATTTTCTTTTTAAAATTAAATTTATCAGGGTGACATTGGTTACTAAACTTATATAGGTTTCAGGTGAACAATTCTATAATACATCATCTGTATATTGTACTGTGTGTTCACCACCCCAAAGCAACTTGATTTTTTTAATCAAAATACTGAGATTTTCAAGATAGTTCATTTACTTTTGGGAATGCTAGATAAAATCTTTTTAGTGCTCTAGAAAAGTCACTGAAATTCCACTCAGCAAAGCTACTTTTGCACCCTAGTGAATGGTCTGTGTTTGCAGTATTTTGAGGACCTGATCTCAAAAAATTCTATTAAGCACAAACACATGCAGTCTGACATAGAGAAAAGCAGTTACAGTGAAAAGATTTGTGTTCTAGTTTTGGTTCTGGCACGTTCCAGCAGGTGATCTTGGCCAAAGCCTCTATGAGCCTGTTTCCAAATTGATAAAATGGTGGTGTCACCAGCCCTGCTTACCTCACAAGGCTGTTTTGAGGCTCCAGACAGTTATGGGAAAAAGTACTTTATAAATTACATAAGGCAGGTAATGTTAAATGTTCCAAGCTGATGTGAACATGTATGGGGCCTATCACATAGCCAATTCTCAATATATATTTTTAGATCTCTTATCCTCAGATCTCAGGTTGAGTATATCTCTGAGATAACAGTAAAACAGGGCAGATTATTAAAACGTAACCGAGGTCCCAAATCCTTCATCATTTGTCATCAGGCTACTGAAATATAGTTTCTACACGTTAATATGCATTCTTTTTCAGCAATTACTAGAGAAGATCTAAGCACTACTAAAATCAGCAATATAATGTAGCCAATACTTAACAATGAGCTGCAAAAAAAACTTATTCCTTTATACATTTGTTTCCCAATGCAGACTGTGAGGGAGAGCAGAGCTACAGTTTATCCTCCGAACCGAGCCCAGGGCCCGAAACACCCTGCAAGACTAATAAATACAGGCCCCGGCACAGAGTTAGTTCCTGACCTCCAGGACCTGAGAAACGTAGCTGGGGAGTCAGAGGGACAGACACACACATTGCCGAAGCTTTTACAACGCGACACATACGCTTCCTCCAATCTCTGCTGTCCCTCCAGTCAGACCAGCTTACACTTTTCCTCGCTTCTTCACAACTCAAGAAACTGCAACAGCTCTCTCCTGCCTAGAAAAGTGCAGTCGCTTTAGCCCTACTTCAGACCTAATTCTCAATTTCTGGGGTTAGGACCCAAGCACTTGCATGTTGAAAAGTCCCACAAGTGATTCGGTGGCCAAACCAGCACGAGAACAGCGGGGTTCCCCCTACGGAGGTTTTCCTCCTTCCAGCCAGTCCATCCCGTAGCTCATTCCCTTAGCTATGGTTTCTCCTGCTAACCATGCTTCCTCCCCTCCTCCCACATACTGCCCATCCTTCAAAATAATCTTCTCCCTCCACGAAACCATTCCAACTACTATAGCCCACAATGCCCCATATCCCTGCACACATCAATACCTTCTCATACATACAATTCATTAATATTTTATGCCTATTTCTTTTACGCACCGGTGAGCATTTAACACTATTGGGTGATCAACAGATTTCCTTTCCTACCCTAAGTCTAAAGCATAAACATATACACACACACACACACACTTTTCAAACTTGCAAAATCACGTTCCTTAAATGTCTAGAGTAATAGAAATCTTTAGGTAATTATAAATAAATCTTCGGTTCATTCCCTGATTGTAATTTTCATGACCACTGTCATGCACCTAACGATAAGCTTCCTTCAACTATCAGCTCCCCGAATCTAAGGCTGACCCATACAACTTTACAACATGAACCTCTTCCTAGGGCAGTTAGTGCTAGGTCTCTGGGTGCTCTGTCCTCAATCACGTGCAGAGAAGTAATCAAGGAAAATTATGAAACGCTGCATTTCAGTCGACTTGGGATCCAAAGGGTGAGACGTTCTTAAGATTTCGTTTCGAAGTACCAATTTGGACAAACAATATATGAATAAGGCCACTGTGGAGACCGTATCGGGTGATGAGTTCAAGAATATCCACAGAAAGCATACGGTTTCTATCTTTTTTGCAGGTGGAAGGTTCAAGTTATCCAATCTCGCTTTTACTCATGGCCCATCAATCTAAATATACAGGGTTATATAAGTAGCTCTCAGCCAAGGGTGATTTTGCCCTCAGGGGACGCGGGTCCATGTCTAAATATATTTTGGGTTGTATCAACTGAGGGTTGCTAACGGCACCTAGTGGCTAGGGGAGAGGGACGCTGCTAAATATCCTACAACGCACAAGACAGCCCCCACAACAAAAAATCACCCACCCAAAATGTCAATAGATGGAGCGACTCTCGGTAATACTGTGTGTGTTAGGGAATGTAAACACAGCTCGACAGGTGCACGTAACACTTACTGCTCTCTTAATTTGCTGTTTCCCCCCTTTTAGCATCAATATCATTTAATTTCTTGAGATTGTTCATTTCAAAGCAGATCGTTCAAAGCATAAAGCACTCAGGACAACAAACTAGCAATCGGGAAATGAAGCGAGCTAAACTTACCATGTCAGATGAGGAAATTACTCGAAATAGATCGATATAAGGTACTGACCTCAATATCTCACATTTAATACTAAGAGAGTATTAGGGAGTCGTATTTTATTATTACCAAATCAGGGAGAATAACTAAGATTTGTACCAGCATTTGGCAGCCTGCCGAAGGAAACACAAATAGAAACTACTACTCAAAAGTCTAAGTTGGCTAAAGACCTGGATGAAGGATTTGACAGAAGGGGAAATAAAAGAAATGGCCATTAAAGATATTAAGAATAAAGTAATCAGCCCTGGCCAGTGCTCAGAGCGTCGGTCTGTGCAGGGAAGGGGCCCGGGTTCGATTCCTGGTCAAGGGCATGTACCTGGCTTGCAGGTCGGATCCCCGGCCCGGGTCAGGGCGTGTGCAATGTGCCTCTCTCACATCGATGTTTCTCTCTCTCCCTCCCTCCTTCCCTTCCATCCACTCTCTCTAAAAATCAATGGAAAAAAATATCCCTGGGTGACAATTAACCAAAAAAAAGCAGCAATTATTTCTGGGAATAAAGTTATATCTGTTAGAGGGATGAAGAAATATAAGAGTTCAATATACATTTGCAGAAACCAGACACCTCAGGTTGAGCGTCACAGGGCAGACGAAGGGCAGGGTTAGGGGCAGGTTAGCTTGTAGGTGAGAAACGGTCACAGCGGAGACACTACTCAAGCGGAGGGAGAGGGCTGGTTAAAGATTTAGAGGACCTTACCCTCAAGGTCCCTTCCTCCCTGAGCTGTTGGCAGATCAAAAGAAGAAGTTCTGCCTTCTTGTGGGCACACGCTGATGTCACCACTTTCTAGATCTGAATCACCAGGTGGAGAGGCTTCTCCGGCACACATCCCCAACCCGGGGCCTTGCATAACGTGGCCCGAGATGTAAAAAGTGACCAGGACGTCACTAGAACCAAGACACACACAGAGGAACCTAAAAGATTTCAAGGGAAGCATCAAATATACGGTATAAAGGTAGACTCTAGATGGCAATTTAAGTTTTAAAAAATGCAGAAAAGAAAAGCAACTTCCAAAACAGGGCTTTGAAAGCCGTCTGAGGAAGCAACATGGATCTGCCCTGGGAGAACGACACCTTCCAAAGCGGGGACCCTTCCTGCTTTTTTTTGTTTTTCAATCTTTATAAACATAACACCTAGTACAGTGCCTGGCAATACTGAATTAATGCCTTTTTTTTTTTTTTTTTTTTTACACGGTCATTTTACTCTCCGGATCATAAGCTTGGAAAAGCAACCAAAGCATACGTGTGGGCAGACTGGCAGTGAGACGCACACACTCACACACCTCCCTTCACGGCACAGGCCCAGGGACAATACCACCAAGGCCTACGGGAGAAGATTCTGAGGAAAACAAGGAAATCCGTAAGAGCATCATTCAGAGTAACAGGAGCGAACACGTTCAGGGTCTGAAGTGACTCAGGCGGCAGATCCGAACAGAATAAACACTTGTTCTATAGCCTTGTGTTATGTTGCCATGGGAATCTGTGTTTAGGAACACTTCTTTTCTGCAACTAGATGTCAGAGCAGTGGACGGGGGGACAGCTTTCCTGCAAGAAGAGGGAAACTTGTATCTGTAAAGGCGGGGAAGACAATCCTATGGGTTTGTATAGGGTCAAATATGTGTAGAATCTTTCAATCTACAAGATGTATTCAAGTTAACAGAGAAGTTCTGGGGGCCTCATGGACAAAATATTAGTAACAGGGAACCACAATCCCACCTCGACTAAAATTATTACAATGGGGAAAAGGCAGAGGCCAAATAAAACAGAAAATAAATGAGATCTTAAATGTTGAAGGAAGGTCAAAATGACTTCTAAAATATGACCTGACAGTGGAAAAAAAACAAAAACCTAGAAGCCCAACGAAGTTAGAAAACATTCAACCTGCCAGCAGGCTCATCTTCCTTTGTTAGCAGAAGTCTAGAGACAATCTCTCTGCTCCCTTCCTTTTGGAAACAGAAACCTGAAAAAGTGAAGTAAGCCCTTGTTATTTAGAGAGCTCGAGTACCCTGAATTTCTTGGGCCCACCAAGAGTACTGGCTCTGGTACTCTCGAGTCTTCTGGAATCAGAGTTGTGAGCGTCGGTCGGGGCTTTGCACCGGTTCATCTGACTCTCCCATTCTACAGTTAGCACCTCTAATGGATAAAAAACAGAAATGAAAAAAATAGGGACCCCAGAGCAGAGTGACCCGTTAAAACAAAAGGTTAGATGGTGTCTCTTCTCTGGCCACAGCCCTCCATGGCTTCTCCTCTCAGAGTAAAAGGCACAGTTCTTATAAAGACAAAAAAGGCCCTTCGTGATCTCTGCACATCTGCTGCCCCTCGACTTCCTCCTCCTGCTACTACTCGGCCCCTGGTTCATTCAGCTCTAGCCATACTGGTCTCCTAGCTCTTCCTAGAGGACCAAAGCCTTTGCCTCAGGGCCTTTGCACATGCTGACCACGCAGCCCGGAATGTTCCTCTCCTCCCACTCATGTCCAGCAGGTGCTCTACATCATTTTATCGCTGAGGCCTATCCTGTCGACTCTGCTGAAAAGAGCCATCCCAGCATTCCCTCTCCTTTCAACTTCTACTTCCACTCCCTTGGGGTATAGTTTCTTTTTTTAAAAAAACACACACATATCTTTACTGATTTCAGAGAGAGGAAAGGAGGGGAGAGAGAGAGAAGGAAACATCAATGATGAGAGAGTCCTTGATCGACTGCCTAGCCCGCAACCCGGGAATTGAACCCCGATCTCCTGGATCCTGGGTCTGTGCTTAACGGCTGAGCCACGCCCGGCCGGGCAGAATATAGTTTCTTATGGGCAGAAATTTTTGTCTGTTTTGCTCATACCCATTCCCAGCACCTACAGAATGACACAGTAGGTGCTCAAAGTATCGGTGTAATACACAGAGTCCTACCCTCAAAGAGATAAGCATGAACCCATCTTTCCTCTCTCTTTGCCTCCAAATCCTATACCCTGTAATACGTCGAAGTTTAGATAATGACACTAAAATCTATCCATTTGTCCAGAGCCAAAACTCAGGGGTCATCCTGGACTCCTCTCTCCTGTGCCTTTCTCCCCACAGTCAGCCTGGGAGCCAAGCACATCGGAAGCCAGGACCTATTTCTCCAAAGTGCGGAACCTACTGACCACAACCTCCTTCCCCAGCACGAACTGTAAACAATGAAATGCCGAGAAGCCAGTTAATTTTATAAATCCTTAACACATATGTACTTAATTTATGGAAGCACTATACAAAGACACACTACTTCTAATACTGAAAGCTTTATTTCAAAAAAAAACACATTTCAAGTTTAAAGACATCTTTCTGTTGCTGTTCTGAAGAAACTTGTGCATGACTTCCCAGTACATGGTAACCATGGGACGAAATCCCCAGATTCTGAGTCAGGGAACCGATTTTATAATGAGGATTTTTTTTTTTTTTTTAAAGCACTACAGTAATTATACCTCTTGGCTAAGAATCAATACTGAATTTCACAGTAAAGAGCAAAACTCCAATGTGTTTTCAAAGGTCTGGAGAGGCAATTATTTCTATTTATATCCGATACTTACATAACACAAACATACACAGAAGTCTCAACTTTACAAAATGCACATTGTAGAATTTCAAACCAACAAGATTCATAAATTCAGGAGTTAACTATGCGGACTGACTAATGCTTCTTCGGGGGGCGGGGGGAATTTAATCTGGACAATAAGCTCACTCTGGGTTTATCAATTCTGAAGAAGAGATGGGACTTTAATAAGTTCAGTCATTACCCCTCAGACTAGCTGGGCACTGGCATTGGTGGGGTTGGTTTTATACAGTCACAGCTCTATTACAAGTGACCCAGCGACCCCTTTCTTCAAAAAGGAGGGACAGGGGGAGGCGAACAGCACAAGAGAAGGTGCCGCCACTCAGCCTCAGCGGGGACAGGAAAGGAGACTTTTAAAGTGTTGAAACCCCAGAACATTTCAAATCCAAAGCAGCAATGACAAGTATGCCATTCCTTTAAGGAATGAGTCTAGCTCCTCGGCCACAGAAGTGGGTGAAAATATTTTATAAAGTATAAAATGCCATTAAAATGTCAGTTAATTCTAAAGTGAGAGCGACCTAGCCCAGTGAATTCTTCCACCTCTGAGTCCTAAGCCTCAGGAGCTCAGCACCATCTGTACTATTGCCCATGAAAGATCATCGCTGAGGCCGTTAGCACAAAACCAAAAGCAGAGTACTCCTCAATATCAAGACATTAAACTGGAGTAGGGGGCGTGCAGGAGGCAGCCAATCAATGACTCTCTCATCACTGATGTTTCTATCTCTCTCTCTCCCTTCCTCTCTCTGAAATAAATAAAAACATTTTAAAAAAAGTAATTAAACTGGGAGAATTAAAAAGCTAGAGGTCCAGGATACCCTTATTTTAAAATGGGAACCAGTGGAAAACTATCACTGAAAAAATGGGATTTCATAAATAAAATTACTCTATAGCCAACCTGACTGAAGTCCTTAAATTAAGTCTTTTATAGCACCTGGACAGCACGGCTCAGTGGGCTGAGTGTCGTCCTTTGCACCAAGAGGTCGCTGGTATGATTCCAGGGCACATGCCCAGGTTGCAGGCTAGATCATGCAGGACGCAGCCAATCACTGATTCTCTTTCATCCATGTTCCTATCTCTTTCTAGCTCTCCCTTCCTCTTGCTATAAAATCAATAAAAACATATTTAAAATAAAAGTCTTTATAGTAAATGAATATTTGCTATTGTGTTTAAACATTTATTGGTTAGCACTGATTACATGCAGCCAACCACATTACTTTTGGTGACAAAGAAAGGCAAGTGGGGAGATCAGCATGGGCCTATTAGCACCCCTGGTAAAGCAAAGGGCAAGCCCCTCTCATTGTCCAGGAGTCAAGAAAGTCATCTTTGCATACTCAACGATGACATACTTTTATTTACTTGTGGCCTGGCTCATCCTAAAAAAAATAAATAAATAAAAGATTTTAAATGATGAATGGCCATTAATATTAAAAAAATTAGCTTCATTTGTTTTTATTCTATTTATTAACATACAATCATTCCACAAAGCATTCAGGGAGCTGGATTTCATTTCGTAATGAATTTTGCGAACCTCTTACTAAAAGTCTTGTTGTATACTCTATATACTGATAATAAATATAAACTGCCCGGAACACAGTATGCAATTCGTAAAATGTGGTTTCTATTCACGTTAGGCTATAAGCTCTTGAGGGGCTGTTATCTTGTTCTGCCTTGTTCAGCACTCTACCCAAAAAACCCAGTCCACTATCAGGTCCACAGTTGGTATTTAATAAATACGTTGAATAAATAATTTAATACGATTTACGAGTAATTCTCAACTCTCACCTATTTTATGGTTACCAGTGCCCCACCTCCTCTAATCAACAGCAAGGGTCTGGAAAACCATACGCCAGAGAAAAGGCATTTAAGTTCCTGTTTATGTTTCCTTAAACTAACCACAAAGGTCCCCTCCTCCCATTTCTGTCCAGAAACCCACAAAATCAATGCTTTGCAACAACGTATTCTTAAACAATTCTGCTTCATTTCCCCTCACAGACAAGGCACAAAGTTCCTTAAAACTGCAAGACTTAGTTTAGTTCCCTTTACCCTTTAAAAAGGAAAGGCATCTTTGTGAAACCGTGTCCATTCTCAAATTTCTAGTCTGATTCTTTGATCTTTGATTTGTGGTTGGTCACACCAGCTCTATTTGCATTTTTATTATATACTCAGTACAAATTAAAATCATGGAAACAGCCTTAATGTGTAAAAAAAAAATCAAGCTACACATCAAAGCATATCGCACTTCAGAACAATCTAATTAGGAGGCTGACACATTTCAGTGAGGCTGCATTCTTAAGATACTCTGAGAAATTCTTCTTGGGAACAGACTTCAGATCCAGTTCTACAAGTCACACAAGCAATTCTGTGTCATCACTTTTTAGTTGAGACTACTATTAGACATAAAACAGTATCACCAACCTGACTGCTTAATCTTTTTCACCAGACTTTAGCACAAATTCACTATTATTTAGATTCAGTGATTTTGTGGATGCCTAAAATCTGCACTCAGAGGATGAAGATGGTGAAGAGTAACATGGACTCGAAAATGGGGTCTAAGAGAAGTTCAAAAAAAGTACTTTCTGCCATACATGAAAAGTTCCTAACTGAAAGAACAACTTCAAATAACTACTCTGAATGATATAATACTTACTTGTGAATCTAAATTCTGATATTTTTTTTATCCAAAATCAGCTCTATTTGTCTATAATCGTTACCTGTATCGGTTGTACCGTCCTCCACCCCAGTGCAATGGGTGACACCTTAAATCCCCTTCACAGAAACACTACTGAAAAAACAAACTCTGCGGCCCTGGAAAGACACACGAGAAACTCAACGGGCTGTCTCTGAGGAAAGGAACAGCATGGCTGGAGAACAGAAAGAAAAGACTTCTCACTGAATATCTTTTCATACCTTTTGAACTTTATACAATGTAAATGTATCACCTATTTTTTAAAACCTGTTTAACAAAATTACTTTCAAGTGTCAGACATTTCTGGCTTCAAAGCCAGAAATGTCTAGCAGCACTAAAGAAATGCGGAGTTCATTTTAACGGCACTTCACTGAGAATCTGGACCTTCAGTTTCAGTGCAGAGCTATTCACACCAACAGCAGGGAAACCTTGCAAGCCTTTCTTTTCAAGTTCACTGAACTCGCTGTAGCTGGACTATTCTACAGTATCACTCCATTAAAGTTTAAACATCATTGGAAACAAAAACTTGGTACTACAAATATTAATGTGTCAATTCAAGAATGAGAAACAAAGTAAACTAATGAGCTATTAAAGGAGCAATGATCCAGATACACCTTTGAAAATTAGCAAGTCAATCACACACACACACACACTATAATGCTGCAAATTCCCTGAAAATGTAGACCGCTGTACTATAAATATGTGGAAAAGATGTCAGGCATGGTGCAACAAATTCAAGCAGCTTGAACTAGATAATGCAATATGATCTGTTGCTGGGCACAATTGCACAATCTCAATTACCCAGAAGATTCTACCAAACAGGAAATTCATGATGTGACTTTAAGAAACACATGAATTATATTGAAAGATTAATACGTTCAAAAGCCCCGAATTTGTTCCAAAACAAGAAACAATTTTATAGACCCCTTTTCAAATGTTGCATGGGCATGAAGAACATGAATCAGTTTTCAGACCAGGAGCTCTCAGATTACAGTGAATGTAAAATACAGTGTATAAAACCTTGGAAGCTAGTCAGTGAAGGTAAAGTGAAATGTTTCAGGTCCTTAAATTTTATGGCATTATTTTAATTTAATTAGAAACACACTGTGAATTAAAGCTGATATATTCCACATCCTTATGAAAGCCACCGTGTACTTCAGGCTATAAATGTAAATAAGTCCCCTGCAGATTCTCAGGGACCTTAAAAACACGGTATTATTCACAAGAATTATCGCAATAAAAAAAAAATATTTACAGTATTCCCCCAGCATTGTTAGGAACGTTTTGATCTTGAGGGCGTCCAGCGGATCTGAACCTCCCCGGCCGCACCGAGAACGCTGTCGGGTGAAACAATACTCGGGAGCGCGGGGGTGAGTCACGGCGGCCGCTCCCGCGGCTGCAGCGGCCTCGCGCGCCGCCGGGGCCGCGGGGAGGAAACGCGCTTCCAACCGACTCGGAAACGCCGCTCCAGCTGGCGCGGCGCTCCCCGAGATAAAGTCAGTATTTTAAGCTCTCCGGGTCGCTGCTAATTCAACGGCGAATTCCAAAAGAACGCTTCTCAAAATGGGCTTTTGACAAGAGCTTTGCAAAGACGCCCCGCGTCGCCAGAGCTGCTCGCGCGGCCGCAGCCTCCGGGGGGCTCTGCCCTTGGCTCCTCCCGGCGGCTCCCGGGGCTGCACTGCTCCGGGGACAGGCGCCCGCGCCCGGGGTGGGCGCGCCTCCGGAGGGGGTCCTTCTGCTGGACGCCAGCAGGGAGACCCCCCCCCCCGCAGCAGCAGCAGCCCCAAGAAGGGAATGCGCAGGGTGCGAGCCAAGGCCGAGCTCCAGCACCGCCACCCACCGCGGACCTGCACCCTGCGCACAGCTGACCACCCACCTAGGGGTGCAGAGTGCAGGGTGAGGGGCGCAAAGGGCACAGGCAGTGCTGGGCAGGGGTCGAAGGTGCAGCGATGCCCTCCCCCAAGGAAAATTCCTGCCACTTGGTGCATCGCTGAGCCGCGGGGGCAGGCCTGGCCTGGGGCATGGAGGGCCAGCTAGCCACCGCGGCCCCGGGCCCAGTGACACTCACCACACGGAGCCATAGGCGCCGGAGCCCACCGGGGACAGGTTCTGGTACCGCTCGGGCACCTCCCAGATAGTCTTGTTCAGCTCCTGCCGGTAGAACGTGGGCCTTTCCTGAGACATCTTCCAGCGGCGGCCGCGGGGGGAGGAGGCGGCCCTCCGGGGCCCCGCCTGCACCCGCACCGGCTCCCGGGCCCTCGTCGCCCACGCGGTAGGGCGGGGACCCCGCACCGGCCGCCCGCGCAGGTGCGGTTGCGGCGACCCCGCCGACTCCCGCGCGCGCGGCCCCTGTCAGCCGCAGCGGCTGGACGCGCCTCAGCGATCGAAACGAGCCCCGCTAAAGGGCAAGGTCGCGGTCCCGGGCTCAGGGCTGCGCCCGCCACGCGCTGCTTGCACCCGCTCCCGGATCGGGCCGGCTGCGGGCTGCGACCCCGCACCGCGGCTCCAGCTGCTGCGCCTGCTGAGGCTCCAGTGGTCGCTGTTCCAGAGCCAGAGAACAGGAGCTCCCGCCGTACTCTCGCGAGATGAGCTCCCGGGACTCTCCGCGACCCGAGATTTTACCCAATATGGAACCTGCCCAAGGGAGGGGGGTGAGGGAAGAGGACGGCAGGAGCAGTTCTCGCGAGAAGAGAGCAACAGCTGGAGACCGAAGGAAGGAGCTCCTCGCCTGATGCTGAGGGCGGGAAGGCGGCCCCGCGAAGAAGCTAAGCCGGCCACGCATGCCGCGTGCGCCCCGCTGTGGTCGGCGGGGCAAACGCCTGGTGCAAAGTGACAGTGACAAATACGGTGCCGGGAAAACAGCCGACGGGTCTTTGAGCTGCGCGGTTAGTCACCAGCGGCAGCAGAGCACCTGCTCGGCGGAACGCCCAATTTCCAAGAAATAATTGCATTTTTTTTAAAAAGAGAAAGGTTCCGTCCAGAAAGCTGTTGCATTCCCATCTGCTCAAGGACATGGCTTACTCCTCGGGATTCTGATGAAATCGGTCCCAAAAGCAAAGAGTGGCCCTGCATTAAGGCTGACGTTTTGCACCCAGACTCTCCCAGTAGTTTTCAAACTCTTATGTGCCTAAGAGTCACCTCGGGAGTTTAAAAATGCAGATTCCCAGGGAGTCTGGCTGGCTAAGGTCCACGAGGGGGCACCAAGAATGTACATTTTCCAATACGCCCCAGGCAGTTCCGGTCCAGGAAAGCCCCTGGTATCTCCCTTTGAGAAGAATTTTTGAAACCACTACCCTGATTGTGTGAAACTGACTCCTGCCCTGAAGCGCTTCCAGGAAACAGGATGCTAAGCATCTAACTCATGCCTCTCAGAGGAAGAAAAACGGGGCAGAGCGATCTTATTAGTCAACTGATTTTTCTTGGCCCTTAGTTCCAACTAATGCAAAAGAGAGCTCCTTTCTTCCATTCCCACCTAATCAGTCACTTATTTGTAAAGCTAATAAATATGGAGAGGCAAGGCAGGGTAGCCCCATACCTACGCCCACTGTTACCAGCCCATTCCTATGCCAAGGCCTGTTACAGAAAGCACAAGAGCTGGACCCTAAAAGAAAGAACTGGGTGTACCCCAAGATAGCTCTCATCACTTCCCACAACTACTCTCCTCTGTGTTAGGCACCCCTTGGGGCGCTCAGACTTTGCCGATCTTGTTCCAGCATCTAGCATGGTGCCTAGGACATAACAGATACCCCATAGATATTTGTTGAACAGATTTTGAACAATGACCAGGAAAAAAAATAATAAACAAAAACCTAAAACCTGACTCAGGGGTGATTCGTGCAAAGCTTTTTTTGGATTCAGTGTGGCTGGGCCTGGATTCTCCTGCCTGCGGAGACACGGTGCTTGAACGTGTTCCGAGCCCACCGGCGGGGTAGGGAGCTTTCAGAGAGGTGATGAAGGTTGAAAGAAGAGGCGAGAGCCAACACAGGACTGTGGGGAAACTGAGGGCTGGGCGCAGGGAATTGAGGGGAAGAGGGGGGAACCTTGGAAGGAGGAATCCTAAGAAAATCATAAATGTGTCCAGCAAATTGGGATGAAGGGAGAAGAGGAGGTGAGCATTACACTCGCTCACTCATTCAGTGAAGATGCCCTGAGCGCCTGCTGGCTGCGGGGCACCTCCGATGGAAGGGTGGTTAAAACGCAGATACAGTCGCTGCCTGCCTGGAGCTTGCAGTTGCCTTCGGAGCAACCGTTCAGTCGTTGGATACAAACTTGCCGCGTCCGCCGCACCGGCTTAGGTGCTGGGGCCCCCGCGGGGAATGGAGGCCAGACCCCGCCCCTCCAGGCGCGGAGCTCGCGGCGGGAATGCGGAGCGTGGCTGCTCTGCGAGAAACGCCGCAGCCCCGCAAGCGCGAAGCTGCGCGGGCCCGTCGCGGGTGGAAAAGGGAATCGGAGGGCGCAGCGAGAGGCAGCTTGGGGAGGAGGGGTTCCTGCAGGTGAGGCGGGGACCGAGCCCCAGGCCGGGCTTCAGAGGCCGGAGCCGGGCTCGCGGGGCCAGAGCCGGGGTCCGAGACCCGGGTGCCCCCCAGCCCCCGGCTTCCTCACGCTTCTTTCTGACCCGACGTGGTTGTGGGGAGACTTAAGGGGACGGCTGGATGCGGGGGCGGGCGGGAGGCCTGGCACCCGGCGGACCCTCCATCGCGAGCAGTCGGACGCGGAGCCAGGGGCGGCCGGGCGCCCAGGTCGGGGGCCTGCAGGGCGCAGGGACCCCGCTCGCCACCCGCGCCGCCCGCCCGCCCGCCGGAATGCCCGCGGGCTCGGCCGCAACGGCTCGGAACCGCCGGCGTCCGTGTGGGCGGCGCCGCCAGCCCGGCCGGAGCTGCGTGGGCCTCGGGCGCCCGCACTCCCGCCCCGCCGAGGAACCAGGTGAGCCGCGGCCCGGAGGCGCCGGGGGCCGGCCGCGGGTGCGAGGGGGGCCCGGCGCCCGCCCGCGGGGCGAGGGACAGGCCGCCTGGCCGCGGGTCCGAGCGCCCGGGCGGGGACAGCTTGCGGAACGAATGAATGACGGCCGTTCCCCGCAGCTGCCGTCGCGGGGCTGCGGGCCTGCTCCGGAGGCGCCGCGTGGAACGGCCGCGGCAGTTGGGTGCGTTTGGCGGGCTGAGTCCTTTCTAACTCGCCGCCCCGCTGCCCGGCCTCGCCCCGCCCCCGCCCGTGTCCTCCTGAGGCCGGACCGCGCAGACCCGCCGCCTGCCTTCGGGCCTCACTGCCTTTGTTTGTCCCGCCCCCCGACTGCGCCCCACTTCCAGGCCCCCCGCCCCCCGCCTCAGCCCCTTTCTCTGCGCATCAGCGCTCCCCGCGCAGCTTCCCCGCAGCCCCGCCCCGGCGGTGCGCTCCCGCCAGCGCCCCTGCTGTGACCCCCCCCCCACGTCGCAGCGAGGTGTCTGCGGCCCGGGCTCAGCTCCGGGGGGCGGGGGGTCACCTGCCTCTTTGCGCAGCGCTGGACCGATGCGTCCCCCATAAAAACGCGGGCGGTCCCCCGCGGAGAGCTGTGTCCGATGGAATTCCCAAGGCTTCCTTCGAAATTTTGGACGTGAATTTACCTTCCCATGATTACAGAGGAGACGAGAGATGACGGTATCCGGGGAGAGAGTCTTGCAACTACACTGAGGTTCAGGATTTCACATTTACTGGGGTTGCATTTAAAATTTTTATTCTTGATTTTTAAAATACTTTCAGACACATTTTGTAAGTGAATCAGTGGGTGAGCTGGATAGACAGGGGGTCTTTTAGGGGATGAAGGAGCCAGGTCAGAAGCGCCTGTATTTTAAGTGTCCCCAAATTTAGCATGGAAAGACTCAATAAAGATAAACCAGACGGTTGGCCCATCCTCAGAGACTCTGATTGATTAGGTCCTGCCAGGTGGGGCCTGAGCATTTGCATTTCTCACCTAGTTCCCGGGTGGTGATGGTGCTGTTTATGGAGGGACAGAGTGTGGACTACAGAGCTCAAACTAATTTCTATTGGTAGTGAATTCGTGTACCCCGAATTATCTCACATTTATAGAATTACAAAATGAAACCTTAAGGAGTTCAGACCCACAGTTCCCCCACTTAAATATTTTGTCTGATAGCAGGGAGCACCAGAGAACTGGTTTCTAATGGTCATTTATCTTCAAGATCATGGGCAGGGCTTAGCATGCTGTTGATCTCACTGGGTGCAGAGGCCCCGTCACACTAGTGCTCAGGGGTCGGTGACAGGGACTCCCTCTTAGGCTGTGTCTCGGCTGAGAAGTCATCATCCCATCAAGGTAGTTTGCACGACTTTTTTTCTGAGAGGCATCACCTTCTCCACACCAGAGCGCACCTGCCACCTGTCTGTAGGAGCTTCGTTCAGGTCATTGTTCCTTGTGGGGAGAGGCACTACTAGTGCATGAAACTGAGCCACGAGGGTGTCTCTAAAATCAAGAAAGACATAGTGGAGCTGGAGAAATTCCAGAGAAGACTACTAGAAAAAAAACAATAAAGAAATCATGTGTTTTCCTTACCTGCCTTTAGCGAGCCATAGGATGAGCCCTTTAAAGACAGCTTTCCACCTGCCCCTCCTGGTCATCCTCACTGCGGTCCCACAAGTTATGGTTTGGTCACCTCCCCCCCCAGAGGCAATAGTAATGGTCTCCGACTGGCCTTTTTATCTCGGTCTCTTCTAACGCCAAGTACTGTTCAGGTGAACTTAATGCAATGATGGGAATGTTTTATGTCTGTGACGTCCAGTATGGCAGCCCCTGTTTTATTTTATTTTAATTAAGTTAAATTTAAATAGCCACAGGTAGCCAGCGGCTACTGTCCTGGCCTGCACAGCTCTAGACCATACCATTGACACACTCGTCTTCCCAAAGCGTGTCTCTGTGTACATTCTACATTTGCTCAAACCCTTTAAATAGCTAAAAAGTCCAGCCCGGCCGGGCGTGGCTCAGCGGTTGGGCATCAACCTAGGATCCAGGCGATCACGGTTCGATTCCCGGTCAGGGCACATGCCTGGGTTGCAGGCTCGATCAATGACTCTCTCATCATTGATGTTTCTGTCTCTCTCCCTCTCCTTTCCTCTCTCTGAAATCAACAAAAGATATATATATATATATTTAAAAAAAGAAAATGGATCTTTACACTTTCTTCTAAAATAAATAAATAAATAATAAATAAATAAATAAATAAATAGCTAAAAAGTCCAGGTCGAACCCAGCATTCAAGACCCTCTAACAATAGGCCTCAACCTACTTTTTGGGGCTTAACATGGACTTTACTAAGATCTATTGAGTTCTTGCCTTATTACCTTATTACCTCTGAAATTTAGCCTGTCCAATTCCTAAAATACCCTGTTCGCCTCCCTGCCCCCAGTTTGGACAGAGCAGAGCTGAAATCGTATCTCCTCCCAGAGGACTTCCCTGTCCCTCTGGGTTGGGATTATTAATTCCACTCTGGAGGAGATTACATGGTAATAGGATGTGGTATCTATTTTGGAATCAGAAAAACCGAAGTCAGATTCCAGCTCTCCTATCTAATTATTGTAGGACTCTGAGGAAATCACTGAATTCATCAGTAAAGTGAATATAATAGTGAACAGGAAAACAGTACCTACCTCTTGAGATGATGTGTGGAGAACCTGGCCCATGGCAGGGAGCAATAAGCGCTAATTCCTGTATTTCTCGCCTCTAAACTCTTACAGCCCTATATTTTGCTATTTTTATTCTAATAAGCTGTAGAGGTTTTGTATCCCCGGAGCACCTAACACTCAGCAAATGTCTCTGGAACATGAAATTAATTACCGCAAGTGGAACAGCATTCTTCAGTGGGAAACAAAGACCAAGAGTACATGTGGGAGGAATATATAAAATTGTGAAAATGAAAGCAGGCAAATTTACCAAATCCTAGTCTGGTAGATGAGAACCACTTCTTGAAATATAAATGATGTAGAATGAAGACACGGAAATGAAATACTACTTTCCAAAAGCGAACTACGGGTATTGATACCTCCATAGGGTACAACAACAGAAAATATAAATACTTCGGCTTTGGAAGAGAGGGAAATTCTTGGGGGATAAACTATCTTTGTGATGGGAGGAGATGTGGATTTTTTGTGTCTTCAGTAACAAGGCCCCGGGTGTGGAAGCCACACGTGGCTGGTCCACAGGCTGAATCCAGCCTGCAGAGGTGTCCTGTTCGATGTGAACTATGTTTTTTAAAATACATAAAGTAATTGACAGCATTTAAAAGTCAGAAGATTTCACGTAAAATCTGGAATTATGGCTTCTCTTGGAAATAATCAGATCCGGCCATGCTGGGCCCAGCATGACCCATGACAGTTGCTGGCGCTGAGTAGCTGCGGCCGCCTCCTCCAATCCCACTGTTCCCACTGTCCTTGATGTTCATACATTGCCTGCTTCTCGCCAACGGCCTTAGGGCCACTTTCGGAAACAAAAATGCTAGATTTTAGACCCTGGATCCAACCCAGGATGGCAGCTACTATAATCTCAATATAATTAGTAGGTCAATTAGCTTCTTTTAGTTGCCAGGAACAGATATATTCTAGTAATGGCTCTTTATTGAAAGATTACATGAAAAATGTAGAAATACAATAGCTAACTGTAGCCCAATTACTTAACTTTTCTAAAGCCTCCGTTTTATCACCTATAAAACAGGGATAACAGTAATACCAGGATTATTGTGAGAATTAAATGGGGGAAAAAAAACTCATGAAAAAAATTTAATGCAATGCTTGTCATATATTAAGAGCTCTGTAAATGTTGGCGATGGTAATGCACAGTCATTCTGAAGGAAAACGAAGTTGATGATGCATTAAACTTGTTTTCAGCCTCGCCTATTAAAGACCTATTTGTGTAATCTACATACTTTGTGTCTACCTATATATTTTTTAGCTATAATATATATGTACATGTATATGCTTTTTTACATTTATGTGGAAGACGTTTAGAGTTTATGCCCTTTTTATTATTCGAAAACACAGACGGTCAAGAACGGTTATACTTCCTTGCAGAGGCGGGTCTGTATGCATCCTCATTAGTTCCTCCCTCTCATTGTCTTGAAAGAGCAAGACCATACAGAGTTTTAAATCGTCACGTGGCCCTTAGAGATCATGTGGTCCAACTGTGTCATTTTATGGGCAAGGAAAGTGAAACTTATTTTTTAGGAAACGTGCCCCCAATCAGACAGCCAGTTAGGAAAACAGCCAGGGCTGGAACCCCAGTGTCCTGAGGCCCTGTGCAGTGTTTTTCTGCTACACCACGATGCCACTAACTGGATACGACTACATAGTTATTTAAGAAATATTTGTTGAGGGTCTGCTAAATATCAGGCACTCTTCTGGGCCCTGAGAATACAGCCATGAGCAGTCAAAGTCCTGCCTGTTAGGCTTACGTTTTCGTGTGGGAGACAGTGGTCAAGCAGACGAGCAATTGCAACGAAGAGCGGGAATGGGTAGGGGGTAATGCTGGGTGCGCTGTTCCCGCGGGGGAGTTAGAAGACACAGCATTGACTGGCCACTTAACCCTCAGCATCTGTACTGAAAATTAGTGGTTGTACTGACTTGTGTCTCATAATCATTTCTCCACAACGTAATTGAATATAAAGAAAACTAGGCTTCCTAGCAGGACACCTGGGTCCTAGTCCTGACTCTAATTATTTAACAGCCAAGTCCGTTTAAACTTCTGGGTTTCGGTTTCTCCAAAATGAGACTGAGTCTCACCTTGCACTCTTTATAGGGTGGTTTTGAGTATAAAATTGTAAAACACGGGAGTAAGGTTTATGATACTGCAATGTGTTATGCAAATGTGTTATGCAGAGGTATCATTATTTTATTAAAAGGGGTCTAGATCTTTTAAAATTGTTTTTTGTTTTATCTGTTTCCATCCACCCAGAAACGATGCAACCGGAGAGGAGCGTTCAAGGCGATGACTCTAGATGTAGGGAAAATTCTTACACGTACGATGTTAAGCGAGATGTGTACAACGAGGAGACCTTTCAACAGGAACACAGAAGGAAGTCTGGCTCCTCCGGGAACTTCGACGTTGACATCACCACGTTCAGACACCACGTCCAGTGCAGGTGCGTGTGTGTGGCCCTGTCCCTACGACCAGGCTGGCAGCACATAACCCTATTCGACTCCTTTTGGTGCCTATTTCTGTTTTCTTCCTCTGAATTCCTGTCACCAGAACCCTCGGCTTTACTGCATGATTGCTCTTCGGTTTGAGTGAGTGCGTGTGTGTCTGTACGTGTGTGCGCGTGTGTGTGTGTGCGCGTGCTTTGTCTTGTAGCACCTTCTTGATTGTAAACTTCTTGAGCACAGAGACCTTGGATGTCCCCCACAGCCTCTAGGGATGATGTTTAATAAATGCATTGCATTACCAGTCTGTTCACAACAACAAACAGCAACCATGGTGGACGAATTAATGACAGAGAATGACGTCCTTCTAGTCTCACACCCAGCCGTGCCCGCCCAGGACTTGGGGTCACCAACACGGGCCCACCTTCTGTGATACTCACTGTGACTGTAGCTCCTACAGCCTAGGGGCTCCTAACCTGGTTTTGTGCTGTGAAACTTTTACTAATCTGGTAAAGTCTATGATTCTGCCAAAAAAAAATTTTAACTTTTTCTCTTGTAACCAAAAACACCATATAAGTTAGCTGTTTTAACCATTTTTAAGTGTACAGATGGGCATTAATGACATTCACAGTATTGTGTAACCATCACCACTATTTGTTTCCAAAACTTTTCATCACCTTAAACAGAAACTCGGTACCCATGAAGCAATAACTCCCCACTTTCCCCTTCCGCCAGCCCCCGGTAACCTCTCTTCCACTTTCTGTCTCTGTGAATTGCCTATTCTATATATTTCATTTAAGTGGAACCACATAATATTTGTCTGTCATGTCAAGGCGCATCCATGTTGTAGCATGAACCAGCGCTTCATTTTATGGCTAATGATATTCCATGACATGTACACAGCGCATTTGGTTTATCCAGCCAGCTGTGGGTGGACACCTGGGCTGTTTCTACTTTTTGGCTGTTGTGAGAGATGCTGCCATGAATATTGGCATAGGGGTATCCGTTGAGCCCCTGTTTTCAATACTTTTAGGTATATACCTGGGAGCAGCGTTGTTGGATCATGGGGTAATTCTGCGTTTAACTCTTTGAGGAACTGCCAAACGTTTTTACAGCAGCTACACCGTTGTACATTCACCCCAGCGATGTAGAAATGTTCCGATTTCTCCACATCCTCTCCAACATTTGCGATTTACCAATTTTTTTGATTATAGAGATCCTAGGAGGTGTGACGTGGTATCTCACTGTGGGTTTCGTTTGTCTGCCTGTCTGTGTTTCCATTTCGTCGTAACTAAATGGGACGAACATCTATTCCGGCGCTTACCGATCGTTTGTGTATCTTCTTTGGAGAAATGGCCATTTACTTCCTTTGCCCTTTTTAAAATCAGGTTGTTTTTCTTTTGTTGCTGAGTTGTAGGAGTTCTTTATGTGTCCTGAATATTAAAACCTTATCGGATGTATAATTTGCAATTTTTTTCCTCCCATTCTGTAGGTTGTCTTTGTACTTTGTTGATAGTGTCCTTTGGTGCACAACAGTTTTTAATTTTCATGGAATCCAATGTATCTATTCTTTTCTTCTGTTGCCTGTGACTTTGGTGTCGTATTTAAGAAACGTGTGAAATCCAAGATCATGAGACTTTTCCCATGTTTTCTTCTAGGAATTTTATAGCTTCAGCTCTTAAATCTAGACCCTTGATCCGTTAATTTTGAGCTAATTTTGCGTGGTGTAAAGTAAGGGCCCGACTCCGTTCCTCGTTATGTGGATATCCCATTTTCGCAGCACCATTCGTTGAAGAGACTGTTCTTTCCCCATTGAATTGTCTTAGCCAGAATTTTTTTAAATGCATAAGATACATAAAATTACGAAGGAAACCAGTTTTATTGAAATATAGTTTATCAAAATATGAAAAAATCCTCAAATTATGTTATTTAATAATGTCTACCTAGTAACTACCATCATTTCAAAGTTGCGATGAATATAAATGATATTTTAATATACCTGCAGCAATTCTAATGTAATATGAAAATGTTTCTGATTTCTATTTGTGACAAAGTCAAGCTCTGCTGATACTACTCTGGTTCGTTGTGAACATTCATAATGGAAAGAAATGCTCAATTTCAGTTAGGAGGTCAGTGAAAACAAAGATATAATTTTTTCTAAATTCGCATGCCCCCATGAATTCTATCTAGAGACTTAGGGGGTTCACAGGCCTATGGTTAAGAACCCTTTGTGACCTACATCACGATGTCAACCCTAATTACCCAAGCTGTGCTCACTCACACTCTGGGTTGGTCACCCACAACGGGAATGGGTTGGGTGACACGTGAGGGAGGCCTCCGCACAGCCCTGTTGCAGACTTCTTCCTCTCTGAGGCATTCTCCTTTGTCTGTATCCTGCCTTTTGCAAGCTGTGGTCTCGGATGTCCCTCCCATTCTTACAGCTGTGGTCTCGGATGTCCCTCCCATTCTTACAGCTGTGGTCTCGGATGTCCCTCCCATTCTTACACCACTGCTCTCATTTTCTCTGCTCCAGGGTGGGTCAGACTATGTTGAAGAGGGCAGGTGGGGGCCACTTTGGCTTTGACTCTATAAGAGGATAGCCTTTTCCTGATTTATCCCTCATTATAAACCGGTACTAACACTCCTCCCCCTGCCCAAGCTTTAGACACTTAAATCTGACCTGGTCTGCCCCCCGCCCATGAGCTTTTATAGTAGTTCTTAATCCCTACTTCTAAAACACAGTTATATCCACTTCTGTGGATATAACCTTCTGTGGATTTAACCTGAAAGGCACTGTGGTTGAGAGCAACACTCAGAAGCCAGGTTGCCTGGTTTTGCATCCCAACTGAATCTGCGACTTCCCAACTGTGTGACCTTACGTAAGCAATCCAACCCTACGGTGCCTCAGTTTCCTCACGTGTCAAATGGCGATGGTAATGGCACCTACATCATGAGGTGACTGTGAGGATTTATCCATTTTTCTTATTAAAGTATTGTCGGTGTACAATATTATATTTGTTTCAGGCGTACAACATAGTGATTTGACATTTAAATACTTTACAAAGTGAGCGCTGCACTGAGTCCCCAGGTAAAATCACCACGGTGTTATCGACTATATTCCCCTTTGCCTTTTCACCCGCCCCTCTAACCACCTCCCCTCTGGCAACATCGGTTTGTCTCTGTTTCTGTGAGTCTATTTTTGTGTCTTGTTTGTTTGTTTATGTTTGTTGTTGTTTTTAGATTCTACATATAAGTGAAATCGTGTGGTATTTGCCTTTCTCTGCCTGACTTATTTCACTTAGCGTAATACCATGTTGTCACAAACGGCGGGATTTCATACTTTTTTATAGCTGAGTAATATTCCATTGCATCACATCTTTAGCCTTTCATCTGTCGCTGGACACCTAGGTTGTGTCCATCTTGGCTATTGTAAATAATGCTGCAGCAAACATACGATTTCATATATCTTTTCAATTTGTTTATTTGTTTGTTTGTTTGTTTGTTTTCTTTAGAAAAATACCAGGAAGTGGAATTGCTGGGTCATATGGTAGTTCTATTTTTAGTTTTTTGAGGAACGTCCCTACTGTTTCCATAGTGGCTGCACCAATTTATAGTTCTACTAACAGTGCACAGGATTCTCTCTTCTCCACATCCCCACCGACACTCGTTATCTGTTGACTTTCTTACAATATCTATTCTAACTGTTACGAGGGAGCCTCTCACTGTGGTTTTGACTTGGGTTTCCCTGATGATTAGTGATGTTGAGCATCCTTTCATATGTCTGTTGGTCATCTATGTCTTATTTGGAGAAATGTCTATTCATGTCCTCTGTCCATTTTTTTTTTAAAATCATCACCTGAGGATGTGCTTTCATTGATTTTAGAAGAGATGAAAGGGGAGGGAGAGAGAGAGAGAGGGAAGGAGAGAGAGAGGAAGAAGCATCCATGTGAGAGAGCAAAGATCGATGGAAACATTGATCGGTTGCCTCCCATACACACCCCGACCGGGGATCAAACCCACAACCCAGATATGTGCCCTGACTGGGAATCAAACCAGTGGCCCTTTGTTGCACAGGACAATGCTCCAACCAACTGAGCCACACCAGCCAGGACTCCTCTGTCCATTTTTTGATCAATTGTTTATTTTTTGTTACTGAGTTGTATGAGTTCCTCATACATTTTGGATATTAACCCCTTAGCAGATACGTCATTTGTGAATATCTTCTCCCACTCAGTAGGCTGTCTTCTTTTTGTTGATGGTTTCCTTTGTGGTACAGAGGCTTTTTAGTTTAATGTAGTGCCATTTGTTTTTTTTCTTTTGTTGTGTTTGCCCAAGGGGATACATCCAAAAAGATATTACTAAGACAGATTTCAAATAGTTTATTACAGTAAATTCTCAATTTTGCGCACCTCAATTTAACAGACTTTGGATTTAAAGGACAAAATTTCCAGTCCGTATGTAAAAATTAACACCCTGTTAATTTTTAAATGCTTTTAACCAACATTTGCTATAATTAAATTAACAGGTTATTTTTGTTATTAATTCACTGTAATTTTTAACAAATTTTAGCAAATAGGCCATATGTTGAACACAACACTGTAGTAATTTTGCTGACATAAATAAATATGACATGCCTACAACTATAGTCTACATATTTAAATCCAAGAGTCACGGCTCGTAAACAGTGTTCAGCAAATGATTAGCATGTGATCACACTGCATCTAATGTAGCAGATGGCATAACTTTCTGTAGCAATTTTAATGCTTGCCCGCTGATGTTCCCATGTGCGCTAAGCCACGCCCCGGCCGTGTGCACTTGTTTATGACTGGTGACTGGTGAATGCACACACTTACTAGACCAATTCAGTATAAATTTAAAATTACTGTAATACAGCCTGGCCGTTTTACAGTGTGGCTCAATAGCTGAGCATTGACCTATGCACCAAGAGGTCACTGGTTTGATTTCCGGTCATGGCACATGCCAGCCTTGTGGGCTTGGTCCTCAATAAGGGGCGTACAGGAAGCAACTCATCAGTGTTTCTCTCTCCTCAATGTTTCTCTCTCCCTCTCCCTTCCTCTCTCTCTAAAATCAATAAAAACATATATTTTTTAAAGTACTGTAATGCATACAGAAAACTTTTCTGTGAAATTAAACTTTTCATACATACTTCATTTTAATTACACAAACATGTCTACATAAGTAAAAACAGGTAAACTAACTAATTTGTCAATATTTTAACATACACATTCGGAAAACCTACTTTAGTATATGACAGACTTTCGGCTTTAACAGACACCCCCTTGCCCGAATTAATCTGTTATATAGAGGTTTTACTGCACCTGTGTTTTCTTCTAGGAGTTTTATGGTGAATGTTTAAGTCTTTAATCGGTTTTGAGTTTATCTTTGTATACAGTGTAAGACAATGGTGCAGTTTCTTTTTTTTTTTGCATGTATCTGTCCAGTTTTCCCAGCACTACTTGTTAAAGAGACTATCTTTTCTCCATTTTATGTTTTTGCCTCCTTTGTCATAGATTAATTGACCATATAAATGAGAGTTTATTTTTGACTGTCTATTCGGTTCCATTGACCTATGTGCCTGTTTGTGTACCAATACCATACTGTTTTGATTTTTATGGCCTTGTAGTATAGTTTGAAATCAGAGAGACTGATAATGCCGCTTTCTTCTTTCTCAGTATTGCTTTGGCTCTGCGTGGATTTTGTGGTTCTATATACATTTTAGGATTGTTCGTTGTAGTTCTGAGAAGAATGCCACGTATTTTGATAGGGATTGCATTGAATCTGTACATTATTTTAGGACACTTGAAAGATATTAATCCTTCTAGTCCATGAGCATGATATAGCCTTCTGTTTTTGAGTGTTCTCTTCAATTTCTTCAATGTTTTATAGATTTTAGAGTATAGGCCTTTACCTCCTTGGTTAAACTTATTCCTAGGTATTTTATTCTTTCTGATGCACTTATAAATGGGATTGTTGTCTTAATTTCTTCTTCTGGCCATTTGTTATTACTATATAGAAAAGCCACCGATTTTTGGATATTGATTTTGTATCCTGCTACTCTACTAAATTCGTTTATTAATTCAATTAATTTTTGGTAAAGTCTTTAGGGTTTTCTATCTATAGTATTATATCTGCAAATAGTGACAGTTTTACGTCTTCCTTTCTAACTTTGATGCCTTTTATATCTTTTTCTTGTCTAATTGCTGTGGTTGGACTTCCAATACTATATTGAATAACAGTGATGGGCACCCTTGTCTTGTTCCTGGTCTTAGAGGAGAAGCTTTTAGCTTTTCACCATTAGTATGATATTCGGTGTGGGTTTGTCATATCTGGCCTTTATTATGTTGAGGTAAGTTTCCTCTATATCCACTTTGTTGAGCATTTTTATCATAAATGGATGCTGTATCTTGTCAGATGCTTTTTAATCATCTCTGTTGAGATGATTATATGATTTTTATCCTTTTTTTTGTTGATGTAATCTATAATATTAATTGTTTGCAGATATTGAGCAGTCCTTGCATCCTGGGGATAAATCTCACTTGATCATAGTATATAATCTTTCTAATATATTATTGAATTCAGTTTGCTAGTATTTTGGTGAGAATTTTCTCATCTATTTATCAGGGATATTGGCCTGTAATTTTCTTTTTTTTTTTTTGTAGTGTCTTTGATTTTGGTGTCAGGGTAATGCTGGCCTTGCAGAATGAATTAGGAAGTGTTTCTTCCTCTTCAATTTTTTGTAATAGTTTGAGAAGGATTGGTATTAATTCTTCTTTAAATGTTTGGTAGAATTTACCAGTGAAGCTGTCTGGTCCTGGACTTTTGTTTCTTGGAGCTCTTTTTAATAGTACTTCAGTTTCATTGCTAATAATTGGCCTGTTCAGATATTCTCTTTTTTCCTGGTTCAGTCTTAGAAGTTTGTATGTTTCTAGAAATATGTCCATTTCTTTTAGGTTGTCCAATTTCTTCGCATATAATTGTTCATAATAATCTTTTACCATCCTTTGTATTTCTGTGGTATAGGTTGTAACCCCCTTTATTTTTTATTGCAGTTGGTGATTTTATTTTTTAATTTTATTTTTGTTTAAAATATTACAAATGCCCCTTTTTCTCCCCAATGACCCATTCCACCCCGTCCCCTCCCCCTCACCAGTCCCTCTCCCCACCATTGTCCGTGTCCTTGGGTTGTGCATATATGCATGTAAATTCTTTGGTTACTCTCTCCCCCTCCACCCACCCGCCCTCCTCCATCCCTCTGACATTCGTCAGTCTCATCTATGATTCCATGCCATTGAATCTATTCTGTTCATCAGTTTATTAAGTTCTTTAGATTCCACGTATGAGCGAGATCATGTGATGTTTGTCTTTCTCTGCCTGGCTTATTTCACTGAGCATAATACTCTCCAGGTCCATCCATACTGTCCCAAAGGGTACGAGATTCTTCTTCTTTACAGCTGCGTAGTATTCCATGGTGTGAATGTCCCACAGCTTTTTTATCCACTCATCTCCTGATGGGCACTTGGGCTGCTTCCAGATCTTAGCTATTGTAAACTGCGCTGCTATGAACATCGGGGGGCATATATTCTTTCTGATTAATGTTTCAGGATTCTTAGGGTACATTCCTAGAAGTGGGATCACTGGGTCAACAGGCAGCTCCATTTCTAATTTTTTGAGGAACCTCCATACTGTTTTCCATAGTGGCTGCCCCAGTCTGCATTCCCACCAGCAGTGCACTAGGCTCCCCTTTCTCCACACCCTCGCCAGCAGGAGTCGTTTGTTGATTTGTTGATGGAGCTATTCTGACGGGTGTGAGGTGATACCTCATTGTGGTTTTAATTTGCATCTCTGATGATTAGTGACTTTGAGCATTTTTTCATATGTCTCTTGGCCATCCGTATGTCCTCTTTGAGAAGTGTCTATGTAACCCTTTTTAAAATTTCTGTTTTTATCTATTTGTGCTCTCCCTCTCTGTCTCATTTTCTTGATGAGCCTGGCTAAAGGTTTCTCAACTGTGAGGATTTAAAAAGTATTTGTAAAGTACCAAGCAAATAAAAAGCACTGTATAAGTGGAGTTTTGGGTTTTGTTTTGTTTTTTAATTGATTTGAGAGAGAGACAAAGGGAGAGGGAGAGAGAGGTAGAAACATCAATGAGAGAGAAGCACCTATCAATCGGCTGCCCCCTGCATGCCTCCTACTGGGGATCGAGCCCGAAACCCGGGCTTGTGCCCTGACAAGGAATCCAACAAGGTACCTCTTGGTTCCTGGGATGACGCTTAATCCACTGAGCCACTCCAGCCAGGCAAAGCAGAGTTTTTGTAGTTTTAAAAAATCCACAATCTTTTTTTGTTGGTTAATCTTCACCCAAGGATATTTTTTCCATTGATTTTTTTTTTTTTTTTAGAGAAAGTGGAAGGGATGGGGAGAGACAGAGAGAGAAACGTCAATGTGAGAGAGACACATTGACTGGTTGTCTCCCACACACGCCCCGACTGGGGCAGGGATCAAGCCTGCAACCGAGGTACATGCCCTTGACCGGCATCGAACTCATGACCCTTCAGTCCACCAGCCGATGCTCTAACCACTGAGAAAAGCCGGCCAGGACAAACCCCAGAATGTTTTAACTCCATCTCTTCTTTTCTGCAGCAAATCTTATATCTCTTTTCTCATTTTCTCCCTCTTAGCAACTGCAAACACACCCTTCCTTGTCAAAATCTCCCACTTGCTGTCCCATTGACTTATATTCCTCACTTTTAAGATGCCTTAACTAAAATCCAGATTCACGTCACATGTTTATACTGTTCCCCGCCAGCTTCAATGTCTGTTCCTCTAACACCCCCCTAACACCTAACACTGATTCCCTTCGGTCTTAGGTCCTCATAATTCCATGTTATGTTATTTTTTTCCATACTAAAGAGCTTTGATGCGTCTGCCTAGGGTGGCTAGTCTTTTGCCAAGTGGCACATGGAGAGGAGGAGAGGAAGGGAGACTGGACTTGGAGAAGAAACACACTGTCCCAATGCCATGCTCTACTCACCTCCATAGAAGGAGAGAGCACACTGTGTGCACCTGCCTAACACCCAGGGGCTCTCATAAAAATAGCAATATGATCTCCCTTTCAAACCAATGGTCTTGCCGCTGGCTCCTGAGCAGAATTTAACAGCTGTCAAAATTAGGAATCAGGAGACCTGGTTTCTAGCCCCAGCTCTGCTCACATTTACTGCTGTGATCTTGGCAAAGCCACTCACACTTATTTGGCCCTAATTACCTTAGGGATAGTAATGCTCATAGTTGTGAGAGTCAAACGTACGTTTTACTTCCCTTCTGAGCATACGTTTTATTCTTGCTATGGTCAAATCCCAATTATCCGGCTACAGCTCATACATGAAAAATCTTCATACTCTTTGCTTTCAGCCCTTACTAAAACGTAAATAGCAAAAAGCAATGTAAAATAAAACTAGTTTTACTGAGTAATTAACTGATTGATTGATGGTCATTCTTCTGTTAGATGATCTAAAGGTTAAAATAGTTTTTCTCAATTTCAGTATCATGGACACTTTGGACCAGACCGTTGTTTCTTACAGGGTGTTTAACAGCATCCCTGGCCTCTACCCACTCGATGCCGGTCATGATCATCAAAAATGTCTCCAGACATTGCCAAATGTCCCCTGGGGAACAGAATTGCTTCTGGTTGATATCTACTGGAGTAAAGGATAGCAAAGGCTTATTTTATTGCTTTTTACTTATTTGGCCAACCCCTTAAGTATGGTAACTCTGTTTTCTATATTTTCTATAAATTTCTGCACATTACAGGCCAAATCCACATAGAGTTAGTGTTCAGTAAAATATTTCGTATAGGGGAATGGTGTGAATATGTCATTACCCCTGCCACCCACCAATACCACATGTCAAAAAACTGTCCTTATCAAGAGAAAGCACTAACAGCCCATTTTCTGCTGGAAGGTTGGTAACTTTATATCACTCTAAACATCCTATAAAAACACTGGACTTACAAGGCTTAGATTTTGTACACTGGACTTACAAGGCTTATTTTGGTTTATGTATGACAATGGCTTTCAAGTGGGGGCGATTCCGTCTCCCAGGGAACGTTTGGCAATGTCTGGAGACATTTTGGGGTGTCACAACAGGGGATGGGGCAGCTAGTGGGATGCTGCTAACCCCTATAATGCATAGGACAGCCCCACAAAGAATGACCCGGCCCAGTAGGTCAAAGCCCTGCAGTGCTAACCGGGAGCTCGCTGGGTGGGGAGACGAGGCCCCGCCCGCTTCTGGGCGATGCGGGCTTTTCCTTGGAGAACCTAATCAAGTTTCTGTTCTTCTTTCTCACAGCTGCTCATGGGACAAGTTCCTGAGATGCATGCTTACGGTGTTTCCCTTCCTAGAGTGGATGTGTTTGTACCGATTCAAGGATTGGCTTCTTGGAGACTTACTTGCAGGTGTAAGTGTTGGCCTTGTGCAAGTTCCCCAAGGTAAGGAAGATACGAAGCCTTTTCACCCACACACTTACCTTACCTGCCAGGTTCCTAACTCAGGATGGCTCCAAAAGACTCAGTTTAGTTTGGACCCCTGAATACTTCCAAGAGTATCTGCAATGGCCATTCACGGTCATTTTTTGCTTAACTAGTCATTTCTTACTCACATGACTGCAACAGACCCACGGGCATGGGTTTTGCTTCCAAAGGTGAGGGTTACGAAACATAGCGTGCTAGCAGCTCTTCACCGGGTCGCACACGGCCGTCCGGGGGCTCCTCTTGGTCTCTGAGTGGCAGTCCAGATGTAAGGCACGATCATGCGGGTAGGCAGGCAGCGAGCTGGACTTCGGAAGCCTCATTTCCCAAATAGGAACCAACCTCTCGTAACTTTCATTAACTCTTGCGTCCAGGGTCCCACAAGCAACATGCCCAGTTATAAGATCCTTGTGCTCAGGGGAGCCAAAGCTAGGGCTTCCCACTGGGTATTTGCTTTCATTCAGTCCTCTTGGTTGAGGCAGAGTATACTAATCGGGCTCATTTTAGTTTTTATTTTTGTCTTTTGTTGTTGTTGTTAATCTTCACCCTAGGATATTTTTTTCCATTGATTCTTAGAGAGAGTGGGGGGGGGGGAAGAGTGAGAGAGAGAGACAGTGATGTGAGAGAGGCGGCGAGGTGAGAGAGGCTCACCCACACATCGATTGGTTGCCTCCCGAACACACCCCAGCTACGGCCAGGAATTGAACCTGCAGCCCAGGCATGTGCCCTTGACCTGGAATCGAACCTGTGACGCAGGCCATGCTCTAACCTCTGAGCCACACGGGCCAGGGTGAATCGGGCTCGTTTTTACTATATAATCAATGTTGGCTGGTAACAGCTGACATTCCACTGTTTTCAGGTTTCCAGAAAAACATCTGGAAAGTTAATCCAAGATCAAATTTATCCACAGAGAAAGAGGAAGGATTTTGTTAATCCTTTATCCACAGCGGTTCCCAGTTCCCTGCATAGTCTTTAAACACTTCTGTTTCTATATTTTTCTGGGGCCGACCAGGCAGGATGGAAACTTGTGATTATACAGGTTGTGCGTAGCACAAAAGAGGCCAAAGAGCCAAGTGGTAGCTTTCTGACACACGGCTGTTAGCTGAGGAAAGGGGTCCCTTTTTAAAAAATTATCATACAGTAAAACTGACTTTTTCCCCTTTTGGTGTACAGTTCTATGAATTTCAACACATATGTAGATTTATGTAACCACCACAATCAAGATACATCACAGCTCCATCAGCCCCAAATCTCTCCCGTGCCACCCCTTTTTAGTTACATTGTCCCCTAACCTCCAACCCCTGCAACCACTTTTCTCCGTCACCAAGTTCTGTCTTTTGAGAATATCACATAAACGGACCCATCTAGTGTGTAACTTTTGAACGCTGGCTTCTTTAATTCAGCATTAGGCCCTTGAAATTAATGCAAACGGTTATATGCATCCCTCGTCGGTTCATTTTTATTGCTGAGTAATATTCCATGGTACGGCTGTCCCATTGGCTTGTTGGTGGAGCTTTGCTTCCAGGTTTTGACTGTCACAAGTAAAGTTGCTGTGACCATTCATGCACAGGTTTTTGTGTGCGCATGTTTCCATTTCTCTAAGGTAAAGGCCGAGGAGTGGTATTGTTGGTCAGATGGCAAAGCGTAGGTTTAACTTTACAGGAAACTGCCAAGCTGTTTTCCGGAGCGGCTGTCCCTGCCGTTTGCCATTTTCACCAGCAATGTGTGAGAATTCTGGTTCCTCCACGCTCCCGGCAGCCTTGAGATGGTTAGATTTACACGCGTTCCTAAGAAACGGCCGAGCAATCCCTCGTATCCTTCACCCACTTTCCCCAGTGGTAGCACCTTGCAAAACCACAGTTCAATCTTACAACCAGGTTATTGGTATTGATACAATAAAGATACGGAACATTTCCACCACCACAGGGGTCCCTCCTGCTGCCCTCTGATGGTCACCCCCACTTGCCTCCTGGCCCCCTTCCCTCCTTAACCTCTGGCCACCTCTGATCTGTTCTTCATTTCTATAATTTTGACATTTCAAGAAAGTTACACGAATGGAGTCGTGGGTATGTAAACCTTTGGGGCTGGCTTCTTTCAACATCTTAATTCTCTGGAGATTCGTCTAGGCCGTCGTGTGTATTAATAGTTCGTTCCTTTCGTTGCCAAGTAGCATGCCACGGTATGGACGTCCCCCAGGTCGGTTAAACATTCACCCTCCCAGGACGTTGGAAGTGTTTGAAGCTTTGGGCTACTATAAATACAGCTGCTGTGGACATCTGTGTGTAGGTTAGTGAGCAGGGTCCTCATTTCTCTGGGATAACTATCCAGGAGAGCAGTTGTTGGATGGTAGGGTATTTGCATGTTTAGTTTTTTTAAGGAAATGCCAAGCTGCTCTCCAGAGTGGCGGCATCATTTTACACCCCTACCAGCAATCTGAGTGCCCCGTAGCCCTGCATCCTCGCTGGCATTTGGTGGTGTCGCTTTTTGCTTTAGCCGCCCAGGTGGCGTGGAGCGCGATCTCGCGATCTCGCTGTGGTTCCAGGTTGCGCCTCCCCGGTGGCTATTGAGGCTGAACAGCTTCTCAAATGGGACTTGTCCAGCTATATATTTTAACGAGTGGCTCTTCTTGTCTTTTGCTCATGTTCTAACTGGATTGTTTGCATTTTTACTAATGAGTTTTGAGAATTATTTATATATTTTAGATACCAGTCCTTTGTCAATTGCGTCCTGCAAATATTTTCTACCAGCCCGAGGCCTGTCTTTTTTTTAAAATCCTCCCCTGAGGATATGTTTTTATTGACTTGAGAGAGAGGGGAAGGGAGAGGGAGAGAGAGAAACACTGATGTGAGAGAGAGACATGAGTCAGTTGCCACTATATGTCCCCCAGCCCGGGGTGGAAGCTCAGCCTAGTTATGTGCCCTGACCGGGGGTCGAACCCACAACCTGTGGTGCAGGCGATGAAGCTCCCGCGGACTGAGCCGCCTGGCCAGGGCTATAGCCTGTCTCACCATCCTCTTAACAAAATCTTTAAAGAGCAAACTTTTTTATTTTGATGAAACCTAGTTTTTATTGTCTTTTATTTTAGCCGTTCTAAGAGGTTCGTGGTGGTTTTCATTGGCATTTTCCTGATGGCTAGTGAGGTCCAACATCTTTTTATGTTCTTATCAGCTATCCTCATATTGTCTTTGGTGAAGTACCTGTTCGAGTTCTTTGCCCATTTTTTAAATTTGAATTTTGTTTTTCTTACTGTTAATTTTTGGGAATTCTTTATATATCCTGGATTTAAGTTCTTTGTAGATATGTGATTTGCAAATACGTTCAGTCTGTAGCTTATCCTTTCATTCTCTTGACAGTACCTTTCACAGAGCAAAAGGTTTTGATTTTTAAATATATCTTTTTTTTTATTGATTTCAGAGAGAGGAGAGGAGAGGGAGAGAGAGAGACAGAAACATCAATGATGAGAGAGTCATTGATTGAGCCCGCAACCCGGGCATGTGCCCTGACCGGGAATCGAACCCCGATCGCCTGGATCCTAGGTCGATGCTCAACCTCTAAGCCACGCCCAGCCGGGCAGGTTTTGATTTTTATAAAGTCCAATTTATCATTTTTTCCCCCTTTTATGGATTGTGCTTTCTCTATCCTATATTGGAACTCTTCGCCTAACTCCAGGTCACAAAGATTTTCTCCCATGTTTTCTTTTACGTCTTACAGTTTTATGTTTTACATTAAGATCTACAATCCATTTTTATTTTATCTTTATATAAGGTGTGAAGCTTAGGTCAAGATTTATTTTTGTTGCATTTTCAGCACTATTTTTAAAGAAGACTATCCTCCATTGAGTTGCTTTTGCACTTTTGTCAAAGATCAAATAGCCATATTATATTTTTGTGGGTCTGTTTCTGGACTCTATTCTGTTCCATTCTGTGACTGTCCCTTTGCCAATGTCATGTCTTAATTATTTTATCTTTATAGTAAGTCTTAAAATTGGGTAGTGTGATTTCTCCACCTTTGTTCCCTTTCAAAATTGTTTTAGCTATTCTTCCATATAATTTTTTTTGTCTATATCCACAAAAAAATTCTCCCGAGGTTTTGATAGCTGTTGCATTGAATTCGCAGATCACTTTGCAGAGAATTATGTTGAGTTTCCGACCCATGACCACAGCATGTCTCTCCATTTGTTTAGGTCTCATTTGACTTCTTTCATTAGCATGTGTAGTTTGCAGCATACAGATCCCATACATATTTTGTCAGAATTATATCTCTTTCATTTTTGAGGCAGTATTGTATGTGATAATTGAAACTATTTTGGTTTCCAGCTGTTCATTGTTTGCATACAGAAATATAGTTGATGTTTATGTGTTCCCCTCATACTCACTTATTAGTTCTAAGAATCTTTTATAGATTCCCTGGGATCTACTACCTTGACAACCATGTCATCTGTGAGTAGGAACAGGTGTGTTTCTTTCTTTCTGTTCTGAGTGGCTTTTATGACTTTTTCTTGCTTTTGTGCTGGCTGAGACTTCCAGTGCGGTGCTGAGTAAGAGTGGTGAGAACAGGCATTCTTGCCTTATTCAGTATTTCACCGTTAATTATTATGTGAGCTGTAGGGTGCTTGTAGATGCCCTTCATTAGGTGAAGGAAGTTCCCATCGCTTCTAGTTTGCTGAGAATTTTTATCATGAGTGGATGGTGCATTTTGCAAAATGCTTTTTTGTGCATGTATTGAAATAATCATGTGGTTTTTATCTTTAGTCTGTTAATATGGTGGATTACATTAACTGATGTTTAAGTATTGAACTGGTAGCTACAAACCAAAATGATCCACTCCCTGGAAGTACACTCACGTCCAGGGAGATATCAGAAAATCTCCAGAGCATTCCTGTGGTGTTGCAATGAGAGACATGAACCCTTGGCACTGATGCTCTAACTCTGAGTCCCCTGCTCACTCCTACTTATCAGATTTATGGTCAAAGTTTGAGGACATCCTATTGCTAAATTACCAAATCATCAGTGTAATTTGGTACCAAAATAAGAATAGCATTAGGATGTATAAGCATGCCTAGCATCCAGCACAATATCTAGCACATAGTAGGTACTCAATATATTTGTTGAATAGTAATTATCACATAACTGTATGAATGAACGAGTCCGTGTAACCCTTGCTAAGAAATTGTGCGTTTTTTTAAGTGGTATGAATAATGAAATAATCTGGAGAAGTTTTACTTATATTAAATAGAAATATAGTTGATGTTTATGTGTTCATTATGACTTAATGATTTTCTTCAAATGAAACAAAAATACTGCATGGTGAAGACCTTATTAAAAATATGCTAAAAGTACCAATTTGAAATGAAGGCTACAGGAACTGAAATGAATAATTTACAGGGAATCAACAGCAGAGTAGAGGACGCTGAGAATCAAATCAGCAATTTGGAACATGAGGAAACAAAAAACACCCAACCAGAAGATCAAAAAGAAAAAAGAATCCAGAAATATGAAGATAGTATCAGGAGCCTCTGGGACAACTTCAAGAGCCCAACATTCATATTATTGGGGTGCCAGAAGGGGAAGAAAGAGACCAAGGAATTGAAAACCTATTTGAAAAAATAATTACAGAAAACTTCCCCTACCTGGGGAAAGAAATAGACTTTCAAGTCCAGGAAGCACAGAGGGTCCCAAAGAAGAGGAACCCAAAGAGGCCCACAGCAAGACACATCATAATTAAAATGCCAAAGGTTAAAGACAAAGAGAGAATCTTAAAAACAGCAAGAGAAAAGCAGTTAGTTACCTACAAGGGAGCACCCATACGACTGTCAGCTGATTTCTCAACAGAAATTTTGCAGGCCAGAGGGAGTGGCAAGAAATATTCAAAATGATGAAAAACATGGAACTACAACCAAGATTGCTCTACCCAGCAAAGCTATCATTTAGAATTGAAGGTCAGTTAAAGAGCTTCTCAGACAGGGAAAAGCTGAAGGAGTTCATCACCACCAGACCAGCACTGCAGGAAATGTTGAAGGGTCTTCTTTAACAAGAAGCTAATGAACAAAAGAATCTGATGAACTAAATAGATCCAGAGACATTGACACATGTAACAGACGATCATATTTCAGGGGAGAGAGGGAAGGGGGGTGGAGGGTGGGAAGAGATTAACCAAAGAAGTTATATGTATAACCCATGGACACAGTTAATTACGGGGTGAAGGCCTGGGAAGGGGGTGGGAGGGAAGTGGAGGGGATCAAGTGGGGGAGGGGAATGGTATACCTGTAATACTCTTAACAATAAAGATAAATTTAAAAAAAAAATGCTAGATCTGGCCAGGTTCTATTATTTTTGTAACTTTTCCATAAGTCTAAAATAAGTTCAAAATTATAAAAGTTTTTAAGGGTATTGGAAAATTTGGAAACTTGGTTTCCTTCTCTCTCTCCACAGCCTAAGTTTAAGTGAGAATGGGCAACTTAGTGTCAGGCTGTTACCAAGTAATTCTCTTACCTTCCCTGTATCGGTAAGTGATTTGAAACCCTACATTTCAAAAGACCCACTCTTCATGCTAATGTTGCTTATCAAGAGTAAGTAGGGGCTATTCAACATTGTACTGGAATTCATAGGCAGTGTATTAAAGCAAGAAAAGGAAATATAAGGTATAAGGATTGTAAAGGAAGAAATAAAACTTTATTGATCATACATTTTTTTTAATGCAGAGAATTGGAAAGAGTCTACAGATAAGTTAATAGAATTAATAAGATTTTATCCAGGTTGCTGGGTACAAGATCAATATATAAAAAATCAATAATATTCCTATATACCTGTAGAAAACAACGGGAAAAATTTTTAAAAGGTAACATTTATAGTCCCAGCCAGGTGGCTCAGTTGGTGGGAGCATTGTCCCATACACCAAAAAGACTGCAGGTTTGATTCCTGGTAGGGGAACATACCTGAGTTGTGGGTTCGATTACTGGTTGGGGTGCGTGTGGGAGGCAACTATAGATGTTTTTCTTTCACATCAATCTTCCCTCCCCCCTCTTCTTCCCCCTGTTCCTCTCTCTCTAAAATCAATAAACATACCCTTGGGTGAGGGTTAAAAATATATATACCGTTTACAAAAGCATAATAAATATGAAGGACATTCTAATGAAACTGAGACATTGAGATGTGCAAGACCTCTAAAGAGAAATTACACAACTTTACTTAGTAATATTAACGAAGACCTAAAGTAATTGAAAGCTAGCATACTCATGGGTTAGAAGACTCAATATTTAAAAATCTCAGTTCTCTCAAAATAGATTTATAGATTCATTAGAATCTCAATGTAAATTCTAATAGAACTTTTTTTAAATCCTCACCCAAGGATATTTTTTCCATTGCTTTTCAGAGAGAGTGGAAGGAGAGAGAGAGACATCAATGTGAGAGAGACACATCGATTGGTTGCCTTTCACACATGATCCAACTGGGTCTGGGGATCGAGCCTGCAACCGAGGTATGTGCCCTTGTCCAGAATCGAACCCAGGACCCTTTAGTCCAAGGGCCGACGCTCTAACCACTGAGCCAAACCAGCTAGGGCCTAACAGGGCCTTTTAATAAAACATTATAAACAGATTCTATAATGTACGTAAGTGCAAAAAGCCAAGAACAGCCAAATTATTTTGAAGAACAACTTGGGAGACTTGCTTCTCCAGGTATCAAGACTTAACATAAAGTTATAATAATTTTTAAGATAACGTACAGTAAAAGGAGAAAGAATAAATAAACACTCATACATGTATATATTGAAATACACAGAAGGGAAATGAGCAATCTCAAGCAACTCACCACAACATGGGAGATTCATATATATGTGTGTGTGTGTGTGTATATATATATATATATTATATATATTGAGCAAAAGGAGCAGAAATAAAAATGATATGCAGTATAACTCCATTAATATAAAGTTCAAAAGTGGCTGAACTAAACTATATTGTTAAGCTATATATATATATATGTCCACTAGTGATAAAACTATAAAGAAAGTTAAGAAATTGTTATCACAAAAGTCAAAATAATAAATACTTGTGTAGGGAGAAATGGAGTTGTAATCAAAGACCTGGGTGGTGGATGTTTGTTTTATAAATATTTACTAAGCTCACCTCCTATTTTAATGCACTTTCTATGTGTATATTATATTTGACAATAAAAATGGTGATTATTAAATTATCAAAACTATTACTAAATTAATTACTAAAAAAGTAAGAGTGTGGTATTGCAGAGATAGACAATTACGCTAATGGAACAGAAAAGAGTTACACACATTTAAGTTGCATGGTTTATATCAGATGTGTCACTAGAAACAACTTTTTAATAAATTGTGTGAAACAATTGGATTCTTATATGAAAAACAATTTTTAGACCTCTACCTCACACCATACACAAAAATCTATTCCTGGTAGAAGATGGCGGTGGATTGAGTAGAAGCTACCCTGACACTTTCCTGGGACCAAACTGGATTTACAACTAAAACACAGAAAAAGCACCCTGAATAATCAACTGCAACTAAAGACGAGCTGGGGAGCACCCTCATAACCAAGGAAGAAAAGGGGAGACCACATAGAGACTGGTAGGAAGTGTGGAGGTCAGAGGGCAGCTGGGCCCCTACAGGCAGCAGCCGAAGGTCTGGAGGGATAGCTCAGCTGTGGGGTCCCCCTCAGAACTCTGGGGCCTAAACCCCAAGCTGGGCTTCCCAGCCCAGAGAACCAGAACTGAGAAAGGTGCCCACATAACATCTGGCTGTGAAAAGCAGCAGGGATTCTGTCTGCCAGGGAAAGACGCCTGGAAATGCAGGCACCCTCTTAAAAGGCCAACTCACAGAGCTTTGTGTACAGCCACTCACCTTGGGCTCCAGCAGAGGAAAGGTAGAGTGACTAGAGCAGTGTGAGGAGAACCCAGGGGGCTGGCTGGGGGAATAGATATCAGAGGGCACCAATCTGGACCCCAGTGCTGAGTCACTCCCCCATACTGCAGAGGACATCTTTCTCAGGCAGACACTTACCTTCCAAGCAGCTTTTGCCTGGGGGGAAACCAATTGCCCCACTCTGTTGGAAAACCTCTGGCCCCATCCCCTGGAGTTTCTGCAACCTGAGGCTCATTAAGAGACTGATAACAATCAGACTCTGGATCCTTTGAGTCTTTGCCTGATTTGTTTCTAGACCCAGGCCTTGGAAAAGCAGACCTTGGTGCCCATCTTGGTCCTTTCCATACACAACCAGCCCCAGCAGAGGGAACCCGTGGAGTGCAGAAAACTTCAAACAGGGTACTCAAGGCCAGTCACAAACAGCATCTGACATTGACCTGCACCAGGGACCATCCAAAAGACTGGAAGTCCTAGCAGATCTACCTAATACATAGAAACAAACCCAAACAGGCAGCCAAAATGGGGAGACAAAAAAACAAGCCCCAAATGAAAGAACAAAAGAATTCTCCAGAAGAAAAGATAAATGAAATGAAGATAAATAATCTGTCAGATATAGAGTTCAGAATAATGATCATAAGGATGCTCAACAGCATGAGAAAAGATATGGAAACTAGGAAGGAAATTAAGAATTGCAGTAGAAATAAAAAAGACATTGGAAGGAAAGAACAGCAGATTAGGGGAAGCTGAGGATCAGATCAGAGAATTAGAAGACAGGGTAGAAAAAAATCACTCAATCAGAGAATCAAAATGAAAAAAAACAAAAAACAGGAAAACAGTTTAAGGGAGCTTGGGACTACATGAAATGTAACAATATTCGCATCATAGGAGTGCCAGAAGAGGTCAAAACTAAGCAAGGGTTAGAGAACCTGTTTGAAGAAATAAAAGCAGAAAACTTCCCTAACCATGTGAAGGAAAAACTCACAAGTTCAGGAGACACAGAGTCTCTATCAGGAAAAACCCAAAGAGGCCCACGCCCAGACACATCATAATTAAAATGCCAAAAATTCAAGACAAAGATTGAATCTTAAAGGCAGCAAGAGAAAAGCAATCTGTTACCCACAAGGGAGCTTCCCTAAGTCTGTCAACTGATTTCTCAACAGAAACTCTACAGGCCAGAGGGGAATGTTGTGAAGTATTCAAGGTAATGAAAAGCAAGGATCTGAAACCAAGACTACTCTATCCAGTAAGGCTACCATTCAAAATAGATGGTGAAATAATGAGCTTCCCAGACAAAAAAAAAATGACTAAGGGAGTTTATCACCACCAAACCAGCATTGCAAGGAACGTTAAAGGGACTGCTGTAATAATAAGAAGAAATAGAGAGAAAGAGAAACATAAGCATAAAGAAATAAAATGGCAATAGATAAGAACCTATCAATAATAACCTTAAATATAAATGGATTAAATGCCCCAATCAAAAGACTTAGGGTAGCTGAACAGATAAGAAAACAAGACCCAAATATATGCTGTCTACAGGAGACACGCCTCAGAACAAAAGACTCACACAGGCTGGAAACAAAAACTTTTGCAGGACTTTAAAGGAGAGATCGACACCAATACAGTCATACTAGGGGGCTTAATACCTCACTGACTTTACTGGATAGATCTTCCACCCAAAAAAATCAACAAGGAAACAGTGACTGTAAGTGACACACTAGATCAGATGGATTTAATTGACATTTACAGAACGTTCCACTCCAAAGCTGCAGAATATACATTGTCCTCAAGTGCACATGGGACATTCTCAAAGACAGACCACATGTTAGGACACAAAACAAGCCTCTACAAGTTCAAGAAGATTGAAATCATATCAAATATCTTCTTGGACATTTACACCATGGAATACTATGTAGCTATAAAGGATCCCTTACCCTTTGAGACAGCATGGTGGGACCTGGAGAGTATTATGCTAAGCGAAATAAGTCAGTCAGGGAAAGACAAGTGTCACATGATCTTACTCATATGTGGAATCTAATGGACAAAATAAACTGATGAACAAAATAGATGCAGAGACATAGAAGCATGGAACAGACTGAGGGACCTCAGTGGGCAGGTGGGAGTGAGGCAGTGGGTGGGGGGAGATTAATCACAGGATTTATATGCACATATGCATAACCCATGGACACAGACAATAGTGGGCTGTAGGCCTGGGGAGGGGGGTACAGGGTGGAGGGGATCAGTGGGGAAAAAGGGGGACATTTGTAATACTTTCAGCAATAAAGATAAATTTTTTTTTTAAAATCTATTCCTGGTAGATTAAAGATCTAAATGTTAAAGGTAAAGCAATAAACATTTTTTGGAATAATGTAGGAGAACATCTTCATGATCTTGATGTAGAAAATGATTCCTTAAACAAGACACCAAAAGCACTAGCCTAATAGGAAAAGATAAATTGAATTAAGTAAAAGTTAAGAACTGTTTATTCAAAGACACCATGAAGATTGAAAAGTGAACCACAGAATGGGAGAGATATTTGTACCAATATACCCAACAAATTATTTAATCTGTAACATATATACTCCTACAAATCTGTAAGGGAACAATGAGATTGATCAACATTATTGGTAATTAATGAAGGGAAAATTGAAATTAAAATGAGTTACACACTAACTCATACAGACTAAAATGAAAAGTCTGACAGTATCTTGTGCTAGTACAGAGGTAGGTAATGGGAAATGCTGGTGGGAGTGCAATGTACAACCATTTGGAAAACAGTTTGGCATTTTCTGGTAAATGCTCCAGCAGTTATGCTGCAGGGGATATTATGTCAAGGAACTTATACATCTATGCACCAGGAGACCTGTGTATAAAAATATTCAATGCAGTATAGTTCATAATAGCCCCAAACTGGAAACAAAGACCAGAGACCATGCAAGCCTGGAGACAAAGACAATGGGAAAGTAGCTTCCTTGGATCCTGATGGCTTTTTAGTTCTGGTTCCAGCCTCTGATGAGGCCCAACTGCCCTTTGTACTCTTTTAATAAATTTCCTATTTTGCTTAAGCTAATTTAAGCAGCTTTTCTGTTTCTTGCAATCAGTAGAGCCTTGCTTAGAAAAGAAAATGTGGAAAGGGAACTTACAAATTACACGAGACTTCAGATATGTCAGTTGATGTGAAGACCATATTTGAGCCCCGATGTAAACACAAAGATTGTAAAAGAAAGTGCAACATATAATAGTAAATGATTTTTTTAAAGATCACCCCAAACCCACTATACTTCTGGCTCAAGGTCTCTCGTGAGGTTCCAGTGAAGGTGTCAGTCATCTCAAGGCTCTACTGAGGCTGGAGGATCAGTTTCCACCCATGGGCTTGCTGGCCGGCCTGGTTTCCTTGCCGTGTGGCCTCTCCATGGGCTGCTTGAGTGTCCTCACAGCATGGCAGCTGGCAGGTCCAATTGCATATGTGGGACCCAATGCAAAATGAAAGTGCAGAGCCCCCAGTTCAAAAATTATTCAGAATTTCAAGATGGTCAGAGTAGAGCATGAAGCCAAGTTTGGAGGCTTCTAAGCCAAGGACTCTATGTGATTGCCTCAGTCACACACCCTTGAAGCCAACTCTGGTGGTTGGTGACCTGAATGAGAGAGAGCAGCCAAGACGGGAGCCACAGTCTTCCGGCAACCTGATCTCAAAGTGATATCCTATCACTTTTGTTGAATTCCACTTATTGGAAGCAACTCATAAGGCCCATCCCACACTTCAGGGGTGGGGATGGCACAAGGGCGTGAACACCAAGTAGCCACTGCAGATCATCCGAGAGGCCCTCTGCCACAACTACGCCTGTGAGATAAGCAGGGAACCTGAGCACGGACTGGATATCTGATAATGTTAAAGGGCCATTCTGTCTTAGGTGTGATGTAGTTAAATTAAAAGAGGGTCTTCTTTTAAAGATACATACTGAGATAGCTACTGATAAAATGATTCATGTCTTTGGATTTGTTTCAAAATAACATGGATGGGAGAGGAGTGGGGGCACAGGTGAAACAGGACTGGCCATCAACTGACCATTGTTGAAGCAGGTGATGGATACATGGGGGTTCGTTATACTCTCTCTATTTTTTTAAATATATTTTTTACTGATTTCAGAGAGAAAAAGGGAGGGGGAGAGGGAGAGGGAGAGGGAGAGGGAGAGGGAGATAGAAACATCAATGATGAGAGAAAATCGTTGATCGGCTGCCTCCTGCACACCCCCCTGGGGATCGAGCCACAACCCTGGGCACGTGCCCTGACCGGGAATCAAACCTTGATCTCCTGGATCCTGGGTCGATACTCAAATGCTGAGCCACGTCAGCTGGGCTGTTATACTCTATTTTTGTATATGTGTGAACTTTTCCAATAAAAAGAGAGCCTTGCTTGTCCAAGACAGTAAATCGGCTCAGTGGGCTCACTGGTATGGTCTAAGGTGAGGACCTCAGGGCAGGAGCTATGGGCTTGAGACAGTAAAGGGTGACACCATGCATGTTAATCCACTTACCTCCAACTTTCCTGATTCTCATGGTGCTTCTTACAAAAGACAGTAAGTACTGAGAAAGGAGCTGAAGGAAGAGAGAGTGGTTAGCATGTGGAAGAGGGACAGCACATTCCAACTTGGGGTCGAGCCAGTTAAGAGTGATTCTTGCCTTGCTCCCCAGCTCTGTCCTCAGTCCTGGAGAATTATCCGGCCTTCTCCCTAGTCTGGGGCTGGAGTGGCTGCCTCCAGGCGACTGGGGGTTGAGGTCTGATTGCCGTGATGTTTGCTTTCCATGATTAGCATGAGGACCTCCCAGTGAAAGGTGTTTAAGCCTGTGTTTAGAATTCAGGTGTAAAACCAAGTGGTGCAATAGAAACAGGAGCTAGAAATCCAAGGAGATAATAAAAGATGCTAATTAAAGGCTGTATGCCAAGGGATACTAATACCCGCCCTCAGTCAGATGTATACATAGATCATTTTTATTTTAAATATCCTTTATGGTTTTTACTTAAGGTGACTTTTAAAAGCCAGGCTACCTTTTCTTACTTCAACTATCTTGCTTTTCAGTCCTGACGTTTAGTTTGCTGGCAAGGCAACTGATTCCTCCTCTCAATATCTCATATGCGGCTTTCTGTTCTTCGATAGTTTATGTAATTTTTGGATCATGTCATCAAATGTCCATTGGTGAGTTCAGTACTGGAGCCTCGATCCTTTCCTTATTGCTAAGGGACCCCAAATGAAAGCTCTGTTTAAGGTAGAAAGAAAGGAGACAGAAGATGGACATTCTACCCATCGCATTCGTGTGTACATTTTAGAAATTGAACACTTCTAGTGTGTCATCATTAATGTCACCACCAGGTAAACAGACCAGAGAGCTGTTTCCCAAAGGAATTAAAGGACAGGCGGACTCTCCTTGGTGAGATTACCTCACACTGGGATCCGACTGCCCTCAAGAGGAAGATCCAGAAACAATTCTGCCAGTGCTTTCAGAGTGGATCCATCTTTCAGCTGGACCTACGATAACCAAATTCCATGGGCCTGATTTACAATCATCGTGTCAGCTTATTAATTTACGATTGTCATGGTAACCAAACGCTCAAATCCATAGGAGGAGCACTTTCTTTCTCAGAGTCAAAAGTCCACCTACTATTTTATAATTAGAAATGACTCTTACAGGAACCAGACTAGTTAAAGGCCATATAATCAGCACATTTCCTTCACATTTCCTGGGCGAACCTGCACAGAAATCAAACCACAAAATGCCCCACAGTCTTGGAAGGCCGTTGCCACCTTGGCCCAGCGAGGCGCCTTCCCGGGCTCCCCCGTGCAGCCAGGGCTCCCATCCTGACTGCTGTGCCCTTCCCCCAGATGTTTGTCCCGTCCGCGACCATCCCATTCTTTAGCTGCCCTGCCTTGTAAAGGCCACTATCACATCTTTTCACTGAAATACACTGTGTTGCTTTTACATTTGAACATTGGAGATCAATTTTATTCTCATTTTCCCGAGGCACATCACTATTATTTCCAAATACTGATAACAGGCCTATTAGAGTTTTATGTCTGTCGGGTAATTTATTTATTTTTATTTTTTTAAATATATCTTTATTGTTTTCAGAGAGAGGAAAGGAGAGGGAGAGAGAGAGATAGAAACATCAATGACGAGAGGGTCATTGATCAAGCCCACAACCAGGCATGTGCCCTGACTGGGACTCGAACCCCGATCGCCTGGATCCTAGGCCGACGCTCAACCGCTGAGCCACGCCAGCCTGGCTGTCGGTAATTTAAAAGTAAAGTCTGCCTTTGCCCCCCCTGGTGAATATATTGACATGAAGACTAAACGAAGTTACGTTTGGACCAGGTTTAGCGCAGTGTCCTTGTGCACCTGGTAAATCCTTCGTAAGTGTCAGGCTTTGCTTTTCTTCTTACCGGTTAGCTCTGTTTTCTGACACTCTAACCACCATCTACTTTTCACCGCCTCTACGAGCAGGCACAGCGGCTGAACCCCATGCACATTCCCAGTCCATTTTTCTTTGCACCCCACTCTATGCCCCTAATGAAAGAGGGGAATACCTGGACCACCAAACTGTGACTTGGTCACAGCTTGTGGGGCCAGAGCTCTTTCCCTGCACTTTCTTGCTCTCGGCGGCCACTTTCAAATAAGAAAAGTTCTTCAGATCAAGGACAAAACACCGTAAGATCACGCCTTGATTGTGTCAGTATCTTCAGTTTACCTGGATTTAAAAGCTCACCTTCTGCTGAAACTTCTTCTTTCGCAGGTTCCTTCTTTCTTTTGAGCGCCCTGATGATTAATGTCCTGAAGCTGTACCCATTCAACAGCGGCCACCTCATCCTGGGAACTTTCATCAAAGAGGATTTTTCGAACCCCTACTTCTTTACGGCCTATAACAGGTCCCTGAGTGTGGTGGCATCCACAACATTTGTGACTGGGATTATTCAGGTAGGCCCTGCGTCCAAACCTCTGAAAAAGAACCAAGGAAAGGGGTGCAAATAGACCCCTTCCTTTCATCGCTCCTGTTACCCATTAAGATGCCTCAGTGACTTGTTTCTGGAAAACTTGTGGGATGTGTGGATAGACTGTGACAAACCTTCCCCCTTGTCGGAAATCATCCACCATTGATGTTTCTGGGTTTTGTTTTTACTCTCCAAAATAGCTGTTTTTTTTTAATTTAGCTTTCCGACTCTGTGCTTGTGCCTTCCATATTTTCACAGTGATTTTCTGCTCCCCAAAGAGGAAAGCACGCTGATCCCATCACGAGCACATTTAGCACATGGACCCACCCCAGGCCCCGTGGACATGTTTTTTCATTAGACAACCTCACTAGGAGTTGAGGTCTCAGAGCACGAACTCCACGAAGTCGGCCAGGGCACAGGCCACATGCAGACCTTGGTGCTTCCCCAGGCTGCTTGGCGTAAGGGGAACCAATTCTACCACCAGGGGTTCGGGACAGGCTCGTTTCATTAGAGGCTGTGTTGTAGGACAGCCTCCGCTCTATGTCATATGCTGGACAGTTCTTTTTTTAAAATATATTTTTATTGATTTCAGCGAGAGGCAGGGAGAGGGAGAGAGAGAGAGAAACATCATTAATGAGGGAGTCGTCATTGATTGGCTGCCTCCTGCACGCCACCGACTGCGGATCGAGCCCGCACCTGGACTTGACTAAACCGCAATCTCCTGGGTCATAGATTGGTGCTCGACCACTGAGCCACACCGGCTGGGCCTCCGAGCAGTTCTGAATGCCTGAAGTTACTGTCCCCAGGAGAGAAAAAAGCCATCATCCAGCACTGATTTGGGATGAGATGCTAAACATTGTCACCAGTCCCTTCTCTAAAACTAAAGAAGGGTCCTAGGGACAATGGGCTAGAGTTTTATTTGTGATTTTGTGTTTTCAAAAATTCCTTTATATTCTTTCGACAAGAAGAGCACTGATAGGCTCAAATACTATATTTTGGATTACTAAGCATTAGAGTCAAACCTAGGATCCTTTTTCTGCAATGACAGGACCACAGCTTAAAGCACAATAATACCAATGACTTTTTAAAATATCAAAATTTATTTTTGTCAATGTCTTTCATTTTTGTCTGAGAGTCTACCATTTAAAAGCTTAATCCACTCAACTAAAATCACATATTCCAGATGTGTTTCTCTTTCTTCTCAACTAACCCACTCTCCAGCTAATTTTCACTAATCTACCCTGGGACCGTCTTTCATTAGGTAAGAATAGCTGCAAAGAAAAGCTATTATGGTATGCTGACCCCAGCCCTGACATTTGCCAGCTGTATGAACATAAATTTTCTTACCTTTGTGGACCTTAGTTTTCTCATGCATAAAATGGGAATAATATTTGTTTCGTGGGGTTTTTGTGAGGATTAAGTGAGAAAAATGCATGTATAACACTCATCCCAGAGCCTGTCACTTAGTAAGCATCAATAAATTATAATTACTGGATACAGAGAAATAAATTTGGTACTTTAACAGAGACCAACATTTTAAAATAAGATATAATTCCTGTAGTTAAAAAAAAAAAAAAATTCAATGTTGTAGGCGAAGACGAAGTAACAGGCAATAAGTTAATAACCTATTATCTAAGGGGCTTTGGGCATGTTTTGTCCCCTCCTCTGAGCCTCAGTTTTTTCATGTAATAAGGAGGAGAGATTCCATTTTCAGGAAAATGGAATAGATGTACTTTTCCCTATTCCTCCAGCTAAGTACAACTAAAAACCTTGGAACATTATATATAAAACAAATGTAAGAAGACTCTGAAAGGTGACGAGAAGAAGGGAAACAGGCTCAGAACCTCAGGACACAAGCAACAACACAGTGGTGAGTTCCCTGGGTTTTCTTTTTGCCTCATAGATCTTAATCTTGGTGCTGAAGAGGCCAGAAACCCAAAGTAGCAACAGGTACAGACAAAAAAAAAGCCCCAACAAAAGTCTGCCACAGACCAGGAAAGGTTAGCAAGACTGAAAACATTTATACGATAACTGGTCTACTCCAGACAAACACCAAGAATAAACAGAATTATGATATCACTGCCATTCATGCCAGCAAAGGCCAAGTGGGGAGCCTAGACTTCTACCCTCACTTACCTGTAATGAGGTGCCCACTCACTCCCAACAGGGGTGTTGTCAGAGAAGGCCAGATAGAGATTCAGAACTTTCATCCCCACTGGGCAGTAATGAGACAACCTTCCTACTCCATGCTGGGATGATGCCAGAGAAGGCCTAGTGAAGTCAGGTCTCTCACCATGAAGACAACCCCCCTTCCCCTGCTGTGATGTCCATGTGGGGAGAAGTAAAGGCGTTCCAGTCTATCCCAGCCAGGATAGTGTCAGTGGAGGCCTAGTGGGGATCCAGAACTGCCACTCCTGTCCAGCAATTTTGGAGAGTCCCTAGTGCCACAGGTGTCAGTAGAGGCTGAGAAGAGAACCTGAACTTTTACTTCTACCAGGCAATAACAAGATGGCACCTCCTTCTTTCCCTGCCAGCACTTTGTCAAAATAAGCTAGCTAAAACAGAAGGTTTAAATATGATCCAGAGTTTTATAACATAGTACCCAAAAAATGTATGATTGAATTGAAAATCACTTGTCATACCAAGAATGAGGACAAATCTCAACTTGAATTAAAAATAAAAAGATTCTGACACTGAGATGACAGAGATAATTCGAATTGTCTGGAAAGATTTTGAAGTAGCCTTACTAAAGATGGTTCAGCAAGCAATTATAAACATGCTTGATAAAAGTGAAAAAAATACTCTGTCCTCAGCAAATAAATAGACAATATAAAGAAGAACCAAAATGGAAATTTTAGGGCTGAAAAATACAATAAATAAAATTTAAAGGATAGTCTCAACAGCAGAATGGAGGAGACAGAGAAAAGAATCTATGAACTTGAAGAAAGAATGATAGAAATTACCCAATCTGAACAACAGAGAGAAAATAGACTGAAAAAATTTAACAGAGCTTCAGGAACAGTGGGATTATAACAAAAGATCTAGCATTTGTGTCGTAAAAGTCCAGAATGAGAGGAGAAAAAAGATGGGGCAGAATTACTTTAAGAAATAACAGCTGAGCCTGGCCAGCATGGCTCAGTGGTTGAGCATCGACCTAGGACCCAGGAGATGACAGTTCATTTCCTGGTCAGGGCACATGCCTGGGTTACAGGCTCAATCCCTAGCAGCGGGTGTACAGGAGGCAGCCAATCCATCACTCTCTCTCATCATTGATGTTTCTCTCTCTCTCCCTCTCCCTTCTTCTCTCTGAAATCAATAAAGACATATTTAAAAAATAATAACAGCTGAAAACTCCCAAAATTTGGCAAAATATATTATCCTTTAGATTCAAGAAGCTGAAAAAAAAATACCAAAGAAAATAAATCCAGCCCGGTCGGGCGTGGCTCTGCGGTTGAGTGTCGACCTAGGATCCAGGCGATCCGGGTTCGATTCCCGGTCAGGGCACATGCCCGGGTTGCAGGCTAGGCAGCCGATCAATGACCCTCTCATCATTGATGTTTCTAACTCTCTCTCTCCCTCTCCTTTCCTCTCTCTGAAATCAATAAAGATATATTTAAAAACAAACAAACAAACAAAAAAAACTATATGTAAAAAAAAAAAAAAGAGAAAATAAATCCATAGAAATCCACAATAAGACAAATCATAGTCAAACTTCTGAAAACTAAAAACAGTGAAAAAAATCTTGAATGTAGTAAGAGAAACACTTTACCTACAGGGGAAAACAACTCACATGACAGCAGATTTCTTATAAGAAACCATGGAGGTCAGAAGGAAGTGGCACCATATTTTTTGTTCACTGAAAGAAAAGGACTACAATCCAAAATCATGTACCCAGTGAAAATATCATTCAAGAATGAAAGGAAAGTCAAAACATTCTCAAATGAAAGAAAACTAAGAAAATGTGTCACAAGTTAACCTATCCTTAAAAAAATGGCTAAAGGAAGTTCCCTAAAAAGAAAGGAAATGGTAAAAGAAGGAATCTTGAAACATCAGGAAGAAAGAACAATGAAATGAGTAAAAATATGGATAAATATGAGAGATTTTTCTTGTCCTCTTGGGTTTTCTAAATTATGTTTGATGGTTGAAGCAAAATTTTAACACTATCAGATGTAGTTCAAAATGTATATAGAAGAAATATTTAAAACAATTATTTTATAAACAAACAAAGGCAAGGTTTCTATACTTTGCTTGAACTGGTAAAATGTTGACACCAGTAGACTGTAATAAGTCATGTATATATAATGTAATACCTAGGACAAGCACTAAAGAAGCTATACAAAGAGATACACTAAAAAACAATGTAGATAAATAAAAATGGAATTCTAGAAATGTTCAAGTAATCCATAGAAGTCAGGGAAAAAAGAGAAAGAGAAATGAAAACAGAACAAATAGAAAAATAGCAGACGTAAACCCTAACATGGCAGTATTTACACTAAAGATAGAGATTGACATATTTTAAAATATGCTGTCTGCAAGAAACATCAAATATAATGATATAGACAAGTTGCAAGTAAAAGAATGGAAATATATAGCATGCAAATATGAATCAAAGGAAAGCAGAATTGCCTACGTTAATATCAGATAAAGTAGACTTCGAAGCTAAGAAAATTACCAGAGGTAGAAAGGGACATTGTATAATGATAAAAGGATCACTCTACCAAGAAGAGATAGTAATTCTAAGTACATATGAACCAAACAACAGAGCTATAAAATACGTGAAGCAAAACTAATAGAACTGAAAGGAGAAATAGACAAATACAGAGTTACAGTTGGCGACTTCAACACTCCTCTCTCAATAATTGATAAAAAAAAAAATCAGCAAGGAAATAATAAAACTCAATAACACCATTGACTAACAGGATTTAAGAGATATTTACAAAGCAGCCTATCTAATAATAGCAGAACACACATTCTTTTCAGTGACTCATGAAACATATACCAAGATAAGTTAAATCCTAAACTAACCTCAATCATAGCCATAAAACTAACCTCAATAAATTTAAATGAATTTATATCAAACAGCGTGTTCTCTGACCACAGTGGTATCAAACTAGAACTCAAAAATAGCACGTTAACAGGAAAGTCTCCAAATACTTGGATACTAAACAACACACTTTTAAATAATCCACAGGTCAAAGAATAAGTCTCAAGGGGAAATTTTTAAAAATACGTTAGGGTAAATGAAAAGAAAACATACAAAAGTTTGCAGGACACAGCTAAAGCAATGCTGAGAGGTAAATTTATAGCACTAAAATGCATAAAGAAGAAAGAAAGTGTCTCAAATTAATAGCATAAGCTCCCACCTCAAAAACCTAGAAAAACAAAAGCAAATTAGATCCAAAATAAACAGAAGGAAGGAAATCATGAAGAATAAAAATGAATGAAATTGAAAATAGGAAAGTTTACATGATTCTTATGTAAAATTCCTTAAGTGACAAAATTATGGAAATGGAGAACAGAAGTTGAGGATGAGGGTGGAAGTAGGAAGATGGAAGTTGGGAGTAGGGATGAGAGGTAAGAGGCTAGTTGGGGGTTGGCTATAAAATATCAACAGAGGGATCCTTGTGGTGATGGAATTATTTTGTATCTTGGCCATATTGACATCAGTACCCTAATTGTGGTTTTTCAAGATGTTACTTTTGGGGGAAAACAGGTAAAGAATACACCAGATCTCTGTTTTGTTTTTGACAACTGCCTATCAATCTATAATTACTGAAAATAGAAAGTATAAATTTAAAGAACTCTGAACTAGATGATAATATCTAACAGTTATTGCTATGTGCTAGTCACTGTTCAAAGCATTTTATATGTATTATCTCTTTTGATCCTCACAACACTCCCTTTTGAGGATGGATATTACTATGGCCCTTATTTTAGGAAAACAAAAGTATAATGAGGTTAAGTGAACTGCCCAAGGTCACATAGCTAGTAAGATCCCAAACTGGGATTCAGGCTCAGGGTGATCTACCTCCAGAATCTATGCTCTAGATAATCTTAAAGTGAAAACTAATATTAATAACAGTGAAGTGTTTAATGGCAAAAGAATATGAAATAAAGGAATAATCTTTAGTTGGGTTGGAGTTTTCTGGAAAGGAAAGGACCATTTATTGAGACTTTCATTCATTCACTGAACATTTAGTACTTGTTTTCTGTAAGAAACGCAAATAGGTTTTATGTCACAGGGCAACTCTGACTGACAGTGGCTGCCTAGAAAACTGTGTTAACACAGATTCTGATGCCACGTTTAACAGCTGGGCAAGAAAAAGTTGTATGGCTAACTGTAGATACTTGCCATTTATGAGGTGGAAGGAAAGGATGGCATGAAAAATGAGTGAAATGTACTTGCATCTGTCACTGTTTTCAGGTTTGAGCTAAGTGTTTTTACATGTGTTGTATAATGTGACCCATACAAAACACCGTGTGTTGAGTATTATTCACAATTTATAAATTCGGAAACGGAGGCTCAGAGAGTTTGGTTAACTTGTCCAAACTCACACAGCCAATGAGTGGCAGAGCCTGGATTGAAGCCAAGTTCTCCATCCCCAGGAATCTTGCTGTTTTCATCAAATCTCCTAAAGAAGGGGAGTTTTATTAAGCTCTTGACATAGATTGGCAGAGATGGCAAAAAAAGAGGGGCTCATGGATAAGCACAGAAGTAGAAATCAGCCAATCACACAAAACACAGGGAGCAGATCGGCCTGACTAGAGTAGAGGAGGGGACTGAGTTGTAATGACAGGAGATTAAGGGGGGACACAGCACCCAGCTGATGGGAAGCTTTGAAACAAAAAGCTTTTAAAGCTGAAAGATTTACTCTTCCAAGTTTGTTTTCTGAAAGCTTCTAATGCCGTGGAAGATGAACCGGTGACAATAGTGGGCTTTAAGACTTTCGCTTTCCTTTCCCCGTCTTCTTCACTGGGCTGTGCCAGTTTTCTTAACCTACCCTCTTAAGGGGGCTGGGGTCTACCCTTTATCCATCAATTTCCCAATTGTGTTTTTTATTATAAAAGATGGACATGTATATTTCAAAAACCTCAAATGATAAAGTATAAATTATACAGTATTGCCACCAACTTTTAATCCCATTCCGCAAAGGTAACCTCTGTTAATAGTTTGACATGTATACTTTAGATCCTTTGTGTATTTAGAAACATATAAAATTTATTTTATTATATATTATGTAACATTTAAAATACATATTTATATATTATATATGCATATAAAATACTATATTTTATACATATATATAATATATATATAATCCTGAGGACATAAATTCAGTTTAATCATTTTTAGTAAAGATAAAAGTCAAAGGCCAAAAAGTGTGAGCTGGAACTCAGGTTTTTTGTTTTTGTTTTTGATATAATTTTATTGATTTCAGAGAGAGGAAAGGAGAGGGGGAGAGAGAGATATAGAAACATCAGTGATGAGAGAGTCATTGACCGGCTGCCTCCTACACGCCCCCTGCTGGGGATCGAGCCCACAACCCGGGCCTGCGCCCTGACCGGGAATGGAACCCCGATCTCCTGGATCCTAGGTCGATGCTCACGTGCTGAGCCACACCGGCTGGGTGGAACTCGGGTTTTTTAAATTGTCTTTTTGTTTGTAAAAAGCTGTGCCCCTCACAGGAATGTTAATATCTCCTGGAAAGGGCTCTCGGAACTTCTAATGAAAGGGCTCATTAAACAGAGGCAAAGGCTCATTCTGATCACTGTGACCGTTAACCTTAATCAGCAAGGTCAGTAGATTCCAGAGCTTAAGTGCTCGCGAAGAAAGAAGCGGGTCTGGAGCCCGTAGGGAGGCTCGGCTCAGAACGAACACCTGGGACCTATTGCACATCATGAATTTCAGTCGATTAGGGAAAGAGCAACAAGAGCTGCCAAAGGGGCCTAACCTAGCTTCCCCGCAGGAAGCCCCCTGGAGATAACTTACCCGGTGCCCTGGCGGGTCCGATGACCTTCGGCCTCTGTTTTTCTTTCCCACCTGCGCCCCTGCAGCTCTCGATGGGCGTGCTAGGTTTTGGCTTTGTGGCAACTTACCTCCCCGAGGCCACGATCAGCGCCTACCTGACGGCCGCGGCCCTGCACCTGATACTGTCCCAGCTGGCGTTCATCTTCGGGATTATGATCAGCTTCCACGCCGGCCCCATCTCCTTCTTCCAGGTGAGTAATTCCTACCCTCGCCCAGACTGCAAGTGCCCCCCCCCCCGTCCTCCAACAGAGGTGGGCCCAAGTGGAGAGGCTCCTGCTTAGGCAGCTGGGTAGAGAGGGTCCTGGAAATAACTTCGTCTCTCCTAGATTTACAGTCTTGATTAACTGCAGATGCCACTTGGACCATTTCTCAGTTGCATTAACCATGTTGCCCAGCTTTTTAAACTCACATGATTTACATAAAAATTTGATCTCAAAACAGACATGTACCCTAAGACATCTACAGAATATAAACTGCTAAGTGACCCCTGAATGCAGAAATGGCACAGGAGCCAAGCTAAAGTACATATATGGTCTAGGAAAATTAGTAACGAGTAGGCTAATGAACAGAGCTCCTGGGTCCTTTGTGTTACACTGAAATATATACAGCGTATTATTTCTTTATTGGACATTACTGTCTTTTAATATCACTTTTTCAATTAAAAAAAAAATACATATCTACCCACTTGGTCCAGACTTTTGTGCTCAGCCACACTACCTAGGGACCTCTTTTTGAACTAATCTAGAAAGAGTGTCATTTTCTAAATTTAGGCAATTACATATCCTTTTCTAAGCCTCTGTAATTTTGTTTTCTTTCAGAACATACTTAACTACTGTATGTCTCTCCCAAAAGCTAATTCCACCAGCATCCTGCTATTTCTAACTGCTGTTGTCGCTCTGAGAATCAACAAATGTATCAGGATCTCCTTCAATCAGTATCCCCTTGAGTTTCCCATGGAGGTTTTCCTGGTAGGTGTTCTGATGCCCCAAACTCATGATTCGGATCGTTCAAAATACCTATCTTTTAAAAAAGAAATAAAAGAGCAACTAGGAAGAAAAAGGCTGTAAAAATAATGATTTTTAAAAACATAAGTTGAATTGTGATAAAGCTGAATACACTTTGTTTTAAATGCTCGCTTATATTTGTAAAGCATACTGATTTTCAAAGGACTCTCATCTATTGCCTCTTTTTCATACTATTTAAAAAAATAATTACAGATGATGTAGTATAGAATTATACCCCTAAAACCTGTGTAAGCTTATTAACCAATGTCCCCCCAATACATTCAATTAAGAACTAAGGGTTTTCCCCCTTATGAAAGCAATACAGGCTCATCCTAACAATTTAGCAAAACATAAAGATGGGGGGGGGAGGAAGGGAAAAAAATTCCTATAGTTGCATCACCCAAAGTTAGCTACAATGGAACTTCTAGATTCTTAGTTATCCAGTGCCTCCTTCTTCCAAACAAATATACGACAGGCCTGCGCTCGGTGTCGGTGAGTTTCCCTCTGCTCTGTAGCAGCCCTGTTCCTATCTTGGTGTGGCTGCGACCTTACTGTCAGCCAGCCCCCTTTCCCTCTCACCTTGCAGCAGTGCAGACACTGAGGGAGGTGGGTGTGAAGGGCGTTACCTGACCCGTGTCACTAGTAAGTGGCAGAGCTGGGGCTCACTACTGTCTAATAATAACATTCCTTGTCTCTTTTACAAATCCACTGACAAAATTTATCGTTTGCGGTTATAATTAACATTTTTATAATGATAGAGACAGTTTCCTAAATAAAGCTTAGGGTTGTTGTTTTTTAAGTCAGCGTTTCTCATAGGATTGCTGAATCCCTGGATGTCTTTGAGAATTATTTGCCCCTTCAGAAGTGTTCTGTTGCAGAGATACTTAATGTTCACCAAATATCCACGTGCTCCCCTGTATTTCCCAGCCACCCCTGTAGTTAGGCAAGACCGTGTGACTTTGGAGCCAAACCATAGGAGACTAGGTGTGAGTCCCCATGTACTCCCTTCCTGTGCTGTGATAGTTGGGGGGGCTGTGTGTTGAGATGATAGAGTCTCCACACGGAATTAGCCTGGATCCCTGAGTCGCCCTCTGCCAAGAAGGCAAAAAAATAACTTTAATGTGTTAAGATCTCATGGTTTGTATGTTGCATACCTATCCCATACTGACTAATCCAGGCCTGTACAGTTCATGATTGTAAGAGCATGGGAGCTGCTTTGGAAACTGAGGCCAAACTCTGTCTCATCATTTTTGTCTGCCTCTTATAGAGGTGCCTATTCTTTCTTCCTCGCAGTAGTTGAAACCCGGTTAATTCATAAAGGACAGAAGCTGAAAGGCTGCTTTTACAAAAGACTTTCCAAAACACTGTGCACAAATAGCGGTGTCCTGGTGCCCGGGAGATGATGTACATATGGAGTCAGGGGGCTGGAGTCAGGTCAACATCTCCTTTCCATGGAACCCGCCCAGTTCTGGCACCTTAGCAAACTGAGGCTTTGGGGCCACCAGCAGATGGCATCTGTGACACAGACATCAGCTCTCTCTCTCTCTCTCTCTCTCTCTCTCTCTCTCTCTCATTTCAGCTTTGTCAAGGTACAATTGACATAAAATTATAAGATATTTAAAGCGCGCATCATGGTGATTTGACATATATGTACATTGTGAAAGGGTTCCCCCATCTAGTTAATTAACACACCCATCACCCCACGTTTATCTTTTTTGGGGGGGGGTGATAACATTTTAAGTTCTACTCTCTTATCAAATTTCAGTTATACAATATAGAATGACCAGCCGTAGTCCCCACACAATACAATAGCTCCTCAGACCTTACTCCATCTTATAGCTGAAAGTTTGTACCCTTTTGTGAACTTTTTCCCCCATCGCATAGCCCCTGCCAACCACTTTTCTACTCTGTTTTTGCGAGTACGACCGGTTTTGTCTTTAGGTTCCACCTATAAGGGACAGCATACAGTATCTGTTTTTCTCTGTCTGGCTTATTTCGCTTATCGTAATGCCCTCAGGACTCATCCTTGTCGCAAATCAACCCTCTCTTAAGGGACATCAGCAACAGGAATCAGTGCTTTTCCTTCGAGCAGCCTCAAGGGCAGTGAACATTAACCAGGGTTATTAGGAGAGGAGGGAAGTAAAGGTACAGGGGAGGCGGAGCCTTTGCTGTGGCTGACAGACTGACTGGTGAGCCACAGTTAAGACACTGCTTTGGGGAGCGCTGGGAATAATCAGGATGCACCATGAAGTGACACGAGGCAGGAATCTGAGGCCCAGCAATACAAGGAGTTGAAGACTTAGAACTGTTGCACTTTAGGTAGTAAACTTTTTTGTGACTTAATTTACACTCAAAGGTTGTTAAAGCCTATTTATACACGTGTCATGTGATTGGGAAACACCTTCTGCCACGTAGCAAGAACTAGAGATGTAGTTTAGGACTGGAAAAGGGCCTCCACGTCTCCCCTGCTGGTGAGAAATATGGGAGAAGGGAGATAATCGCAGCTATGGCCCAAGGTGTAAGGAGCTTCTCACAGCGCCCATCAAGAAACTACTGTCCCCACGCACCCAGCAGTCTGTCCTGTCCGTAGTCTCAAGTAGAGGAAGATTTTGAAGGCTGGATCTGGGTCTGGGTAGAATATACTGACAAATAATTTAAGAGCCCCATAGCTGTTAGAAATGATGCATACTATATGTTCACGATTTATTTGTGTGTCTGTAGTTAAGCTGTATAGCAAACATCCCCCCCAAAGTGTCATTCATAGTTGCCTTTGGATGATTTATTTCTGCTTTTTAATTTTTCATGTTTTCTCTATTTTCCTTAATGAGCAAGCATTGTCTTCGCACTGGAAATAAAAGAGTTCCTTGGCTTCTTGCCACACTTCTTGTCCCTTAACTATGTCAAGACCAAAACTTGTCTTCTCTGACTCAGGCTATGACCCAGACTCTTCCCTCCGTTCTGCTCTGCGGGCGTCCTAGGGGTCTTCATCTGGTCACAGCATCACGGGGAAGCCAGCTGCGATCCTGCTCAGTGTCTGGTTGAACCCTTAGAGTAGATTCTGGGAACAGATTTATGTGCTAGTCGGGAGAATGAAATAAAGCAACCATATAATTATTATTTTAAAACCTAGGCATTGAGGGCTCTGGCTGGGTAGCTCAGTTGGTTAGAGCGTTGTCTGGATATGACAAGGTTGCGGGTTCGATCCCTGGTCACATGCAGGAGTCAACCAGTGAGTGCATAAATGAGTAGAACAGTGGATTGGCGTTTCTCTCTCTCTCTCCCCCCACGCCCTTCCTCTCTCTCAAAATTCAATAAATTTTAAAAAAAAATTTTAACCTAGGCTTTGAGTTCTGTTGTCTCTGGCTTAATTGGCTTTGGTGTGAAGTCTTTATTAGGTGTAACAGCTGCTAGGTTATCTATCTGCCTTCTAGTTGAAATGGAAGGGAGACTTGCAATTTTAGAAATCAATGAATGGGGGGCAGAAAAGGCAAGTCATTGCTCTGCTGAAGACCTTTTTCCTTGTGCTATCAAATGCTGCTCCAAATCATTAATGGTTAGTCAGTAATACGATTCTCAATATACTCAACAGCCCCCCAAAGACTTACTTATATCGGCACAGCGTACCCAGATCTAGAGACTTTTAGAACCGGGGCCTTGATACAAGTATTACCTGAAAACACGTTTATATTTGCTCTAGATGCTTAAAGTTGGTGAGGAAAAGAGGTCCAGGGCACCCGTTCGTCCCCATCATGTGGCAGAGACCAAGGCCATTCTGGCTGCAGCGCTAAACCAGCTTCGGGGACTGAAGAGTCAGGGGGTCGTCTGCCTTGCTTGCGGCCCTGACCCTCTCCGGCCGTCACGGGACGGACGCATTTCCATTCCCCGTCCTGCCAGAGGCTGAGGCACCTCCGCCCCCACAGGCAATACATTAAACGATATTTCCCTGACGGCCTGCCTTTTGTTTTAACCCCCACAGGTCCTTGGCTTCAGTGCGCTAGCGAGCAAGGTGAGCATGGCCACCGAAACCAGCAGGAGCTTCGTGGACATGATTCCCTACAGGTTGGTGATTTTACTTTTCAAGGCGACTCCGCCCTTTCTGTCACCTTCTCTCGGCCCCCGCCCCGCCGACGATGCTCCCCGGGGGTGGCCTCTCCCCACAGCCGCCGTCGGTCCCTGAGCTCACGCTCGTTTTTGAACACGGAGGCTCGTGAAGGGAGCAGGGCACGAGCAGCCCGCTTCCCTGGCCAGCCGCTGCCCCCCCACCGCTGAACGGGCCCCTGACCCGGTGCATCGTTGGCCGCGTGGGACACCAGAGAGGCTCCCGCGTGTTCCCCTAGCACATCGGGGGCCTTCGCGGCCTCTGTCCCTGTCTGCTTAATTCTCAAGGACGGGACGAGAGACGCCTCTGCGTCCCCGGCCTCTCTCCCGGGCGTTCCTTCTGTCTTCAGCCCCTTAGACGGGCTCGGTGTCCCTGAGCAATGTCCCCGGCCAGCCTGGCCGAGGGTTAGGGACTCGCAGTTCATCTGCATCCTAGCTCCCACCGGCGACCGGGGGGCATCGCTCTTGCTCTGTTAGGGAATCGTGGTTTCTTTCACCTTGACGGGGTGAATCCCTTTAGCCGAGAGGCACGGTGCGCGGCGCTGTCCCGACTCCCGGGCAGGAAGCCGTGAGACCCTGGCTTGGTCTCGTGCCCTGCCAGTCCCAGTGAATCTGATGACGGCTGAATCCATTCGAAATTCTGTTCAGCTGGGGGGAAAAGTGAGCAGACCACCAGGGAATGAGACGCTTTGTCCCTGCCCTCAGAAAAAAATAACATAAACGATGGGGTTGATGCTTCATATAATTATTTTCCTTCATTTCTCCTTACATTAATTATGAGGTAGATATTACCTTCTTTCTATGGCTGAGGAAACTAAGGCTTACCAAGTGTAAATCACTGATCCCAGACCACGCACCTCGGCAGTGGCACAGCTGCTCTTTGAACCCACTTCTATTTCAGTCCCAGATCTAGGATTATAACCGCTCTGCTACACTCACTCAACATGCTCCTGTTACTAAGGACTTCAAAACCTCGCAGTCAGCTTTTGCTTATATTTTATCATAAGATTCAAGGGTATAGATAGACGAGTGAGCGTTCCCAAAAAATCTAATTTTAGGTTTTGCTTTAACTTCCTTTTTTATTATCTATATATCCAAGGTTGCTAGGGACTAGGGGGGAAAAAATGAACAATTAAAGTTAGTTCCTTCAATATCCATGTCCCCCTTTAACCTAAACTGTTAACGAAGAATTGAATGTCACATAGAGCAGCAGACGGGAGAAACAGCAGCTGGTGCTGCGATCACAGGCTTGGGCGATCAACCCCGTGGGCTGGATTCCTCTCTGGGACGGCTACATTCTCACCTGACCTCTTAAAGGGACAAGAAGGAATTTTAACAAGACGTTCAATATCTGCGTTTGAACCTTTAGTTCTCTTGTCCTAAAGCTCATTACCTGGAAAACGCCCAGGTGTTTTAAGTTAGGAGTGTGTTATAATTAGGGAATGAAAATAGACATATTTGGATAATAAAGGAAAAGATACCAGAAGATAAGAATTTCAATTTATTCACGTAATAATGGTGATAAATAGGAATATAGGAAGAGCACTTGGAGGTGCTAAAAGTGATGCTCCTTTAAGGAAAATGAAATTTAAAATGCATAAACTAAGAAGAAATTTTAATTAGCTAAGGGATTAAACTACATCATGAAATTTTTAAAAAAATAATTTCCCCAAGTGTATTTAATACATTGTTTATTTTACTGAAATTGTATTTTACACAAAATTTCAGCTGTAACTCAATTGTTGAGTCATCTATCTATGTCTTGATGAAATGATAAGACTAATCAGAAGATTAAACGTTTCAAATGGCACCTCATCTAAGACACTTAGGTTTGTGTGTTTTTTTACTTAGAACTTTTTTTTTAATCCAGAGATATGGGAACATAGCATACCTGTGCTTGCAAATTTATTTTAAAGGACTATTCTATTATAGTTCTATGGAAAAACTGCCCCCCAAATCGTGAAGATTTCTTTTCCTTTATTTAGTCTGTTAATATTATGATTGATTTTTTTTTTGCTTCTTAATTTACCTTTATTGTTGAAAGTATTACAAATGTCCCTCTTTTCTCCCCATTGATTCCCTCCACCTTGTACCCCTCCCCCCAGGCCTTCACCACACTATTGTCTGTGTCTATGGGCTAAGCATATATGCATATAAATTCTTAGATTAATCTCTCCCCACCCACCCACCCACACCAGCCCTCTCTCTGAGATTCATCAGACTGTTCCATGCTTCTGTGTCTCTGGATCTGTTTTGTTCATTAGATTCCACATATGAGTAAGATCATGTGACACTTGTCGTTCTCTGACTGGCTTATTTTGCTTAGCATAATACTCTCCAGGTCCCACCATGCTGTCTCAAAGAGTAAGGAATCCTTCTTTATAGCTGCATAATATTCCATGGTGTAAATGTCCAAGAAGATGCCTGATACGATTTCAGTCTTCTTGAGCTTATAGAGACTTGTTTTGTGTCCTAACATGTGGTCTGTCTTTGAGAATGTCCCACGTGCGCGTAAGAAAAATGTACATTCTGCAGCTTTAGGGTGAAAGTTCTGTAAATGTCAATTAAATACATCTGATCTAGTGTGTCCTAACATGTGGTCTATCTTTGTGCGTTGGCCCTTTCAGAGGGTGCCTGCATTTCCAGCCATCTCTCCCTGGCAGACACAAACCTGACTGCTTTTCACAGCCAGATGTTATGTGGGCACCTCTCTCAGTGCTGGTGCTCTGGGCTGGGGAGCCCCACTTGGGATTTAGACCCCAGAGTTCTCAGTGGGAACTCCCCACAGCTGAGATAACCCTCCAGACCTTCAGTGGCTGCCTGTGGGAGCCCAGCCAGCCCCCTCACCTCCACACTTCCTACCAGTCTCTATGAGGTCTCTGCTTTAGGTCCTTCATCATGAGGATGCTCTCCAGCTCGTCTTTAGTTGCAGTTGATTATTCAGAGTGGTTTTCAGTGTTGTAATTCCAGTTTGCTCCTGGGAGAGTGTCAATGTAGCTTTCACTCAATCCACCTCCATCTTGGATCTCCCAGAGTTTATACTTGTATTATTATTTTTAATTATTTTATTATTTATTTGTGTTACAACCATTAAACCCACCCCATGCATACAACAATGAACTCAAAATGGATCAAAGACCTGAATGTAAGACCTAAAACTATAAAACTCTTAAGAGAAAACATAAGGATACATTTTCATGATCTTGGATTAGGCAATGGTTTCTTAGATATAACACCAAAAACACAAGGGACAGAAGAAAAAATAAATTGGACTTCATCAAAATTAAAAACCTTTGTGTTTTAAAAGATCTATCAAGAAAAGGAAAAGACAGCCCACAGAATGGGCAAAAGTATTTGCAAATCATATATATGATAAGGGTATAGTGTTCAGAAGATATAAAGAATTCCTACAATTCAACAACAAAAAGACAAATAGCCCAATTAAAAATAGCCAAAGGAATTAAACAGACATTTCTCCAAAAATGCCTAGTTATACAAGTGGCCAATAAGCACATGAAAAGACTCTCAATATAATTAGTCACAAGGGAAATGCAAATCAAAGCCAGCATGATATACAACTTCATATTTACTAGGAGGGTGGTAATAATAATAATAACAACAGAAAATAACAAGTGTTAGTAAGGATGTAGAGAAATTAGAACCCTGTGTTGGTGGGAATGTAAAATGGTGCAGCTACTGTAGAAAATAGTTTGGCAAATCTTCAAATGTTAAACATAGAATTACCATATGATCCAGCAAATCTACTCCTAGGTATATACTCAAAAGAAGTAAAAACGGATGCTCAAAGGAAAACTTGTACACGAATGTTTACAGTAGCGCTATTCATGATTACCAGTAGTTGGAAATAACTGAAATATCAACCGGCTGATGAATGGGCTAACCAAATGTGGTACATCCATTTAATGGAATATTATTCAGCCATAAGTAAGAATGATCCATGGTACAACATGGATAGATCTTGAAAAAATTATGCTAAGTGAAAAAGACAAAGTCAAAAGACCACATATTGTATGACTCTATTTATATGTAATCTCCAGAATAGGCAAAACCGTAGAGAAAAATAGATTAGTAGTAGCCAAGGGCTGTGGAGAGGGGCAATTGGGAGTGCTAACTGGTACAGGGCTACTTTTTGGGGTGATAAAATATTTAAAAATTAGCTAGTGGTGATGGTTGCACAACTTTGAGAATATACTAATATCCACTGAACTGTACACTTTAAAATGGTGAATTTTGTGATATGCAAATTATATATCAATAAAGCTGTTATTAAAACAACAGAATATTATAAGTAGCTTTTTATATTGTTATAAATATATTTGACAACTTCAATGAAAATATTCTTTGAGTCACTAAAACTAATAAAGTAGTCTCAAGAAATAGTAGATAACCTGAACCATAAACCATGATTATATAATTTGACAAAGGTTTCATTTAGTAAGTAGCCTATTTAAAAATTGAATTTGAAGTTAAGAACCTTCCCACAATGAAAACCCCAGATCTAAATATCTTCCCTAATAAACTCTACCCAATATTTAACAAAGAAGTAATGTCAATTCTATAGAAACTTCTCTAGAAATTGAAGACAAGAGACTACATCCCAAATCAACATTACTCTGATACCAAAACCAGACACAAATATTACAAGAAAAGAAAATCTTAAGTCAAGATCCTTCGTGAACATAATGCAAGACTTTTAAACATCATTTTAGCAAATCAAATATAAAATTATAATATATCATAACCAAATGAGTTTTATCCCAGTATGCAATGTTGGTTAACATTAAAAAAATCAATAGGATTCCAAGATGGCAGAGGATTGAGTGGAAGCTACACTGACACTCTCCCAGGACCAAACTGGAATTACAACTAAAATATAGAAAAACCATCCTGAATAATAAACTGAAGACTAGCTGGAAAGCACCCTCATAACCAAAAACCTAAAGTGGGAACCACATAGAGACTAGCATTAGCTGAAGGTCCAGAGGGATATCTCAGTTATAGGGGGTTCCCACTGAGAATTCTGAGGCTAAACCCCAAGCTGGGCTCCCCAGCCCAGAGCACCAGAACTGAGAAAAGTGCTCACATAACATCTGGCTGTGAAAAGCAATGGGGTTTCTGTCTGCCAACGAGAGATGGCTGGAAATGCAGCACCCTCTTAAAAGGCCAATGCACAAAGTTTTGTGTGTAGCTACTCACCTGGGTTCTCGTGGAGGAAGGGCAGGGTGGACTAGAGATGTGTGAGGAGAATCCAGGAATGCTGGCTCGGGAGATAGAGCTCAAAGGGCAGCCACCTGGACTCTTGTGCTGAATCATTCCCCCATACAGCAGAGGACACCTTTCTCAACCAGACACTTACCTTCCAAGCAGCTTATGCCTGGGAGGGGGGAAGCAATTGCTCCACCCTGTTGGAAAAACTCTCACCCCACCCTGTAAAGTTTTTACAGCCTGAGGCTCATTATGAGACTGAATAACAGAATCTGGGTGCCTTGAGTCTTTGCTGATTTGCTTCTGGACCCAGGACTTGGAAAAGCAGACCTTGGTGCCCATCTTGGTCCTTTCCAAATACACCCAGCCCCAGCAGAGGGAACCCTGGAGTGCAAAAAACTTCAAACAGAGTACTCAAGGCCAGTCACAAACAACATCGGACAATGGCCTGCACCAGAGACCACCCAAAAGACTGGGAGTCCTAGCAGATCTACCTAATACATAGAAACAAATCCAAACAGGCAGCCAAAATGGGGAGATAAAAAAAAAAAAAAAAAAGTCTCAAATGAAAGAACAAAAGAATTCTCCAGAAGAAGAGCTAAATGAAATGGAGATAAGCAATATATTAGATATAGAGTTCAGAATACTGATCATAAGGATGCTCAACAGTAGAAAAGATGGAAATTATGAAGGAAATTAAGAACAACATAGCAGAAATAAAGAATACATTGAAAGGAATAAACAGCAGGTTAGAGGAAGCTAAGGATTGGATCAGAGAATTAGAAGACAGGATAGAAAATATCACTCAATCAGAGAACCAAAAAGAAAAAAACAATTGAAAAACAGGAGGACAGTTTAAGGGAGATGTGGGACAACATGAAATATAACAATATTTGCATCATAGTAGAACCAGAAGATGTAGAAAGAAAACAGGGTTTAGAGAATATGTTTGAAGAAATAATGACAGAAAACTTCCCTAATCTGGAAAAGGAAAAACTCACACAAGTTCAGGAGACACAGAGAGTCCCAAGCAAGAGGAACCCAAAGAGGCCCGCACCCAGACACATCATAATTAAAATAAAAAATTCAAGACAAAGAGAGAATCATAAAGGTAGCAAGAGAAAAGCAAGCTGTTACCTACAAAGGAGCTCCCATAAGTCTGTCAGCTGATTTCTCGGCAGAAACTGTACAGGCCAAAAGGGAATGGCATGAAGTATTCAAGGTAATGAAAAACTAGGATCTGAAACCAAGGTGACTCTATCCAGGAAGGCTATCATTCAAAGCAGATGGTGAAATAAAGAGTTCCCCAGACCAAAAAAAAAGGCTAACGGAGTTCATCACCACCAAACCAGCATTGCAAGAAATGTTAAAGGGGCAGCTGTAATTAGAAGTTGAAACAGAGAGAGAGAAACATAGGCATAAAGAAATAAAATGTCAATAGGTAAGTACCTATCAATAATAGCCTTAAATATAGGTGGATTAAATGCTCCAATCAAAAGACATAGGGAAGCTGAATGGATAAGAAAACATGACCCAAATATATGCTGCCTACAAGAGACCCATCTCAGAACAAAAGACACACAGGCTGAAAAAAAAAAAAAAATTCTGGAGGACTTCAAGGAAGAGATCAACAGCAATACAGTCATAGTAGGGGACTTGATCATCACACTGACTTTACTTGGTAGATCTTCCAAACAACATATCAACAAGGAAACAGTGACTCTAAATTACACACTAGATCAGATAGTTTAATTGACATTTATAGAACATTCCACTCCAAAGATGCAGAGTAAGCATTCTCCTCAAGTGCACATAGAACATTCTCAAAGATAGACCACATGTTAGGACACAAAACAAGTCTCTACAAGTTCAAGAAGTTTGAAATCATATCAAGCATCTTCTTGTACATTTACACCATGGAATACTATGCAGCTGTGAAAAAGAAGGATCCCCTACCCTATGAGACAGCATGGTAGTACCTGGAGAGTATTACGCTAAGCAAAATAAGCCAGTTAGAGAAAGATAAATGTCACATCATCTTACTCATATGTGGAATCTAGTGGAACAAAATTAACCAATGAATGAAATAGATCCAGAGACACAGAAGCATGGAACAGACTGATGAATCTCAGAGGGAAGGCAGGGCTGAGTGGATGGGTGGGTGAGGAGAGATTAACCTAAGAATTTATATGCATATATGCATAACCCATGGGCACAGACAATAGAGTGGTGAAGGCCTGGGGGAGGGGTTTAGGGCAGAGGGGATTACGGGGAAAGAAAGGGGAGCATTTGTAATACTTTCAACAATAAAAATAAATTTTTTTTAAAAAAGCACTGCCAGGCATAGCTCAATGGTTGAGCATTGACTTGTGATCCAGGAGATCTCAGTTGGATTCCCAGTAAGGACACATGCCCGGGTTGCAGGCTCGATCCCCAGTGAGGGGAGTGCAGGAGGCAGCTGATCAATGGCTCTCATCATTGATGTTTCTCTCTCTCTCTCTCTCTCCCTTCCTCTCTCTGAAATCAATAAAGGTTTTTTTGTTTTTTTTAAAAAAAAGAAGCTCTGTTTCATGTACTCACAACTGCAAGCCTACTTTTGCCTACCCCTCCCCTGTGTTGTAAGATAAGAGTCCAGCTTTATCCTTTGTTGAATGTCCAGTTGTCCCAGCACCACCTGCTGAAGAGACTTCTTTCCCTATTGGATGATCTTGGCACCCTTGTTGAAAATCCATTGATCATAAATGTTTGGGTTTGTTTTTGAACTCTCAGTTCTATTCCATTGATTTATATGTTTATCCCTATGCCACTCTTAGTTACTATAGCTTTGAAATGGAGAATTGTGGGTCCTCCAACTTTATTCTTCATTTTCAAGATTGTTTTTGGCTATTCAGGGTCCTTCGAAATTCCATATGAATTGTAAAATCAGCTTTTCCATTTCTACAAAAGTGGTCATTAGGAGTTTGATAGGGATTACTTTGAATCTATATACATATTGCTTTGATCTTCTTACTGGCCAAATACATAAAATATGCTTAAATACATAAATACATAAAAATTCTAAAAGAATAAACTCATTTTTTCACCCTTGGAAAATGCTATGGAACCAATTTGTTATTTTGAAATTGTTAAATAAAGGAAACAAATCAAGTACTTATCCTGCCTTTCCTGTAAGAACTGCTCTTTGGGATAGCCAAGTAGTTGATAACAAGACATTTCACTTTATAGAAGAATTATATCCAATAAAGGGAGAAGGAATTATAGAATTAGAATATCACCATTGAGGGATAATAGCATATCATCTGCTAACATCACAAAAAGAGACAATTAATAACCAACTATCAGCAAATTAAGAAAACAATCCCATTTGCAATTGCATAGAGAAAAATAAAATACCTAAGAATAAATTTAACCAAGGAGGTGAAAGACCTGTACACTGACAACTATAGACATTGATGAAAAAAATTGAAGATACAAATAAATGAAAAGAAATTCCATGCCCATGGATTGGAAGAATTAATATTGTTAAAATGTCCATATACCCAAAGCAATCTACACATTCAATAAAAATTCCCTATCAAAAGTCCAATGTCATATTTCACAGAAATACAACAAACAATCCTGCCCGGCCGGGCATGGCTCAGCAGTTGAGCGTCGACCTAGGATCCAGGCCATCAGGGTTCGATTCCCGGTCAGGGCACATGCCTGGGTTGTGGGCTCGATCAATGACTCTCTCATCATTGATGTTTCTATTTCTCCCTCTCCTTTCCTCTCTCTGAAATCAATAAAAATATATTTTAAAAAAAGAAAAGAACAAACAATCCTAAAATTTGTATGGAATCTCAAAAGACTCCCAAATAGCCAAGCAACATTGAGAAAGAAGACAAAGCTGGAGGCATCACACTTCCTGGTTTCAAACTATATTAAAAAGCTATAGTAATCAAAACAGTATGGCGTCAGAATAAAAACAGACCCATAGATCAAAGCAATAGAATGAAGAGCCCAGAAACAAACCCATGCATATATGAGCAATTCATTTACAACAGAGACCCAAGAATACACAATGGGGGATGAAACTAGGCCACAAAAATCAACTCAAAGTGGAATAGAGACAAACTTAGGACTTAACACGGTAACACTCCTGAAAGAAAATATAAGCAGTAACCTCCTTGACACTGATCTTGATGATTATTTTTTGGGATCTGACTCTAAAGCAAAGGCAAAAAAGACAAAATAAACAGGTGGGACTACATCAAACTGAAAACCTTCACAGCAAATGAAACCATCAAAAAAAAAAAAATGATGGTTTGCTATTCATTCAGCATTATTTACAATAGCCTGTCAAATGTGAGCATTTGCAAATCATATACCTGATAAGGGGTTAATATCCTAAATGTATAAAGAACTCATACAACTCAATAGCAAAAAAATCTAACAATTTTATTTAAAAGTGGGCAGAGGATCTGAATAGACAATTTCCCTAAGAAGACATACAGATGGCAAATAGGTGAATGAAAACATTCTCAGTATCATTAACCACCAGGGAAATGAGAATCAAAACCACAATGAAATATCACTCACACCTGCGAGAATGGCTATTTATCAAAAAGACAAGAAATAACAAGGACTGGCGAGGGCATGGAGGAAAGGGAACATTTGTACATTGACGGTGGGAATGGAGGTTTCCCCAAAAATTAAAAATAGAATTACCATATAGATGACCTAGCAATTCCACTTCAGGGGATTTATTGAAAGGAAATGAAACCGCTGTTCTCTGCAGCATTATTTACAATAGCCAAGACATGGAAACAACCTAAGTGCCCACTGATGGATGGATGGGTAAAGAAAATGTGGAATATATACATAATGGAATATTATGCAGCCATTAAAAGAAGGAAATCTTGCCATTTGCAGCATGGACGGACCTTGAGAACATTGTGCTAAGTGAAATAAGTCAGATAGAGGAAGGCAAATACTGTATGATCTCACTTATATGTGGAATCTAAAAAAAGTAAAAATTAAAACAATCAGTCTTGCCGGGGGGGCGGGGCGGGGGGGGGCGGAGTGGTGAAATGGTTGAAAATGGTCAAAAGGTACAAACTTGTTATACAATAAATAAGTCATGGAGATGTACAGCATGGTGACTAGTTAATAACACTATGTTGTATATTTGAAAGTTGCTAAGAGGGTTTATCTTAAATGTTCTCATCCCAAGGAAAAAAAATTGGAACTATGTGTGGTGACAGATGTTAACTAGATTTATTGTGGTGATCATCTCACAATATATACAAATATCAAATCATTATGTTCTACACCTGAAACTAATATAATGTTATATGTCAAATATATCTTTAGAAAGACAATTAGACATTGTGTGTCTCCTGACACAAGTATACACCACCATCTATGAAGTATTTTTGCCTCCACCAAAAATCCCATATTTGACCAAACCTGAAGGGCTAACCACCAATTTACAGTAAATGCAAGGAAGAGAGGAATGTGATCAGCAAAATCTAGACTATGGGAAAATCTAATAGGACCAATGACTCCCTCCCTCCCTCTCTCCCTCCTCCTTCCCTCCCTCCCTCCCTCCCTCTCTCCTTCCTTCCTTCCTTCCCTCCCTCCCTCCCTCCCTCCCTCCCTCCCTCCCTCCCTCCTTCCTTCCTTCCCTCCCTCCCTCCCTGCTTCAAAATAAAATAAGATTGGTTATAAATTGTGTTGAAAGTGAGCGATGGGCACACCAGAGTTCATTATACTATCCTTTGTTTTGTAAATGTTTGAAAAGTTTCCACTTTTAAAATAAAAGATCAAACATTTATGAGTGGTACTATGCTGCATGCATATAAAGGGGGCCAAAAGCATAGACTCTGTCCCCCTAAGAAATCATAGCCTAAAATTTACAACACAGAAGCTGACTTAACAGATACTCTGGGCAACATTACTAAACCCATACACAAACAGACAAGCGTCCATTCTTGTAAGAATTAGGATGGTCATTAATTCTCTAGTCAGCAATCTGATGGTAATACTCACAAAGAAGAAAGCTTATTGTCTCAAGGAGAATTTCCTAGTTAATATGGTAGGAGACGAGACATAGCTGGGAAAAGGTTCTGAGCATGGTTCTATGTGTTTGGCAATGTTTTTTATGATATGATCTTAGTAGAAATAGAATGTATTGGCTTAGTAGAATTAGATGATCATGACTAGCAGCAAAATGAATAAGTCTGAAAATTCTAGTGGCTTCAAAACAACAGGACGTTAGAGAGGATTCTGGTAGATGGTGGAGTAGGAAGCACCAGGAATCTCTCTACCTAAACAACAACTGCACTGGTAGAATGTCTCATGTAACTATTTTGGAACTCTGGAGCCTACTGAAGGCCTACAATTTCAAGAAGAAAATTTGGCCCTGGCCGGTTTGGTTCAGTGGTTAGGACATCAAAAAAAAAACAACTGTATATACACGGGAAATTAGAAAGTTACACATGCCCAGAGAATGGCTCAGAAAAAAACAGACAGGACCTTAAATTTACACCTCAGGCTAATCCTTGGCACAGCAACAGCCTACAACACCAAAAAAACAGTAACAAAAACAGAAAACCTTGAGAAGGGGGAGAATTTGATTTCCAGAGTTGCCACATTATTATATTCAAATATCCAGTGTTCAACAAAAATCACAAGGCATACAAAGAAATAGGAAGTGTGGCCCATTCAATGGAAAAAAATAAATCAACAAAAACTGTCCTGAAAAAGACCTAATGGCAGATCTACTAGACAAAGACTTTAAAACAATTTTCTAAAGATACTCAAAGAACTGAAGGAAGAAGTGGAGAAAGTCCAGAAAATGATGTATAAACAAAATGGAAATATCAAAAGATAGAAACCTAAAAAAAAAAAAAAAAAAAAAAAAAAAAAAAGGAGTTCTGGGGCTGTGAAGTACAATAACTGAAATTAAAAAATTCACTGTAGTCATTGCCACATAATGACATTTCAACAACATACTGCATGTATGACAGTGGTCCCATAAGATTATAATGGAGCTGAAAAATTCCTATCACCTAGTGACAACATAGCCATCCTAACACCATAGTGCAAAACATTCCTCACATGTTTGTGGTGACACCGGTAAAAACAAACCTACTGCACTGCCAGTCATATAAAAGTATAGCACATAGCCCGGCCGGCATTGCTCAGCGGTTGAGCATCAACTTATGATCCAGGAGATCTCAGTTCAATTCTGGTCAAGGCACATTCCTGGGTTTCAGGCTCGATTCCCAGTAGGGGGCGTGCAGGAGGCAGCCGGTCAATGACTCTTTCTAGTCATTGATGTTTCTATCTTTCTCTCCCTGTTCTCTCCTCTCTTTGAAATCAATAAAGACATATTTTTTTTAAAAGTATAGCACAGCCCAGCCGGGCCTGGCTCAGCGGTTGAGCATCGACCTGGGTTCCAGGTGATGGGGTTCGATTCCGTCAGGGCACATGCCCGGGTTGCAGGCTTGATCAATGACTCCCTCATCATTGATGTTTCTATCTTTCTCTTTCCCTCTCCTTTCCCCTCTCTGAAATCAATAAAGGTATATTTTTTAAAAAAAGTATAGCACATACAATTATGTACAGTCATAAAACTTGATAATGATTATAAATGATTATTAGTGGTTTATGTATTTTCTATACTATTTATTGTTATTTTAGAGTGTACTTTTCCTATTTATTTAAAAAAAAAAAAAGTTTGCTGTAAAACAGTATGCTGTGTTATGCCAGCAGCAGCCTCATACATCTCGTGTTTACCACATCTCTGATTGCATCATTTTGCTCTGTGCTTGATTTAATCTTGTGTTGTTTCCTTTCCTATGTTGTTTCCTTGTTGTGGCCACTGTTAAGGTTGTCGGTAAGAGGCCATATTGAATGATTGACCTGGAAACAAAATTAAAAATGATTAATAGTGATTTCCACTATGAAGGTGGAAAATCAGTGATGGTTATTTCTCACAAGTCAGACATGACCCATTCCACCGTAGCTATGATATTGAAAAGCAAGAACAAATGATGGAAGGTGTTAAAGGGTCTACTTCATTGAAGGCAATAGGACTAACAAAAACTCGAGAAGGGCTATATCAGACATGGAGAAGCTTCTAATGACCTGGATTGAAAACCAGACACAGAAGTGTATCCCTCTCAGCACCATGACAATCTCACCCACAGCAAAAAGTTTGCTTGTGATGTTGAAAGAAAACACTGGACCCAACTACAGTGTCGCACTTACTGCTAGCTCTGGGTGGTTTAAATGATTCAAGGTTCATTACACAAAGTGAAAGTGAGTGGCGAGTCTGCTAGTGCTGATGTAAAGGCAGCTGATGAACTTTTGGAAACTCTAGATAAGCTGATTGTGGAGGAAAATTACTTGCCAGAACAAGTATTCAATATGGATGAAACCTCCCTATTCTGGAAATGGATGCCTGAAAAGACTTCCCTCCATAAGGAGGCCAAACAATTCCAGGTTTCAAGGCTTTTAAGGACAGGATAACAGTCTTGCTTGGGGGCAATACTGCAGGCTAAAAATTGAAATCCTTTGTGATCTGGGACAGTGAGAATCCCAGGGCCTTCAAGCCTATCACTGAGCACACCCTGCCAGTATACGGTAGGAGCAATACATCGTGGATGACCCAGCTCCTCTTCCAAGATGCCCTCTTTGATTGCTGTGCCAGCACAATGAAGAAGTACTGTTTGGAAAATAACATACCTTTTAAGATCTTCCTTGTTGCTGATAATGTTCCCAAATATCCTCATTTTATCAGTGATCTTTATCCCAATATCAAAGTGATGTTTCTCCCTCCAAACATCACCTATTTGATCCAACCAATGAATCAAAGAGCTATAACAGGGTTTAAAGCCTACCACCTGAGGAGGATCTTTGCCCAGGCTATTGCTGCAACTAATGAAGACACTGAAAAACACTGATGCAATTCTGGAAGGATTACAACATCTATCACTACATCAAGAACTTTGCTTGGGCATGGGGTGATGTTACCAAGAAGCGTATGAATGGCATGTGGAAGGAGACACTCAAGAGTTCTTTCCATGACTTCAAAGTATTTGCCAAGGATACGGAGGTTGCAAAAACCAGCAAGACTGTGGTTGAGATGGCAAACAACCTTAACCTGGGCGTGGGTGAGGATGGCACTGAGGAGCTTGCAGAGGCAGTTCCTGAGGAACTGACTAATGAGGAACTGTTGGAACTGGAACAGGAACACATAGCTGAACAATGGGCAAGAGAAAAGGAAACTGCAGGGGAAAACAAGAAGGACCCCCAACAAAATTAACAGTAAAAAGCTTAACAGAAGCTCTTGCAGACCTCAACAAGCTCCTTTAAAAATTTGAAAACCTAGCCCTAGCCAGTTTGCTCAGTGGTTAGAGCATCGGCCTGCGGACTGAATGGTCCCATGTTCGATTCCAGCCAAGGGCACACACGTACCTCGATTGGAGGCGTGTGGAAAGCAGCCAATTGATGTATCTCTCTCACATCGATGTTTCTCTCTCTCTCTCTCCCTTCCACTCACTCTGAAAAAGCAATGGAAAAAATACCCTCAGGTGAGGATAAAAAAAAAAAAAATTTGAAAACTTAGACCCAACACCAAAAATTTTCATTAACAGAGAGAAATATTCACGATGCATTATCTGCTTACAGTCAAACTATGATGGGGGAAAAAAGAAGCAAACCACCACGGACATATTTCTGAAAAGAGTGACACCTCCTCAAGAAGAGCCTTCAGGTTCTTCAGGAAGTATCCCAGGAGAAGGCATTATCATCGTAAGAAAGGGTAGCTACATGCTTGTTATTGTCCCTGAAGACTGTCCAGTGGGACAAGATGTAGAGGTGGAAAACAGTGATACTGATGATCCTTACCCTGTGTAGGCCCAGGCTAATGTGGGTTTGTGTCTTAGTTTTTAACCAAAAAGTTTAAAAAGAAAAAAATTAAAAATGTAAAAAATAAAAATGTTATTGCCCTGGCTGGGTGACTCGGTTGGAGCGTAGTCCCATACATCAAAAGGTTTCCAGTTTGACTCTGGTCAGGGTACATACCTGGTTGCAGGTTTGATCCCTGGTTGCAGTGCTTGTGAGAGGCAATCTATAGATGTCTCTCTCACATTAATGTTTCTCTCTCTCTCTCTCCCTTCCTCTCTCTCTCTAAAATCAATAAAAACATATCCTTGGGTGACTATTAACAACAAAAAAAGAAATGTTATAGAATAAGGATATAAAGAAAGAAAATATTTTTGTATAGCTGTACAATGTGTTTGTATTTTAAGGTAAGTGTCATTACAAAAGAGTCAGAAAGTTTAAAAAAATAACTGTAAAAAAGTTAGAGTAAGCTAAGATTAATTTATTATTGAAGAAAGAAAATTATTTTTTATAAATTTAATGTAGCCTAAGTGTACAGGGTTTATAAAGTATACAGTGGTGTGCAGTAATATCCTAGGCCTTCATATTTACTTACCACTCACTCGCTGACCCACTCAGAGCAACTTCCAGTCCTGCAAGCTCAGTTCATGGTGAGTGCCCTATACAGGTGCACCATATTTTATCTTTTATATCATATTCGTACCGTATCTTTTCTGTGTTTAGATATACTTAGATACACAAATAGTTACCATTGTGTTACAATTGCCTACAGCAGTCAGTACAGTAAAATGCTGTACAGGTTTGTAGTCTAGGAGCAATAGGCTAGACCATATAGCCTAGGTGTGTGACATCTAGGTTTGAGTAAGTGCACTCTGTGACATTTGCACAATGATGAAATCACCTAATCACATATTTCTCTGAATGTATCCCCATTGTTAAGCAACACATGGCTGTAGAGGTATCCACAGTCAAAAGAATCAGTGAACTAAAAGATAGGACAGTAGAAATTATCAAGTCTGAAGAACAGGGGGGAAAAAAGATTGGAGAAAAGTGAACAGAGTCTAAGGGCCCTCTGGGACACCATCAAGAAGACCAGCATACACATTGTGGTCTCAAAAGCAAAAGAGAAAGAGAAAGGGATGGAGAAAATATTTGAAGAAATAATGGCTGAAAACATCCCAAATTTGATGAAATACATGAATATAAACATCTAGGAAGCTCAACAAATTCCTAGTAAGATGAACTAAAAATGACCCACACCTAGACACATTATAATCAGACTTTCAAAAGACAAAGAAAGAACCTTGAAAGCATCAGGAGAGAAATGACTCATCACACACAAGGGCTCCTCAATAAAATAATGAGCAGATTTCTTGTCAGAAACTTTAGAGGCCAGAATACAATGGATCAACATGTTCAAGGTGCTAAAAGAAAAAAACTGTCAACCAAGAATTCTATATCCAGCAAAACTGTCCTCCAAAAGTGAAGGAGAAATTAAGACATTCCCAGATAAATAAAAACTGAGGGAGTTCACTGCCATTAGACCTGCCCAGCAACAAATGCTCAAGGAAGTCCTGCAAGGTGAAAGAAAAGGACACTAGACAGTAACATGAAGCTGTATGAGAAATAAATAGCTCAATAAAAGCAAATATTGGGCAATTATAAAAGTTACTATTATTGTTACAATGGTTTGTAACTCCACATTTTTATTTCTGCATAATTCAGGAGACTAATGCATTTAAAAGAATTATTTATGTTTTGGAGTACACAATGTATGAAATGTAATTTTGTGTCATTGATAACCAAAAGGGGCAGGGATAAAGCTGTAAGGAAACATAATTCTTGCATGTTATTGAAGGTAAGCTGGGATAAATTCAAATTAGAGTGTTATAACTTTAGGATATTAAATGTAACCCCCATGGTAACCACAAAGGAAATAGCTATAGAATATACACAAAAGGAAATTAGAAAGGAATTTAATCACTTCATTACAAAAAAATCAACTAAATATCAAATTACCACATTGTACACTTTAAAGATCTTAGAGTTTTATGTTAATTGTACCTCAATAAAGAGAACAAAAAGAACAAACACATTTTAAGAAACAACAAAAAATCAACTAAACACAAAAGAAGACAGTAATACAGGAAATACAGGACAATAAAGCTCTAAGGCATGTAGAAAAAAATGGCAAAATTACAGAAGTAAGTTCCTCCTTATCAGTAATTACTCTAAATGTAAATGGATTAAACTCTACAGCCAAAAGACTGAGATTGGCAGAATCGCTAAAAACATGATCCCACTATATGCTGACTGCGAAAGACACAGTTTAGATCCAAAGACACAAACAGTTTGAAAGTGAATGGATGGGAAAATACATTCCATGTAAATAGTAACCTACAGAGAGCAGGAGTGGGTATGCTAATATCTGAACAAAATAGACTTCAAATTTAAAAGGCCACATGTGGGAAATCTACAGCAAACATCACACTCAATGTTGAAATACTGAAAGCTTTTCCTCTAAGATCAAGAACAAGGCAAGGATGCCCCCTTTCATCACTTCTATTGAAATAGTACGGGGAATTCTAGCTGGAGCAATTGGGCATTAAATAAATAAAATAAGTAAATAAATAAATAAATGGCATCCAAATTGGAAAGGAAGCAGTAAAATTATTTCTGTTTGTAGATGATAATAGTGTATTTATAGAAAACCCGAAAGATTTCACACACAACAAACTGTTAGAACCAATAAACAAATTCAGCAAAGTAGCAGATTACAAAGCCAACACAAAAAAGAGAGCTTTTCTATACACTAACTGAACAATCTGAAAAGGAAATTATGGAAACAATTCCATTTGCAGTAGCATCAAAAAGAATAAAATACTTAGGAATTAACCAAGGAGGTAAAAGTCTTACACAATGAAAGCTATAAAACATTGATGAAGAAAATTAAAGAAGACATAAATAGATGGAAATACATCCCATGTTCACAGATTGGATGTTGTTAAGATGTCAATACTACCCAAAACAATCAGCAGATTCAATTCAATCCTTATTAAAATCTCCGTGAGGTTTTTATTGCAGGAAAAAAAAAAAAAATCCTAAAATTCATATAGAATCTCAAGGAGCCCCAAATAGGCAAAGCAATCCTGAAAAAGATGAACAAAGTTGGAGAACTCACACTTCCTAATTTCAAAACTTACTATAAAGCTACAGTAATCAGAAACAATGTAATGCCAGCATAAAGACAGACATACAGACCAATGGAATGGAATGGAATGCAGAGCTCAGAAATAAACCCTCGCCTACATGGTCAAATGACAAGGGTGCCAAGACCATTCAATGGGGAGAGGACAATCTTTTCAACAAATGGTACTAGGGAAACTGGGTATCCATATGCAAAAGGATGAAATCGGACTCTTACCTAATGCCGTGTACAAAAATTATCTCAAAACTGATCAAAGACCAGAATGTAAGACCTAAAACTATAAAACTGTTAGAAGAAAACATAGGGCAAAAGCTTCATGACATTGAATTTGGCAGTGATTTCTTGGATATGACACCGAAGGCGTAGGCAACAAGGGAAAATAGACAAATTACACTTTATGAAAACTAAAAACTTTCATGCATCAAAAGCCACTATAAAGAGTAAAAAGGTAACCCACAAAATAGGAGAAAACATTTGCAAATCTGAAAGATTTGATTGTGAATAGAAGGGAATTCACCGAACTTTTTAGCTCTAAACCATCTTAGATGTGACATCTGCCTCCTGTTCACCAGCTGGTCTCAGAGAACCATTTCTTGTCAATCTTTGTGGTTTTCCTGTTCTGTTTGTTCCCACTGCTACACGGCACAAACCTTGAACTAGAAGATAGCAGAGCATGCTCTCCTAATGGCTTTCGTAATTTGGCTTAGTTTGCTGGCAGTTTTGGCAGGCTGCTGCCTCAGTTACTCTTATCTCTTACCGTCTGTTTGTTTCTTAAGCGTCAGGCCTGCCCCGTATAATATAGACCAAGTGGGGGAGGTGCCACTAAATGATTCCCGTTTTATTCCAGATTCCTGCTTCCTGTAACGCCAGACTTCAGAGATCTGCGGGAAATTATTTTGGATGCCTTCTCCTTATCGTTAGTGAGCTCCTCACTGCTCATATTTCTGGGCAAGAAGATTGCCAATTTCCATAACTATAGAGTCAATTCCAACCAGGTGAGAGGACAGGCCTTTCTTTTACTTCTTCTGACCCTTCAGTCTCCGTTCTCTAATCTGAGCCTCCCGCTAACATGAAGACTGGGTTCTTCTGTAACCAGAGAATCACTTGGACCATAACTGGAACTGTAATTGCCGAAGGATCTTTGGGAAGCGTGGCACACTTAGGTCTGAGCCCGCCTGAATCAGTGTGTTACTCGCCCTGTCCACACCCGGGGCAGGGCTGCAGGAAGATGGCACAGGCCTCGTGTGCTGAGCTAGTGGAGCCCCTCTCCTCCTAACTTTGCTTCCTTTCCACCGAGTCCTTAGACATCAACCGCATCCTCAGGTGCAGTAAGAAATGATACGGACTAGCAGAGCCAGGCTACTAATATAATGAAGTCAGTCTCCCAGAAATCATTTCTTTTTGGTTTGTTTGTTTTTGGAAAATCACCAACTATTCCGAGTTCAGTCCTTTTCCTAGGACTCGAAAAGGAAATGTGGGAGCATGAGGTGTCCCACTTTGACTTTTAGGGTAGTTTGGAAGGAAGAGAGAGAAATGGTACTCTGTTGTTTCTGTCATTCTAAGTCCTGGTAATCATGAGACAGAGAGTACTAAGGCAAAAGCCTCACTGCCTCACTTTGAAAAAGTGCTCTCCTGTGAACACGAGCTAAAATGAAGTTTCAACCTAATCTAGAAATCAGATTTGCTGTCCTTTTGTTCTTCTAAGAAGAGTCAGTGTTATTTGAAGTGATATAAGCAACCTATCCTCATGCACAAGAAATAGACAGTGTACCTTCAGTTCAAACTTAAATCAACATTCTTCAAGAAATAGTGGGCCTAACTTGTTTGCCATTCCTTTATAGGATTTAATAGCCATTGGCCTTTGCAATGTCATCAGCTCATTTTTCAGATCTTGCGTGTTTACCGGTGCTATTGTCAGGACTGTTATCCAGGATAAATCTGGAGGAAGACAGCAGGTATGACCCCCAGCATATAAAAATGTTTACATCTGTGCATATGTGTTCCTAGAAAGGGGCTGCGTTAGTTTCATCACGTTGATGTGTTAATGCTATGCTGGTTGGGGAAGGTCTCTTAGAAGAATTTGGATTTCACACTTGCCTTCATTTTTGTTTAGATTTTGTCTTAAAAGCTATTAGTCAATGTGGAACTTGAAAGTCATTTCTATAAAAGTATTATTCTATGTGAACGCACAAAACCATTTTCCATGTAAGATAATATTTCAGATAAACTGACCATCACCCTATTTACATTTTTTTCTACGGGAGACATATTCTCAGCCCTAGTCTGGGAAAGCAGTAATTCAACTCTCTCTATCCCAGCAGCCAAACTAGAAACTTTCCCGGCCTCCTCAGAGGGCATGGCAGGGGGCTTTCACCTTAGAGAGCAAGGTCTTTGTCTAGATGAGCCTTGGGGATTTATGACCATTCTACCTCTGCATACGAGGAAATTATCTAGGTCAGACTCTCTTCAGGTCAGAATCTAAAGTGTCAGAAGGATCAACACTGAATTTTACTGGGGGAAGATAAAGCACCACATTCCATGGTTAATTTGGTGAAATATAAAGTGAAAGCTAATAAAGTCAGATTAGGCAAGGGCAAGAGCGTGGGTCTACCCTAGAGCGAGACCGTGCCCTATCAGCCTGTGTGGACTGAGCTTGGTTGTCACAGAGCTGCTGCCAGGTGCTGGCTCTAGGGAGTAGCCCTTTTCCACACTTTGACAGAAAAAAGGAAGTTGGGTTACGTTAAAAAGAAGGATGTTCTATGTAAGGGTGAAAGAACTTTAAAGTCACAATGAGAGGGTTTTATGATAAAAAGAAATGGAAACAGCAATTCCAGACTTTAGTTCCCAGTAACTTTTGACAGCACGCTGTTGATTCAGTATATAAGCTTAAGATAAATTTAGGGAGAAAAGACGCACACGGTTGGAAGACACTAAATCACAGTGCAAGTAAAATGAAGTGCCAAGTAAGTACAATAAATAAAAAGGGCCATAAATATTGCAAGAAGGAGAATGGTGGAGGAAGTGGGACGTGGTGATGACAGCCAGAGGTTAGGTGTGAACAGACGGAGCGGGGAGGGAGGGCCCGGCTCGCCTGGGCAAGGTGCCCGCCCCAGGCCCCAGTGGCTCTCCTGGGGTCCGTGGCTGCGCTCACTGTTGCATGTGTCACACCCCCCTGCCAATGAGCCTCTCTGAGGCGCAGTGACCGTGTGGGAGGCATGTCTGTCTCTGCGGATGCGGGCCAGCCCTTCCCTGAGACCCTGCTGTTCCCAGTGCGAGTCACGGGGTCCAGCAGAGCACGCAGCCGGCCCGGCCCCGTGCGCTGGAGCGGCCCAGCCTGCGCTCCGGCTGGGCCAAGGCCCCGAGGCTGGTTCAGCCTGCCCCCTCCCACGGCAGGGGGCTCCCCCCACCCCTCTTCTCTGGGACTGTGGATTCCCTCTGCCTGAGAACACGGCCACTTCTTCAGCGTTCCTCAGGACTACAGAGAAGCTGGGGGCCTGGCTCCGAACCCCTCACACGTGGCCTGCCACCAAGGGCGGCTTGGTTTCGTTGCCTGGCATAAAGACAAGCTGCGTACATGTGTCTGGATTCCTCTTTAATTTTCCCGGGTCTAGAATCCACTTGTGTTCACCTGTTGCAGGAAAACCTATCAGCCCTTCCAGCCATGGCCCGGGGTCAGAGGAGTTGGCGGGCCCGTAGCAGAGGGGAGGCGCAGAGCCCTGGGCTTGTGGCCAGCTGCACTGTCCCCGGGCCATCTTCCTGTCGTTTGGTTCGGACCACCATGCCTCCCTTAGCCTCTGCTTTCCAAGGATGCCTCCTGCCTTGTCCCACGCTCCAAGGGTGAGGGGTGGATGTTTAGCGATATGGGAGGTGGAATGGTTGGGGTTTCGGGGCGGACAGTGACGACTCTGCCAGGGCTTGTCTAAACTGTTCAAGGAGGGGTTAAAGTGAGGAGGGAGTGCAGGCCGGGCTTAGGAGACTGCAGATTCAGAGCAAAAAGCTAAGGCAACAAAGATGAAAGACCCGGGACAACCTGGAATTTTTCTAAAGCATTCATGCGTTTACACGGCCAGTATGTGTGGAGGCCCTAGCATGCGTTTAGCACTTTCACAAAACCTGACAATGTCAGCTCAGCAAAAGATGCACTTATGCTGGATGGTTACTCGAAACTCCTTTTAAGAAAAACTGCCGTGCTTCACCGAGCAGAAGGCCTCAGTTGCAGGCAGGGACCAGCGTGCTCCTGACGGTCTCTCTCCAACCGCTCTGTCTCCTCAGTTTGCATCTCTGGTAGGAGCAGGTGTGATGCTGCTCCTGATGGTGAAGGTGGGAAGCTTTTTCTACGACCTGCCAAATGTAAGTGGAACTGATCAAATAGCCAAGCCCAGAAAGCCCGGTGTCCAGATTGCATCTTGGTGGGTATCCCTGAGCAGAACTGCACTCAGTGTGGCCCCACTGGCTGCCCCAGCCTCTCTCTAGTCCCTTCCCTTTAAAATACTAGCATCTACCTCTCAGGCTTGGGAGTTAAATAAGATAGTGTATATAATATAGAGATAACAGTGTTGAGCTAATCAGGAGCACTCGAGAAACATTAGCCACTGTTGCTGCTGTTCTCGTTAATCTTCTTTTAATTGCTCAAGCTCTAAAGTAAGCTTTAAAAGTAAGGATTTGGTTAAAGGTGACCAAAATAGACATCAGATGCCAGAACGCCCATTACCCACACAGGCTTAGAAACTCGCTGTGCATCCATGCCATCTGGTCCCTAACCCGCTCCCGGAGGCCTTGTTTTGCATTCATGTGAACGCACTCCCTCGCTTGCTTCCACACCGTCTCTGGCCAGTTTACAATACTAAACGGCAGGGTCTGAAAGTTGAGTTATAACTGTTCAGCTAGGATGCTCCTGTACACTCACGTGCCATTTCTCCCCTTTGTGTGAGACTGGCCACCTTGCATTGAGATTCCAGGTGCATTCATTCCTGGCTATAATCAATTTGTTCTATGTTACAGCAGAGATCAATGTTCAGCGACCATATTTCCTTTTACATTTCTTTCATGTTCCTTGTAGCCACCTTTAGACAGTACTAAGGCGGGTGGGAGGGGGTTTCATTCCTGGTGTCGCAGCTTGGTTACACACTGAGGTAGCGGTCCCCGAAGCGGGAGTGGTGTAAATCTCAGCCCCAGCCTTTCGAGCATGGCCATTGCACCGCAGAGCAGGCCGCCTCACGGCCGTTGCTGCCTCCTGCTCTTGATATTCAGGGACCTTGGGCCCCAGCCCTGGAGTCTAGGCCTGGAGGGTGGGATTAAGCTTCGGTTTATCGCTCAAGCTGTCCTCCGATCCCAGCAGAAGGCAGCTCCAGAATTTAGTTAGTATAGCACCTTTGGTGTGACCACTCTTCGAACCTATTCTAGCAAAGCCACTCACTAATTTACTTTGAACGGTGACATTTTTTTTCTTTATAGCTAGAAGAATAAGAATTTTTTAAAATTCCAAACACATAAAAATCTGTCAGAATTCACTGAAGGCTAGTGATAAAAGTAGGTAGCACTCTTTTATTGTAAATATATTAGACAGAACAATTCCTACTTTGGCTCCCCATGTTATGTCACATTATTTTTACAGCATCTAGTTAGGATGTTTCTGGGTGAGAAAACGGGAACACAACCTGATCAGTGGACTATCTGAATCCTATCCCAATGAGCTCTGTGAGCAGTAAAGATTCCTTCCTTCCTGGAAAGACTATGAACAGCTTGTTGCAAAATCCTTATTGGAAGAATTGTTGGAGCATCCTGGCTAGGGTCTCAATTACTTAGCAGGGGGACCAAATTTTAAAAAGACATGATTCAAAATAGTGCATTCAATATTGCTTCTATCTGTGTGGGGGGGAAAAAAAATAGAACATACCAAAATGTTAACAACGCTTATCTCTTGGATGATGTGAATTATGTAGACGATTAATTCTTCTTTATATGTGAGCATGTCTAATCTTAATATGCAAAGGTAAATTTTTGATTGTCTATTGTTTTATGAAAATATGTTTCCTCTTTTTTAAAAAAAAATATTTTTCTTAATTTTTAGAGAGAGGAAGGGAGTAGGAGAGAGAGAACCATGGATGAGAGAGTATTGATCGGCTGCCTCCTGCACGCCCCTTACAGGGGATCAAGCCCGCAACCCGAGCACGTGCCCTGACTGGGAATCGAACCAGTGACCTCTTGGTTCATGGGTCAAGCTCAATCCCTGACCCGCACCGGCCAAGGTGTTTCCTCTTTACGCTCCTTCCCTCAAGGCAAAAATCTTGCAAAACCCCTATAAAGTTGAGATTCCTTTCCTTCCTACCACGTCCCCCTGTAAGTTGCAGAAAGTTTGGAGGCTCCTGGCTGGCGAGGAGATGAAGATGGGAAAGAAGTGCCTCCTGCTAGCTTCATCCTTGCTCTCCCCCCTCTACTGCTGAGTGCAGCCGGTGACTCAGAAAACCAGAGGCAGCTGGACCCGCCACTCCGGTGGTGGGATCAGCTCTAACCCCCAGGCAGAGCGGGCGGAGAGGACGGCAAGGGAAAGGCTGAGAGAGTTTAAGCCAGTGCAGGGGCCTCAAGAACACAAGAAAGTGTTTCTTAAAGTAGGTTAGTTCTACTTTAAGGCCCTGATGATTTTTATATCCTACGAGAATAGATTTTTATTTTCTCATATTTAAGAAACTTTCTTTCCACTAGAAAAGTAGACATGCTGCCCAGTCAGTGTGGCTCAGCGGCTGAGTATCGACCGAGGATCCAGGAGATCGTGGTTCGATTCCCAGTTGGGGCACATGGCCGGGCTGTGGGCTTCATCCCCAGTGGGGGTCGTGCAGGAGGCCCCCGATCAATGACGACTCTCTCATCAATGATGTTTCCATCTCTCTCTCCCTCTCCTTTCCTCTCTCTGAAATCAATAAAGACATAAAAAAAGAAAAGTAGACATGGAAAATTCATAATAGATAAAAACGTCATCCAGATTTACATATGAACCGCTATTAACATTTTGGCACATATCTGATCAATATTATTTTCTGTGAATGGGTATTACTTTGCCTAGTTTTAACCTAACTGGACAGGCTTTGTATTCTTGTTTGTATTTAATATATAGCATGAAAAAATAATAATATATAGCATGATACCTCAAACTGTAACTTATTTAGTTATTTTCTTATTGGAAAATTAGGTTGTCTGAATTTTTGTTATTATAAATAACACAACGAGTAATTTTGTGTATCCACCCTTTTCTATATTTAGATTTCTAAAAGTAAACAAAATTTCTGTGTGAAAGCGTATCAGGATGGCTTGACATATTGCCAAATTATTTTCCCAAAAGGCTGTACCCCTTTATACTCAACAACCATATATATGGAGTGTTTTCAATTTGCTAATTTGATTTGATGGGCACAAAAAATGGTATCTCGTTGTTGAAATCATTATAATATATCATGATTAAATCTGAACAAAAGCCAAATTGAAACTATTTTAGAGTTCCTCTGAACGGAAGTTCGCTAATTTGTCAATATAGTAACACAGTTGTGTCAGGTAGCCGAAGGTGCCAGCCCGAGGGTCCTGTCCCATACACCAAAAGTGACAGCGCAGACACAGGAAGGGCTAGAGGACTGCGGTCTCTGGCCCCTCTTCTCCCCACTGTCTGAGCTGAAGGGCTTGCTGTGGCTTTCCTGGCTCAACCCGTCAGGCCTTGGCCGTGGCCTTGCCTTGGCCTGTGTGTTTGACAAACAACAGAGGGGAGCAGAGAAAAATGTGGAGAATGCTTATTGGATGAGACAGTGAGTGAAAGCACGGACGTGGTATTTCTATGAAATATCAATGCCTAATATCTCTGAGTGGCAAGGCTAACTTGTGGTTACTTTATGAAGATTTGGGAGTTTCACTCCCGAAGGGAAAATAAAGCAGGGCTTATCTTTCCCCCTAGGCTGTGCTGGCTGGTATTGTTGTGAGCAACGTCCTACCCTACCTTGAAAGCATTTACTACCTACCCAGCCTGTGGAGGCAGAGCCCATGCGACTGTGTGAGTGTAGACGCCCTGGCCGAGGTAGGGGCGGATGAGGGGAAGGCTGGACAGAGGGAAACAGGACAAACGAAAGACACCAGCACGGAGGACGCTAGCAACTCTGATGCCTGGTGCTCTGCTTTTGCTTTAAATAGGGAGGCAAATACCGAGGCCTCCAACGATGCAAACGTAAATAAAAAGGAATGAATTCAGTGGCTACAGTTAGATGCAGAGGTAGTAAAAAGGGGTTGTCGTGCATTCATGTTCGATTGACTTTTAACCCAGAGACCCAGATCCTGATAAGAGGAGGTGTCTTGCTGGAGTAACTGATGGGGCCCCTCCTTCTGTCTGGAACACAGAGCTGGGCACAGGAAGGGGAAATAGCAAGAAATGAGATTGGGGGGGGTGATATGATGAGAGGAGCAGGACCCCAAAGAGGCAAAGAGATGTGATAGGAGATAATTTTTGGATTCAGGTCCCCGAGGAGCTAAGAGGGTATGTGGTCAGGGCATGGGCAGAGCTGCTGGCCTTAGGAGGAGAGTGAGCGCCTGCAATAGGCCTGGGGCGGGTGAAGGAAAGCTGAGTGCAGACATTAGCTCGCAGGTGGCAGGCGGCAGTAAACATTTTAAGAAAATTTTTTATTCTGATGCACTTCTGTCTCCACTTAGTCGCAGAGGAAGTCGTCAGAAAATAGAAACACTATTATCAGAGAAGGTTGGACCCACTTAACTCAGTCTCATTTAAAAAAAAAAAATGTTTTTTATTGATGTCAGAGAGAGGGAGAGAGAGAAGCATCAGTGATGAGAGTCACTGCTCGGCTGCCTCCTGCACGCCCCCTGCTGGGGACCCAGCCCGCAGCCCCGCACCTGCCCTGACCGGGAATGGAACCCTGACCTCCTGGTTCACAGGCCGGCCCTCAACCACCCAGCCACGCCTGATGGGCGGCAAGTAAACGTTTGAGGGAGTTTCAGGCTATCTTCTCTGTGAAGGTTAAAGTCAAGCCACCTGCTGAGGTGATGGAGAAGGGCTTGACATGGATGGTAAAGACTCGCAGTAACTACTACAGGTCTGAAAGTAGCAACTGCCGTTTGGTGAGCATCTGGGTTGCTTTACAAATGGCATTTCTAGTCTCGACAGAGCCTCTAAAGTAGATATTACCACCCCTATTTTGCACATGAGGAACCTAAAATTTCAAGTGAGAATTAGAGAGAGAAATGACCAAGGAAGCATGGAAGCATGCTCGGCAGCCTTGGGCCCAGGCTTCTGTGGCCGCAGGGTCCCTATGGCCCTGGGGCTGGTTGTCTGAATCCCAGGTAGGGGGCGGTGAGGGTGAGTCGAGACAGGGCCGGCAATTTTCTCAACCCCGCTGCTCATCACGGCGTTCCTTTTCCCTCCTTCCCTTCTTCCCGAAGATTATTTGGATTGTGACATTCATATCTGCAATTTTCCTGGGACTGGACGTGGGACTACTTGTCTCACTGGCCTTTACCTTCTTCATGATCACCGTTCAGTCACACAGGTACTTGGTCTCAGGTGACGGGAGGCCAGTCGTGCCTGCGAGGCAACCAGGACCTAAGGGCCACTGCATTTCCTTTCAGAACCAAGATCCTTCTCCTGGGCCAGATCCCCAACACCAACATTTACAGGAACATCAGCGACTACCGGGAGGTGAGCACCGAGGCCAGCCCCGCTCCTGCGCCCAAAGGACGGGGCGGGCCGGGCCTGCTGCTTAGTTTGTCTGCAAAAATCGCTTTGCTGTTGTTTGCTGAGCTGCAGGCGCGCTTGGCAGAGGCGGGGAGAGGTGGGGACGCAAAGGGGCAGGTCAGTCCCAGGGTCCTGCAGCCAGTTAAGGATCATTTTCAAATGCACTTTGGGGGGCGGGAGGCCAAAAGAGAGGCGCCAGGCGATGGAGGGGGGAGAAGGCAGCAGGAAAAGCAGGGGTGGGAACGGGAGGGAGGGCCTCGCCGCCTCGGGCCTCCTTTAGGAAGAATACAGAGTCTCCAGGCGGTTCTAGAGGGAGCCTTCTGGGAGCTCTGCGCTTGTCTGCAGCTCATAACCATTCCCGGGGTGAAGATCTTCCAGTGCTGCAACTCCATCACCTTCGTCAACGTGCACGAGCTGAAGCGCAAGCTGCTGCAGGAGGTGAGGGCTCCTTGCGCCCGCCGCGCCCCCGACCCCTCCTGCGCGCCCCCCGGCCTCCCGCGCGCCCCCCGGCCTCTCCCCGCGCCCCCGGCCTCTCCTCGCGCCCCCGACCCCTCCTGTGCGCCCCCGGCCTCCCGCGCGCGCCCCCGGGCCTCTCCCCGCGCCCCCGGCCTCCCGCGCGCCCCTGGGCCTCTCCCCGCGCCCCCGGCCTCCCGCGCGCCCCCGGGCCTCTCCCCGCGCCCCCCGACCCCTCCGTGCGCCCCCGGGCCTCTCCCCGCGCCCCCGGCCTCTCCCGCGCGCCCCCGGCCTCCCGCGCGCGCCCTCTGAGCGGGCCCTCCTCCGCCCCCCAGGTGGAGATGGTGAGGGTGCCCCTCAAGGAGGAGGAGATGTTCAGGCTGTTCTCTGAGAGCGAGGGCGGCTCGCGGGTGGAGCAGCTCTGCCGGTGTTTCTGCAACTGCGACGAGCTGGAGCCGCCGCCCCGGGTGAGCAGCGCCTCTTCCCGCAGGGTCTCCGCGTCTGCTGAAGACGCGCGCGGTTGGCTGTTGGTTTAAGAAAAGAAAAAAGGAAAGAAAACCCCCCGTGGGATCGTGACTTTTAGATGGACCACAGGTCATTGGAAATCAAAGGTTTCTCCTCAGAAATGCAGACGCGCGTTCCCCTGGGAGGTCGGGCCTGGGGCGACTCCTGAGTCCCCACCCCCTGGCCAGAGACTCCCCGGAGCGCAGGGAGCGGGTCCCCAGCTGGGCCCCTTTCCCTGACCACCAGCTGCCCGCCCTTAGGCGGCTGGAGATGAGGGACGCGAAGAGTGTCTCATTCCAGCGGGGGCACGGGCCAGGCGGCTGGGGCTCTCCCGGGTCTGCCCCGGGCTCCTGCCGGCTGCCTGAGACCGAGGCAGGGGCGATGGGCAGCGAGGGGCCTGAGACCGAGGCAGGGGCGATGGGCAGCGAGGGGCCTGAGACCGAGGCAGGGGCGATGGGCAGCGAGGGGCCTGAGACCGAGGCAGGGGCGATGGGCAGCGAGGGGCCTGAGACCGAGGCAGGGGCGATGGGCAGCGAGGGGCCGGTGGCCGAGGCAGGGGCGATGGGCAGCAAGGGGCCCGTGGCCGAGGCAGGGGCGATGGGCAGCGAGGGGCCCGTGGCCGAGGCAGGGGCGATGGGCAGCGAGGGGCCTGAGACCGAGGCAGGGGCGATGGGCAGCGAGGGGCCTGAGACCGAGGCAGGGGCGATGGGCAGCGAGGGGCCCGAGACCGAGGCAGGGGCGATGGGCAGCGAGGGGCCTGTGGCCGAGGCAGGGGCGATGGGCAGCGAGGGGCCTGTGGCCGAGGCAGGGGCAAAGGGCAGTAAGGGGCGAAGGGCAGGAAGGGGCGATGGGCAGGAAGGGGCGATGGGCAGGAAGGGGCAAAGGGCAGTAAGGGGCGATGGGCAGGAAGGGGCGGACAAGCGCAGGTGTGTGTTTCAGGGCATCTGAAGGTTATTTCAGCTGATGAAGGAAGTGCACCTTACTCCAACTCAGGCTCGACCTAAATACCCCCTTCCCCAGCGCAGGGCTGCTGGTTTCTAGCTGGGAGGCCTTGTACCCCATCTCCACCCACACCCACAGGGGAGGGGCAGCGCTATCTACACACTCACACACTCACACACACACTCACACACTCACACACACACACACTCACACTCACACACACACTCACACACACACACTCACACACTCACACACACACTCACACACTCACACACACTCACACACACTCACACTCACACACACACTCACACACTCACACACACTCACACTCACACACACACTCACACACACTCACACTCACACACACACTCACACACTCACACACTCACACACTCACACACACACACTCACACACTCACACACACACTCACACACACACTCACACTCACACTCACACTCACACTCACACACTCACACACACACTCACACACACTCACACACACTCACACACACACACTCACACACACACACACTCACACACACACTCACACACACACTCACACACTCACACACACTCACACTCACACACACACTCACACACTCACACACACACTCACACACTCACACACTCACACTCACACTCACACACACACTCACACACTCACACACACACTCACACACACACACTCACACACACTCACACACACACTCACACTCACACACACACTCACACACACTCACACTCACACACACACACTCACACACACACTCACGCACTCACACACACACTCACACACACACTCACACACACTCACACACACACTCACACACTCACACACACACACACACTCACACTCACACACTGACGCCCCCACACACACCACCTGTCCCCCTCCTCACCTGCAAACACCAGGCACCCACTCTGGTCGCCATACACCCGAACAAGCGTAGGTTCTACCGAGCTCCCTGAAAATCCCAACATTTTTTGCCAGGAGGACAGGGTTAACCCGTCTGATTGCTGTTACATGGGCACTGCAGGGAGCGTTCTAGAGAGAGGGCAGTCACAGGACAGCAGCCAGCGCTGAGCGCGGGCCAGGATCCCCTGGTATTGATGGAGCTCCTACCACGTGCCCAGAGCTATGACTCTGAAAAAGGAAAAAGAATCTGTAAGGGCCTCTGGCTTTTTATTGTGGTAGCAAATGCATAACACAAATTTATCATCTTAACCATTCTGAGTGTACAGTAGTGTTAAGTATACTCACACTGTTGCACAGTCATCACCACCATCTATCTCTAGAACTTTTTCATCTGTACCTATTAAGTAACAATTCCCATTCGCCCTCCTCCCAGCCCCTGGCAACCACCATTCTACTTTCCGTTTCTATGAATTTGACTAACCCAGGTACCTCATATATCAATGGAATCGTACAGTACTTGCCTTTTTTTGTGACTGGGCTGTTTCACTTAGCATAATGTCCTCAGGGTTCATCCAGGTTGTTCTTTTTTTAAAAAAAAATTTTTTTTCAGGGAAATTTTGAACATACACAAAAGTAGAAACAAGTATAATGGGCCTCTGTGCACCCACCATCCACTTTAAGATCCATCAACTAATGGCCAATCCTGTTTTATCTATATCCCACCATCTACACTCCCCCCAGATCACAGGATTATTTTGAAGCAATTCATGGAGATTTAAATTAAACTAGGGAGACGAGTCTATTAATGTGACATATAAGGCTGCTATTGTATTTTATCAATAAAATGTCTAAGAGAGACATTTTCTCACATCTCTGAAATTTGGATGCATTGTGTAATTGGTGACGTGTCTTAGTTTAATTTGCAGTATTTTTTCCTTGAGAATACAAAAAGTAGTGATGCACCTTAAGACTGATGAAATAGGATAGTAAACCATATTATACAATGTGCTGTTATGTTCAAAATTGTGTGTTTAGGTTCTAACAACTCTAAGACTTCAAGTAAAGAGAGATTGGCATGAGCTCAGAAAGTCAGGGACACTTCATGGTAACAGTGGACTTGAGCTGGGCAGGAGAGGGAATTTTGGATTTATGTCAGGTAGGAAAAAAGAGGGCTCCCAGCCCATGGATAGGCTTGGACAGAGACACTGAGGTGGAAATTAGCATGGGGTCGTCAGAGGAAGAGGCCTGGCCTAGGGAGTAAATTTAGGCAGACACAGCACGAGTAGGTCATGAAAGCCCTTGAAGGACAGGAGGAAGAGTAGAGGAAGGAGAGAAAAGGAAGGCTCTTAGGGGTTTCCTTCTGCCCAGAGGATCTGGCATCTCCCACGACTGAGTCAGTCCGCTGCTGCCCCCAAAGGCCTGGCCTCAGAGACCTTCAAGCCTTGGGGACGGACACCGCTCTCCTTTGAACTGTAATAGTATCATCACCCACACTACCTTTTTTTTTTTATTTGCTATACAATCTCTACTGCCTTATATACTTTTTATCTTTACAGTTTTCCTATTTTTAAATTTTCTATAAGCAACATTATTAGAACAATATTTTTAAAGAAACATCACCCCAAATGACTCCACTGTAGCATATGAATTATTCCCATTTTCCCATGGGCCCTACAGCTCTTGTCCATATGCGTTATTTGTCCTTTGAATGGACCCGCACCTGTTGCCCAGGTAGAAACTGGGCCCTGCGACCCCAGAGCTGGCATTCGGGCCTTGCACGCCGTGTGTTCCTGGTGCCGACCGTGTCCTTGAGCGGTGGCAGCACCCGGGTCTGTGAGGAGGCCGAGGGGCCTGAGAGGTAAAGGGGCCTGTGTCTTCGCAAGGAAGCCTGACAGGCCACAGCTGCGCTGATAAAAGGAGGCGGTGCTGAGAAAAGGGACCGATGGAAGAAACACTTCAGAGCATTAGAAGGCGCTGGAGGCTGATCAGAACCCAGGGGTGAGGGGAAGGGACAAATCAAAGGAGGTTTGAAGTGTGGCTCACTAGGACCGCGGTAACGTCACTGACGCACACAGGGAAGTTGGGGGGCTTGCGAGTGGTGCGGATAAGCAGCAGTGAATGTGGGGTTTTCATGAGATACCCGAGTCAAAGCTGTGTAGTGCCTGGGCTGTGAAGTGCCCTGATGGGGGGGGGGGGGGGGGGGAGTTTGCAGATAGCTGCAAGCACTCGGCCCTTGTTTAATCCTAAGGACCCCCCCCCCCCCCGCCCCAGATTGTTTACACAGAGCGATTTGAAAGCAAATGGGACCACAAGCCATCCTCCATCAACCTGATCAGCTGCACACGTTTGGACAGTGGGAGCTCGAGCCAAACTTCATACAGCGACCAAATGCCGTACGTGGTATCTCCCACATTTCAGAGAAATCAAGAGCAAAACTGTGACAATATGGAGAAAATTTGGCTTCCTAATAAACCCTCTAGAAACAACATGAGGCAATTTGCCGATGCTTCTGACAGCCACATCAGGAGTCACTCAGTCATCCGTTACTCAGATTCGTCTTTTCTGCCCTGTGCTCACACTATCATCCTGGACTTCTCCATGGTGCACTTTGTGGACTCACGGGCTACAGTCATATTGAGACAGGTAGGTCCTGAGGTGGCTTTAACAAGAGCTCTGACCCCCGCCTACCACCCACCACCCCAACCCCAACCCTGATCGAATCCTGTGAGTCACTCATCAGCTACTATGTGACTCCTGGGCCACTAGAAACTTGGACACTGAAGATAGTTTAAAGTCAACCAGAATAAATAGAAAATGAACCAGCTCTGATTTATTGAACTGGGGCTGGTTGCCTTAGCATGGCATATTATTGCTCAAGGAACGGAAAATGGGAAACTCAGCACCGTAGAGACAGCCATCTGCGCCTCCCCCGGCAACTCCTAGTGTACCCTGGGAGTTAGCTGCAGACCTGCTCAAGGAAGAAGTCTGGACGCAGCAGAGAGAAGGCGCACCGAGAGGCCCGCACTCTTCAGCTGCTCCGAGCACTCAGATTTGCAGGAGTTGGGGCCTGGAGCTGTCTGGGCCGGTACCTGTGGGATCATCCCCAGTGCCCCCTTCATTGCCTGCATCTTTGGGGGGAAAGGGCAGGGGAAAATTTCCCTTCAAAAGCTGTGTCTCTGCCCTGGCCGGTGTGGCTCAGTTGGTTAGAGCGTTGTCCCGTACAACAAAGGGTGGCAGTTTCAGTTCCCTGTCAGGGCACGTACCCAGGTTGCAGGTTCGATCCCCGGTTGGGGAACGGGTGGGAGGCAGCCGGTCGATGTTTCTCTCTCACAATGATGTTTCTCTCTCCCTCTCTTCTCTCTCTCCCTTCCTCTCTTTAAAATAAATAAAAATAAAAAAGGTCAATTAATAAAAAAAAAAAAAGCTGTGTCCCTAGGTAACTGGCTCCTCTCCCACTCTGGTTTCTCTGACAGTTTTCATTTTTCTTTCTCACACAACATGGACAGTGTAGATGCACAACTAACCATGCCGGTTTTATCGCCCAATGTCACATAAGTACAATATCTTTTTTTCAGCCAGCTTACCTCAGTTTCCCATCCTCTATCTCACTCTTGCCCCTGGTGGCGATGGCTCAGGTTTAAACATCCTGAACACCCACTTCCCGGCTCTGACTGCTCCCACCTTTTCCTTGAGATACGTGTGTTTGGCTGATTTTCCATCTCTTATCCTAGGATCCTATGTTATCAAACCTTTTTATTCCTAATGGAATACAATTCTCGCTTAAACGAGTCTGGCTCCTCTTTGGCCTGAGGCAGCAGGAAGCTGCTCAAAGCAGAAAGAACCCCAGTGGGGGTGGCCTGAGGCTGTGGCTCTGCCCTGGCTTCTGCTCACTGTCCATCGGACGGGAGTAACTCACTAAACTGCACCGGCTCTCGGTTTCCTCATCTATCAAATGAGAGGCACAGAAGAGATTAAGGTTCAGGGCGTCCCATCCATGAGGCCCTTTTTGCCCACCCCGTTTTCAGATTCAAGTGCACATGATAACGTCTTGTCTTTTGGACTTTTCCATCTCAGGTCATCCTACTGGGCTGTGCTCTCTTCTCCCAGGCTTGTGCTCTAGTTGTCACTTTAGAGTTCATTCATCCTACATTACTAAATGCCTACTGCATGCCACGCTGAGTCGGGCATATTTACATACATGATCCCATTTCATTCCCTCACCGCCTTGAGAGACAAGCGGTGTTTCCCCCTAAGAGCCCCGGCCTGTCCGTCATTGGAACATGGAGCGGCTGTGCCGACCTCCCCCTTCCCTCCTCTCTTGCCTTCTGGTCCTTGGCGTGGCCCATCCATAGCTGCGTGTGCTGGGGACTTTCTGCTCCAGCCCCCCCATGGAGGAGGCAGTGTGCACCCCTACCTTGACTTTACAGCCTTCAGACTCCTGGTGCATTTGACACTTCAGAAGCACAGGTTCCTCCGTTCCTTTTGTCCTTGTTCTCCACTGCCATACTGGAGAAATTCATTTCAAATATTATCATTGAAAACTGAAACTTAATAAGAAAAATCCCAGCAGTCGTTCTTCCTGGAGACAACCAACCACTCAATTTAAGCTTCTTCCTAATTCATGGGATTTCAGTCTCCCACTGCTTGTCATTTAGAGTATGTCCATTGTGGCTCTTTACCAAGTGACTTTATGATTTACCATGTGATCAAGAATGACTTTCTTGTTTCCTCTTGGAGGTGAAAGAAGCAGAGGCTGTCTGTTTTAGTTGCTTTGTGTTTTGTTTGTTTGTTTTCACGTTTTAACTTAGTGCTTAGGGTTGGGCACTAAGTGCTTAGAGCACCAAGTTTAATATTGACTTGCTTTGAATTGAGCTTTACTCATTGCCCCAGAGCATATATATAGGCTGAAGTAAACTTGAGGCCAACGTCAGGTGCTTATTAATTGATACCACTAAATATTTGATGTTTTACTAAAGTCAAATGCAACTTTGCAGAGCAGCTCTGAGTATGATCCTCGGGGTTCCTGAATTCCATTTCCTGCTGTATCGTTTGACCATCTCTGGGCCATGTGTTCCCCCTCTGCCTAGTGAACTCCAGGGAGAAGGGCATCACATGCAAACACTAAGCACCAATATCAAGATACAATAGTTTTCGAGGACTGTCCAGTGCACTCCCGTCACACCCATGCCTGTCTCTGTCCAGCGCTGTACTCCTGTGGCATTCTCTCTTCGTGTGACCTGTTTTCCCCCTTGAGACCATGGGAGACCCTGTCTCACTCCCCACCCCACATGAGACTGTCTGATTCTCTCTTGTATTTCCAGCACCATAGTCACTTCCCAGCTTAGAGAAGTCCACCCAGCAAATGTTCACAAAGCTGAATTGCATATAAAGTTACATATACCCCAGACAAGTGAATGACCAAAGGGATTTTACAACCCAGCGAATTAGAAGGCCCTTTCTTAGTGAGTGTGAGGATCCCTAACACTGATTTACGCCCTCCCTGCAGATGTGCAACGCCTTCCAAAACGCCAACATTCTGGTGCTCATTGCAGGGAGTCACTGTGAGTATGCTTCACCCTACGAGGGCTGTGTTTTGCACCCCAGGTGCCCCCTCCCCAGTGCCTGACCCTGTGTGTTTCCGGGTTTGGTTTGTAGCTTCTGTGGTCAGGACCTTTGAGAGGAACGACTTCTTTGATGCTGGCATCACCAAGGCCCAACTCTTCCTCAGCCTCCATGACGCTGTGCTGTTTGCCTTGTCAAGGAAGCTTCCAGAGTCCTCCGAGTTAAGCATGGACGAATCTGAGACAGTGATACAGGAAACCTATTCAGAAACAGATAAGGTCAGAGGATGTGAAGCATCGTGGTGAGGGGTGAGGTGGGGGGGAGGGGGAGTAGAGATGGGGGGAGACACCTGATCAAATAGTGATGAACACCATCCAGGAACGGTTTTGAGTGAGTGCCAGACTTTGAGACGTTGAAATGCTCCCAAATTTATCCGTTGGTAAATAGCAGTGGACCTGAGTCCCAGGTTCCCCCACTGCCATAGCATCTGGGTGCCATTCAGGGCCTTTTCCCAACTGAAGAGAGGGTTACCCAACCCGCAGAGGCCTCAAGGGGCCTTTTACCAAACGCTCAGTTAGTGCCAGTGCTGTATCAATGACTAAATATTTTACACATCTCGTCTAGCTGTGCCTTTAGGATCCACAGATGAACAGTAAATCTGATGAGCTCACAGAGGTAAAGATCTGCCAGTCTAACACTTGAGCTATTATTCCCATTGTGGGTAATATAATTTACTCAGTCTGACCAAATGCAAGGGAGAAAGGATATACAGGCCAGAATTTTTAGCCATTTATTAATACTAAGTAAAGACCTGTGCCTAGCTCAGTGTTTTCTAATCAGTATCTACGAAGGTTAACAGTTTCCTCCCAAAAAGAAAATTAAAACACTGATGGGCACCAAAATCCCACCTAATGACTAGAAATTATTTTTCATTAAACTCGATTCATTGACTTAATACATTTCAGTAATGTTTGAATTTTTTAATGACAAAAAGGAATTACCAGAGTAATACATGTTTATAAAAAAAGTTAATAAATAAAAGATAGCCAAGCCTGTAAAACATAGCCCTTTTCTTTCACTAAGTAATATATCGCCAAGCATTTGCCTACCATTGTTGAGAATTTGCACAGGTTATTGCTTCTGCTTATCCAGAATAACTTCTTCTATATGGGCAGCCTCTGCATTTATTGTCTTTTTAAAGGCTGAATTCCTAGGAATTCAACTTTTTTTCATATAGACAAATCTTTGATACTTTATACTCTGTCTTTTACATTTTTATTGCTTTTTAAAATGAATCATCTTTTTCATTATATTTTCTAACTGGCAACTGCTAGGATATAGGAAACCGATTGATTTTTATTAAATCATTTGGCATCTTGTGAATCCTTTTACTAGTCCAAAAAGGTTTCATTGTTAATTCTCTTGTGTTTTCTAGATAAACAATATTTTCTACAAAAAATATAAATCTCTTATTTCCAACTGTTAGAATTCTTATTTCAGTATCATAGATTATGGCATTAGCCAGCCTTTCCAGAGCAATTTAAGTAATACTGGTGAGTCTTGTCTTACTCCTGAATTTAATGAGAAAAGCTTCTTATGTTCTCTATTAAGGATAGTGTTGATAGCTTAAGATGGACATTATATTTACCATGTTTTTTAAAAGTATTTTTCTGGTTTACTAACATGCCCATCAGAACTTAACACTTGATATTGAATATATCAATTTCTTTTTCTAGCGTTTAAACTAGGAAAAACTAGGAGAGGAAAAGTTCCATTCTGATGTATTCAATTCAAGATGCCTATTAAATATCCAAGTGGAGATGTCAAGAATGGCAGTGGATATATGAACCAGCAGATTAGGGGAAGGGTTATAACCAAAAAGTCATCGGCACATAGATAGTACAGTAAACCCTTGATTCTGTGGACCTTGATTTAATGGACTTCGAATTTAATAGACAAAATTCCTGGTCCGTATGTTATATGTGAAAATTAACACCCTGTTAATTTTTAAATACTTTTAACCAAGATTTGCTTATAATTAAATTAACAGGTTATTTTTTGTTATTAATTCTCTGTTACTTTTCACAAATTTTAGCAAATAGGCCATATATTGGAAAAAGCACTGTAGTAATTTCGCTGACATAAATAAATATGATGTATCTACAACCATAGTCTACATGCTTAAATCCAAGAGTGAAAAAAAAAAGATGATGGGGCACTAAGTGGAAGCTACACTGACAGTCTCCCGGGACCAGATTGGAATTACAACTAAAATATAGAAAAGCCATCCTGAATAATCAACTGCAACTGAAGACGAGCTGGAGAGCACCCTCATAACCAAGGAGGAAAAGTGGAGACCACATAGAGACTGGCAGGAAGTGCGGAGGCAAGAGAGGGCTGGCTGGGCTCCCAGAGGCAGCAGCTGAACGTCTGGAGGGGCACCTCAGCTGTGGGGGGTCCCTAATGAGAACTCTGGGGTCTAAACTCCAAGCTGGGATCCCCAGTGCAGGGCACCAGAACTGAGAAAGGTGCCCACATAACATCTGGCTGTGAAAAGCAGCCAGGTTTCTGTCTGCCAGGGAGAGACAGCTGGAAATGCAGGCACCCTCTTAAAGAGCCAACACACAAAGGTTCATGTGCAGCCACTCACGTTGGGCTCCAGCAGAATGAGAGCAGAGTGGACTGGAGCTGTGTGAGGAGACTCTAGGGTTGTGGGCTCTGGATCTAGAGCTCAGAGGGCACCCCTCTGGATTCCTGTGCTGAGTCATTGTCCTATACCGCAGAGGACATCTTTCATAGGAAGACATTTACCTCCCAAGCAGCTTTTGCCTGAGGGGAAGCAATTGCCCCACCCTGGGAGAAAACCTCTCACCCTACCCCAGGGAGTTCCTACAGCCTGAGGCTCATTAAGAGAATCAGATTAATCAGCCTGCAGGCAGAGGCAGACCTCAGAGTGCTTTGAGTCTTTGCCTGATCTGCTTCTGGACCCAGGCCTTGGAAAAACAGATTTTGGTGTGCATCTTGCTCCTGTCCAAACACACCTAGCCCAAACAGAGGGAACCTCAAGCTGTGAGTTGTTGATAGCTCCAAACAGGGTACTCAAAGTCAATCACAAACAGCATCTGACCTTGGCCTGCAACAGAGACCATCCAAAAAGACAGAGTCCTGGTAGGCCTACCTAATACATAGAAACAAACCCAAATAGGCAGCCAAAATGGGAAGACAAAAAAACAAGCACTGAAAGAAGAGATGTCTCCAGAAAAAGAGCTAAATAAAATGCAGATAAGCAATCTGTCAAATATAGAGTTCAGAATATAGATAGTAAGGATGCTCAACAGCATGAAAAAAGGTATGGAAACTATAAAAAATGACCAGTCAGAAATGAAGAAAGACATAGCAGAAATAAAGAAGACATTGGAGGAATAAAAAGCAGATTAGAGGAAGCTGAGGATCGTGTCAGCAAATTAGAAGACAGGGTAGAAAAATTCAATCAGAAATCCAAAAAGAAAAAAACAGTGAAAAACCAGGAGGACAGTCTAAGGGAGCTATGGGACAATATGAAATGTAACAATATTCGCATTATAGGAGTGCCAGAAGGGGAAGAGAATCAGCAAGGAATAGAGAATTTGTTTGAAGAAATAATGGCAGAAAACTTCCCTAACCTGGTGAAGGAAAAAGTCACACAAATTCAGGAGGCATAGAGAGTCCCAAGCAAGAAGAATCCAAAGAGGCCCACACCCAGACACATCATAATTAAAATAAAAAATTCAAGACAAAAAATCTTAAAGGTAGCAAGAGAAAAGCAATCTGTTACCTACAAAAGAGCTCCAATAAGGCTGTCAGCTGATTTCTCAGCAGAAACTCTACAGGCCAGAAGGGAATGGCATGAAGTATTCAAGGTAATGCAAAGCAAAGATCTGAAACCAAGATTACTATGTCCAGCAGGGCTATCATTCAAAATAGATGGTGAAATAGAGAGCTTCCCAGACAAAATAAGTCTGAAGGAGTTTATCACCACCAAACCAGCATTGCAGGAAATGTTAAAGGGACTGCTGTCATTAGAAGTAGAAATAGAAGCATTGCAAGAAGTGTTAAAGGGACTGCTGTAATTAGAAGAAATAGAGAGAGAAACATAGACAAAGAATTAAAATGGCAATAAATTAGGACCTATCAATAATAACCTTAAGAACTTGAAGGGAGAGATCAGCAGCAATACAGTCATAGTTGGGGACTTTAGCACCCCACTGACTTCACTGGATAGATCTTCAAGACAAAAAGTCAACACAGAAACAGTGACTAAATGGCACACCATATCAGATGGATTTAATTGATATTTACAGAACATTTCACCCCAAAGCTGCAGAATATACATTATTCTCAAGTGCACATGGGTCACTCTCAAAGATAGACCACATGTTAGGACACAAAACAAGTCTCTACAAGTTCAAGAGGACAAATCATATCAAGTAGCTCGGATGACAATGGCATGAAATTACAAATCAACTACAGTAAAGACACTCAAAAACATTCAAACACATGGAGACTAAAGAGCATGTTATTAAACAATGAATGGGTTACCAAAGAGATCAAGAAAGAAATCAAAAACTTCCTGGAAACCAATGAAAATGAACACACAACAATCCAAAATCTATGTGACACAGTGAAAACAGTCCTGAGAGGGAAGTTCATAGCACTGCAGGCCTCCCTCAAAAAGCAAGAAACATTTGTAGTAAACTATCTAACCCTACAACTTAAAGAATTAGAAAGCTCCCCTGTGAAGCCATCCAGACCAGGGCTTTTGTTTGCTGGGAGTTTTTTTAACTGCTGCTTCGATTTCATCAGTTGCTATTAGCCTATCCAGGTTTCCTGATTCTTCCTGATTCAGTTTTACATGGTCTCACTCATATGTGAAATCTAATAAACAAAATAGACTGAGGAACAAAACAGATCCAGAGACATAGAAGCATGGAACAGACTGAGGGATCTCAGAGGGAAGGTGGGGGTGGGGTTTGGAGGGGGAGAGATTAATCAAAGAACTTATATGCATATATGCATGACCCATGGACACAGACAATAGTGTGGGGAGGGCCTTGGGGGAGGTGTGGGCTGGAGGGGATTAATGGGGGAAAAGGGGGATACCTGTAATCCTTTGAACAATAAAGATAATTTTTTTAAATAAATAAATAAAAATAAATAAATCCAAGAGTCACTGCTTATAAACGATATTCGGCAATGATTAGCACCTGATCACACCGTATGTTTGGTATTAATAGGTCCTGTTGTCATGTGGTGTGACTTCCTGCGGCAGTTTTGGCGCCACTCTAAGCCACCCCCTAGCCGTGAGCTTTTGTTTACTCGAGGTGACTGGCGAATGCACCCATTTACTAGACCTATTCAGTATAAATTTAACGCTACATATAGATAACACATACATATAGAAAACTTTTCTGTGCAATTAAACTTTTCATATATACTTAATTTTAATTACACATACATGTCTACAGAAGTAAAAACGGGTAAACTAAGTTGTCCATTTTTCAACATATGCATTCGGAAAACCTACTTTATTATGTAACAGACTCTGGGCTTTCATGACAACCCCTCACCCGAATCAGCCTGTTATCTGGAGGTTTTACTGTAGTGAAAATTATGGGGCTAAATAGACTTGCCTACGGGGACAGTGTAGGTGGAGAAGGGAAGGGTCCCCGGGTCGAGCCTTGGGGTGTCCCAACACCCAGAAGTCAGAAGGGGCAGGCAGGACGGGAGAAGGAAACGCAAAGGGCCGTGTGGTGAGACAACCGTGTTTCGGGAGGGTGGCAGCTGTTAATTCGCTGCAAGGCTGGCTCACGAAGCCTGTGGGGCATCTGCTGGGTGGCGGGCTCCGTGCCTGGCACTGGGCATGTCGGGGAGCAGGCCCTGCCCTGCCTCGGGGAGCTGGTCTGTGGACGAGTAGGACAGCACATCCCCTGCGCTGTGACAGCCATGCGTGAGGCACAGCGAGCGCAAGGGAAGCTCAGGCCCTGCTTAGTGACCTGCGGTGTGAGGCTGGAACAGTGAGGAAATGTGCGTGGCTGAGACGGAGGCGGGGCGGGCACCGGGAGCGGCATGACCAAAGGTAAGCGGGAGCCGGGCATCTTTGGTTAACTTTATGGCCAGAGCCAAGGGCGGGACTGCAGATGGAGATGAAGCTAAAGAAGATGGCCAGAGCCAGGCCACCCACAAAGGGCCCTATGGGCCCTGCTAAGGATTCTATTGGGGGTTGGAAGGACAAGTAAGATCAAGGGGACAAGATGTTCCAGAATGCTGCCGAGGCGACTGCTATTCCAATTGCTGACCATGAAATCCAGACTAGTCAGAAAATCCGGAGAAATCAGGAGTTAATGGATTGATTGAGCCTAAAGAATAGTTACTGAGGAGCCAGAGCGTGCAAAGGTGATGAAAAGCAGATTTAGGCCAGAAATATTTTCTACTTTGCAGGTACTTGTGATTGCTGGCCCCTCGAGTCATGTTGTATTCTGAAATTCCTTGACTATTCAAAAGTTAAATGTAATTGGAAATTTTAACCCATCTAATTATATGTGTTTCAGGGTGCAAATTCGAGACATAAAATAAACAGCGGTGTTCTAGAAGTGCCCCCAAATATAAGTCCCATCTTCACCAAGATGCCGAGGCCACGGATAGAGGAGGAGTCACAGGTAGACCTGGAGCTGGACGCCATACTGGAGTCGGACCGAGAGAACGAGCTGGACCAGGACCCCGAGCTGGAGCCGGAGTCGGAGCTGGAGCCGGAGACGGAGCTCGACTTCGACCCCGAGCCTGACCCCGAGACCGAGCTGGAGCCGGAGTTCGAGCCTGAGCCTGAGCCCAAGTCCAGGCCCAGGTCGCAGACTTACCCTCGGCAGCAGCAGTACTGGTCTCCCGGCTCCGCAGGTCAGAGTCAGCCTAGGACACAGTCGGTGGACAGGCGACATCTACAGATGAATTCATATTCACCTAAGGACAGTGACACTGAGGATCCCTAGAAAATGAACCGGGGAAAAGGGTCCGATTCCCTTGACAAATCCTCCCACCCAGACGGGGCCGCTTGGCCAGGAGCCCCAGACTGGTTACAGACCGGCGGGGCTCGCCTAGGGACCCCTCCGCCTGCTGTCCTCCTTGCTCAGCAGTGTGCTGTCACTCCCGGATCACAACGCTCAATACCAAGGATTATCCGAGTGCCCCACCCAGGCTCGCCTCATTTCACCTCCAGCAGGTACCCTAATGAAGGATGTCCTCCTCTGTCCATTCTGCGCCTCTGGTGTTTTTATCAGATCATCTCTCAGCTTGTTTCCCTTTCTCCAAAGAGATAAAGCTCAAATAAAGTATATAACTCTAATTACATTTGGACCCTTCCTGCATTTTCTCCCTTCTCTCTATTCTGTGCGCCTAAGGAAAGGGGTGGGAGAAACACCAGAAGTGGGCGGACATGGTGGAGAAGAGACGAGCAAGAGAAAGACAACTGTAGCATTTGTATTTTGTATGCAAGGTGTCTACCGCACCCCACTGAGGCGGGGTAGGCCAGCCGGCCTCTGTGGCGTGCAAGGCAAGAACTGTTAGACTGAAGGCATGTTCGCATCTCTGCAGGGTCCGTATCTCATCCTGCCACTGTTTCAGGAGGCCAAGCAGCTGGACCTGCCCACGAGAACGTTCGTTCTGGAGAACTCCCCCAGGCCTTCAGCTTCACGCTCAGCATTGCTCCTTTCTCACAGGTGTTTAAGGTACACGCAGTCCGGAGTCTGTGCTCCTGGTGGACCAAAGTTAGCTAAAATCTGTGACAGCCCTGGCCGGTGCGGCTCGGTTGGTCGGGCGCCGTCCTGTGCACTGAAAGATTCCCAGTTCGCTTCCCAGTCAGGGCACATGCCCGGGTTGCAGGTTCAGTCCCTGGTAGGGGGCATGTAGGAGGCAGCAGGCCAATGTTTTGCTCTCACATCGATGTTTCTCTCCCTCTCCCTTCCACTCTCTCTAAAAATCAATGGAAAAATATTCTCTGGTAGGGATTAACAAATAAACAAACAAAATTCCCCCTCCCCCTTTAAAAAAACAACCAACCAGCATTAAGTTACAACCAGAAGAGAAATACAGAGCCCTGGGCAAAGGTGTATGGAATCCTGAATTTTATTTCCCATTCAATAAACAAGATTCCTCTTACTTGGGCACTCAATTTCTCTCTTCTGTTAGATGAAAGACATCCTTGTTAAAATATAGGTGTCTCGGGGCACCTGTAATACTGTCAACAATAAAAAAATAAAATGTATCTCTGTCTTATCACAGAGCAAATGTGTGCAATCACTCATTCTACAAACATTTACTAAGCACCTGCTACATACATAGCACCCCAAACTGTGGGGCAGATAAAACAACATTACCTCTACTTTGTACATACATAAACTAAGGCTCAGATACGTTTAAAACTGGCCCAAGATCATATGCAATTGTACGCTAAAAGGGTGGGGGTCCAAGTCACAAGCTTCCTTTATCCATGCTCACTCAACACCTCTATTGAACTCCTACTATGCACCACACACTGTCCCAGGTGCTGAAAATACAAGATGAGCAAAATAGATGACAAAAATAATTATAAATTATGATAAGTACCTTGAAAGTTAAATACAGGAAACTCAGAGGGCAGACATCAGGAGGACGTGAAGCCATCTTCCCATGGTAATGACGTGTGACCTGACATCTGAAGGGTAAGTAAGAGTTAGGCTTATAGCAAATCCCAATGACTGCTAGTAGGGCAGAGCCAAATGGTGGGCCAAGAGTGGCAGCCAGGGTGAGTGCAGAAGCTGGGCACCCCGGGACACAACCAGCTGGAGCCTAAGGGTAATCACCATGGCACAAGGGCTCAACCAGAAACTGGGTCAACCCACGAATGAACTTTCAGAGTGGCAGGGACAGGCACAGAAATGTGTCAACACCAAGAAAAAGCTTCACATTTAAGAGAGGAGATGAGAAAGTGCACGGAGAGCCCAGTTTTTGTGGGCTGCTGTCCTCCCCTCCAGCTCCCTTCTATGCCCACATTTCTGTCAGAGGAAGGTCTTTAAGCACAGAATCGATGGCTTCTGACACTTGGGCAGCAAGAGGTAGAGTTTAGAATTTGGTCCTTCCTGCTACAACTGCAGCATAGCTAAATATGGGCTTTGATGCTTGACCTCAGAAAGACCAACCAGATGCTTGGACTACATTCTATCTTTAAAGAATATTCTGCTATAAACCCACAGCACCCAGCCTCTTCCACAGTCATAAAATAAAGAAAAATGGCTAATTGATTATAAATAGTAACTAGTAAAGTGAGTAACAAAAGGCCAAGTCTTCTTCCAAAATTCACATCATCCAAAATTCTAAGATATTTCAAACTTTACAAAATGTTATGGTTGGGTTGGTTAACTCACTTTTCATAGCATTGTCATCATTGAAGCTTTTATCTCTCTAATGAAAAATTGGAGAAAAATCCTAAAGACTGGAAAACTAGCATAGACTGGATCTGAATGCTTAAATGTCTTAGCACAAGTTTTTCTCCATTACTGAATAAAAACCTCAAAGCAGCTTATGTTCTACAGTAAATGGGGTTTGAGTGTGATTTTTATATGTGAAGAACTAAGTATAATCAATAGAACTGCAGAAAAATAAGTTTAGAAAGGAGACAGGTCAAAATAGGTGACCTTAGGTTGCCATCTCTAAATATGTTAGATATCACAAAGCCTGATGATTGTACCTTGAGTCTCACCTATATCTGATTTAGATGATACTTAGATGAGACTTTGGACTTAGACTTTTGAGTTGATGACACGTGAGATGGACATAAATTGGGGGGGAAGGAGTGTCAGGGGAGGGATGGTATGATCTGAATGTTTGTTTCCTCCCCAAATCCATACATTGAAATTCTAACCTCTAAGGTGATGATATTAGAAGGTAGGGCCTTTGGAAGGTAATTAGGTCACCCTTATAATTATTAATGGATTACTGCCCTTGTAAAAGGCCTCAGAGAGATCCCTTCTCCCTTCTGCTATGTGAGGGCACAGCAAGAAAATGGCCATCTGTGAACCAAGAAATAGTTTCTCACCAGACACTGAATCTGCCAGCTCTTTGATCTTGGACTTGTCAGCATCTGGAATTATGAGAAATAAATGTCTGTTGTTTATAAGCTACCCAGTGTATGGTTATTTGTTATAGCAACTCAAATAGACTAAGACACCCAAGCACTTAACTATATTGCATCTAGATTCAACTCTCATTTGTCAGTAGAAATAGAGGAAGTAATGGTATAATATAAGGTCATTAATGATCTTGGGATTGTGGAATCTCAGTGAAAGGGAGGATTATGAAGGTCATCTAGTCTAACCACCCATCTAATCTCTTACAGTTTAATTTTAACAAACACTTGCTGGAAGACTCACCATATTTCAAATACTCTGTGTTTCTATAAGCTGTTGCTGCATAACAATCTACCCCAAAATTTAGCAGCTTAAAATAATAGTCATGTATTTATTTGCTCACAGTTCTGCAATCTAGGCTGAGTTTAGCTGTGCCGATTCATAAGGTTGCAGTCATTTAGAGATTTAACTGGGGCTAGAAGTTGAAGATGGCTTTACACACATGTCTGACACCTCAGCTGGAATGGCAGGAAGAGTTGGAGGTTGGCCAAGCATCTCTCTCTCTCTCTCTCTCTCTCTCTCTCTCTCTCTCTCTCTCTCTCTCTCTCTCTCTCTCTATATATATATATATATATATATATATATATATATATATATATATATATATATATGGTCTCTCCAGGAAAGTCCTGGACCTTACGTGGCCACTCAAGGCAGTGTGTCACCGACCACATCTGGTTGATAAAAAGTGACAATGCCAGCCTTGATTCAATGTGAGGGCAAATACTCTCCACTTCTTGAAGGGAAAAGATCCTGATCTTGAGACATTTGAAACCAGAGGTGGATGAAGTCTAACTAAAGCCACAATACAGCTCAGTTTTTCATGGACTTGAGATGATTAGTCCCTCACCTTATTTGCTTAATAAGAGGTATCCTATCTGGGGAGAAATAATATTGACTTCAGTCTTTATTTTTTGCACAACACCCATCATACAATTAAGGAAAAAAATTAGAGCCCTGGCTGGAGAGCTCAGTTGGTTAGAGTGTCGTCCCACTATACGAAGGTTGCAGGTTCGATCTCTGGTCAGGGCACATAAAAGAAGCAACCAGTGAATGCATAAGTAAGTGGAACAACAAATTAATATTTCTCTCCCCCCCACCCCCGTCTCTAAAATCAATAAATAAATTTTAAAATAAAAAAGTTACAAGACATTTGAGGAGGAAGAAAAAGTGTCTGATAATTAGAAAAAGTATACAATAGAAGCAGGCCCTCAGATGATCCAGGTGTTGGAATGAGCAGTCAAGAACTTCAAAATAACTATTATAAACATGTTCAAGAAAGTAGAGTAAAAGATGGACAAAATGAATAATTCCAGAAGAGAATTATAATCTACAGAAAAAGAATCAAAAAGACATTCTAGAACTGAAATGCAAAGTATTGGAAAATAAAAATTCATTGTACAGGTTTAACAACAGACTGGATGCAGCAAAAGGTAGGATTACATAACTCAGACAGTAAAGAGAAAATATCCAAAATGCAGCGCATACAGGAAAAATAGGGGAATAAACCAGAAGAGAGAAAGGTCTAAGATGGTAGCAGATGGAGTGAAAGTTATACTAACACTCTCCCGGGACCAAACTGGAATTACAACTAAAATATAGAAAAACCAGCCTGAATAATCAACTGCAACTGAAGACCAGCTGGAGAGCACCCTCATAACCAAGGAGGAAAAGTGGAGACCACTAGAGACTGGTAGGAAGTGTGGAGGCACCAGAGGGCTGGCTGAGCTCCCACAGGGAGCAGCTGAAGGTCCTGAGGGATAGCTCAGCTGTGGGGGTTCCCACTAAGAACTCTCGGGTCTAAACCCCAAGATGGGCTTCTCAGCCCAGAGCACCAGAATTGAGAAAGGTGCTCACCTAACATCTGGCTGTGAAAAGCAGCAGAGTTTCTGTCACCCAGGGAGAGGCAGCTGGAACTGCAGGCACCCTCTGAAAGGGCCAACACACAGTTACGTGTGCAGCCACTCACCTTGGGCTCCAGCAGAGAGAGGATAGAGTGAACTAGAGCTGTGTGAGGAGAATCGAGGGGGGCTGGGTAGGGGAATAGATATCAGAGGGCACCATCTGGCTCCCAGTGCTAAGTCATTCCCCCATATGGCAGAGGACAATTCAGAGGACAAATGTCAGGCAGACAATTGCCTTCTAAGCAGCTTTTGCCTGGGGAAGAAGCAATTGCCCCACCCTGCTGGAAAACCTCTGGCCCCACCCCCTGGAGTTTCTACAGCTTGAGGCTTCCTAAGAAACTGATAACAATCAGCCACCCCACCCTGTGGAGTTTCTACAGCCTGAGGCTCATTAAGAGACTGAATAACAATCAATCCCTGGGTGCTTTGAGTCTTTGCCTGATTTGGACCCAGGACTTGGAAAATCAGACCCTGGTGCCCATCTTGGTCCTGTCCAAACACACCCAGCCCCAGCAGAGGAAACCAGAAGCTGTGGAGTGTGCAAAACTTCAAACAGGGTACTCAAGGCCAGTCACAAACAGCATCTGACATTGGTCTGCACCAGGGACCACCCAAAAGGCTGGGAGTCCTAGCAGATCTACCTAATGCATAGAAACAAATCCAAACAGGTAACCAAAATGGGGAGACAAAAAAACAAGCCCCAAATGAAAGAACAAAAGAATTCTCCAGAAGAAGAGCTAAATGAAATGGAGATAAATAATCTATTAGATATAGCGTCTAGAATACTGATCATAAGGATGCTCAACAGCATGAAAAAAGGTATGGAAACTATGAAGGAAATTAAGAATGACATAGTAGAAATAAAAAAAAAAACATTGGAAGGAATGAACAGCAGATTAGGGGAAGCCGAGGATCGAATCAAAGAATTAGAAGACAGGATAGAAAAAAAATCACTCAATCAGAGAACCAAAAAGAAAAAACATTTAAAAAACAGGATGACAGTTTAAGGGCCCTGTGGGACACCATGAAATGTAACAATATTTGCATCATAGGAGTGCCAGAAGAGGTCGAAAGTAAGCAAGGGTTAGAGAACCTGTTTGAAGAAATAATAGCAGAAAACTTCCCTAACCTGGTGAAGGAAAAAGTCACACAAGTTCAGGAGGCACAGAGAGTCCCAAGCAAGAAGAACCCAAAGACACATCACAATTAAAATGCTAAAAATTCAAGACAAAGAGAGAAGCAAAAGAAAAGCAATCTGTTACCTACAAAGGAGCTCCCAGTAGGTTGTCAGCTGATTTCTCATTAGAAACTCTACAGGCCAGAAGGGAATGGCATGAAGTATTCAAGGTAATGAAAAGCAAGGATCTGAAACCAAGACTACTCTATCCAGGAAGGCTATCATTCAAAATAGATGGTGAAGTAAAGAGCTTCCAAACAAAAAAGAAAAGCTAAAGGAATTTATCACCACCAGACCAGCACTGCAAGAAATATTAAAGGGACTGCTGTAATAGGAAGTTGAAATAGAGAGAATGAGAAACATAGGCATAAATAAAATGATGCTTGGCCAGGCATGGCTCAGCGGTTGAGCATCAACCTAGGATCCAGGAGATCGAGGTTTGATTCCCGGTCAGGGCATATGCCTGGATTGTGGGCTCGATCCCCAGTCAGGGTTGTGCAGGAGGCAGCCGATCAATGACAACTCTCTCATCATTGATGTTTCTATCTTTCTCTCTCCCTCTCCCTTCCTCTCTCTGAAATCAATAAAGATATATATTTTTTAAATGAAATAAAATGGGAATAGATAAGAACCTATCAATAATAACCTTAAGTATAAATGAATTAAATGTCCCAATCAAAAGACATAGGGTAGCTGAATGGATAAGAAAACAAGACCCAAATATATGGTGTCTACAAGAAACCCACCTCAGAACAAAAGACTCATATAGGCTGGAAAAAAACACAAAAAAAACTTCTGGAGGGCTTTAAAGGAGATATCGACAGCAATACAGTCATAGTAGGGGACTTTAACACCCCACTGATTTCACTGGATAGCTCTTCCAGACAAAAAGTCAACATAGAAACAGTGACCCTAAATGACACACTAGATCAGATGGATTTAATTGACATTTACAGAACATTCCACTCCAAAGCTGCAGAATATGCATTCTCCTCAAGTGCTCATGGGACATTCTCAAAGACAGACCACTTGTTAGGACACAAAACAAGTCTCTACAAGTTCAAGAAGACTGAAATCATATCGAGTATCTTCTCGGACATTTACACCATGGAATACTATGCAGCTCTAAAAACGAAGGATCCCTTACCCTTTGAGACAGCATGGTGGGACCTGGAGAGTATTATGCTAAGCGAAATAAGCCAGTCAGAGAAAGATAAATGTCACATGGTCTTACTCATATGTGGAATCTAATGAACAAAATAAACCAATGAACAAAATAGATCCAGAGACAAGACATAGACGCATGGAACAGATTGATGACTCTCAGGGGGGAGGTGAGGGTGGGTGGGTGGATGGGGAGAGATTAACATAAGAATTTATATGCACATATGCATAGCCCAAGGACACAGACAATAGTGGGGTAAAGGCTGGGGGGAGGGGTACAGGGTGAAGGGGATCAATGGGGAAAAAAGGGAGACATTTTTAATATTTTCAACAATAAAGATAGATTTAAAAATAAATAAAAATTTTAAAAACAGAAGAGAGCATTCAAAACGTGTAGAACATAGTCAGATGGCCTAATATACGTGTTTTAGGAGTCCCAGAATGAAGAGAATGGGGAAAGAAATATTTGAAGATAGAATGACTGAGAATTTGCCAAAACATGAAAGATTTGCAAGTCAAAGATTCAAGAAGGTTAGCGAACCCTAAGCACTATAAATAGGAAAAAAAAAAAAGCATAGGCATATCATATTCAAACTGCAGAAAAACAAAGATGAACAGAAAATCTTAAAAGCAACCAGAGCAAATACACATACTTGTCGAGAAGCAACAATAACACCATTGCTAACTTTTAACAGAACCTAAGGCCATAGAGTGACATCATTTAGGTTCTGAAAGAAAAAATAATCTGCTGACCTAAACTCCTGTACCCACTGCAAATATCCTCTAAAAATGAAGATGAAATAAAGATGTTATTAGACCAACAGAAATTGAGAGAATTCATTACCTCTAGATTCACTCTATGAGAAATGTTAGAGAAAGTTCTTCAGGCAGAAGGAAAATAACTCCAGAGGGAAGCTGAGAACTGCACAGGGAATGAAGGACATTGGAAAGGTTAAATATGTGGATCCGTATAAAAGAATATTGACTGTGATTGCTTAAAGCACCAATAATAACTATCCTGGGCAGTTTATAACATTTGTAAAAGTAAGTTATACGACTACAAAAATACAAAAGGCAAGACAGTGTAAATGGAGTTAAGGTATTCATAAAGTGGTAAAGAACTAATTTAATGTAGATTATAATTAGTCAAAGATGCATATTATTATATCTGGGGAAACTACTAAAATAACATTTTTAAAGGAGATAAATTAATGGAGGAGATAAATGGAATAATAAAAACTCTTGATTAACCCAAAAGTAGGTAGAAAATTGAGTGAAAGAACAAAGAAAATATGGGACAAATAGAAAAGCAATAGCAAGATGGCAGTTTAAACTCAGCCGTATCAATAACTAAATAGACTAAGCATTCCAATTAGAAGATACAGATTTTTCTGACTTTTTTTAAAAAATCCAATTATATATATGTAAATATAAATATGCAGGCAGTTGTGCGCCAGGTTCCCAAGATGTCGTTCCCTAAGTACAAGCCCCAGTACCTGGCCACCTTGCCCCCTACCCTCCACCCAGCTGAATGCCACAGGTCTGACAATGATGACTCTATGTATTATTGTTCAATAAATCTATTAATCATTAAATATATATATGTAAAGATGTAGAAAGCAGACGGGAGGAAAATATACCAAGCAAATTGTACCTAAAGGAAAGCTGGGGTGTCAATATTAATATCAGATAAAGTAGATTGTGAGATCAGAAATATCCTAAGGGTTAAAGGCCACACTGCACAGTGATGAAAGGGGTCAATTAAACAGAACATAACAATCCTAACTCTGTGTGCATTTAATAGCATAGCTTCAAAATATATAAAGCAAAATGACAGGAATAAGAGGAGAAATAGACAAATCTATGAGCACAGTTGGAGATTTTTAACACAATTGTTTCAGCGTAGAAACAGAATATTCTAAATTCCTTGTATTTTTCAGGAGGAAGATAGAAACGGTGATTAACTCCACATTTCAAATTAAATATGTGTAGCAATATTTCAAGGGTAGCCACTAAAATAAACAAAGCATGTAATTTCCAAACCAGTAAAGGGAAAAATAGAGGGTGGGAGACTCAATCAAAAAAGGGGGAGGGCGAGAAAGGAGAAAAAACTTAATATGCTTAATCTGTTATTAAGTCTGATAAATGCAAGTCTCAACGGGACTACCTGACCCCAGCACAGTTAAACCCAAGGTTCCCAATGGACCAAGGATGAGCAGGAGGGTCCCATCTCCTGAGGACTTAGTGTCCATTTGGGGTGAGATTCAGAAAAATCCTGAGTTTGACTATCCTTTCCTTGAGTAAACCTTCTCAAGTTTCTATAATACGGTAGATGCTCAGAACACATTCGCTGAAGGATGACTTTGACCTTGAAGGTCAAACACATATTGCTCATTTCTGAGGTCTCTCAGTTTCAGACCGACTCCAAAAGGTTGTTTGTGAGCATCATCAAAGAAAAAAAGCCTTGAAAAATTCATGTTAGCCTCTGACTCCCACTTCCCTACCCGAATAGGGCCTGGGGAGCAGCTTTCTATGTATCTGAATCTTTTCAGTCCTTCATTCACCTACCCATTCATTTCTTCTCATATTTCTCCATGCGTCCACAGATCGAACGTTCAATATAGCTCCTGCCCCGAAGGCATTCATAATCTGGATGAGAAGACAGATGGATAGAAGAAAAAACTACAATGCTATGTGATATGTACAGCCCAAATATTCATAAAGAAAAGGTACAGAGGGAAGGAGGAGAGAGACTAGGTTTTCCCGAACAGTGCCTTCCACTCTTTTTTTACTGTAGTCCACATTTTATAACACAACACAACACACAACTGAGACAAAAGTTCCAAGAAATGATACTTCCCTCATGTTATCTGATATTCGTATTTTCTGTTCTTTTCTATTTCTCAGCCTGAATTGAGTGTTATCTTTTAGTTTTACTGATTTTCGCTATGGTTTTTCTATATTTGTCTCATTGCTTTCTACTCTGATCTTTGTTTCTTTTCTCTGCTTATTTTGGGCCTCATTTGCCCTTCTTTGATGAGATTTTTAAGGTGGGAACAGAGGTAATGGACTTGAGACCTTGCTGCTTCTCTTCCTGACTCCTGGTTTCATCTTTGTCCTCTGGATTTAGAAGTGTTTTATTTAGTTTCCAAATATTTTGGATATTGTTTAGATATCTTTCTCTTATTTATTTTTAACTTAATTCCTTTGTAGTGAGAGAACATGCTTTAATGATTTGATTCCTTTCCATTTTTTTGAGACTTGTTTTATAAACCAGGAAAAGGTCCATCTTGGCAAATGATTCACGTGCACTTGAAAAGAATGTGTATTCTGCTGTTCTTGGGAAGGTGGTTTTATAAACGTCAGTAAGGTCAAGTTGGTTGTTAGTGCTGTTCAAATCTTCTAAATCTTGACTGATTTCCTGTCCACTTGTTCCATCAGTTATTTTTATTTTTATTTTTTTTAAATATATCTTTATTGATTTCAGAGAGAGGAAAGGAAGGGGAGAGGGAGAGATAGAAACATCAATGATGAGAGAGTCATTGATTGGCTGCCTAGACTGCAACCGGCATGTGCCCTGACCAGGAATCGAACCCTGTTCTCCTGGATCCTAGGTCGATGCTCAACGGCTGAGCCACGCCCGGCCGGGCCCATCAGTTATTGAGAGAGAGGTATTGAAAACTCCAGCTCTAGCTGGTTTCGCTAAGTGGTTAGAGCATTGGCTGGGGGACTGAAGGGTGTCGGGTTCTATTCTGGTCAAGGACATGTACCTCAGTTGCAGGCTTGATCCCAGGACCCAGTAGGGGCACGTGAGGGAAGCAACCAATCAATGTGTCTCTCTCACATCGATGTTTCTCTCTCTCTCCCTCTCTTACTCTCTCTCTCTCTCTCTCTCTCCCCCTCCTCCCTCCCTCCCTTCCACTCTCTCTGAAAAGCAATGGAAAAAATATCCCTGGGTGAGGGTTAAAAAAGTTGTTTTTAAAAAAAGAAAACTCCAAGTGTAATTAAAGGTTTGTCTGTTTCTTTGCATTCTGTCACTTTTGCTCATGTATTTTGATGCTCTGCTCTTAGTTGCTTAACATTTAGCTTTGTTATGTCTTCTTGATGAACGGACCCATTCATTCCTAATGAAATGATACCCTTTGTGACTGGTGATATTTTTGCTCTGAAATTTACATTTCCATTCCCGCTTTTTAAAAAAACAGTGTTACCATGGTAAATCTTTTTCTATCTATTTATTTTTAACATAATTGTGTCTTTATATTTAAAGTGATTTTCTTGTAGGTGGCATGTAATTGGGTCTTGCTTTTTCCTTTGTCTGAAAATCTATCACTTTTTAATTGGGATATTTAGACCATTTGCATTTAATGTGAGTATTGATATGGTTAGGTTTGAGTCTATCCCACTGTTATTTGTTTTTTTATTTGTATCATCTGGCTTTTTTGTTTCTTTTTCTTTCTTTTTCTGCTGCCTTCTAGATTAATTGAATATTTTTAATGATTTAATTGTATCATTTTTGTTGGATTGTTAGCTATAACTCTTTGTGGGGTTATTTTAGTGGTTGCTTCAGGGTTTATAATATACATATTTAACTTATCACAGTCTACCTTCAAGTGATATTATATGACATCATATATGGTATAAAAACATTACAACTATACACTTGCCCGTCTTCCCTCCTAACCTTTGTGCTATTTTTGTCATTTTACTTCTAGATGTATCAGAGCCCCCAAATTCATTGTTATTATTTTTATTTTAAACAGCCAACTATCTTTTAAGAAGATTTAAATAATAAAAAAATTCAAATATGTACTCACATTGCATTTTTGTTGCTCTTCATTCCGATCTGTAAGTCCCTATTTCCATCTAGTATCACTTGCCTCCTGCTTGAAGGACTTCCTTGAACATTTCTTGTTGTGCAAGTCTTTCAGATTTCTTTCTCTTTTTTTAAAAATATATCTTTATTGATTTCAGAGAGAGGAGAGGAGAGGGAGAAAGAGAGATAGGAACATCAGTGATGAGAGAGTCATTGATCGGCTGCAGCCCGCAACCTGGGCATGTGCCCCGACAGGGAATCGAACCCTGATAGCCTGGATCCTAGGTGGACACTTAACCACTGAGCCAGGCCCGGCCGGGCAAGTCTTTCAGATTTCTTATGTCAGAACAAGTCTTAATTTCATCTTTGTATTTGAAAGATATTTTCACTAAGTCGAGTCTAGGTTGGCAGTTTAAGCATTTGAAAGAGGTTATTCCACTCTTCTGGGGTGGCATGGTTTCTAAAGAGAAATCTGCTGTCCTCCCTTTCTCACTTCTCTGTATGTAACATATCTTTTACCTCCAGCTGATTTCAAGATTTGTATCTTTTTTTACTTAATTACCAAAACTTTTCTTTTTGTTTAGTCTTATTAAGGATTGCTCTTTATTACCGGTTTTAAATAAATTGATTGTGATGTACTTTGGTGTAGTTTTCATATTTCTTCTGCTTGGGGCTTATTGAGGTTTGGGGGTTTTGTGGTTTATAGTTTTCATCAAATCTGTAAGATTTTTGCCTATTCTTCTTCAAGTATTTATTCTTTCCCTCTCCCTTCTCTTCCAGGAACTCCACTTACATGTGTATCAATCCACTTGAACTTGTCCCATAGCAAACTGATACTCTCAGGTTTTCTTTTGATTTTCTTTCGTCTTTCCTTTTGTGTTTCCTTTTGGACACTTTCTATAGCTATATGTTAAGGTTCTTGATTTTTTTTTTCTTCTACAATGTCTAAATCAGCTGTTAACCCATCCAGTGAATTCCTTTCATCTCAAACATTATTGTTTTCTTTTTTAGAAGTTCAATTTTGGTCTTTTGTGTATCTCCCATATCCCTACTTAATATGTTCAATATTTCCTGTAGTTTATTAAACATATGGAATACAGTTAAAGTTGTTTTAATGATCTTTTCCACTAATTCTATCATCAATGTACTTTCTAGGTCAATGTCAACTGGATGATTTTTCTTCTCAAAGGTCATATTTTTCTGCTTCTCTGCATACTTATTAACTTTTATTGGACACTGGACCAATCATGCTACATATTGTACATTTTATTTTGTTGAGAATGAGATATAACTGTATTCCTGTAAATATTCTTGAGCTTTGTTCTAGGCTGTGACTAAATTATCAGGAAAGAGTCTGGACTGATCACTTCAGGTATTACTTTCATGCTTTGTTAGGTGAGGACAGAATAGAATTTAATCTAGGGGCAATCCTTCCCCAAAACTGAGACAAAATCTTTCTAAATACTCTACCAAATGCTCTGAAAATTGGACTTAATATAGTCAAAGGAGTCTCATGCTTCAATCAATTTTCCATTATTTTATAAATCTGCAAATGGAGGCCTTTTTGAGCTCATACTAGGGATTTGTTAAAAAAAAAAGCTTTTCATTATAAGAATATTTATTCTTTAATAATAATCTATAGCCCAGCTGGGCATGGCTCAGCAGTTGAGCATCGACCTAGGATCCAGGAGATCAGGTTTGATTCCCAGTCAGGGCACATGCCAGGGTTGTGGGCTCGATCCCCTGTCGGGGGCTTGCAGGAGGCAGCTGATCAATGACTCTCTCTCTCATCACTGATGTTTCTATCTCTCTCCCTTCCTCTCTCTGAAATTAATAAAGATATATTTTAAAATAATAATAATAATCTATAAAATAGAAAAAATCAGGGGCAAAAAGAATCTCCTGTATTTCCACTCCCTAGAGATAAATCCTGTTAGCATTCTGGTTGCTTCCTTTGCTTTCCTAGAAGGCATGAGCTTTGTCATAATGGAGGGATTCTCTCCTCCCAAAGTCATAGAACTTTTTACAACCCCAGCAAATTCAGAGGTGCTTTGATTAAATCTTAGAGGAAATAACCCATCCTAACGTGCATTTTGTGTTTTCAAGGAGATTAAAATAAACAACCTGGGAAGCCCTGCCAGCTGCCCACACCCAGCCTCAGCCTGCAGGCGACTCACAAGTTTGTTTCTAGCATCCTTTCTTCAGATTTAATAAACTTAAGGCACTACCAGGGATTCCCTCACCCTCTCCAGTTTTTTAAGAAGCCTTGATTCATGGCTGTACTTTCGGTCTCAAGGCATGCTGTCTTTGACCAAGCTGTGATGTCAGCAGTTTTTTCACTTAAGGAACATTCAAGTGCTTGCCATGTGCTGAGCCTTATGCTTGTCTGGGGTTTTACAGAATGACTCCCTGCTCTGGAGGAAATCATAGGCTGGAGGGGGAGAAAGCATGTAACCCAGGGACTATAATGCTGAGTACACTGATGCCCTGTGTTTCAAGGCATTGCAGGACTTTGAGGGAAAGGAGGGAGGCAGAACTCTACCTCACCCTCTGCTGGGGGCATCAGGAAAGGTTTTTGGTATGTTTTTGTGGTTTTTTTACAACACCAAACATACTTTATTAGCACAAACAAGCAGCCATAACAAGACATAGCAAGCAGAAATATACATTAGCAGCCAAAGGGTTAGTGTTGCATTCAAATATAGCTTTTCTTTGTTGTAGCCTTGGCAATAACCATAGGGATGTAACAGCAAAAAATAAGCAGCAGAAACTTAGGAGCACTAACCAGTGGTTCATGGCACATTAATACAAAGACACAAGAATGAACTCAACTACTTTAGTGCCAAATGCCAATGACAGAACTGTGAATTCAGTTCAATACTAAGAAACATACACTAGAACTTCCTATTACTTCCAAAACAGCTCACTCAAGCAGTATTACATATTATTTTGAGTGACAAAAAGGTGCTAAGTAAAGTTATTTGTAAATAACTTTGTAGATAAAATAACTCTGTAGGTACAATGGTTGTACAGTATTTTTTATTTTTTTAATATTCTTTTTCTTTTTTAAATTTATCTTTATTGTTGAAAGTATTACAGATATCCCCCTTTCTACCCATTGATCCCTCCACCCCGTATCCGCCCCCCTCCCCAGGCCTTCACCACACTGTTTTCTATGTCCATGGGTCATGCATATATGCATATAAATTCTTTGATTAATCTCTCCCCACCAACTCCCCCACCTCCACCTTCCCACTGAGGTTCATCAGTCTGTTTCATGCTTCTATGTCTCTGGATCTGTTTTGTTCCTCAGTCTATTTTGTTTATTAGATTCGACATAGGAGTGAGATCATGTAAAACTGAATCAGGAAGAATTGGAAATATGAATAGGCCAATATCAACCAATGAAATTGAAGCAGTAATAAAAAAAAAACAAAACTCCAAGCAAATAAAAGCCCTGGTCTGGATGGCTTCACAGGGGAGCTTTCTAATTCTTTAAGTTGTAGGGCTAGATAGTTTATTAAATATTTTCTTGCTTTTTGAAGTAGGCCTATAGTGCTATGAACTGCCCTCTCAGGACTGCTTTCTCTGTGTCCCATAGATTTGGGGTTGTTGTGTGTTCATTTTCATTGGTTTCCAGGAAGTTTTTGATTTCTTTCATGATCTTATAGATAACTTATTCATTGTTTAATAACATGCTCTTTAGTCTCCATGTGTTTGAATGTTTTTGACTGTTTTTACTATAGTTGAGTACTAATTTCATGCCATTGTTATCTGAGATGCTTGATATGATTTGTCTTCTTGAACTTGTAGAGACTTGTTTTGTGTCCTAACATGTGGTCTATCTTTGAGAGTGACCCATGTGCACTTGAGAGGAATGTATATTCTGCAGCTTTGGGGTGAAATGTTCTGTAAATGTCAATTAAATCCATCTGATATGGTGTGCCATTTAGTCACTGTTTCTGTGTTGACTTTATGTCTGGAAGATCTTTCCAGTGAAGTCAGTGAGGTGTTAAAGTCCCCAACTATAACTGTATTGCTGTTGGCCTCTCCCTTCAAGTCCTTAAGGTTATAATTGATAGGCCCTTATTTATTTCCATTTTAATTCTTTATGTCTATGTTTCTTTCTCTATTTCTTCTTCTAATGACAGCAGTCCCTTTAACATTTCCTGCAATGCTGGTGATAAACTCCTTTAGCCTTTTTTTAAATGGGAAGCTCTTTATTTCACCATCTGTTTTGAACGATAGCCTTGCTGGATAGAGTAGTCTTATTTTCAGATCCTTGCTTTTCATTACCTTGACTACACATGACATTCCCTTCTTGCCTGTAGAGTTTCTGATGAGAAATTAGCTGACAGACTTATGAGAGCTCCTTTGTAGGTAACAGATTTCTTTTCTCTTGCTGCCTTTAAGATTCAATCTTTGTCTTGAATTTTTTATTTTAATAATGATGTGTCTGGGCGTGGGCCCCTTGGATTCTTCTTGCTTGGGACTCTAGGTGCCTCCTGAACTTGTGTGGTTTTTTCCTTGACCAGGTTAGGGAAGTTTTCTGCTATTATTTCTTCAAACAAATTCTCTATCCCTTGTTGATTCTCTTCCCCTTTTGGCACTCTTATAATGCGAATATTGTTACACTTCATGTTGCACCATAGCTCCTTTAGACTGTCCTCCTGTTCTTTCATTGTTTTTTCTTTTTGGATCTCTGATTGAGTGAATTTTTCTACCCTGTCTTCTTATTTGCTGACACAATCCTCAGCTTCCTCTAATCTGCTCTTTATTTCTTCCAATGTATTCTTTATTTCTGTTATGTCACTCTTTAATTCTGATTGATCATTTTTCAAGTTTCCATATCTTTTCTCAAGCTGTTGAGCATCCTTACTTTCAGTATTCTGAACTCTATATCTGATAGATTGCTTATCTCTATTTCACTTAGCTCTTCTTCTGGAGCCTTCTCTTGTTCTTTCATTTGGGGCTTGTTTTTTTGTTTCCCCATTTTGGCTGGCTATTTGGGTTATTTCTATGTATTAGGTGGATCTGCTAGGACTCTCAGTCTTTTTGGAGGATCTCTGGTGCAGGCCAGTGTCAGATGCTGTTTGTGACTGGCCTTGAGTACCCTGTTTGGAACTATCAGCAACCCATGGCTTGTGGTTCCCTCTGCTGGGCTGGCTTGTTGTTCTCTCTAATGGGGTTGGGTGCATTTGGAAAGGACCAAGATGCACACCAAAGTCTGCTTTCTAAAGGCCCACGTCCAAAAGCAGATCAGGCAAAGACTTAAAGCTCTCAGAGGTCAGCCTCTGTTTGCAAGCTGATTGATCTTTGTCTCTTAAAGAGTCTCAGGCTATAGACCACAGAAAGCCATAAACTCCACAGGGTGGAGCAAGAAGTTTTCCAGTATATGGGCAATTGCTTCCACCCCAGGCAAGAGCCACCTGGCTGGCAAAGATCTGCCTGAGAAAGATGTCCTCTGCAGTATGGGGGAATGACTCAGCACAGGAATCCAGATGGCTGCCCTTTCAGCCCAAAACCTCAGATTCTTCTCATATCACTCTAGTCTACTCTGCTCCTCTCTCCACCGGAGCCCAAGGTGAGTGGCTGCACACGTAACTTTGTGTGTTGCCCTTTAAGAGGGTGCCTGCATTTCCAGCCATCTCTCCCTGGCAGACAGAAACAAGGCTGGTTTTCACAGCCAGATGTTATGTGGGCACCTTACTCAGTTCTGGTGCTCTTGGTTGGGGAGCCCAGCCTGGGGTTTGTACCCCAGAGTCCTCAATGGGAACCCCCCACAGCTGAGCTATCCCTGTGGACCTTCAGCTGCTGCCTGTGGGAGCCCAGCCAGCCCTCTGGTGCCTCCGCACTTCCTACCAGTCTCTAGTGGTCTTCGCTTTAGGTCCTTGGTTATGAGGGTGCTCTCCAGCTGGTATTCAGTTGCAGTTGATTATTTGGGGTGTTTTTTTTTATTTTAGTTGTAATTTCAGTTTGGTCCCAGGAGAGTGTCAGTGTAGCTTCTACTCAATCCGCCACCATCTGGGAAATCCTATTATTATGTTTTTTAATCCTTACCCAAAGATATGTTTTATTGATTTTGAGAGAGAGAGAGAGAGAGAGAGAGAAACATTGACATGAGAGAGAAACATCTATTGGTTGCCTCTCGTATGCACTCCTGCTGGGGATCCAACCCACAACTTGTATATGTGCCCTGAGTGGAAATCAAATCCACAACCTTTTGGTGTACAGGATGACACTCCAACCAACCGAGCCACCTGGCCAGGGCTACACAGTACCTTTTAAATTTGCAATTTAGCTTTCAGATTTTCTACTAAAAATTAACTGCACTGAAATTCTATAATTGCTCTTAAGCAACTCAGCTATGAGTTTACAACAGAGATAAATACTGCCATCTGAATTATTAATTACAGTCTAATAATAATCTCAACACCAGCAACCCCACTTGCTATTCTCTGACTTGTTTGGGCATCTTCTAGTTTCAGTTTCTTCATGGTTCCCAAATTCATTGTGGGCAGAGGAAAAGATCCAACTTTAATGAATCAACAATGAGACTGTACCTGTCAACTTTAAAATCACACGCAGGACTGCACCACAGCAGCTATTCCCAATGTTTGTTTTAAGTTGAAGCACTCATTTAAAAAAATCATACCTAAGGCCTTTGAATAAAATTCTACTACCACTTGTGTAAATCTGAAATTTTAAGAACTACTACTGTTTAGAAAACCTGGTTTACTTAACAGTATCTTTTGCAGAAGAGACAAGGAGATTGAGTATTAACTACATCATATTTAAGTGCACCTCACTAAATGGCCAAAAATTTGCTTTTTTTTTTTTTTCTTTTTCTAAAAGGAAGGTAGTCTTTACTTTTTGGACTTCCAAAGCTTGATTTATAGTAAGTACAGATATTGCTACTATTGGAAGTTGATAGAAAATTTCTAAAAAATAATAATTTCAAACATGAGTCACAGTGTTGAAATACTTGTCCAATATTGATCATTTGTTCTTGAGTAAGAAATGGAATTCTTCATAGCAAATGCCCCAGAGTTGCTTCACTCAGACGTGAAAACCAAACAGCTAAATTGGCAAAATGTTGCCTCTGTCCATTGTGTCAATGGGCATCACATTTGTCTAACAGCACATGGCATCTGGCGGGTGCTAACGTTAAGCCTACATACTGTCCTGAAAAGCTAGCCGGGCCCTGTGTGCTTGCTATAGTGTGCTGGCCGATGCACATAAGAGCAGGTCTAGTTAATGCCCTTTGGGGATAGGAGAGTTTACCCTGCCCTGGTTGGCTCTCATTCTGACCTGCGAACGCTAACTTACTGTTTATAATGATGCTCTTTTTAAAAGTCCTGTAACACTGATGGTAAAGGGAGCCCTCCGTTCCAGCATCTGCAGATTACTGCACCGCAGACATACTGCAGGCCAAAAGACAAAGTCCTGTTTAGTGACATAGCAAGTAATGTTTCAAAAACACGCAAGAACTGGGGTCTTTAGAATGTTCCACGTCCTGTTACAGTGGAGGAGTGAAATACACAAAGGCCACGAACATCAAAACTAAAGTTGAGATTCTACCGCTCAGTTCGCGCTGGCAGGGGCTGTTGTTGTGCGGAGCTCACAGAGAAGGGGGCTTTTGCACCGCCCCTGAGCAACAATACACCTTCGGGTTTCTCTCCAAGAAGGGCTTCTGCTCTGTAACAGGCCCTCCCTCTCCAGCAACAGGAATGACCTGGGATCTGGAGCAAATGGGGCCCGAGGCAGTGTATGGAGTCCGTGTGCGAGGACCTCCCCGGGCCCTGCCTGCTGGCTCGGGCCTGGCTCTCTCCAGGCGCCTGCCTGCGTGACTGCAGACACGGTGTGGTGCTGTCCTCTCCGGAGTCACATTAGCTTGTGGAATTGCGGAACTGTCCCCACATATTCCAGTCATTCCAAGTGCCAACTTTGGATCCAGTTTATGTAAAAAATGACCCTGTGCGGTGGCTTCAAATGAGGGAGGGGCTGTTACAAAGCAGGAGCCCTTCTTGGAGAGAAACCCGAAGTTATATTTGTGCATTGGGAGGGGGTCAACCCTTTCTTCAATACTAAGCCACCTCCTGTCCCTTAGCTTCTCTCCATCTTCTGTAGAAGCCAGGGATGGATCAGATGGATCGAGGAATGCTGAGTGTGGGCTCACAGGGGCTGGCTGCTGTTTAATCAAATGCCATTTGGGGGCTAGATCTGAACCAGCAGGAAAAGGCCATTCCTTAAGCATTAGTTTAGAAAGGTGCATTTTTCTTTTATTAGAAGCGAGGGGCTTTGATTGCTTGTAAATCCTCATGGGAGAGCACAGGCCCACACTATCCTGCGCCAACTTCCTAGGGCTGTGCCCCAAACGCCGTCCATGTCGTGTGCGGAGCTCAAGCCACGTCGCCTCTCTGGCCTTTGATGTTCACTTTGAGTTCTACCAAACTTTCTATCAGCATTTAGTGAACTTTGTGTTTTTGTAGAACAGGAATGTTTTTTCTTCCCACCCCATGGAGCATGTCAAGAGTAACAACCTCTTCTTGTTAAGTCTTGCTCCCGGGTTGACACATGAATCATTAGCCGTTTCAAAGCTTATTTCACCAGTCTAAGGAATTTCAGTGGCATCATTTTGGTTTCTCTTTGAAGAATTCTTTGAAGGGTTCAATGCCAGGTGGAAGGCAGCCTTTTCTGTAACGGGACTGCTCTGTGCTGAGGAGCCGAGCCTCCTGCACTGATGAGATCTTTAACAAACATCTCTCGGCGTTCGTGTCCATATTTCACCATGGCTTCCTCCCTCATGACTGAAGACATCCTGACACCTGTATTTGAAGTTATTCCACATTTTCCCTGCTTTATCTGTTGATTATAAGATTGTGACCAATCACAGGCAGGGCTTTGGATGGACAGAGCCCTTGATGGAAATGTGTGGTTCCTCTGGCCCCAGAGACCCATAGTGCCCTTAACCTGCTACACCACTGAAACCCGCCCCCTGTCTTCATCCCTCCAGTAGACCCTGACTCTGTGCCATCTCAATACATCTTATAAATGGTGCATGGCAGGCAGAGCAATTGAGAAGATCCCACCCTCCCACTCCACTAGTGCCCTGGGGTGCCCCTTCACTTCCAGATAACTCATGTATTTTACCAGTGGCCTACAGGCAGGCCAAAATAGTAACACTCATTTAATAACCCTTTATTGTGTGCCAGGCTCTCTTCTACACATTTCACAAAAGTTAACACATTTTTCTGCACAACCACCCTACGGGGTAGAGCTGTTACTTCTGTTTTCTAAATGAGGGACGTGCAGGGCAGGTAGTCCCTCTATCCTAGATTCCGCCGGAGGCCCCTAACTACCGTCTTGTCTACTGCTTAGCATCTGCAGTGGTGCGGTCTCGGGGTGAGTCCGATTTCTGGCCTAGTACGAGGGAAGGGTGGTGCCCCCGAAAGGAAAAGCAGCAGGGTTCAAATGAAGGACAGTGCACAGTTCCTGCGTGTATGCCAGGTGCACGTGCTTTCCAGGCATCATCATATTTCTTCCTCATTTCCTCCAATGCCTCTTCTTATCCTCAAATTATCCTTTTTATCCAGGGTGAGACTCTAAGCCCAAGAGTTTGCTCAAAGTCACAGCTGTTCAATGTCAATGTTGGAATTCAAACTGAGGTTGGATGCCAAAGATTAGGCCTTTCCTCTGCTCAGGGCTGCTTTGATTTGGGGAAAGATGGCCTTTTGGTGCCTTTGAACTGAAAAACCCAAATCCTCTCCTTGCGCCCTATACACACCCCCTGACACTCTTTCATAACATCCCACAGACATTCACTGAGCACCTACTATGTATCTGACACTTTTTTAGGCCCTGGAGATACAGCAGTGAACAAAAGTCACTACCATGCCAAGGAGCAGTGGGCCACACAAGACAAACAAAAACAAACGCCTCTCTCCCTCCCCAAAGAATCATTCCAGATGCACTGCCAGGGGGCATAGAAACCTCATAGGGGCACAAACAAAGGGACACTGGTGTCTGGGTGAGAAAGTAAGCAACTTTAATGACTGGGTAACATCTCCTTTTGCAAGTCAGATGGTTTCCAATCATTTGCTTTCAACAAAATTGAATAAGGACTTCCTGGCATTGTCACCTTAAAATAAGTTTTGATGATGATTACTATGAGATTTTTGGCACATTATTTGGAAGGAGTTCCAAAAAAAAAACCCTGAATGATATTGCTACAGCAAAACCCTTTCCATTCCCACTTATTTATTTTATGTGAACAAGTTTCTTAGCCACTGCCAAAAAAAAAAAAAAAAGGAATAGAACGATGCAGAACTTGAGAAAAATCACCTACCACTGCACTGAGATACATCTGCAATACAATTCCCTGAATCAAAAAGTGATGCTACAGCCTGGCCGGGCGTGGCTCAGCGGTTGAGCGTTGACCTAGGATCCAGGTGATCGAGGTTTGGCTCCCGGTCAGAGCACATGCCCCGGTTGCGGACTCGATCCCCAGTCGGGGGTATGCAGGAGGCAGCCGATCATTGATGTTTCTATCTCCCTCTCTTTCTGCCTCTCTCTAAAATCAATAAAGATATATATATATTTTAAAGTGATGCTACACATTATTTTGATGAATCGTACAATAATAATACTTGCAATGACAGGTAAAAAAGTTTTTAGAGGATCATGATCTCAGGAAATGTTCTTACAAATTAAACTTCAATGTGGAGAAGTATGACAAACTTTCAAGTGGAAAATTATATTACCTGAGGATAAACTTCTGTGGGAGGAAAATGGAATAGAAATACAAGTTCAAAGAGAAAGGGGAGTAATATAAAATTTCTTGTGATATGACTTGTTTTATATATGTAGATGGATGATAATAGAGAATTGCTATTATATTTAAATTCCACTGGATGGCATTCAAAACTGCTATTAACACTTTTCTTTTAAACTGTCATTTTTCTTTCCAATTTGTATGCATTGTATGTGATTTTCTTGGCTAATGACCCTGGCTATAGAACCTTCAGTACAATACTGAATAGCAGTGGTGAGTAGACATCCTTGTCTTGTTCCTGATCTTAGGAGGGAAGGCATTCAGTCTTTCACCATGAATAATGATACCTGTGGGTTTTTCATAGGTGCCCTTTATGAGGTTGAGGGAGGTCCCTTCTAGTTTGTTGAGTATTTTGCATGGGGGTAGTTTCAAAAAGTTACTCTGGTGAGTAAGGGAGCAAAACATTGGATAGCTCAAGTTCAAGTTCCTTAGATGCCCTGTCCCTGCAACACCTTCAGCACCAAGCACCGCGCCTGCACATAGAAGGGATCCAATGAGCATTTGTGGAGCAAACTATCTCCCCTCTCCTCCTGATTTTTATACCCCAGTGATCCTGAGCTGTCTGTGGTTCCTCCCACATGCCAGGCACCAAGGCTGCCCAGGTGTCATCTCATTCAGGCGATACGGTGTGTGGGTAAGAGTCCGACTGCCCAAATGCAAAACCCTGACTCTTACTAGTTTATGTGACTTTGGTTGTGCCTTAGTTTCCTCATCTGTCCACCAGATGACAATAGCACCTGTCTCGTAGGGTTGTTTGAGGGTTGAGAGACAGCAGTGTCTAGTAAACAGTAATTATTACGTAAGAGTTGGTTATTAAGTCCGACAGGGCAAGGCCTATGTTTGTTTGGTTTTTTCTTCTCTGCTTTTCACAGCCCTTAGTCTAATGCCTGGCATGCAGTGGGTGCTCAATAAATGTTTGTCACGAGGATGAGCATGGTGCAAAGTATCTATGAGGGAAAAAAAAATGTTGCCCATTTCAGTGTATTTCCTAAACTGTCTTCACTTCGACCTTAAGCGGAGAAATGCAATTCCCGTCCTTACGGCGCTCCTCTCCTTAGGCAGCATCAGAGTCTGAGGGGCTTGTGCACTGCTCAAAACGGGGAAAGGACTTCTGATTTTTCAGTCCATTACTTTTATTGTCCAAGTCTGCAAGGTCCTTTGAACATGCTAAATATAGCAGAGCATCTTTCCTGGCCTGCCAGCCTCCTGGGGCACCGCATCTCATGATGATTGTAGTTTACCTTAAAATACTTTGGCATGTATCCTTGGAATCAAGGCAAGAGAAGTATATTCTGGGCGAAGGTGTTTAAGACAGCTCTCCTGGTGCTTCGACCTTAGGAGGCTCCGACATGTGCCTGCTTTGGCAATTCAATTTATAGGCGTGCTGTAAAACTTCCCTCACCATTCCCGTGTCAGACGCCCAGGGTGCTGCTTCTTTTTAATTGGCATTTTCAAAAAAACCTACTTTCGCAAAACAAAATACTTGGGCCCATTAAAACTTTTGGCAAAGGCAGGACATCTGTAGCTGTCGGTCGCGTGAAGCTACAGCCAGGTGCAGCTTGGGTTCTACTCAGCAACTCCCTCGCCAGGAGCGGGCCGCGACCATCCTAATCAGAAGGTGGCCCCGGCCAAGTGGCTGGGAGTAACTGAATACCACAGCTTTTGCCAGTCATAGCTCTTTTATAACATCCATTACACAAATAACAAGCAACTCATTTCAGCAGTGAAAACGTGTTTCAACAACGCCGCTGGCATTGGTCAGGACCGGAGCAGCATACCAAAGTACAAGGGAGTCTCCGGAGATCTCTGGTTGCCTGATGACAGCTCTGCAGGTGACAGAGTCCCGCTGGGAAACTGCGGTCCCTGCCTTGAATAAACCTTCCATTCATGCCGTGGCCAGAGCATCCAAAAAGACAAAGAAACCCAGAGGGACATAGAGGTCTTAGGAGCTCTTTGGGGTGTTCCTGCTAATGAATGTTTAACACGTCAACTTGTTTTCTTTTTTATGTTGTTTTTGTCAATCCTCACCTGAGGACATTTTTTCCATTGATCTTTAGGGAGAGTGGAAAGAAGGAAGGGGGGGAGGGAGGGAGGGAGAGGGAGAGGGAGAGAGAGAGCGCGAGGAACATTGATGTGAGAGACACATTGAGTGGTCGCCTCCTGCACGTGCCCCGGGGCAGGGGATCAAGTCTGCAGCCTAGGTCCCTGCCCTTTACCTAGGTTGTAAAGGGCAGGGACCTAGGGAATCGAACTGAAGACCCTGCGGTGTACAGGCCGATGCTCTAACCACTGAGCACACTGACCAGGGCTAACTTGTTTTCTTTATATCCCAAGAGTGATGATGTGGGCCAGGCAAGTCCTCATCACTTCAAGCTTCTCTGGCAGGTATTGCCACCAATGAAAAATAATTAAGCGTTGGGCATGATCAGCTTAGGTCAGTTTGCAACACCTTGCAGCCTCCCCAGAGCACTTCCAGGGCCCCACCTGCCTGGGGAACCACCAATCTCTGAAACGCCCTCATTGCGGGAGAACACCCTCCCCTCCTCCAGCCTTTACGTGTGGCCGGAGCATCCAAAGGCCAACACTGAGGCCTCAAAGAACTCGCATCGCTTCCTGCCCCACCGAGCCAAAGCTTTTAGTCTTTCATCTCCTCCACCTACCCCCCTCAACCCTTCACTCCAGCACAGTTTCTTTGTGAAGCTTAAGCTTTTACAGAACAAAGCCAGCAAGGGGGTCGTCTCTAAGTAGCTTCTGTTCTCAGGCCCCTCCAGGGATCAGGGAGCCCAAGAAGCTGGCTTACTCACCTGGAAAGTGCTGGGTGCTTTGGGTGTACCCTACCGACTGCCCGGACAGGTTGTGCTGGATAGTCTGTTTGCTCCTCCACAGTCACCCTCCACCCTTCCCCACCCTGCTCTGGGCCCTAAGGGCTGGCTTGCGTGGACTGCATCACCCACGCACCCTTCTGACTTCCAGTTGGGTTTTTTGTCAATGGGAGGCATTAGCCTGCGAGGATAAGAGAAAGAAGTTGGGTATTTATTTTCCTGCTACGCCATGATTATATCCCTTTATCAAAGGGCGCAGCTGCTGCCAGAAAGCCCTTTCTTACCACTACAGCTCTTTTGGGTTGAATTGTGTCTCCCGCAAAAAAGATACATTGCAGTCCAACAGCCAGTACCTTAGAAAGGGACCTTATTTGGAGATACGATCTTTAATCAAGTTAAAACGAGGTCACTGGGATGAGCCCTAATCCAATATGACTGATGTCATTACGAAAAGGAGAAATTAGGACACAAATTCAGACACACATAGGGAAAAGACAATATGAAGAGACACGGAGAAGACGGTCATCGACAAGCCAAGGAAAGAGAACGGATCCTTCCCTCACAATCCTCAGAAAGAACCAACCCTGCTGACATCTTGCTGACATCAGGCTTCAAGCCTCCAGGGCTGTGAGACGACGCATTTCTGTTGTTTAAGCCACCAGTTTGTGGTACTTGGTGATGGCAACCCTAGCAGACTCACACAAGCTTGCTGGCTTCTGGCAACACCTCCACCCTTTGCCCCTTCAAGCAGCCTAGAGGTGGTAAAAGCTCCTGCTGTAAGTCCCTGGATGTCTCATCCCTGTGAGTTTCCCTTAACCCGACCCACACCCCAACCCCTTCATTCAACTCTAATTATTCTGTTGAATGTGCCATGTGTTTCCTGATACTCAATTTAGAATACTGTACAATTACTTCCCAATATACTTCACAAAACAATCACAAAGGCAAGAGGAAGTTCTATTTGGGTTCTCCAATTACACAGACATCTACTGGGAATCTTATATCATTCAAAATAAAGTATCTGATGCATTTTCACTTTCTTCTGTTCTCCACTTCATCTCACAGGACACTGGGGAAGTCACAAGGGGAACTGATACTTTCATTCAGATCAAAACTTTGGACCAAGTGTAAGAGTTTGTGGTAACTAAGAGTTTGTGGTAACCAATGGAGGGAATGTTGGGTGTAATGAAACATATGTCCTGCACGTTAGAGCTCGGGGTTCAAAAATTTCTAAGAAGTACTAGGGAAGATCCCAAGGCAGCCTTAAAAAGTAAAGTTAGCTCAAGGGGACTGCGATCCTTTCAGGAATTAATTTCTGACACTGCCCATTAGCAGCAAAAAGTATGTTGGTTCATGTTCTCTGAATTCTACTTTTAAAAGGACTTGAAGAAAAGTAGTTGTGGGAGAGGGGTATGCATATAACTGAGAATTAATACAAAAAAGTTATTCTTACTACTTTTAAGAATAACTTCTGGATAAAGTCCAGACTAGGACAAGCCCTGTGAAATTGGTGGCAGGGGAGGGGTGATTTTTGAAGTTATCTTTAAAGCAAGCAGCACAATACAATGTATAGGCCTTAGAACAGGGGGGATACAAAGTAACTTAGATAAACAATTATAGCAATTTTAGAACAGGTGGGAGAACTGAAGCGTGCTGGGAGAATGGAGGAAAAAAAACAGGTGGGGAAAAACAGGAAAAATGGTCAACTCTGAGAACTTAGTCCGACGAACTTGACATTGACTCTGGAAAAAAAATCTCAAATGTGTTCTTAAACAGAGGGGCTAGTAAGTTCTTAGGGAGAGAAGCAATAGTCACTCAGAGTCACCCGTTTACGCCAAGCTACACTTTTTTTTTCTCTCTCAGCCTCCAGCTCTCTCCTGGTGTTCCTAAACCAAATGTGGTTTTCCTGAGCTAGCACCCGCCTCAGACTCCAGGGCTTCAGTGTCTGCTCCATCTCTCCTTCTGTGCTCATGTACAGAGCGGGGAGGAAACTGGGTTGCAGTTTTCCTTGGCCAACAGGTGTTGCCCTCTTTTGCAATATGCCCAGAAATGCTATCCTTCAGGTTCCAGGCAACAGACATTAGCTAATTTCTGTTTTGAATTTGGCAAACCTACATTTCTAGCCGCCACGTTCCACTTCATCCCTTTAGTCATTACCAGCCCCGGGCCTTGCCCATAAATTTCCAAGTGAGTCTGTGCCTTTTTTGCTCAATTGGTTTCCTCCTTCTGGAATGTCTGGCAGGTCCTTCTCTGCCTATGGAAATCTACACATTTCCCAAGACCCAGCTCAGAAGCTGCCTCCTGGCCCACTGGACTGCCTGGCTTTGCCCAATAAAATCCCGCCCAAGCCCCCACGCTGGCCTTGTGCAGCAGAATTGCACAGCTATCTATCTCCCTTCCTTGGTAAGTCACTTTCCCCTCCAGAGCCTAACTTCTTTGAGGACAAGGGCCTCCAGAACTCCCATCCTGCTAGCTACAGGCGTTTACAAAGGCGGCTGCTCATCCAAGGCCTAAGCCAAAAATGGGCCACATCATTGACCAACGGTGGTCAACGGAAGAACAATGTTTTCTTAAAATGACATGAAATCCAGATGTCAGGCACCGTGTAAGCAAAGCTTTCCTGTAACGGGCAGCCTCTCCTTCCTAGGGCTGCTTCTGAGCTGCAGTGGCAGAGCCGGGCAGTTGGCCAGGAGCCCTGGCGGCCCATAGGCCGGAGCACGTCCTGCAGGAGCCTTCGCAGAAAGGTCCCTCCCCCGGCCCTGCAGCGACCCCTGCGCCGGGCCTCCGCGCACACTGCCCCCCGCGGCTTCCTCCCTTCGCACAGGGCAGGGAGCAACTCTCCAGCCTTTACGTTGTCACCGGCGTCCAACGAGACAATGACCATAAAAGTCTACAAGCGGCCTATAAAGACAACTGTGTTTTTCACGTACTGAAAAGATAAAGCGGTAAACTGAAAACAAAAACAACATATTTTTATTGGCTCCCCTTCCTTCCTTTACAGCCTTCACTTAAACTTGAAATTTTAAGAAAAAATTCACTTTTTTTTTTTTTTTTTTTTACATTCGATATTATTTTGAATTAGTTTCAGGCTTTGTATTAGCTACAGAATAGTGGTTAGACAATCATACGCTTTAACACAGTGTCCCCCCCCCCCCCCCCCCCCCGGTATGCCCAGTCCCCACCCGGCACCCTACAGTCCTTCCAACACCATGGACTAGGTCCCCCGTTTAAGTGACGACAGTCACAGTTTCCTCCGTCTTTCTTCCGTGCGGCTCGCCCTTCCTTTCCTTTCCCACGTGCAACTTCCTCCCTCGTTTTCTTAGTTGTCTCAGTTGACCCCCGGAGCTCGGGGAAGGCCCCGGCACACGCCCGATTAACCCATTTTACAGACCAGGAGACTGAGGCCAACTCCCGGCGGCCGCGGGCTCCGGGTCGGCGCGCGGGAGGCCCCGAGGCCGCGCGGCCCGCGCTTCCGGAGGCGCGGCCGCCGGCGCGCGACCAGCCTCACCCGCGAGGCTCCGGGGCTTCCGCCGCCAACTCCCTCGCGGCGGACGCGCCGCATTCCTCTCTCCCCCTCCCCCGCCGCATTGTTTACGGCCCCCCCTCTCGGAGCAGGTGGTAGGTTCCGCACTCTCCGCGCAGGCGCGCGCCGTCGTGGGGCGGGGGCGGGGCGGGACCTGGGGGGGCGGGGTGCGCGGGCTTGCTTTTGGGCCGCGGCGGGAGCGGGAGTCACCGCCTCTCCAGTGCGCAGGCGCCAGGCGGTTACCGGTCTCGCCATGGAGCGGAAAGGTGAGCGGTGAGCGGCCTTCGCCACGAGGGGCAACGGCCCCCCGGGGCGAGGCCCGGGTCAGCGCCGGGAGCCTCGCCTAACCGCCGCAGTCGGGTACCCGGGCGTGCGGCGCCCCTCCACTGAGGTGGCGCCGCCCCTCAACCCCCGCCTCTGGGCTGCGGGTCCGCGCCCCTCCGCCCCGGCGTCCTTCCGCGCCGGCAGTCATCGCCCCTTGTTCCCCGCCAGGCCGGCCCGCGTCCCGGGGCCGCTGCAGAGCCTCGCCCTCCGCGGGCGACGCAGATCCCCACCCGCCGGCCCCCTGACCCGGCCCGAGCCCCCTTCGGCGCCCCCCGCCTGGGCGCCGCTCTGCGCCCCGTGGGCCGCCAGCCCCCTGGCCGGCCGCCCCGCCGAAGCCGCGGCGCTCGCCCCGGAGCCGCCCCTCAGGCGGGCCCCGCGCCCGGGCCTCGCGCCGCTGCTCGGTCTCCACCCTCACCTTGGTCGCCTCCTTGCCTCCACGTTCGCCCTTCATCCATCCCTCTCTCCTGCAGTGCTTGCGCTCCAGGCCCGAAAGAAAAGGACCAAGGCCAAGAAGGACAAAGCCCAAAGGAAGTGAGTCTTGAACCCCAACATCCCATTCTTTGGATTTCCTCCCGCACCTCCTCGCCTCTGTTTCACGTCTAGACCGGGCACCGGGTCCGGGCGCCCTGCGGCCCCAGCCACATGGCCTCGGCGCGGCCTTGGAGAGGGGCTCTCCGTGACCCTGGTAGGAGGAAGGGAGCGTCGGTTGCCGAGGGCCGGGCCTGGGTCCCAGCGGCGCCGTGCCTGCTGGAAAGGGCTGCTGGAGGAGACCCAGAGCCCGTCCGGTCATTACCTCCCCAACTCCGGAGGAGGCACCGCAGGCTCCCCTAGTTTGGGCCTCCCCACGGAGCTGGTGGATCGCTCTTGGTCTGGCCGGGAACTCTGGTATGTCTTTCCATACCTGCTTCCGAGCGTCTTAACTTGCCTCCTCCGTCTGTACGGTAGGCCGTCCGGAAATTCTTGAATGAATTTGCCATATTTTTGTCTCCCAGCCATATGTTCCCTTTTACAGAGGAGATCAAGGAGCTCTCCCCTGAGTTAGTCATCTTCCTGAGCGTGCAGGGCGCATCGCCTTGCTTGCAGTGTGCGGGCAGGTCACTGTGCACAGCCGGTGTCTCTTACCGCTTCGCCTCTCCCTACACCCCAAGTCCTCGCTCTGAATGCACATACCTTCTGGAGCGGGCATCACAATAGCCACAGGAAAAGGTCTTCAGCCAACCCTGTTGGTGATTCTGGTTTGGTGTATTAAGTGCCACAGGTCTGGTTTTATCAGCAGGATGCATAACCTTAGCGCTATTGTGGGAAACACAAAAGTTGGACACGGCTTAGTAGAAACGCCCAGTAGAGGGCTTCTGCAAGTGAGGCTCAGTTAAAGAAGTTTTCTCTTGTACTAACATTTAACTGCAGAGGGTCTTGGAAACTGTCTTTTAGACAATTCGTGTTCAGGAAAAAAAAATGCATTGTTTTCTTGACAGGCTTCCATTTACTTGATGTTATGTGGAGTTGTATACCATCTCATTTTTTCTGAGCTGATAAAATGCATTTCAGAGGCTTTCCTAGGTTGCCCTTCTGCATGACAATACCACGCAGGGGTGTGTGTTGTTTTGTCGGCTACCTAAAGTTTGAGAGCATGTAATGACTTCAGTCAATAGAGCTAAAGTGGTAGGTGACCTCACCTCTTGCGCCATTTCTGGTCAGCTGTGTTGTGAAAGTTTTTATTTTGTAAAATGCTTGGTAACCAACACATTTAAATGTGAGTGCATATATGTTTGTGTGTGCATTTGCCTCTTAATTATCTGTGTGTGGGTAATTTGAAAACCAGTAATCCCAGATTGGTTTAAGGAACAGCAAGGAGCTAAGCTGGTTACAGTGTGCAATGGGAATTTAAATGGTGCTCATTTTCTTTTTGTGTCTTAGTTTTGTTATTTCCTGTGGAGCTGATGTGTTATAAAACATATTTTTTGCTAATGTAAGGAGGTGGCGATGTTACTGTTTATTGTATTATTTAGAAGTCCTCTGTCCTGGTCTCTCCACATGGAAATTAATTTTACATTAGCCTGAATCAACCTATAACTTGGGAGGTATGTATATAGGTGGTCATGTACTTTATTTTAACACAAATTGTTTATTACTTTGGGTTATCTATTTAGACCTTATGCCTTACTCTAAAGCAGAATTATATGTACTTGGGATTATGTTACTCCTCCATTTACTACTGTGAGTTAACCTAGTTATTTCTGTTCTTAATTATTTCCATACTTGCATAAAAGCAAGTGAATAGTACAGATAATCTAGCAGTTATTTTGCTGATATTTAATCCTGTGCAACTTTGACTCCTGAAATATATGTGAATGAACAGACCCCGTTTACTTGTAGTATCGAAGGTGCTTTATTTTTTTTTTGTCTTCAATTAATACCTTTCCTTGATGATTTTGCCTTTTTTTCTCTAGCCTCCTAAGTAGCTGAAATGTCTAATTAATTAACTTGGTTAGCGTACTGTCTCAGAAGTTCAAGCCCCACCTGACAGGTAACTTGACTCTGTTCCTTGACTCCTGTCGTTTGCAAAGGCGCGCTGTTACCAGAAGGTAATCAGGAGAGTTTGAGGAAGAATCATGCCATAGAGTTTGATCAGTTAGATCTGGTTTGAATTTTGATTTTGCCTCTTTTTAGCAATTTGACCTTTGATAACTTAGTTAAGGAAGTAGTCCTGCATGTTCTTATGTCTGGTAGCTCAGTCATAATGGAAACTATAAAAACCAAGCATTTAAATGAAAAATTTTAGAAACTTTTGAAAGTACACCAGTAATAGCATCCTGGTAATTTAGTCACAGGTGGAAAGGCTTTTCAGTCCCCTGATTTTGTAGATCTTAAAACTAGAACCTACATACATGAAATAATATGTCCCTGGAAGTGGAGCTGGTTGTAGCAGGGTCAAAACGAATCCAGGGCTCCTGCCTTGAGCTCCTTAGGGTCTGTTTCCTTTGGATTCTTTTACTGTGTTGAAAAATTTTTACTTTGAGGCTTTTTAGTTGTCTTATTTGAGGAATTCCTCTTTCATTTCACTTTTTCAGACACTGTACTCTTACTAACGTTAACTTGTTGGTGATAATCTGTATTTTACTTTGCAGATAAGGAAATTGAGATTTGTAGGTTACTCCCGTACAAAATTATAAAGTTAGGATACCAACTCATGTCTGACATACCCCAAAGCCCTAGGTACTAACCACTGTTGTCACCAGTTGACAGTTTCTTTTAGTGTGTCTGAGGACAAATAAGGTAGAGGCTGAGTGAACAGAGGCTTCTGAATAAGGGACCCCTAGATGCCTTAGGTCCCCTTTCATGGCCCACTGGTGATGTCTAAAAGAGCAGAATGTTCTGTCTCCCCCTGAGCATTCAGTTTTCAGTGTGTATACCAATAACTGGGCCTTTATCTATTTGTCATAGGTTTTATAATTTAACAGTTACACGGCTTTTGAAATTGTTTTATGAAACATAATTCCAGAATGGATTTCGTATCTAATAATTTTATTACTTAGGAAGTTAATCTGGAGAGTAATTTTGACTTTATTTACAGTTAAAGAACTTTGTGAATATAGTATAAATTTTGTAGTAAGATTATTTGAGCTGGAGAAGTGCTTTTGCTTATTCTAGTACTTAACTGCTCTATGGAGGTAGAGGGGAGATGGTTTTATTTCGTAATTTTTCCAAAACATGTAATTGTTACATTAAAATTTTAGAATGGAAAAATACTTTAAAATTTCCAACATTTTTATCCAGTAGTGAATGGAGTACGTAAACTTAAACCAGTTTTTAAAAATTAAATGTTATTGCCCTGGCCAAAGTGGCTCAGTTGGTTGAGCATTGTCCTGTACACCAAAAAGTCTCCTGTTGGATTCCTGGTCAGGGCACGTACCCAGGTTGCAGGTTCCATCCCTGGCCAAGGTGCATGCAAGAGTTTTTTCGAATTCTTCCTTTCCAAGTACAATGCAAATAATGATTTAGCTAAGGAGAAATAGATATCTAAATACAGGATGGGGCGGTTTACAGTTGTGAGTACATGAAACACAGTTTATTCTTCTATTATTTACTGTATTTTTCATAAGAACAGCTGTAAACCTACCTTTGCCCCACCCTGTATATGTATAATTTTGCAGTTTTTTTATTGAATTTAAGGTGCAGTGAGTTTTAAAATATACCACTTTATGTACCTCTAAGAAAAAACCCTACCAATTAAACCGATATATACCACTTGGTATAAAATGTGTCTTGATTTCAGATATGAAATGGTGGGAGACATATCCATGTTTTATTTTGTGAAATGCACTAATCCCAATGATGTGTAGAATTATTGTCTTTTTTTTAAAGCTTTTCTTGTGGAAAATTTCAAATATATACAAAATGAGAGAAAATGGCAAAATGCCTTTGTGTATTCAGCTCAACTTCATTTATCAACTCTGGCCAATGTAGTTTCATCTGTGGTATGTCTCTGCTTCTCTCCATTTTATTTTATTTTAAAGTAAACCTCAGACATCATATTTTATAAGATACAGACCTTAAGTTTTTAAAATATAACTACAGTATTATCACACCTAAAAAACTTTAAGGCAAGTCCTTAATAGCAAATATCCAAACTGTTAAAATTTTGTTGCTAATTTTAAGTTTGTTTGAATGAGGATTCCTAAGGTCCTTATTGATATTGTTGGAAGAGTCTCTCTAGTCTTAATCTATAGGTTCTCCATGGTTTTGGTTTTTGCTAGACTGCTTCCTAGGTGGTGGTGTACACTTCTATCAGACAGCACCTATTATCTGGTTGACTTTTTGTGTGATGTTTTGTGATTGATCATTTCCTAGATCCATTATTTTATTTCAGGTTGCAAAATGGCGATCTATTGTTCTTGAATTTATTAGCCCTTTCTCTAAGAAACCTTTTAATGGGAAATAGCATTTGGAGATCACAATCTGGGCATTTAAGATGCTTATTCCTACTGAGTTAGTCATTGTTTCTAGGCCTTTTCTGTGATTAGAGGTAGGAAATAAGTTGTGTTTTTTGTTTTTAAAATATCATGAATTCATGTTATACTTGAAAATCAAGTGATCTGGGGACTTTCCTTAACTTTGATTTTACTTGTCTATTTACTTTTGCCTAGACTGAAACCCTAATTTTCAACAGCATCAACATCGTTACTCATTTTCTTTCCCTCACTGTGTAAATACCAAACAGTCTTAGAATAATGCCACCGCCACCACCAGCAGTATGATTACTGAAGAAGGTTAATGACTTTTGTTGTTGTTCTTAGGGTATGTTTCACTATGGTTGTAGAGTAAAATTACTGCGTTTTAAAGTTACGTGGGCTAGTTCCTTGCTGAGTGTTTATGTTACCACCCAGTTACACATATTCATTTGTTTCATTTTATATCTCCTTTGGCCTTCCAAAAGATTCCTAACCCTGTAGAATTTGGGTCATCTGTGTTCAAAGTGAATAATGTATGTAATTTGTGTTGGTTTATTTTTAGAACATTGCTTATGAAGCATACTATGCGTAAACCAAAAGGGAATGGCGATTATTAGAATGTGTTGAGTGGAACTCCTCCTTTATATCTAAAGAAAAGGGTTCTTAGCTCTTGCTGGTTTTCCACTGGGAGGATGAGCCCAGTGTCCCCAAGTCATCAGATTTTTTGAGAGATTCTGCAGATTGTTTAGTGTTCACAACTATTTTAACCTTTTTAAAATCCATTCTGGGGAAAAACTTAAAAGCAAGATTTGGCTTACAGCCTGCACTCTGTAATTTCTACCATAGAGTTCTCAGGATGAGGGGTTGGGCATTAATAGGCTTAATACTGTCTTGAGCACCCTCTCCTAAAATGACAGTAAGCAGTTGTAGAAGAGCCCTGTGGTTCTTTGTGCCTCTTACTTTCAAAAGGATTAACTTTGGGAATTTGAAAAAGACCACAGATCAGCTATGAAGACCAGGGTATCCAGTTTTTCAGCTACTTTAAGAAGAAGTGATTTCAGAAAGTTACCAGAAACCACAAAATAAGTTAAGTATACTTTGTTCATTTTCAGAGAAGCATCGTAGCACTGGACACAAAAGTCAGTTGGCAGGAGCTAGATAAATAAAAATCATGTCGATTTGTACCAATGCATGCCTTTAGCTGTACAGATGAAGATTAAAGCCAGGTGTCATTCATTGCTATTGGGTCATTCATTCATTCATTCATTGGAGGTGGGGAGACAGGCAGACATCAATTTGTTCCACTTATTTATGCATTCGTTGATGGCTTCTTGTATGTGCCCTGACTGGAGATTGAACCTGCAACCTTTGCATGTCAGGACAACGCTCTAACCAACTGAGCTACCTGGCCTGGGTTGCTGTTGAATACTAACATTTTCGGTGGCATTAAGTGCCTTGCACAGTATTGATAGGTATTTTAGGATAGCTTATCAAGCAAGGAATTTGAGAACATTTAATATATATTTTAACTCCTATATATATAAGAACTGTCACCGATAGTGGTGAATAAACATTGATGCCATAAAGTTTGGAGTTGGTATCTTGAGTCATGTTGGTGATCTTTTTATATTATTTAATTTAAATTGTGAATTCTTTGTTCTGAGTGAGTAGGCATTTTGAATAAGGCTCCCAGTCCTTGTGAACTTTTGTTTCCTGAAATAGTGGGGTGGGCTTGTTTTGTAACTGATTATAAATATAATTTGTGGCCACCCTTATCCTCTCATTCACTTTGCACTTAATCCTGTTGTTGCTCTTCAGCCTGTGAATCCTGTGAATGTTCTTGAATATCCTTTCAACAAAGCAGTTTGATCAGAGATGTCAGGTTCTGTCTACACATAAGCTTGCCCCCTTGATGCTCTTATACTCCTTTTTTATAGCTACCTAGGCTTTTGAGAATCGGTTTAACAGGGATTGAATTTTGCCTTTTTCTTTGCCATATTAAGAATGTAATGGGATAAATTAGGTAACTCATGCTCGTGTTTCTAGGTGGAAGGATAATATACTGTAGGTATATATCCTCATATGCTGTTTACCTAAGAGTTTGTTCCTTGAATCACACAGTTCCAGGTTCCAGTGTGCTTCCAACACTGTTGGTTGAACTTGGACAGAGCCGTCTGACTACTTGAGCCTGAGTCCCTCACTGTAGGTGGTGAGGTAATGATGATGACGACGTGTGAGCACCTGGCCCAGTGCTGAGCCTGGAGCAGGGTGCTCTGGTGACTGCTGCCTTCCTTGCGCTTCCCTCCTTACCTTTGATAGGTTTATCTTTGACCTGTGTGTGGCGTTTGTTACATATG